>NC_057884.1:18939981-19546829 GCF_019740435.1 Gambusia affinis | reverse complement strand
TCAAAGTCTGAGTGGTAAAATTTGTTACTTTGGATTTTATTCAAGTGCATCAGAGAGAATAGGGCTAAATATAAATGCATGCCAAAATGTAAAGATTTCTTTTCATAAAGAATGTTTATGTGACAAAAGTAATTCAAGGAGTATGAATACTTTTGCAAGGCAGCTGAACTCTGCTGTGTTCAACAGCTCTCTGTCTTTCAGACTATTTATTTCTTTTCTGACAGACTGTTATCATCACTATCCTCCGATTTGCTTTGACTAAAGGACACGTTCTCCTTTCAATGTCACCCCCCCTCTCTTTGTAGTTTAAAATCACATGTGTGGAGTAGTTTGGATCAGGCAACACAGTACATAATACTGAGCATCCACTGCCAAGGCAGGGTGCGGTCAGCCAACAACCAATCTATAATTGTAAAATGTGTCTGCTGTCGTTTCAGTCAGATGCATGTCAGAATTTCAAATGCAGCACAACTTTAGATAATGACGTCAAGCAAGTGGATGATCAATAGAGTCAAGGTCTTTGAGGATCAGGGTGTCCTTGAAGAGGCCAATTAAACAACTGCAGCTCAAGTGGTCCCGTTAATGGAGAAATCTAAGACATAAGAGGAGAAGAATCACAATATAAAAGCTGCTGATAAAGCAGAGAAAGATTAGGTCCAACTCAAATGGAAAAGAGCTGAAATTTACACCAATCCCTTCAGTGTCAGGTAAGGCTTTTTCTGTCAGTTGGGCAAGTTTAGGTGCACGTTCAGACAGTCTGAAACTTGAATCAGCATCAGCGTGGACACACAATACAGCGCACCTGGAATAACAACCTGTCAGTGTGTGCGACGCTGGCGGTTCAGCGTGTTTCTGGGAAGCCACATAGAGGGGTGCTGGGGCAACACCGTCAGCAAGCAGAGGCTGTAACTGAAGAAAGCCGTGGCCAGAGCCTGTTTGCTCCCTGCGAGTCCAGCCTCCCCCTCCAGTGCGAAGAGAACAGGCAGCTGATGAAATGCATGAAGGTGTAACTCGACGCCCTTATGAGAAAGACACAATAACAGAGGGGGCTCACCTGCAGCTCTGGGCTCAGCTTTGCCACAGAGGGACAAGGGTCTGCTCTGTTTACTTTGACTAACTTACAGTGGAACCGGGCATTAATGATTCACAGTGCCGTGTGCTTGTGTTCGCTCAAGCTGCAGACTCAAACAACCAATTAGTACAAATTAGAACCGATCTCAGACTATTGCATTTCCATTTTAAACTGCCTCCGTCCAATTCTTAGGATGTTCTGCAGCTGCTTAAACCTTTTAGCTTAGTTACACCCGATATCTCTGCACTGGCACGTTGTTCGGTAAAGAATTTGATTTAAGATTTTAGTCTGGACTGTTGAGGCTTGAGGCCCCTTATACATTTCTAAACTTCTGCATCCCCAAACAAGATCCTGAGCTTGCAAGAGGCTAAAATGGTTGTGATTTGTAATTGCCTGAATTATTTTCTACCTAATCATTAGATTAATCAAAACTAAAAGCTCCTGTATTTTTATTTTTGTCTAAATATTTGCAACAAGCATAAATGCAAAGCATGCTGCAGGAATGACTTTGATGCATTGCTTTTTAATCCACTTGCAATCAGAAAAAAGAAGCTTCAGCACAACTAAACTTAACTCCAACTTTTTCTTTATTTTTTTTTCTCTTTGCATCTAATTTTATCGATGTGAAGCATCAAAAAGTTACATGCAACAAATACATGCGTCAGAATCTAAGACAAGAAAATTATATTTAAAAAAAACTTTTAGGATCTGAGTAATAAAGCACTGACAACGGCGCAACCCCGAAAAAAAAAAAAAAAACACACACACACACACACACACACACACGCACACACACGTCTTGCACAATGATCCATACGAAGATTAACTGGATAATTCCCATCCATAAAAACCGTCCAAAATTAAATTGAGCAATGTGCAGAGGTCATTTTTGTGCAGCTGATCTGAGAATGGGGCTTTCTATATCTGATCTTAAACTCTACTTTAAGTTAAAAAAAATAAAAATCGCCTTTACATTACATTTAAATGCAACAACAGAAACCCCTCCAAAGCAATATTTCCATTTAAATATGCCCTAATCATCACGATCTAAGAAATATTCAGCGGTCCGTTCAAGTTAGAGCTTCTTTTTCTTCAGCAAAGTTTAAATTGGTTGTGTCCAACATGCTATAGTCCAGGAAACGAGTGAATATCTGCTGAAATTGTTGCAAATACAGTTGTGTCAACAGTTAGTTCGAAAGTTTAAAGTTGAACCAAGTCGATTTTGATGCGGCGCACGCGACCTCTGCGCGCAGCGAACCTCGAGCGCTGTCAGTCCGTATCAAAGTAAAATGTCATCAACTCACACAGCAGCTAAGTAGTCAGCGAGTCAAAATGTGTTTGTTTTAACTAAAAGCCTACGGATTATGATGTTGTTTTTGATGTGTGAATTAAATACAGCTCGCGCGTTTGGCAACTCGCTCCACGCGCTGTCAAAAAGGGGAGAGAAAAGGGGATTGCGCGAGGGCACGTTTCGCGAGAAACCTCAGAGAAGGGCTGTTATAAAAACAAAACACCTCGCTCATAACACATTGAGGCGAACTTACCCAATGACAGGAACGGTTTGGTTTCCATGTCGGACTCGGAGGTTAGCTCATGCCAGCTGAGACGACCGCGTTCGGGGAGTTTTCTCACAGGCGGCTGCTGGAGCAAAGCGAACCGGACCTGGGCTCTGCTGCTCCGGCTTGCTGCTGCGGCGGCTCCTGTGGCTGCTGGGGGAACCTCTCGGAGGAGAGGGGACTTGACTCTGAGCGGTAAAAGTGACAGCTTGGTGTCTGATGATAGTATCTGGAGATAACCTAATGTTTCTGCCTCTGTTTGCACACTCAGCTGCTGTTCTCTCTCTCTCTTTCTCTCTCTCTCTCGGTTGTACAACAACTCCAACTACTGGAACAGCGCAGCAGAAAGGGACCTGCGCAGGGGGTACTCACACCAACGCACGCCGCACTGCAGCGACGCAGGCGAATAGACATGAAAGGCTTGTTGCGAAGTTTGGAATCAACATGAAAGAAAAGGAGCGCATCACTTACAGTTTTCTACATCACCTAGAGCCCCTTTCAGCTTTGCAGCAGCTACTTATGTCCTGGTCACCTGTGTTGAGTCAGACAGAATTGTTCAACTTATCTCTCACACAACTGGCAGAATCTGAAGTCGATTCACATCTGCTCACGAGTGTTTTATTCACTTTGATTACTGATTAAAAACAATACATGGTCTACATTTCTGCCTCTTTTCACACTTCTGTAAAGCGTCACATTACAGTCAACTCTAAAATGTTGACTGTGATGTGACATTACACATTTACGGTAAGTTGGTCTATGACTTTAATATCATAAACCAACTTAAATAGTGCAGAATTGTCAGGGCAACTGAAAATCTTGAAAAAAGTGCACATTGTGCATTTCTGCTCACCCCTACTGTAGATCCTTAAAATGAAATTCACTGCAACAAATTGCTTCAGCACTTCGCAAAACCATATTTTGCTGCAAGCTCTTCACTTCTAAAGATAAATGCTTGAACGTTCTTTGTTTTACAGCATAGCTAAAGTTCAATCAAATGGAATAATATCTGAATAGATTCCTGGTTGCATTTAGGTCTGAACGAATTTGCTTTGTTCATTGCCATTACATTGTAGTTCTGGCTTTATGTTTTGGCTCCCTAGAAGTATTTTTATAGCATCATTCTGTCCAGCCTACAGTTTGTTTCATTCTGGAGATGCTGTATTCTGGACGATGTGAACTGTTAGCTCCACAATAATAGTTGTCCTGAGCTCTAGAAACTTGGAGGAACTCCAGAGATCATGGGCTGTCTGAAGGCGGTCAGCTGAAGTGGAATTAAAGACAAAGGGACATGAATGCAAGTCACAATTTTCTGATTTTTATTTATATAATAAAAATAATACCATGTTCTTGGTTTATTATATAAAATCATAATAAGATGCACTATAAATTGTTTTTTAACCTTTTGCTACAATGATTTAAAATGAGAAAGAGTTTGTCTTGATCCCTATTCTTAGATTTTGTCTTGAGCCTCTTGGCAGTTTTACTGCATCACTAAAAATGTTTTATCATTAGATTATGCTATCTTTTGACATTTTTCAAATCTGGCCAATTTTTATTGCTCTGACTGATTGTGCTTTATTTTCTGTGCTCATTTTGTTTGCTACTAAATTTGGAGAGCTGCATTGCTCACTCCTTTCTTTACAGGACTGGTATTTTTTTTTTCTGCATGTACTGTTTTACCTCTGGAAATAAAACATTTCAGTTTTCAATACTGTATTTTGCTGATTTTATCCTGGCTTGGTTTATAGAGCAACAAGACTGTATTTAAGAGGTTTTGGGGCCATTACTAATTCATAGAGCTGAGGTTTCTTCAGTTGGGCGGTTTAGTTCTGAACTTATTCACTCTCAGTTTGAGGTATTAGGAGGAGCAAAGCAATAACAAATTATGACTCAAATAATTTTCAAGAAAAACAGGTGGTCCGTTTTAAACATAATTATGTGAATAAATTGCTAACTTTGGCATGTTAGCACACTTGTCTGCCTGTGTGCATTGTCCCTGTCAAATTATGAAAACAAAGTAAAGGTTTGCTGAAATTTCAGAGGGTTATGAAACAGTGAGACAGAGGAAATGTCTCGGAAATGACAAGTGCCATTTTTCTCACTAACAAGAGAAAAAGTCACCTGTTAGTAACTTTTTCTCAACCCTGAGTTTCTGTAGATAAGAACATGATGTGTTGAATTGAGATCATTTAGCCGACATTAGGACATCAGGATGGTCGCATGGAAGTGATTTTTTTTTGTTTGTTTTTATTCTGGGTTAACTAGCAGGCCTGCGTGTGGCTGATGTAATTTACGAATGTGGTTATCAGAGTTAAACTCTCATAGAGGGCCATGTTACTTTTAATAAAATTTTCCCCCCAATAAAAACTTTATTTGATCTTGACGTTTTTTTATAATCTGACGCATTAACATGTGACAAAATAGCAAAAATGGAAATTGCAAAGGGCAAAACCTTAGTCACAGTAACGCATCAGTTCATAAATGAATGTTGTTTGCCTTTGAGTACCATTCACAGCATTAGACCAATGTGCAGTCTTGATGTTTCTCATTATTGCTTTTTTGCTGGACATGTGTTATCGATTGGGATCAAGTCATGTCCCTTTTACATTCCTTGCACTTCCACACCCAATTCTGGCCACATAAACTAGATGAAAGCAGAACATTCATTGTTCTCACAAAAAGACTTCACATAGAAGTTCTGCAGGCGATGTAAATGGCTGCTGCAGCCAGCCTCTAGGCCCCTGCTGTGATCTTGCTTTAACTAAGAACTCAAAGGTGTTCCCAACTTATACTGAGTTATGATGCATAATTAATGCAATGCATGACACATCTAAGATCAAAGGCAGTTGAGAAAAAAAGAGAAAAAGGAAGTCTAATGATTCAAAAGATATCAGAATAAAATGTGTTTGTAGAGAGTTGCAGAAGAGCGAAGAAAACACAATTTGTTCTCTGAGTGCCTCTTTTTGGTTTTTGTTAAGATGTCTTAGATCTCTCTTCTCAAACACTTAAATCATCTTTTCACGATGATCCATTAGATTTATCTGTATTTTGTGCTAACTTCAAATGACTTTTTGTCCTGAGCCCCTTTTCATAATGCAAGGCAGACATAACACGGTTCTTTTAAACACTTCAATCTGGACAGGTTCTCTCATCTTTCCGCTGGATCGAGCTATTAATCCTCGACTCAAGCCATGATTAATAGCAGTCCGACCCTTCACCTTCATCCACATAAATTCTCTTGAGGGTGTATTAGCTCTCTTCAGTCCTTAATATTTTAGGGGCTTTAAAAGACCCTGAGTCTACATTTACCTCTGAATCACAATATCTCTTTGCTCAGTTATGTCTTTTGTTTCTCAACTTTATGCAACGTGTTGGGGCCTCAGGGGATGAGAGACCCCCACTGTTATGCTACGCTTTGCTGTGGTTGCTTTGACAGCTCTCCTCTTCTCCCTTTTTCCCCTCTCTTAAAATGGGTGATAAATGGGACGAGGGCCTTTTGGTGTCCTTTGTGCCTAAACCATTCACAAGAGGCTCATTCGTAAAAGTTATCATGGCTTTGACAGTCATTCATTGGCTTTGACAATGGTTTTCAAAATTCAGGTAGGTACAAATGTAGGACTATTTGAATAAATCATTAAGTCTTTTGAAGGGTGTACAGTTTCAGAAATGAAACTGTGCTTAATGTGCCCATTTCTAAAACCATTAGTCCAATTAATTACTTAATACATCAAAAACCTCTGAATTTGTTTAGAAATTTCATCTAAATAGGTGAGAAAACTGGCCATTGAAAAATATGGTCAGTATTAAAGAGTACCAAAAGCATTCTGACATCATTAGGTCATTTGCATTGTCCACCCCTAAGGAAGGTCCCAATCATCACATCCCGAGTTCACATTCCTTAACCCCCAGGGTCAGGGCTTTGTCTTGGTATAGCAGTGAGGCAACTTCCCCTGCGGAAATCAACACGAGCTGACACAGTAAATGCTGGAGACGAGCACAGAGGCAGGAAAGAGGAGCACCATGAGTGTAACAAATAGCTTCCCAAACACTCCTGTTGCTTCTAAACATCACGAGGACATGCTAACTTATCGAACAGCTAGTGGTGGATTTATGAATTTCTGCTTTCAGGCTCAGAGCTGGAGCCATTACATTTTTCAAAGTTTTGCAAAGAAGAACCTCTGCCACTCAAACCGGTGTCATTGGAAAATTAGTTTGTGGAATCTCTGAGATCAAACTTATGAATAAGAGGTTGATACAACTTGCTTTTTCCTTGTATCCAAAATTAAAAGATTTGTTTGGAGGGTACAAAGGTACGCTGATGTAGCTTGACCAATGCAATAAGGTGCACTGTCTTTATTGTCATTCATGAGGGTTAGGAATTTCAGCAGTCCACCTGAATAGAAGGATTTGAAGTACTCAAGTTGAGGTAACATCTGCAGTCTTCCTTCTCTCAGCACTTGGTTGTACAGCCAGTCAGCAGCAAGAAAAAAGAATGCTACTGCTGGATTGGCTGCTTTTCAATAGTTTGTCCAGCATCCCTCCCCCTAAGCCTCCCAAGCTGCATCCTCTTGAATACTATTAATGTCTTAACATTAATAGACTCACATTGTATCTTAATACAATGTGAGTCTCTGTAGCTTAATATGAAACAAAAGCAGAAGTACATGTCCACTGTTATCACAGAGTTTCAAACTTTGTCATATACTATTTGTTAGTGTCTTTAAAAATGTGTTGAGTATGTTCAAACATAAAAAATTGAAAAATCTTGTCAAATATCACGTCTTGTCAGGAATATCTGATCACGTTTCCACATCAGGTACTTTCCTCATGTTGCCATATATTTTATTTCTCTTGCAGAAAACAGCCACCACAATATTTTACTGTTGGGCTGGTGTAATCCCAAGTGCACCAGTGTCCGTCTTTTTCAAACAAATGTAGCAACGGTCATTATACTACAAACAGCAGTATTTCAGTTTCATCAGATCACAGCACATGTCTCCCAAAGTGAAAGTCTTTGCTCCTGTGTGCATTTGCAAACTACAATCTGATTTCTTATGTTTCTTTTGGAGTATTTGCTTCCTCCTTGCTGAGGGGTCTTTCAGCTCACCTTGGTATTGGGCACATTTTACTGTAAATAATGAAAGAGTCTTATGCCAGCATCTTCACAAGGTCTTTGGATTTTTTTCTGAGGTCATTTTGCACAGTCAGCACATTGATCACGTCTCTTTCCTGAGCGAAGTGATGGTTGGACATTCCAACCATGTCTATACTTGTGTATAGTTGTTTGAACAGATGATGTGGCAACTTCAAGTTTCTGAGAAGCACCACAATTCTCTTCCTAATATCTGGGGTTGTTTTATGTGACTTTCCCATCATATCAAACAAGGAAGCAGTGTTTTCCAGGTGTGGCCTTAGACTACATTCACAGGTGTGTCTCTAATAACTCAGATGCGTAATCTCACCTATCAGAAGTTTTTGAAAGTCATGACATCATCATCTTGGGTTTTCCTCATCGTTTAAAATAGTAATCATTTGACATGTATATTCAGAAATACGAACAGCTTATGAACAGCTTACTAAGTTCCCCCAAATGTAAGTGTTTAGCATATCCTTAGCAAATGTGCAATCCCAGCACAGTCAGAGTTTTCCTCGCAATTCTGACTTTGTTGTGTAAGTACACACTCAACATACAACATGCACATTTCTCCTGAGTTTTCACTGTGTGCAATGTTGGAAAAAGTTCAATGCTTCCTTTTGCAGCCAAACAAAGCATTCCCACACAGCAGATTGTTGTGCAATAACAATGTTATGTTTTTTTTGTAACATTTTGAGGCCGGGCAACTGACTTCTTCTGAACTGCAAGTCCATAGTAAGTAATACTATTTATATTAGCACTTTTAGGCACTTACTATTGTGGATATGAAGAATACTCAGTGAGAAAACATAACATTAAACAAAAAAAGTTACATAGTTGGACTTTTTGTACTGTGCGATACTATTGCACGGTAAAAGTGTTGCAATTATTAGCGAAATTACAAAATTTTGCTGATGGTTATTGTGATTTACAGTGCTAAGCATGTTTTGGTGGGAGTGTAGGTAGAGAATCCAAAAAAGTTAGAAAGTTTGGTTTATTTTATACTGATTTGAATTAGGAACAAAAATCTAAATACAAATGTCTTCACAGATATGCAGTTCCTCTGACTTTATTTTGTGCATCTTTGTCATGAGATCAAGGCATTTCACAGATCCAAGTGTTAAAAGTGGCGCTGTATTTTCATAATTGTTTGGAGCCTCCTTTACTAAGGGCCCCAATCCATACTGAAGATAACATCAACTATCTTTCTAACGTGCCATCTTGGATTTTCAATGCTGCCTCTGGCCAAAATGAGATTCCCTCAACACGAATTGTCAAAGCTCAGACATGCATCATTTTTTAATATCATATTAAAGTGAAATTGGCTACATTTAAAAAGACACAACAATAAATCTTGTCAGCTCTCGGCTTGGGCTGCTTTTATCACAGAGGGGCGAATTACCCTCCCTGAAGAGCATCATCTTCCTCCCAACAATCGAGTGAAGCATTATTGCAAGATGATGGAGCTACTGCTGCTGGGGCTGACAGATTGTGAGGGTGAATTATGGCTGTGTGGAGGGTTGAAGGTGTAGTCAAGCACTTGTATTTTTTTTATACAGCTTGATAAGCAGAGATGTCATCATTTCATTTATATTTATTTGCTTTTTTTTTCCTGCCAAGATCTTTCTTAATACAAGATTTGTATTGGACGCTACATCTGTTTTTCCTTCTCAAATAATACAATATGGGAAGTTATAAAGTGTCAGTCTTTTTCCCTTTAGTAATCTAACCCATCAACTGAAAATGTTTTCACCACACTCTCTTCAGAGTTCAAAATGTTTAATCCAGCTCACTTCACCGTCCATAAAACAGCTTCCATCTGACATGATACAGAGGGGGAAAAATGTCAAAGCTTCTTGCTTTCTTGTTTAGTTGGCTTCTGAATTTTAGCATCCTTCTCTACAGCAGGTGCATCTACAAGGTGTGCTGTCAACCTATCCAACCTGCCTCCACAAAATAATTTAATGTAAAAGCAAATATCTTTTTGACAACACTTTAGTTTTGTTAAGGATTTATGGTTGAGATACCATGATCAAAGTTGAGAAATATGAACGATTATAGAAGAAAAAATAACCGTAACACAGGCCAGAAAACAAGCAACTTGGTGCATAAGACAAAAGCAGTTATGGTATAGTTTCATATTTAAATGGATGTTCAGAAGTTGAAGATTTATCCAGTAAGAAGGAGGAAATGAGCAGAAATTTCTGACTGCAGTAGCACAGCGACTGCATCCTCATAGGATTTCAATGATGAGCCTGGATGAGTCTGATTTACGAACAGTGAGTCCGCAAGACAAGTCTCACTATTTTACACATAATCAGTCTGTATTTTACATATACAACAAATTAATCTACAATTCAGTGGTGTAGCTGTCAAGACATTATCCTGAAAACAATCTGTGGCACATCACTGAAACTATCCTTCCATTTTTTTTTTCCCCTCCAGGGGGTCTTTTGTGGGCTCTAGTGTCCCTTATATGACAGTAGGCTGACAGGAAAGGGGGAAAGGGAGGGGGGAAGACATGCGGCAAATGTTGGTCAGGTCCGGGAATCGAACCTGCGACAGCCACGTCAAGGACTCAAGGCCTCCAAATGTGGGTTGCGCTATCCCCTACGCCACCACAGCACGCCCACTATACTTCCATTTTATGTTGCTTTCTCACAGCATCACAAAGTTTGGCTATAAAAAGTCCTGCAACACTTGTGGTAGAGAAAATGTGCACTACTTCATTTAGCTCAGCCACAGAGAAAAGGTAATGCTTTTGTACCTAAACCAAGGGTCCATTTGTTTCACAGTCGTGCAGCAACAAAATTGATGAAAAATCTGTCATTACCAGAGTTTACCCTCTATTATTGTTAAGTTGATCATTGCCTCAAAAGTTTTTGCTATATTATTTTTCTGGATCAGTGCAATTATTTCATTTTTGCCATTCTAAAGCATTTGTTATTTGGAAAGTTAGCCTTAAATATACAGTACAGACCAAAAGTTTGGACACACCTTCTCAATGAATTCAATTAGAAAGTGTGTCCAAACTTTTGGTCTGTACTGTATAGGCTTTAATATTCTTGAGCTGCAAATATTTTATGCAAGTTGCATATATTGAAGACAGTTCCCATTTACCATAATCCAAAAAATTATGAGGAAGAATATTTAAGCATGGAATATAACTATGCAGTCTACTGCTTTTTTATTTGACCTAAAATCCTCAGAGAATCATGGATTTATTAGTCAATAGATTTATTTCATGTGATTTCTTTTCTCTTTACAGTACAAAGAAAGGAGATAATGTGACACAGTTGGACTTCAGATGGGTAAACACTCCCTGCTGAGGCCAGAGATCTTGTGTACACACAGGGCACAGCACACGCTCAGCGAGTGGGGCCACACGGCTGCCACAAGGATGGATGGTCTAACCAGGCCAGAGTCCAGGTGGGCACAGCAGTCAAAGTGTGACCAGAGACCACCCCCCTGTCTACTGAAGCCATTAAGATCTAAAGAAAAGACAGGCCAGTGCAGATTTTGGGAATTATTGTTCTACAACTGTTGCTTGCGCAGACCCAATGTTCACATTCACGGCCCAGTTGCTGAGTGATCGCCTGACCACACAGGGAGGGATTTTAGTCAGTGGCTCTTTAAAGCAACAGAGTAATTTCACTTAGAGGAACACTAGAGTGAAGTGGAGTAACAAGACACCTCTTCTGTGGCTTCCTGGTTGCTCACCAACTAGTGTTGACAGTCTCTTGCACACACGCTCAAGACCACAGCTAATTATAAACCTCTGAGTCAGAAAATGCGGATGTGATAGAAATAGTGGGTCTTCATTGGCCAAAATCAAAGTCCTGTTTTCTTGTGTCGAAAATTAGGTTTTTTGCTGTGTGAGACTCTCTCACCTCAGTGGATGAAGAAAACGGTACAGTTGTTTTATATATAAAGTTGTCTAAAAAGACACTTTTTATTTGCTGCTAAAGTAAAAAAGAATAAATGTTTCCTTCTATTTTACAAATGTAGCAGTTTTAGTCCACACAGCTCTGTGATATCACTTTTTAAGTTGTTTTTATTTTAGAGTATCGCTCCCAATATGTGAAGAGTTAGTGTTGTGCCTTATTGTCTCCAACAAATGCATCTTGTAGCTATTTTTATTTGCAGCAACTCCCTTTTTAATTAAAAACATAATTGGACTAAACTGAATTTCAGAGAATCACAGTGCATGTAATTGGATTTGAATATGTATCTGATTGTACACATTTTAAATTAAACCATGGGTACCATATAAAATGTTATAATGTTTTACAATATGACACAACAGGATAGAAAACATTGCAATTAATGCTATATTAATACTACAAAAGAAATAATAATACTAAATCAATAAGACACTTAGCAAAATAGGTAGTCTACAAGTTAGATGTAATGTGTATAATTTGGACAGTATTAAAATAATAATAATCTGAAATTTACATAGTGAATATTTATTTGATTTTATTACCTTCTCTATTTTGGCCAAACATTGGAAATGAAAATGCTTTTTGGTGAATAAAGTATGAACCAATTTTTTTGCTTTTCTTAAGAACTAAACTGTCTAACGACAAGCTTGATTGCTTCATCCTTAGTTATTGTTACTTTGAAATTCAAAAGTCTGTTTTAGGCAACATGCAAAGAATGAGTCATTGTCCATTTTTGAACTGTCATAACTTTTAACCTGTGAATATTTTTTCTACCTGCAAATTATGTTGGGAAGAGACAGCTTGATCTGTTTGCAAACATCTTATCTTCAAAATTATTTGTATAATTCTGAACACATTACTATGGTGGTCTGTCATAATTCACCAAATACTGTAGATGTACTGCAGATTTTGGCTGAAAAATAAAGCCATGAATAAGGACATCAATCTCTCATCCAAGAGCAGTTTTATCGGTTTGTCAGCAGACTACTGGAGAGCCGCCCTTCCCTCACACTTTATCTGCCTGCGAACTGGCGGTGTTTGTGTTTGTGTATGCGAGTCTGTGTCTGAGCCACGCTCTCGCTGTGATTTACAGCTCCTCTCTGCTCTCCCCTCCTGTCTGCTGGTCAACTGCCACGGTGAAGGCAGCTACAAGGGACGGAGCGCCATAAATCTGGACACTTCCTACCACTGCCTCCCACTTCAAGGAGATGCCTGTCCCAAGCACGATTAACCCTTTTCCTCTCCGTCTGAACACAGTCGACGACCTCCATCCTCTTCCCACCCCATCAAGGGGCCCGTTCGAGGGGGAGAGGAGGCTCGCTTTCACACTTCAAATGCAAGGAAGCGTTCACATTTGACATTTTTCTTACTGCACAGGAAAAAGCTAATAAAGTCCAACATACACATTTGAAGTTGATTGTTGAAAAGCTGGCATTAGGAACAAATTGTATTACAGGAAAAAGACTGGAGATGTTTGGTAATTAAATTTGCCTAAATAAACAGACTGGATTTGCTTTATGAAAGTACAAAGAATTCTAACAGCATTAAAGACATCCCTGACAGTATGCTAACAGCTAATCCCTTTTTCTCTGTCATGAAAGTGATATTCCACTCCATGTAAGAGAATGTTTTCAAAAGGCTTTAAAAGCCACAAAAGCCTCGTTCTGTGTGAGTGAAGCAACAGTCCCAGCGTGCCAATTTGTAAGGAGGTTTTCATGCTGCTCGGGGTTACAGTAGGAATTGAGACATCTTGTCATTGAGCTGCCTAAATGCAGCTATGAAATCTCAGATTAGAGGTCCGGTGCTGTTGACAGTAGAGACTGGGGCATCATCCTGAGGGCGCGTGTCCTAATGTATTGCTTTCCCCTGCACAAGAAACAAACACACACCCAAACAAACATTCTACTTACCCACTTACAAATATGCACAATCATGCACTGCAAAATGTGCCCTCTCAAACAGACACACACTCACACACATACTCATTATTCATGGAGGACGGCTTACAGATGCTTGATCTCCTCACTGTCAGTCAGGCTTTTCATGTCGGGTTCCAGCTGAGGACACTCGTGGGACCGTTTTTGAAAAACTTTCTGTGGCTAATCAAGCCGTGCCATTCAAATTTCTTTTGAAGACTGATGCAACAAAAGTGTACTGGATCTTTAAAGGAAAGCTCTGAATTATTTACAATGGTGGAGTTCTTTACCTGGGAGCTGCAATAACTGCCTGTATTAGGTTGGGACTATGGAAAAAATGTATTTTTCACAATGTTTGAAGGAATTCACAATAAAAATCACAATATTTCTAGAATTGTTAACCACCAGACAGAATGATTATACAGTTGTCGACTGTCATTAGGGATGATGATGTGAGGGATTATGTCATGGGATGATAGGGGAACCGCCAAAGAACTAAACTTTGTCTAGGCTGTTTTATTGGTCTAGGGAAAATAGTTTTCACATTGATAGCTAGATACTTTACAGTGGTCAAAAACATAAAACATTGTATTTATCAATAAGTTGGGCTTCTTTGCGCTAAATTTATTCTGCACAACATATTTTTTTATCTTGGGAAAATGCAGTTCATCGAGTGTCCTGCGACATTCTGGTTCTGATCTTTGTCAGGCTGGGAATGTGTTGTCATTGGTTAATTTTAAGTGAGAGTAACCAATGGTCACATGTGGTCTACCTCAGAGCTCCATTCCTCATCAATCAACATCTATATAATCTTGTCAGCTTGAATCAAGCAGAACTGGGACTTTCCTCACACCATCCATGTTGATGGTATTCAACTTTATTTTTCTGTGTCACCTGCTGGCCCACTACAGATCTACAGATCTGCCTTCATTTTGTCATAGCTAATAATGAGTATATGGGCCAAAATTCTTTCAGTTTAATTCAAAACAGACAGAAATCCCTGTTTTGTTTTGTCATAAAAATGTAACATTAAAAATCAGAACTCACCTAGACTTTCTTGGGGCTAAAGTTTTCTTTTAAAACCCTCATCAGAAAAAACAAAACAAACAAACAATGCATGCTCCAAATTTGAGTATGAGTATGTTAGATACTAATGACATAGTTGGTAGTTGCTCGCTTGGTCTAAAAGGTTTGTGAACTGCACTGACATAAACATCCATCCAAGACTGCAATACATTATATTTAGAAATATAATAAACCTTGTGCTGTGTTTGTCAATCTTCCAAATGTTTCCAACATGTTTGACTGAATGATTGCAAATCTACAGGCCACATCAACATAGGAAATCCTGTATCCTGTAACTGGATGCAGTCAAAACAGTACACACTTCAACTGTAGCCACATAAATAAACGTATGTCATCAATAGCATTTCCTTCTTGTATTATGATAAATAATAAGTATTATTTGATAGTTGATAGTATTACAATTGATAAGGTGTGAATGTTTACTTAATACTTGATACTTACTTAAAAAAAAAAAAAAAACTGCTGTAAAAATAGAGAAAACCACTGTGTATATTTATAGAGATGTTCTGATTTCAAATACTTTTAATTCTGATCTTATTCCAGTATCTCAGTTCTAATAAAGTAGAGCAATATTTTCCGGTCCAGAAGGATTTTATGTAAACATTTAGTGTTGGTTTTGATCAGAGTTGAATGAGCTGGTATAAATTATCCACAGAGACACAAGCTGCAATTTCTGTCCATACAGTTAAGTCCACAATTATTTGTCTGGCTTCACTTAAAATATGGATTACCAATTTTGAAAAAAAAAAAAAAAAAAAAAAGTACTAGTATTTCATTTCAACAAGAAAAAAATAATGAAAAGGTTTCCACTTTATTTGCAATTAACAGCTTTGGCCCAGTGTATTCTCTATTTTGTTTTATATTTTACTTTGTGGCAAATTCTTCTTATAAGCTGCTTCCAACCAAACACCATCTGGTTATTTGCAGACAGATGTTGGAAGCTCAAAAAACTTTAATAAAGCAACTTCCTGTAATGTGATAGCCTTCCATTTTTGCTGAATCTGCTTGTCAAACTCTAACACCTCCACCACATATGAGACTGTGAAAAGTAAACAGAGCATCAATAAACAACATAATAAAGAAGTTTACTGGAACAGATGATGATATGTTTTTAAACTGTTTTAAGAACTACTTATAGAGACTGGCTATTACTGACTGCAGCAGTAGACTTTGCATTTTTACAAGGCTTTGGCACAAGCAGGAATCTGTACAGACTGCAAATATTTCCAGATATGACACATTCTACGGTAGATCTGCTACAATATTGTATCAGATCAAAATCTGGACTTTTACTTCCTTTGATTGAAGAACTGTTCTGAAGTCACAAAGATATTTACTATAAAAAGATTTACACTAGAAAGACTCCTGCATGCTCCAAATTCACCTCCCTTGTCACCTACATCTGAAAGCATGATGGGGTCATTATGCCATGATTACAGTAATGTCCTTAATGAAGTCGCCACTTCAGTAACAGCACCTGTTTAATCCACCTCTGGGGGCTTTTTGAGCAAGCAGCTGGCTTTGTTTTTTGGGGGGGTTTTTGGATCGGAGAGAGAAAAATAAATCAATTGCAGAGTAACATTCTATGCAAAGCTCCTTTCACATGCATATTACAACCTGAAGTATCTTAGTTGGCAGAACAAAGCCGAGGAAGCTGGGTGAATCTTTATGAATCAATTTCTTCTGAAATGCTAACCTGAGCATGCTTGCTGATTGAGTAAATGTGCATAAAGTATAAAATAGGTGAATGGAGTGCTAAAGTTGAAATGTAAGCAACAAAGAAGACTTTACAGAGCAAATGTCTTCCACAAATATTAAAACTGTTTAGTGTTACAATACTGTGTAGATGTTGCTATGAAACCTAAATGGGAAAATTCATCTTGATCATAACAAAATGTAAACTAATTAGAGGTTGGATTTTCAATATTTCATGCAGTTTGACATCATGCGACTGCAAAACAAGAAGCTTTTTCTGTTATTTTTTGGGGAAAATTCAAAAGTATATAGCAACGACTGGTGCCATTTTCTGTTCCGTTATTGCTTTAAAAATAATGAATAATTTATTATTTTGGTTTATGCACAACACCATCTCCGTGAAGCCACTTGAAAACAAGGTTTATTATTTAACTATGTTGCAAAACTTTGATGAATATTTCACAGACATTGAATCAGCACCACTCTCATTTTCTTAAAGTAACTTTATCGTCACCAGCAATTATTTTTTCTCTTTGAAGGACTTTATTATGTCATGTCTATAAGTCAAGATTGCAAAAGTGCATCAAATGAATACCAGGAAAAAAAAAAAAAAAAATCACTCTACAGATTGTGAAGATCCAGACAACTTTAACATCAAAGCATCCATCATCGGTCCACTTGTTGGACCGATGCCTGCATGCTGTCAGTGCTGTCATTTACATTCACAAAATCAAAGGGAGACATATCAAAAAGGTGCCAATTTCTTTTTTATAATTATTTCACTTCCATCCTCACTGCCTCTCTACTTCAAATCATCCAGCTACAGATCAGATAAATGTTGCAAACTTTTACTGGTGTTTGGGGGTGACGGGGTAGCTGTTAGGTTTTTCCCACTCTCTCCTCTTCTTGGGGAATCTGCCTCTTCATCCGAGCACACAGGAGTCGGCAGCCTGCTAACTTCATTGTGCGGATAGGGTCAGGGGCAGTTCAGATGGGGGGGCTGTTAGGAGAGGGGAGCCTCTGTCCTGGCCATGCCCTGCGGTCAGTAAACCCTCACCCCAGTCCTGGCCTGTCCTTATCTTCAGTTTCTCTCAGTTCCTCCCCCTCAGGACCAGAGACTCCTCGGAGGTCAGCAACCTATTTGCGAGGACACTTGGCTCATCGCGGGGGATGAGATACCCTCTACAATAGCCTTCGTCATCTGGACAGTGACTAATGAAGCCGTCTTTCTGACAAGTACTGATGAGCAGCCTCAGGCTGGTTTTGGATCCATTGCTCTGTTGCTAATGATACCAACTGTGGCTGTGATTCCCAAACTCCTGACAGTCCCCTAACTCTCTGACAAACTTCTAACGAGGGCCTAATCGCTTGTAGTTTCTCGGGCCATGAACACATCAGCTTTTGTTTATTAATAAAACTCAGGTTCATAACATCACCGACTGCAAATAGCTGCTGGCTCTTTAGGAACACTGGGTTCCCATAGCCTGATGCCTCATTGGCATCAACACAAAGGCAGAAGATGAATGAGGGCGAAAGGCCTGCTGGAACATTAACATGGACAGTTGGTCAGCTGGGAGACGCAGCACTGATTAAAGGTGATTTATTATCAAGGGCTTTCGGTACAAGAAAATATTTTTTTCCTGGCTAATAAGCAACAATAAAAATAGCAAAAGAACGAATGTTTTACAGAGATCTGCCTGATTTAAATGATAGAAAACAAAAACTGCCTAAAAGGAACAGCCTGTAGGACGGGGGAGATACAAAGCGGTGCAGATTTCAGTCCTCTGCACCTTTATAGTCATATCAGATGAAAAATTTACATTCAATATTCTAAAGCTCCATGCTTAAATTATGCAATGTGATAGGTCATCCCTGAGACTTGGAGTGGTTTTACTAGAAAAAAAAATAGGGGGATGCCAGGGAAAGGTGGAATATTAACCTTATATTTTCCAAATATTTTTTTATTTCTCTCATATTCTAACATTTTTAGTGGCAGTATTAATGAAAACATCTTTAATTAAGACAGGTTATTCATTGTGGGCTACATAAGACATTATTGCTGTGGCATTATTTCACACTGAAATATTTTTAGAAAAGACCAACCTTTCTAAAATATATTTATCCAATCTGGAGACATAAGTGCCTTTTTGTTTGTGTATCAAAACTAGGCACTAATTTGTGTTGGTCACATTCAATCAGCCTGAAGAATATCCATGTTTGCAATTTTACTATGAAGAAAATGTGAAAAAGTGCAGAGTGCTCATCATTTCAAGGAACTGAAAGTCTCTGACTAAGTTAATTGTTTTTGCACAGAACTGAAGAGAACGCCCAAGCACAGCAGGTGAGCGCAGGCAGAAAGTCAGCAGGCGGTGGGTTCCCCGGCTCGCATGCACAGTCCAAGTGTGATCATTGTGTAAAATCAAAGATATTCTCTCATGCCTGGTGTGGGGCTGCAAGAGACTCAGGTTGGAAGTGACAAGTAAGGGAGGGAGATAAAAGTGTGCTTTATTCCCACCCTCTCTTTAGGAAACCAGATATATTTAGAAATAGGTGCATTACAGAATATAATCTCCAACACTAAAGAAACAAAGAATGAAAATCAGGTCTTGGATTAATCACATTATGAGAAACGGGAGGAGAGAAAAACAGGGAGGGCGACTCAGCCACAGATGGAACGTTCAAGTCCACTGCTGCTGAAATATGTACTGCAACATCTGAACAGATGGTTCAATTATCACTTATCTCCAAGATTTACAGGCAGACCATTTGTCACTGAAACCAACTAACTTCTTGTTTGTCTGCATTTCAGTCAGTTGGATATTTAAAAAGCTGCATTGGCCTTCTGTAAGTTGGTGCAATGAAAGAAACGATGAAGATGGAAGCATTTCTTCGTAGCATAAATTTTATTTTGAGAGCAAATTGAATCATTTGGGGTAAACTTTCAAAAAGGGAAAGAATCTGCCAAGTTGACCACACCACAACATTTTTGTGGCAAGAAAGCGTATTACTTAAAAAATACATGTTGCCTCATCCTCACTGTTAAGCACAGTGATGGATCTGTGACAGGGTGGCTCTTTTTTCATTTTGGATCCATTGCTCTGCTGCTAATGATACCAACTCTGTGGCTGTGATTCCCAAACTCCTGACAGTCTAGTGCAACTGCTAACCAGGTTGCACCAGAACCTGGTTAGAGTCCACAACACCACGTTCTGGGTCATTGCAGAAGACTAACAAATGTGCCACTCTTCATTAGTACTTGTGACTTTTAGTATGAGGACAATATTTTTTTTATTTTTATTTTTTATATAATTGTTTATCAGTTGATATATATATATATATATATATATATATATATATATATATATATATATATATATATATATATATATATATATATATATATATATATATATATGTCTTTTCTAAAAGACATTTAGAAAAGACATATATATATATATATATATATATATATATATATATATATATATATATATATATATATAGAACTTTCCTGTATAATGAAAATTAAAAAACAAAATGTAACAGAAAAATAGAATGGGCCACAATTCTGAATAATAAGTATTTCTGGACAAAAAACTAATCATGTTTTCTGCTACCGGATTGAAAGCAGAGCCACATGGCAGAATTTATCCTTCTTTCCTCTTCCTGGTTAGACTTCATAACAGGATACAATGCAAAACAAACCTTGGGATTTTATTTTACTAAAAAAAAGAAAAATAAATAAAATTTAAAAAAACGTATAGCTCAATGCCACACACCGTTATGACTTGATTAAGCCATTGCAGTGCGTAAACAGAATCGGAGTCTGCAGAAAGAATGTATTTTTCTGAAAGCTGAGAGCATTGCAAAAGCTCAAGTGAAATGTGGCACAGGAAACATAAAGGATGTGCATTACTCATGGAAAGAGGACAGCCCTGGATGTTAAGGTAGAAAAAGCAAGTTGTCTCAATATGAACAACTGCAAAACCTTCTGAAGAAAACAGAAAAGCAGGCATTTAGAAAAGACATGAAAACATTTTCTATGTTCATTTTACATCCAGTGGTGTGAAAAAGTCATTAGCTCCTTACAATTTTTTTTGATTTTGCTTTTCTTTTCCTGTCACACTTAAATGTTCCAGATCATTAAACAAATTTTGCCATCATCAAGACAACCTGAGATAATAATTTTAAAAAGATCAGTTTTTAAATGGTCATTTGATATTTTAATGCAGAAAAAAAGCTATTAACTGTGCAAATACTATTACTTGCACAGAGAACCGACAGGCTCTGCTCACAGACTTTTTAAATCACATTTGTTGTACTTCAGTATATGAAGAAGTTGGGGAAAACAGTCTTAAATTGCCTCTTCCATTCATTGCTCCAACCTTCTCAGGTTAACCGAACAGAAGAATTTGAAACGCATATTAAGGACGATTGAAAAAGCGTCACGTCTTCTGCTGGTTTGCTCAAAATGTTTAGCTCATGTCATGTTTGCATTCTGTTGATTTTAGTCTCCTTTAACAATATTGCTATATTTAACTTTTTAAATTTGATAATTTGATATTGTTCTTGAATTTCTTTGCTTTGTTTTCATGTTATATTGATCCCTCGGACAAACAGCGATTACTAAATAAATAAATGTAAAAACCTTAACAAACATGCATTACATAAGAATTAAAAGGAGATGCAATGAGTGTAGTTTAGTCATTTTAAAAGGACTGAACATAAATCTTGATGTCTTGCTGTGCATCCATCCTTCCCACTTTCCCTCCTCTGTTGACTAAATAGGATTGATCACTTATGCAGAGAAGGAGCCATTCATGCTGTGCTAAAGAGGTGACCATAACCCTGTCCATTTCATCAGCCCTGCGCCCAGCAGTCTGACAACAAGGCATGTCAGCGGCTTCTTGCATAAATCCCCTTCAGATGGATGTCCTGTCCACACCCATCTGCTCCTGTCCATTTTTTACTGCAGGGAAAGAAGAGAAGGCTAGGACCTTGTTGTGTCCTGCCTCACTATATGGAAGCTAAACCTCACACTCAGAGCCACACTCTGTTTGAGACGGCCAAAGAAAATGCACTGGACAAGGAACTTAAGGAGCGGATCATAGTGAACGCTGGCCCTCCACGCCCCTGATGTTCAAAAACACATCAACAGAGACACACGCCTCACAATGCTGCGGGTTCTTCCACATGGGAATAAAGCATGGATTTTATGCATTTCATGCTCTATAGTCCGTGTGGATGATTACTTGAATTTGTGGTGCAGAAATTGTCTGCGCTCAAGCATCCTAAATCACACATAACGGTGACAGTTAAAGTCACGGCAGCCAGATAGCAAGCCTTCAAGGTTGGGTGTGTTTTTCTTTTTTAAAGCTTTAAAGGGGAACATCTGTCAGTTAAAGAATAGTTCTGGTTTTGAACTTTCACAGATGGACTTTGTTCTTACTCTTTAGAGTGTTTTGAATACGCACAAATATATAAAAAAAATACAGAGCAAAATACAAAGGAATGCTTTTTATCCCAACTAAAGGAATGGTTGACCTTATACACATAAGATGCACAACACATATGAATCCTTTTGTAACATTACAACTGCAAACTGTGCTTTTTAGGACATCAGGTGATGGATCAAGTCAAAGTGAAATGATCATTTTCATTAAGAAACCAAACAAAAACAAATATAATTCAAAGTTTAAGATCTACATTTGTGGTTTTTTTCCTCCCAAATATTTCAGGGAACCACCTTTTACTTCAGCATAAACTTTTCCAGTCTTGGCATAGTTTCTCAATTGGATTTATGTCTGAGCTTTGACTGTGTCATTCTAACATATGAATATACTTAATCTAAGCCATTCCACTGTTGCTCTCGCTGTATGTTTATCGTCAATGTTCTTTTTAAAGGTCCTCATCATTTACAGTCTCAAAGCCAATAGCAGGTCAAGTTGCATTGTACCAAAGTATCTGAACTTCCCAAGAAGCATTTTCCTTCAAAATATTTTAGAAATATTTTGTTTTGCCAAAAAAAATAAATCAGCAAAGAGACAAAATTTTAGTGAATAATTTAGAGCTAAATTTCACAGAAAAATCTGTGAATAACTGCTACTAAACAGCGGTCCACTGTATCCTTACAATAAGCACCACCTCAGAACTTACATCCTCCAGTCAACCAGATCCACGCCACTATGTCATAAACATGACTTCACCAAGCTGGGCTTTATCACAAAAGACAACCAAATTCAAAGATACAACCCAGACATAGCCAAACAAACAAGAAAACCTTTGTTCTCCTTGTCCACCATTGGGTTACTCTGATTAACGCTCTCAGGTTCGGTGGACAAACAACTTTTGTGGATTTGCAGTTGAACTAATTAGGACACTTCTGAAAGCAGTTTGTTATAATGATTATCCTTTATGAGAAACCGAATGGCATACTTTTCTGGTTTGTATTTCTACAAAATGTTGCAAAACCATGCATCTTTCTCCATCCACTCATTCATGCACAAGTGTGTTTTGGTCTATCGCATAAAATATAAAAGGAAAAGCAGAGTCCCTGCAGATACTTTACACTGAAGGCTTTTTCCTCTCAGAGTTCTCCAGCTGGAGCAGTGAATTATGTCTTTGCCTTCCCGTTCCCTTTTGATAACAGTTTGTTCTCTGCGACTTTGAGGTAAATACTATATGAAGGTAAAAGGACGCTGCAATCTGGAAAATGTTTCATGTGCTGTATTTCTCTCTCTGAGGTTGGCTTTGTGCATCTCTGACTGTCACCCAGCGGCATCTTGCATCTTACGCCGATGGTTTTGTTGTGGAAATGGGAGTGTGAAAAGGTTTCACATGGGGTTGCTGGAGTGGGCTCTGTTTGTGTTTTTACTCTGGCTTTGTACTTTTGTAGCTTCAGGTTGTTAGTTTCCTCCAGTTTGTGTCCCAGCCTGAATTAGGCAGACTCAGAGTCTCCTCACCCACCTCTTTCTGTCCGTTTTTGCATTCCTTTGTTTTCTGCTCACACCCGTCTTTGCTTCGCTTCTTAGGAAATAACCTTCATGTCCCACGGGAGCCTGGTGATAAAATCCTTCTCGGTCCAGGGATTCTGTGTAGCTGGTATAACTCCAGGGGCTTCAGGCTTTGTTAGGAACTTCTTTCCTCCCTTACACCTTTGGTAGTCTGTGGAACTTTGTCTTTGCAAGTCTGCACCTAGTGAATTCTTTTGAATATGGAGTCCACCTGTGTGTTTAATCGCCATGTAAATCCATCTGTTCTATGAAGTTTGTTTGAGAATACTAGTGAAAAAAAAACAAACAAACAAACAAACAATAAAACAAATCATGAAGACCAACGCAGCAGACACACCAGGGATATAGTTGTGGAGAAGATTACTGCAAAGTTAATGTCATAAAACAAAAGCCTGAGCTCCAGTGTGGTGGTTTTATCAAAAACTGACTCAGTTGTTGATCCAGATAAATATAACAGAGAATCTAAAGTAAGATTTGAAAATCAAAGATGTTCTCCATCTCATCACTCTGTGCTTGATATATTTTTGCTCTAAATATTTTTCTTCTACTTCACAATTATGCACTTGTTTCTATCTGTGTAAATTATATATCACTTTCAAAAACATATGTATTTTTATTCATCTGCTGCATAATACTTAACTTGGTGGTGTACAGGTTTACACTCCATGCTGATGGGGTGACAGCGCTGTGGGTTGTCAACTTCATCTTTATTTTAAAGAAGTGTTCACTTTTTCTTAAACATAGTGATAAGAGCATCACTTCGTTCTCAGGTTTCCCTTTTCTTGTCTTACTGGTTACTTGTTTGTTTTTTTAAACTTGCTGGAAAAAATACAAATAAAAAGAATCCCGCTTGCAATAAAGCATTGTAATTTAGATAGCACTCATGACTTTCATACATTTTGCACGGTTTTCTTTGGCAATTGAGAGTTTTTGTCACAAATAAAACCAACATGGTGGCCCTTGTGCTGGTGTGGCTGTTTAATGAATATAATGGACCATTTACACTTTGTCTCAAATAACATCAACACATTCATAGCACAAATGTCGAGTCAGAAGCAACAATAACAAAAGTAACACCATCTTGAAACTTTTACTTATAACTGCAGCATTTTATTTACACAAGCAGATGCTCACCAGAGCTGAACGGGATCCTGACAATCCCTTGGTGTTTACTCATGTTTGTGTATCACCTTATTGCTCTACTCTAACCATACAGAACCCTTGCCAAACGTATGTAGAAAACTGTAAGGACAACCAGAGAGAAGCATATAATTACACTTTCATTGTTTACGGTGTAATTCTCCACTTCAGGGTTCAGTTGTTTGAGTTTCTGTTTTTTTTTTCCTGCTTATTGAGTATAAATATTAAATGAGCTACCTTTATTTGCATTTTAGTTCATTTTATGCTTGAAGCCAAAATTTGTTCAATTTGCTTTTGGAGAATTAAATCCACCTTTTTTTCACATCTTGTTACTTTATAACCAAACGGTCCAGTGTATTTTCACTCTAGACCAAAACAGAGGAGAGCGTGCTTGTTAAGTGAAAGGTTTACAATTTCTGTTTGCCATGAATAAATAATTTGTGGAAACACCGTTTACTGTCATTACATTACAAAAACATTAAGGTCTGGACTTTGACTGGTCCATTCCAACACATGTTTTGATCCAGTACAGGTTTTATGTTTCCATCTTCATCTGTCCTCCCATCAGTTCTGACTAACTTCCCGTTCCCTAATGAAGAAAACCATCTCCACAGCATGATGCTGCCACTGCCATATTTCACAATCAGGTTGAAAATTATGTGTAATATTTTCAATCCATTTTGCCGCAGCACATTCTTCTACATGATTGCCATAATATGTCTGTTTTTAGCACATTGGGATAAGGATTTCTTTAGGCCTTTTTCTGGAATATTTTTTCCTTTTTTTCTCCTTTTACTCATTTAGTGACATCTCAAAACAATTGACTGCATTGTCTTTTAATTTGGATTATCAGAGTAAAGGAACTTATATAATAAAAATAAATAAGCAAAAACTTGTTGGTCTGAAATACACAGGTTGTTATAGAATGCACTAAACTAAAAGAGTAGTACTTGAATGAAAACTAACACTTTTATGGTTATTCTTTGAAGTCAAATTGGAGCAAAGAAAACTTCCCGTTTGAGATTTTGTGTCTAAAAAGGTCCAAAAAGAACAAATGTTTCTTCTCTATGTCTATAATTCTCTTTATATACACTTTCCCTCCTATAATGTCATAATAATAGGTTTTGTATGTTGGTGATATGCTTCCTGTATGCACCACATGTACAAAATAGTATGTTTAGGGTTTCTTGTAAACGTTTCCTCATATGACGTTTCCTTTTTCATACATATAAGTATGCATAAGCACAAGTATAAATACTTTACTATCAAATTTTTGTTTGCCATATCAAAGGTTTTGTTGGAGGTCTGAGCTATAACAATAAGGCTTTCCTCTGCTGGACTCATTTTTGTAGAAAGCCAGTTTGCAAGAAAACATAACTTTTTTTTTCCATTCCCGCTCTTCATTAACTTTGACTCTGTCAAAGTGAGCAATACAAAAGGAAAAATGAGGAACACTTTGTATGAAACGAGCTGTGAAGCACCATTTGAAAAATATTACAGCTAAAAAGCGTCTGTGACTTAACATAACCCTGACTACAAAGGGATGATAATATTCCTCCGTAACCTCTTGATGTGCAAATAGACACCTGTTTGCTTACATGCTTGCCATATTAATTTAAAAGGCGATTATACTTCTGTCTTTTTACCTAACCAAGCTCAGGGACCTGTTAAAGAGCTACAATTACAGAATTAATGGCAAATGCTTAAAAAGAGTAACAGAGAGAGAGAGAGAGAGAGAAAGGGAGAGAGAGAGAGAGAAATATGGCTTTCTACCAGCAGGATAAAAATCAAAATGGTCGGGCACTTTCTTAAATAGAAATTTTTTCTATCAGTACAATCATTTGATAACTTACAATCGATATAGAACAACCAGTTTAAAGCAGTTGTGTCACTCTTTCTTGCAGCAGACAGTATGTCAGCAAAGTCTTTTAAATTTGGCCCAGCTATTCACCAAGCTTTGCATTTTTTTGATGGAGGGTGTTAAGAGTTAGACATAAAAACTTTTGCTGTTTTATTTTTCTTAGTTTGTTCTTTTATCAAGAATACAATGTGAAGATGAGAAATCTTCTTTTTTTTAATTCTTGATCGACTTCTTATAATAATATATTTATCCATAACCAGTGATTTTTCCTAATTACAGCACATTTCCACTGAGTCAAAGAGGGGATTGTCTCCCATTTTATAGTGGTTGCTCTACTGTTTGACCTCTTCACCCCATGTCTTCCTGCCCCCCTCCTTTCTCAACCCAGGAGTCCATCAAGCCAAGCAGAACAAAATAAACAGCGAACGCACATCATGACTAGAGCGGTGAGCATTTCCTGTCCCTTTACAAGCAGCTGCCAGAAAAGCATCTAAAAATCTATACTCGTATATTCCCAAAACCAAAAACCAAAATTCTAACCAGGATGGTTTACACCACCTAACAAAATCCTTTTAAGGAAATGATGGAAGACATTTGCTTCACAGGATCTTCCAGTGTTGTTCTAAAACTATCTTTCTGGAGCTCCAAACAGTATTTTTTAGAAGGCCATACACAGGCAGTGTTGCACAGACAAACATGAATTTATTTAATACCATTTGCAGATAAAAAAAAAAAAATCTTAGATCTGATCAGTATATGTAACCTGTGAACTGGGCAAGAATAAATGATGCAGCTGTGGAATGTTAGAAAGAAAGCTATTGTCAGAAGAAAGCCATAAGGAGTCAAAACACACGTGTGGAAAAAGGTCGACATTAAAGACCTGAATTCAACTTTTGCCCGAAAGGTTTGGGATGCTTTTACTGGGATGAACAGCAGTGGAAACGTGATGAGAGATAAAGTGAAGACGGATGGATGGAGCTAAATGCAGAGCAATCCTGGAAGGAAATCTGTTAGAAGTTGCAGGAGAACGGAGCACTTTCTGGCAGAGGAATTGCTAGACATGTGTTAGAATGAACTAGCCAAAATCAAGATTGGAGGTTGATTGATTGATTGAGAATTATAGTAAAAATCATTGTACAATAATGCTCTCCATTCAATTTCAAGTTTTTTTTCCCCAATCAATATGCAAACTTCTTAGTGACTGAAAACCATGCAACCAAATTGTTTTCATTTTCTGGTCAGTTTTTTTGGATTGTTTTCTAGTAACAGAAAATGCAGAAAAAGAGAAACGGCACCAGCGTGGGTTTTGTAGGGCGTCGTCATCACAGACAGCTGAAAACGTGTACCCTGTTTTAAACAGTCTACATCACAGCGACCCGAGTTAAACTCACAGGCTGTTGCACTTCTGCTGTGATTTATTCATCGTCGGTGTCATGGAGAGGTAATGAACAGGGGAAGAGCAGACCTGGTAGGATGTGAGTTTTCCTGGAAACTGAGTGTTTTCTTTTTCACCAAGCGCTCAGCTTATTTCCCTGCTCTGCTGTGTGAGAACACAGAAATTTTAAAAGCTCTCAGAGGTGCACTCTGCTGGTGCAGACGTCCACTATTAGCTGCCCGTACACCTTTTCTGCAGCGGTAGAATGGCATACATTGGGGTTGAGGGAATTAGACATGTTTTCACTTTCAGCTCCAAGTGTAACTCGCAAAGTGTCTTTTTCTTGCCTATGAAATATTCAGTTTATTTTCTTTCCTTATAAAATCTCACAAACAGGGCTTTAAGAGCTCTTTGGGTGTGTTCATTGTTATCACTGGTGATTTACCAGAACAGCGTATGCCCTATATAACACATTAAACTATTTTATTTTTTTTTTTAAGGGGTGCGAGGGGGCTCTGCTTTAAAAGAACAGGCATCAAGTGAGAAAACAGGAAGTTAGCCAGCTGAGTGGTTTCTTTCTTTTGTCTGCAATGCACTTTAACCCAGAGACGGAAATAGAGCTATGGAAAGTGTGACTTCTGCCACAGGAAAACAAAATGTTCAGAGCAAGTCAAATAGAGAAAAAAAAAAAAAAAAAAAGGACATCTAGTTCTAGCAAAGAACATGTCTGTATGCACCGTTTTCCTCAAATAACACCAACATTCTGGGAGCAGACTGACAGAAGGGTTTAAATAATAACTATTTACACGTCCAAACAGGCAGATCAGATGTCTTCCCCGTCCTGCTGGAGAACAGCTGAAGCAAAACCACTGTCTCCAGCTCGCTGCGTGACTGCATGCTGTTGTGCAACAGTCGAACTCTTTGCGTTCTTGTATTTCCTCTACCAGCTTGTTTTTTTTGTTTTGTTTTTTTTAACACTTTCAACATCCTGCACGCGGGGTGCCACGAGAGGCTGACACTGTTGTTCAACTGCTGCTTCGTTTACTGTGAAAACCGAAAACCTCGTGTTCAAAGTGAAAAGGACGGAACGGAGGAAGTAAAACATGCTCGGACATCATTTTTATTTATAGAAAACTCTTTTGCTGTTCGTTGTAGACTGCTGAACGTAGATGGGAGAGTTTGGTGTGAAACATTAAGCTGAAGTCAAGTGGACTAATAATAAAGCATGGAACTTAAAGGAGAGTAGGGGTCAACAAAGGTCAGAGTGTCCAGTAAGCAATGCTTATTTAACTATAAACAAGTCAGTTTAGGCAAAGAAACTGGTTTGTCTTTCACTAAAGATCAATAATCTCTCAGGAGGTCCTGTTTTGCTATAAATAAGCTTTTATGGTGCTATGTAGAAGTCTCCACTCCTCTTAAACCCTTTCCGTTTTTTCACTTGACAATCAAAACAAAGTATGAAATAATCTTGAAGTAAAAGGAGGATGATACATGGTTTTCAAGTTCTTTACAAATAAAACAAATCTGCTCTGATACTCCTAAATCGAATCAAATGAAACCATCAGGACTTAAAAATTTAAACATCACTTATAGAGTTCATCAGTGATTTATTTAGAATTAATGAAGCGGTTCTGTGAGGTTCTCTGAAGTTTGCTAGAGAACAAACGGAATCACGAAAACCAAGAAACACAGAAGACAACTCAGGAAGAAAGCTGTGGAGACGTTTAAAACAGATTTAGATTATACAACAATATCAAAAATCTCTTGGAGCAGTGTTTAATGCACCATCTGAAAGCGGAAACAGTATCACACAACCGCAAGCCTACAAAACATGGCTGGTCATTGCATAGTTTACAATGTTGACCTTTACGGAAGAGAGCACTGTTAAAAGGAAGCTAAAGTAGGCCCCACTTCCAGTTTGCTGTAAAACATGTTGAAGATTATCTTGTCACATCTGACCAATTTTGAACACTTTGGTTTTCATATCAAACATTTTGTGTCGAGAAAAGCTAACGCTGCAAACCACCCTGAACAACGCCACTCTGAAACACGGTGGAGGCAGCATCATGCTTTTCGTCATCAGGGGGATGGATTATATTTGGTGGGTAGATGGAAGGAGTTGAAATGATGAGAGAAAAGGAATATTTGAGGTATTTTGTAAAATAGAAATCTCAAAATTGGAAGAGAAATGTCCACAGAGTTGGACAGAAATGTAATGTCTAATAAAATACACAAGTTGTGTGTATTTCATTAGACAAAATATTGGGACACCAGAACAGAGGGCATGCTTGGAATAAACCAAACTGTATTCCAAGAAAGGAACCAACTCAGGTGGAAGTGTCATGGTTTGGGGATACTTTATAACAGCAGGACTTGTGCGTATCAGTGGATATTTAAGGGGGAAAAACAAGACTATTCGTAAAACAGGATAGAGCTGATGCTGATCCAAACCCTGTAACAGACCAGAAACTTAAAACATACCAGTAAATCCACCAAGAACTGGCTGACAGCTAAGAAATGGAAAGTCCTGGGCCGAGATGAAGCTCACTTCTTCTTCTCACCAAGTTGCTGTGGGGTGACTTGAAGCCAGCTGTAGTTGACTTCAACTAGATGTAGTTCAGTGTAGTTTATTTTTAAAATCCACATTGAGGTGTGCCAATGCCATCGCATGATATACGTCACTAAAACAGTTTCTAAAAAGTCAAAACAAAAAAGGCTAATGGATGTAGGGTGTCCTGCATTTAACCGTAGATAGAAACGTTGTCTTTGACATCTAAAATAAGGTTATTTTTTGGTTCTTGAGAGCAATTAAATCTCTTTCTTTTCCAGTAATTCTCCAAATTCTCAGTACATAACTAAATATGTAAAGAGGTGCCTTATTTTTTCAATATAATAATATATTTTCTATATTCTATTAATTATTATATTTTAAGCAATCACCCCTTTACTTGACAAATTAAACAAATGGATGTTTCTTAAAAGGTATAGCACAGAGTTAGATGAATATAACAAAAACAAGAAATTCATTAAATAGAAGCTCAGACAAGCTTATGTTCGTCTGTTGAAAAGGAAGAGAGAGATGAAATGATATAGAAAGCCTGTGTCTGGTTTGTTTCTTCTTCTGACTATTTGCTCTGCAAAGCCCCACTTCCAAACTCGCACAGAACGCCCGACTCAGAAAGCCCTCCTCTAAGTCCACTCCATCAAGAGAATCTTCACAAAGCTTCTGACAAATTACATCATGTGATCACAATCGCACAAGCAGTCCAGCCTCTGTCTCTTCGGAGGATCACATGATGTAATACTGAAGTGTTGCCATTGTGTGTCAAGGCATTGCCCGTCAGCGATAGCCATGTGGTTCTGTTGACTGAGGCCTCTGAGGAATGCCGATAAGGCTCGACGACATGATCCCACTGAGATCGCGGGGCTCAGCACATGAGCGGAGATTCAGCAGAACATATGTGAAGTGGACTTGCGGCTGATTGAGGACTTGATATCCTCGGCTCTGGTCTTCATTAGATTGAGGAATGGGGGGACGGCAGGGGGGTTTCTCTCAACAGGGATTGCATATTTTCTCAGCTAACGTTTTGTACTCATCACTACATGCCTGGGGGTAGAAGGAGGGGGGTCACAGACCATTTTTGACATCCTACATTTGTGTTGGATGTCAACACAAATGTCAGGATTCATTATTTCCTTACCAATCATTTAGTGTCAGAAGGAATTGTATGCCTTTTTCACACTCAGCTTGGGAAAATATCAACTGTCTCATGCAATCTAATTCACTGCTAAGTGTTTTTTTTTTTACTTTTGTTAAATAGACACAATGGTTAAGTTTGAATGTTTGATATTAATCGAATAAAATCAAAGGATTTCTGCTGAGGTTCAAATGTTAACCTTAATCAAGTTTTCTGATATGCATAACCCCAGTCCTTCTATATCTTACTGTAGGAAAATATTGAATTTTGTTTTAATTTTAATAGTTGATGCATACATTTTTTTTTAAATGTAATAACACCTGAACATTGCCACATTTTCCTGGAGATTGTTAAAAGCAGCCTGAATGGCAGTCGTCACAGATAGCGTGTTATTGTTGATGACATGATCAAATCCAATCACGGTTTAAGGTATTTCAACAACAACAAAAATAAATTTTGATGATGTTGATGTATTGCATTAGAAGAGATTGATGATTAAGCTGGAAAAGGGTAGAGTTCCTTCTCTGGTTCAGGGGTGGGGGGGGATGTGTCCTGCCCCAAGTGGAAGAGTTCAAGTATCTTGGGATCTTGCTCATGATTGAGGGCAGAAGGGAGCGGGAGATCGACAGGCGGATTGGGGCAGCGTCTGCTGTCAAACGGACGCTGAACCGGTCCGACGTGGTGAAGAGAGAGCTGAGCCAAAACGCGAGGCTCTCGATTTACCGGTCGATCTACGTTCCCACCCTCATCTATGGTCATGAGCTTTGGGTAATGACCGAAAGAACGAGATTGCGGCTACAAGCGGCCGAAATGGGTTTTCTCCATAGGGTGGCTGGGCTCTCCCTTAGAGATAGGGTGAGAAGCTCAGTCATCCGGGAGCGACTCAGAGTAGAGCTGCTGCTCGTTCACGTCGAGAGGATCCAGTTGAGGCGGCTCGGGCATCTGGTCAGGATGCCTCCTGGACGCCTCCCTGGTGAGGTGTTCCAGGCACGTCCCACCGGGAGGAGGCCCCGGGGAAGACCCAGGACACGCTGGAGGGACTATGTCTCTCAGCTGGCCTGGGAACGCCTTGGGATTCCTCCGGAGGAGCTGGAACAAGTGGCTGGGGAGAGGGAAGTCTGGGTCTCCCTTCTGAAGCTGCTACCCCTGCGACCCGACCCCAGATATGCTGAAGAGGATGGATGGATGGATGGATGGATGGATGGAGATTGATGGAAATGGCAAAATTCAAAAAAGGAAAAAAACAAAAGCTTGCTACAGACTTCATGAAGTGAAAGAAACACAATTACTGAATAATTCTGATGTAGGAAACTTTTCCCATCGACAGGTGATGGGCCAGTGGCTAAATAGAGGAACAAAACTCAGGAAAACTGAAAGAGTCTTTCCCTCCGTACAGGAAGATTGGTTTTAGAAAAATTTCCAAGATGTTTGGTCCATGCTAGTTTTTAACCTCTAAATTTTGTTTCACAGCCATGTATACACAGTGACATCTGACAAAAAAAACTAACAAATCACACTTTGTGTAGCCTGGTTGAGTCGCTCTGAACCAGAAGATGTAAACGCGTTTAATTCACATCTTTTTTGTGACATTATATAATCCGCATGACAATTGGTTGGAAACGTATGTTGAGAATAAATATTTTGGATGCATAGTTAATCTAATTACATTAGAAGCACTAAGATTTTCCTAGAAAATGAGTAACACTTTGCAAAACAATCTTGAGATGATGAATTAAGATCGCTACAGCATAATGGAGCTCCATCAGTCTTTTTATTCCTCACGCTGAGCATATTTGAATAGGTATTCAGATGGGTCACAGAATCTTTTTATGCATTAATTGCAGGCAACAAGCTGTTCAGAGTTTTTCCAAGAAAAACAAGATAGCAGAGGTTAATTTTCTAATTGCTGGTTCGCTGAATGTTGCAGGATAAAATAATCATGTCTTTCAGCAGGAGATGAGTGGAACAAAACAGACTGAAGGTAATGGCCTCAATAATGGTAATTATTCAAAACAAAAAATGGCATTTTTAGGATAAATGCTCAAGGTTTCTGAATTTCAGTTTAGTGCTTCACGGTATTTTTTTAAATTTCTGTCTTACTGCCTTATTGTCAAAGTTTGTACTTTCTGTATGATGGTACATATGGTATGTTATAAAGGAGATGTGCCATTAAGCAACTCTTTTCAGCTGGAGAAGAAAGAGGCGATGTGATGTTAATGTACAGTTATACATATCCAATATTTATAGTTTGAGTGGTGGAACTGTAGATTATAAGTGCACTTTCTGCCATCTTAACCTATGGCTCATCACAGAGTGACTTACTCTGGATGTGTTATATTGCAAGAAACATGAGCCTGTCATTATCTCATGTCATCACACCCCATGCATAAAGTAGTGTAAAGTGGAAAAACATGAAAAAAGCCAGCTTAATCCAATAGTTCTTTAAAAATTAAAAACATGTAAAAATTCTCAAGATATGAACACATTAATCTGAATGGATGGCGACTGATGCATGCATTCAGCAGCAAACTGATGACCGAGTTATGGTTACAGAAACCATGAATCTCGGTTTTTATCAAGTCGTTTACTCAGTTTATTTTTACTGGGAAACAGTTGTACAGATAAAATTCACATTTGCAATCAGGCAACAACCTAGTCTTCTGCTTAAAAGTATATTCATCCTTTTTAAAATGTCAGGGTTTGTGTTTTAAAGAAAAAATACTGATGGATAGTTTCAACACCACTGCCAAAAATAATGTGATATCCATGTTGTGCAATTCAACAGAAAAACAATCAAATCTGGTTGCATAAATGTGCACAACCCAAATCAAACTTGAATAAAAATAAGTTCAGATCTTTGTCTGCTGGGGGAGTGAATAGTTTGGGACCCATTTCTGGGAATTTTAAAATTTCAGTGCTCTTCTCCTGACTGATACCTTTAATATCCTTTTGTTCTTTAGAAAACTCTCTCCAAACTTTAGATTTAGGCAAAAGATGAAAATTGGCAACTCTCAAGAAAATAATATTATGGTATCTGAACTTGAACGTCTTATAAACTGTTGCTAGAAAATTTGCCTAAACTCACCAAATTACTAAGAAGGAATGTGAATACAACTAATGCCGTTGATGCACAGAAACATACCAATGATAATATTGAAAATAATTCCCCACCACCTATGGATTGGACATTTTTACAACTATAGTTAATCTAGTAATTTCACAAATAAAAATGCACATCTGCTGTATTTTATATATTCGAATGAACAAACTATTCCATGTATAATCTTTTGGGCAGGGATTAAACAAATAGATTGTTAATATAAGTTTTAATCAGTTTAGACAGGGTTTACTTCCATTTCATTGGACAATCTATAATGGACTAGATATGCTACAGGAACATTATAGCATAATTTACACCACTGGTTTATTTTCAGAGGTAAATTGTTTAAACGCCATATTTTTGGCATCCTTTATGCTTTTCCTCAACCATTCTTTTCAAGGATCATCAGTAGTTGATTATTTCTAGAGATATTGGCTTCAGCAGCTCTGGAACATTTCTTGTTGTTGGGGGAAAACAAAACACATGAGGGAAAAAAGGCCAAACCTCAGTAAGCATGTTAAGCGCAGCCCATCATTGTATTGACTGACCAAGTAAAGCTGGGTACATACTTCTTAGAATGGATCTTCTTATTGATTAAAGCCAGAAAATTCCTTGTAACCATGTGTGGAAATATATTAACGAGACAGGCAGCTGAAGCAGAAATGTTTCTCAAGTCTGCTGTATTTTCAACAATTCTTCACTGTTTTGTTGCATTAAGTGGAAAGCTGTTCTAGTCATAATGTGTCCTGAATGTTTTCACATTCTGTCATATTACAATCATATTTAACATGAGACTGATAAAGAAAGTGAAGGACAAAGATGCAGATGTAAAGATAGTTTATTTAATTTCTTAAAAATAGGAATTTTTAATGCACCCAGAGTGCAGACAGCTGGAGGAAACACTTTTAATCAAGGAACAAATGATCAGCTTTCAAAGCTTTTTGTTGTTGGACATTACACTTCTATTGTAATGCATAAACCAAAAGGACAAAGCTAAAAAAAAGCATGTGCTTGAAAAAAAAAAAACCCTGTAATTTTGGCTTCAAAACAGCGGTTGCAAAAATTATTGTCCTGGGATCGAGTTCAAATGTTTCTTTATGTCAGAATTTTATCACGGCACTCCAAAATGACAGAAATTTAATTGGTGCCAGTAAAACAAAGCCAAGGCTGCCATAAATCTTTTTAGCTGCTGAGGGCCAAGTTGAAGTCCTGATTCCATTGACTGAGCAACTGTCCTTCCCTCTGGGTTTTTTTCCCCCCTCTCGCCTTTGTTTGTCATCTGCTTGCGGAGTGCTCTGTGACACCATTTGTCTCTATAACAAGTCGCGGCGAGCAATGTGTTCAGTGGGCCCACCTGCAGGAGCCCCTGCACTGGTTGATGCTCACCATGGGCCTCCCAGGACTACCCACAGAGGAGGAGGCAATAAAGACCTGGGGAAGGAGTCATAAATCTCCATAAACTTCAGCCAGCCACTCTCCCCCACTTTCGCTGGCCACTCAGATAAAGCCCCTCCTCCTATGCGTCCCCCAGATGGACTCCAGAGGAAGCAAGGCGAGGTCTTGATTGTTTGCAACTGAACAGCCTCTGCTGAAAATCTGTCAGCAGTGACCGCTTCTGATGGCGCAACTTTGCGAGAATTATCAATAAGTAAGGTTTCGGTTTGAAGACAAATCTGATCTGAAGAGAAGTTGCTTAAATACTCTGCAGAGCATCCAGGTGTCATCCAGTCATCTGCCACATTTCAGAAAGAGAAAACGTTGAAACTAGCTGCGGATACTTGGCAGTCTCATGCTAATTTCATGATAATTCAAAAAACTGGAGTTATGAATTATTCACTTTCCTTCCTAATGCTGGAGAATATTTTCTCTGAGCGGTGTATAAAACCTGGATGTTTTTCGCTGCTCTAAATGTGTAGAAAGAAGTCATCTGGTGATGAGTTTCAGGGGAAGAGGATCTGATCTCACTAATCAGGACGCGAGGCGGAAAGCATCCCTCTTAAGGAGGAAATGCCTGCTTCCTTTGTATCTTACTCCTAAGGACAAAGTCCTCTGCAGAAGCTGCTGATGAATGGCTTCATAGCTGCCACCTACAGACTTACACATGTATGTGTTAATGTGTCACCCTGGTTTATGGCACATCCCTTGAATGTAGCACAGAACAGTAAACCATAGATTCATTATTAGTGAAGAAAAATGAAGAAAAACAGCTGGTAAGTGCATTGCACAACTTACATCAACAGAAAAGTGTAAAAGTCAAAGTGATAGGGCTTTGACTCTCTACTTCTGAGGTAAAGTGAAGTGATCCAGGTGAATTTAATGGAAATCTTACAGATAGAGTCTGAACAATTGTGAACATCTCTGCTAAATGGATTGAGCTCTGAAATGTGAAAGCAGCAAAGTCCAAGTCAATTCTTAAGTCTTTGGGGTGGATGTCCGAGTCACAGCGGCTGAAAGTCCACTCAGAAAAATTGATGTCACAACTGCGAGATCACATAAAAGCCAGAGTACTCATGAACAAAGACCTTCTGTCTTGAAGTATTTGTTTGTCATAATTTTCCTCACCGTTATTTTAGAAAAGAGGGAGAATCTTTACAACGTGGGAACATCATTCTAACTGAAGTACGGGGGTGGCAGCATCAGGCTGTGTGGGTGTTTTGCTGAGGGAGGGACTTGTGGACGTTTCAAAAACTGATAAGGAAACAAAATCCTCTGAAGATACTGAAGGAACAGCTCAAGAAATCAGCCTGTAAGCTAAACCTTGGACACCATTTAGTGGTCATGAAGCCCTCATCTCATATCAATGAGAAAAAAAAAAATTTGAAAAATTTGCATGAGTTAAGCAGCCTAACCCATACTAAAAACCTGAGTAAGTAAAATTTGTTCTGTCCAGAGTAATGGACCAAAGTTCTAGTGAACTATTGTGAGAGGTTTGTGGAAAGAAACATAAAATTGAACCAAATTGTGCAGTTTAAACAAACACTAAAAAAATGTTTGTAACCATGTGTGGTTTTAAAATTTCAGATTTTAAAAATATGTAAAAAAAAAATAAAATTGCTCTCAATTCTACATGGAGCAAATAGAAAGAATTATGTTAAGCTTACTCAAGTAAAACAAGTACAGTTTAATCAGAGTTAATACTAGTGAAAAAAGTTTTGCCTTTTTCTAAAGTGAATGTGGCTCTAATTTCTCTGTAAGAAGCAAACCATCTTTTAAAGGTTGACCAAACTCCAAATTTCTTTTTTTTAGGTTTGGCAATTTTGACCTTGATATTTTATGGTTTCATTTAATAAGTCAGCTTAAATACACAGACAAACTATATTCTTTTAAAGATATTGACAAAGGAAAGTGAGTTACCAGTAAGTGCAGGTTTTATGTTGTTCAAATAACCTGTTTTCTGAGTTGTGTGGGAGATCCCTCAGCAGATGCTGCTGACAGAGACGTGAAAGGTGTCGACCTGATCTACAAATTGTCTCTCATCTCTCTCCTCTACACACACACGAGCCTCTAATCCGGCTCAACTCGCCCACCAAGTTCTGTCAGGAACAACAAAAAGGCTGTTTGCTGAGGTGTGTATCCAAAACTTGAAAGTTCAACCTTTCATTGACCTGGAGACGCACCGTTTCTTTGCACCAGTGAAAAGCCCCATGTGGAGGTGGCAGCACGACTCATTCGATCCTTTACACCTCACTGTACTGCTCCCCCCCACCAGCCCAACCCCCCGGCATCCCTTTTTCTCCTTTTTGCTGCCGTGAGATCACCTTACCGTGTCACCAGATTTCCCAAAGTCAAAGTGAGGACATGCTGCTCACCTTTTGACTTATTTACCTCTTGAACTGGGGAAAAGAATTCTCCCGAAAAGCAACTAAGACTGCCAGCTGTCATTCTCACCTCCCACTTATTAAAGACTGAAACCACGTGCGGGGAGACAGTGTGCAGTTTAAAGAAAAAAAAAAAAAAAAAAGGAAAAGGGCAACCGCAGAGGAAAACCTGATAAGCATCAAGCTGTACTTGTAAAGCAGCTCATCTAACATTAATGGTGGAGTAATTGGTTTGTAACTGTAACACTTACTCGGCCATCAATAATGACCAGAGAAGAGAGTGTAGTGTTACTGGCTGAGGATAAGGGGCTATTGTGCCTGAGCCGAAGCCACAGGATCAGCTGAATGGGCCTACAGTTATGTTGGACAAATATTTATATAGTGTCATGTTACTGGAACAGTCTAACTAGAGGGGACAATAATAGGTAAGGTGATTGAAAAGTCAGTTACACATGTACCACAGTTTTACTTTATCTAAGGATCTACTTTTGCATCCTCCGCTGATCAAAGCTATGGACTCCAAACACCTGGAGAGGATTTATTTTTGGAGGCAATGATTGAAATTAGTTCTATGGGCCAACAGTTTGTTAAAAATTTGATCCCACAGAGGTTGAATAGCACACATTATGTGTTGATTTCTCAATAAGCTCCCAAACTTCCTCAAGGCAAGTTTATTTATAAGGATGGTGGCAGTAAATAAAGTCAGTTAAGTAAACAATTTATTTTCTAGCGTGAAGTGGCACAAATATAGAAGAATGACTCAGTAGCTATGTCATAGAATAAAATAATCAGCATGTCTTCCACATTGTGATAATCAATCTACAGGAAAAACAAATACACTTAGTAGATAAATTGTTCTCATATAAAAGGAGAAAAAACAATGAATAATAAAAAAAACAAAAAAAAAAACATCTGAGATACCGTAATAAAAATGTTAGAGTGTTTAAACCAGAGTTTTGGCATAAATCTGAAATAGAATCTGTGGGGGGAGCCAAAGATCGAATGGAAGGCTTTTCAATTTCAAATATTTCAAGTTTCTTGCAAAATTTTTAATCTCCAGCATAGCAAATCTGCAAAAAGTGCTCCACCAATTATAAGAAGGGTTCCTTCAATGAGCAAAAAACTTTCAGTCACAGAAATGGTTATGAATATTAAAGAGCATAAATTATTTGTTTTTTAAGAGATTAATAAAAAACAAAACAGGGTATCAGTATTGAAAATATATTATTTTCTCCTCTGTTTCATTAGAAATATAAAACTATCCTAAACTCTGTTGTATAAAGAGCAGCGTTATCAATATGGTTAATGTTAGTTGACCAATGTGCCAGCCTGCAGTGACAATCTATATGAAACCTACAGACTGAAGTTTTAAGACTGTTAACCTCATAAGAGTGATGGGTGGTGCTTCTTTCCTTCCCACTGAATAACTAATCATCTTTTTCATGACCAGAACATTCCTAAAAAAACTGATTTCTTGTGCATTTAAGTCAGTTTTATTACTCTGGTAATTAACTGAATTGGCGTTTATATCTTGTTATGATTTCTGCACCTGTAAGCTAGAAATAAATAGAGCACTTTTCTAAGGACATTGTAATGTGACAGTAATCAAATGTGCATCCAGGAATATTTATAAGAAATTGTATTAATGCGTCACCAAACTACTAAAGCTTTAGTTTGAGAATAAAAAAAAACACACAAAAAAAAACAAAACAGTGTTCATACTTATGCAAGGCACTGTATGCATACCGTCCTCACAAAGCTGCAGCTTAGCATCAAATAAATCAGGATGTCCAAAAGCCTGAGAAAGTGTCCAACTTTCTTTCCTCCTTTGATGAAATGCAAGAAGTATATATTTCTCCTTAAAAGAATGTGGGAAGGCGAATACGGCACCTCGGTTTATTGAGGTTAGATTGAGTTGCCCAAACAATTCTGTTAACATCCCTTGAGAGCCACAGCTGTCGAGGACCTCTCTTTGAACTCACAGCAGGAGATCTACGGCACCCCCTGGCCTTAAGCTGTCCTTTCTCTATCTCGACTTTGCATTTTGTAACTGTAGCTGGACGTAGACTTTTAAGAGGGCTCAAACCTCCCGGGGCAGCTGCTCGGCTGGTAAATGGATCCACATCGGGCAGATCACCTGAGAACACCAGGGGTAGACCTCTGGAGAGCTGCTCATGTGTCCCACTGCCCGCTCCGTTTGCAAGAGATTGTAAAGAAAAATACAGTGAGGATCCATGAGACTGAGCAGAAGGAGAAACGTAACAAGACCTCCAACTTTAAACCCGGCTCATTCAAATGATGATCGCAGACTGATTTGTGCGGCAGGAGTGATCTCACAGCACATTCTTTGGTAGGTGAAATAGTGATGAAGGCTAGCAGGATATGCAAAGAATATTACAACTTCTGCACCAAACAGTGTACATAAACTATTCATACAGGCACTGTAGCACATAAAAATACTGCATCTGGTTTGATGGAAAAATATGATGAAATAAAGCAATGTATATGCTTTTTATTACTTGGTTTTCAGTGGTCCTGCTCCTTTCTCAACTGAAACAGAAAAGTAGCCTATGCATTTATAAATTACTTTATTCATATAGTGGAAAATAGCATTGGTGTTACTGTGGACAACACTCTTTTCAAAAGAACAAATAATTTGGCACCTAATAATCATCAAAGTATATTTGATGATTATGCAACTGAATTTTTAAAAATAATACCCGCAAGATGAAATTATTGAGTTGTAAGATAGTGAAGAGGTAAAACATTCAGCAATGCTGGGCTTAAATCAAAACCTAGTCAGCCGGACTAATCTACAGTCTGACTATACACAATTAATCATGGCTATATTTGAAAACAGTGACCTTGCCTGTCAGTTGGTTAGAAATGACAACCGGTGAATGAAGGACGAAATCTAATCTGTAACCGTTCCCATAAAAATACCAAAAGACAAAAAAGACAAAGGCAATAAATAAGCTATTAAGCACCTTCTCTTATCAAGTGGATTCACAAGGTTTATCACCTGTCCTTCACTTCACTATGCTGCCAGTACCACTATTTATTTCATTCAGTTTCGAGTGGTATCTTTATTATTGGCCAGGTTGCTGTGACTGTTGATACTCTTAGTAGGATCCGTGGCAATTCACCTTATAACCAAGTCATTCTCAGTAAATTGTTGGCCTGGATATAGCACATATTTTTTCTCAACATTCTTTCCAGATCCCAAAGGTGCATGCATGTTAGGTTAAGTAGGCTTTCTGAATTAATCATAGCTAAAAGTGTAAGCGTGTTCTCTGTCTACCTGTGTTACCCTTGTGGTACAGTCCAGTGACACCAAGGAACCAGGAACAAATGGACAACATTATGGAGCTTTGTCTCTCCAAAGTGCCCAAGTTGTTCAACAGGGCAGAAAAATGTTAGTCTTTGAATCATCTTCGGTGTCAAATGCTGAAGTGGTTAGGATTTCAATTACAGTAAGTAAGTAAATTATGAATGCAGTGTTTTTAAATAGTTACCAAGTTCAGAAAGTCATATCTGAATGCAGTACATGAGCTTAAACCTTGAATGTGGACAAGAGATCAATTCAAGTGTGTTTAGCTTTTTCCAGACAATGCTTCAGATTAGGATAGATATTTGATAAAAAAACAAAACATGTTTTGCACCAAAGAGGCTGCTTTATAAATGATGCACTGCAGCTAGTTACTGGCAAGATATTGTGATAAATAATTTTTTTTCCCAGTCATCATTGATGACCAGCTTGAATCAAAATGCATTCACAAAAGTCAGACACATTCAGTCTCCTCTCAGCAGTGTTTGTCATAGTTTCCCAGAAACCCAGGGCTCCTAGTGTTTCTGAAAATCCATTAAAGCTGTTGACAGAGGTAAAGACCTGGCAATTTTCACTTAAGCTCTTTACGGAGAGCAAAAACAGGAACAACACAATTATCAGACAGTCACAATTTATTTACTGAAGCTGCAGGTAAGAATAAAATAGAAGGAAAAACTTTTCTTTCCATCTGCCTAGTTTAAATATATATATATATATATATATATATATATATATATATATAAAAAAAAAAAAAATTTCCTTCTCACCCACCGCGGGTGGTGATTCTTCTTCCTCTCTTAGCTCGGGTCCTCTACCAGAGGCCTGGGAGCTTGAGGGTTCTGCGCAGTATCTTGGCTGTGCCTAGGACTGCACATTTCTGGACTGAGATGTCTGATGTTGTTCCTGGGATCTGTTGTAGCCACTGTTCCAGATTGGGGGTGACTGCCCCGAGGGTCCCGATGACCACAGGCACCACTGTGGTCTTCACCTTCCAGGCCCTCTCCAGTTCCTCCCTTAGGCCCTGGTATTTCTCTAGTTTCTCATGCTCCTTTTTCCTGATGTTGCAGTCACTTGGTATTGCCACATCCACCACAACGGCTTTCCTCTGTTGTTTATCCACCACGACTATGTCTGGTTGGTTCGCCCTCACCATTTTGTCTGTCTGGATCTGGAAGTCCCACAGGATCTTAGCTCGGTCATTCTCCACTACCTTCGGGGGTGTTTCCCACTTTGATCTTGGGGGTTCCAGTCCATATTCTGCACAGATGTTTCTGTATATATATATATATATATATATATATATATATATATATATTTTCTGTTACATAAAACATCCGTTGGGTATTAGAAACTAAGTATCAATATTTTTCAGAATGTTTGATACAACTTCATGCTTGTACTTCCACATAAAGGAAGTCATCAAAGATCAGAAATATTTTTGGCTGATTAAGGTTACGCTCGAACATTAACAATACTACCAACTCAGCTCCTCAGGGACTTTGAAGGAGAGTTTTTCTTCATTTTAATTCACGATGTCAATATTTTGCATAAACACTTATTCTAATATTTATGTTTCTCCTGGGTGCTCGCGTCCTTGCGGACTAACAGTCTGCATGCTGGAGCATTCATGCACTTTGAGTGATGCAGTCATTCATCAACGTGACCCCGGGCCCTTACAGATGGAAGGCGAAGCAGGCTGCAGTCCGACTACGCTCAGGTCCACTCAGTGGGCTGTCAAAGCTTATCATCTTCATACACTTCAGCAATCAATACCTCACAGCATCCTGACAGAGTGAGTTAGTGCAACACACCCCTCTCTCTCTCAAGCCGTAACTGGAAAATCCACACAAAAAATGAGTAAAAAAAAAAATTAAAAAAAGCATACTTATATCAATTTCCACCTCCTCTGTTTAGATAATGTTTGAAACAATATATTAAAGGGCTGACTTTGGGGTAATGAAGATATTTCTCAAACTTCAATTGTCTGGAACTCTGAATTCCCTAAATCCACACAAGTGGAAAATGTATTTTCTCTCCCGTGTTGAAAATGCAAGTAGGAATATTTTGCAAATGGAGCAAGTTCTTGCAGCAACGCTTGCTCAAAGGCTGATTTATAACCTGGAACATAACTGCCTAAGGCTTTCCAAGAAAGTTTAGAAATAAAGCTCAACTTGTGAAACATTACCACAGTGTAAACAATAATCCTGTCTTCTCCACACAATTTATCCTCCCTTCACACTGGCAGAAGACAGCACTACAATAGTAAAAGTCAGTATGTGTCCAACCCAGAGTTCAGTGGACTCTCCATTATCTATGATGACTTGTAAGAATTGGGACATGTATAAAACTTCAATAGGGAGTCTGGGGAGTGATTGTAATATTTGGGTGGTATGGGGCATGGAGGATTGTGGCATCAGTGGCTGGATGTACATGCATTTTGTAACCTCAATTATACAGTACTAGTAAATTATTGTAATGCTTGGGGGGGAAAAAGCCTCATGACCTTATACTGAGTAGAAGCAGAAGGAGAAGGGCCAAAACTCAAGTTTCATGCATTATGGTTTTTTGGGGAAAAAAAGTCCTGACAAACTCTTTAGGAATAAAGAGGAGAGGGGAAGAGAATACACCAACGCCTGACTAACAATATATTTTGTTGCATAAATTTATTTTACTTGCAGTGCAGCCTTAAATATCTTCAGTCTTATGAATCTTAGTTCAACTGGTTCATAAATTTCATTAAAATCTTTAAATTCTGATTAAGAAAATGACAATCACCTCCACAATTCTGAGGTCGAGTGTTTGGGAGTCAGTCTCTGCCTCAACCTGGAGCTCACATCTTTTTGCGACTTTCACAAGAGTTCTCATTTTCAGCTTTGGATCATGATAGACTCAGATCCTACATACATGAGGCTGCTAAGAGATTTCTCCATAGGTTGGCTGACTTTAGCTCAATATATAGTGGAAGGAGCTCAATCATTTGGAGAAAAGCCATTGAAAAAGGCAATGGAGTTGGTTGCTGAATGCAGTCAGGTTGTGCTCTTGCTTTTGGGAGTTTTTCCAGAGGCTACTGAAGGGACCAGGTGCGCCATTTTGCTTTGGCTGGTGAGTGCTTGCATGGTTCAAGCATTTTGATATGCACATACATTGGTCTCACAGCAAAACACACCTTAGATCACTTAACAGCAGTGGCCACAATGAACACACACACACCCTCTCTTGCTCGCCAGTGCATGCCTTCCCACACACCCCCTTTCATATACAGACATTCTACACACTTTGTATCATTATTGGCTGAACACTGAAGATGGTTTTTATTTATCACAATCTAATCACATTTCAGCAGATTGTGAAGTTTGTAAGATTTGAAACCAATAACAAAGGACCAGAAGTCGTCATTGTTGTTCTTGATATGACAATAACTAAAAGCTGTCAAAAATCCTTTTACTTCTTACAGTTTATAGCTTTCAGAGATGGACATGTCCATGTTGTTTTAAAAAAAAATCTTTTTAAAGAGCCAAAAAAAGTCAAACAAAGACCAGTCAGGATTTTTGTTTGAAAGATTTTTGAGCTGATGGAACAATTCTGCCTCAAATAAGCTCTCCAAGTACCATCAAACCCATCATTTTAATACGTGAGGTATCAACTTCTCAGCAGGGTCCATCGGGGCAGAGCTGAACCCTTTCCACTGTGTTCGCTCTTTCACCAAAGTTTGAGTTTCATGTTGAGTAAATTAGTATTAGTGAAGTAGAACTTTGGCTGATCAATGGCTTCAGCTTTCTGATTAGATAATGGCTCACAGGTCTGGAGAACACACTTTTTAAACCAAGTGACATTAATATTATTGCTTCAAGAGAAACAGAAATCCAAGCAGAAGTGATAATTTGTTAAAAAAAAATAGATAAAGGAAAGAACTTAGCTGTTCTATTGGCATGTATATGAACATTATAGAACAAACTGGCCTCTGACCTACAACACATTTATTCGAGGACTTCATATATATGTGTATATATATATATATATAGGAATTTAAAGTAGTCGTGTTATTTTTCGTTCAGTCTAGCCTGCCATTAAACCCACTATAGCCATTGCAACATGCATGGAGTGGCTGCATGCCAGGCCTTTCCAACACACAAATGCCAACAGTGAGACAGACAGACAACTTCCAAATAGATGCAGACAATCATGATTTCAAAATCAATAATCTTCAGTCCCACTTGACAAAAAGAAAAAACTAAAAAAAAACTCTAGAGCCTCTGTGAAAATAATAGCTCTTCATTCTGCCAAGTTTTAGGCCACAGTGTTGTGAAGTGCCTTCTTTCAGCTGTTGTTTTGCTTTAGATGTTGAAATAAAAACAGTTGGTTTAAGAGTTTCCATATGTGCTCAAAACTTCAATCCTGCAGAGATCTGAGCATTTTACAGGGTTACAGCAGAGGCTCTGGATTAAAAATCTTATCTGAAGTTTTTTTTTTTTTTAAAGTCCGTTGTGATAACGGGACTTGTACACTAAAATAGATCAGAATAATCTTATGGTTACACTTTCCATTTGACCTTTCACCCAATGTAACTGTTCTGCAGGTCACGTAAACATTTCCTCACCATACTTTTAGTCAAATTTCAATCAGTGAAAGAGATCTCCAAAACATGAAGGCTACTAAAATAAAGTGTTTACTAGCATGTCATGAAAGTCATAAGGCTGTCAATACAGCCGCAGGTACTTTAGTCAGAGGCATCTTCAGATTGTTGCAAGACTAACAACTGCTAGAGACTCATCCTGCCTACAGCATGACCATCCACACAGACTCTATGCAGATACTTGAATATGATTTATGACTAAATTAAATTTCCCATTTGGATTAATAGAGTATTTTTGAGTTGAATCAAGTCGGTCTTTTATTCTGTTGAGTGATGTTTGAAATGTTGAATGCAAAAAACAGTCCCAGTCATAACATTATAATTTTGTTGATACTTTTGGCCTCTCCTGGGCTAAAGAGGAGAGCCGAGTCTGGAGATATTTGGTAGAGCCAAACCTCAGAACCCATAAAGGCTTGTTAAATGAATGCACCGTCAGTTACACTGTCTTAAGTTACGACCAGATTTGAGTTTTTTTTACTTTTTTCCCCTCAACATCCGATTCCAAGTGAAAAATTCTATGCCACAAAAAACTAAGAAAAGTAGAAAACACAATTCTGCATGCCAATTTGGAGTTACCCAATGCAGAGAACCACGCTGAGAAAATGGGACAATTTCTTTTTCTTCAGAGGAGAAATGCAAGTCATATCTGTGTAAGCATAGGCACAAATACCAACTCTACAGTTCTACGCCTGGCAAATGGAAAGCTAAAACCAGATGGATCTGAAGATAGTTTTAAGACTTTATGTGTATTTTCCATTTATTCTCAGAATACCACATAGATTACAATCCATTTTAAGATGAAAACACTTTGATTCTTCCGAGACCAATTACCTCTTGATAAATTGTCATTTTCACGATTGTCCAGTGAATGTTCCTCTTTTAGTTTATAATAGAAGTTGCTTTGTACTTTTGTTTGTTTGCATTTCCCTTTTTATTTAAATAAACAGAATATTTTTAGCACAAGGATTAAAATGCATTCTTGATTATAATGAACAATTTTAGGCAAATTTTTGCTTTAGTCACTGCAGAAGTCTTTTCTCCTTGTCTATGTAATACAAACAGTAGGAAGAATTTATCATTCAGTTAAGAAAATGATACCAGTTGATTTTAATGGATTATGAGACTAATTGGTTTATAAACTTTGCATGTCTCAGCTTTTCATATATCCCCCAATTCCATTAATTTCATATTGCGCCGATTCACAACATGTCGTCTTACCTCGATTGAAATAAAAGACGTGAATTCAAAATAATCATAAAGACAGAACCCCATGCAACAGAACTGATTGAACAGACCCCATAGATGTCCAAGAAAAAAACAAAACCTCCAGTGAAATGCCACCCATCATAATACAAAGCAGTTCTTTGACTTACCTGCGCTAACATCTAGACAGAAAGGGTCCATAGTGAGCAGGCCGACAGATTCACAGATTTATCTCCTTCCTTGTCAGGTGCAAACTTCAAATCCAGCGAAGGTTTTCTCAGACTGCCGTCTGACCAAACTACTTTCCTCCCTCTCTGTCCAACTCTTTTCAAAAGAATGGACAGTCCCCTGCTGAATATCAATCTGTTGAGAGGTCTCCATTCTCCACATTAGGAAATCCTGGCTTTCTTCAGTTATAGGGCAGTTGAAAGAAAGCAGTTTAAGCTGAACTTTCTCATGCATGCGGGCACAGAGGACAATACTACCACAGCTACAGTTTTTGATTTTCAGTTGTTTTGACTATTCTGAAGGCTTCAACACCACTTTGTCTCGATTTTGGATTTGGCAGGGTACGTCGCTCAAGAACACAATCATAAATATTATCAGAACATGCAGATGGAGCTGTCCAAATAAATGTTATCAGGGAATAAATTGCCATTTTACACAACATTTTCTCACTAAAGAGCCAAAAAAATATCCACAGCCTCCTCCAGTTTTCAGCAACACAACAACCATACATTCATTTTGTGCTCATCTCTTTAGTGATGTGTAGTTTTAGTTTCACCGCCACAAAATGATTTGCAAGTAGAACATAAATTTGAGTTTCAATCTCATCTGACCAGAACACTTCATCCCACATTTTCTGTGTCTCCTGCATGACTTGGTGCAGTCTGAACACCAATGCCCCAGCCTGTCAGTTTAGTCTTTATAAATGTGAAGTTATGCTACACTTTCTCCAATTTCAAAATTAACTAAAACAATACTCTGTGACATGCTGAAATGTTGGGCTATTTAGAACAGTCTACTTGGTCATAATGATGCTTTTTGCTAATGTTTATTTTTACATCAAACTTCTAAAGACGTAACCAGATTATATTACACAGGTGAACTCAAGCTACTCTTTAGGAAACGTCTGCAGTGCGTTGAACTTACTTTTATTTAATGATATCAAGGGAAAGTGACTGGAATACATAATATGGCACTTTTCAGGTTTTTGTAAGTAATAAATGTTAGGATTTGAATTCTGCACTACTTTCAGGTGGTTTATTTCTTCAAATTCCAATAAAACACATTCATTTCTGATGCTAAATTGATAAACAGGTACAAATAGTTTTACAATGCACTGTAACTTTATATCTTTAAACTGTACATGGAATAAATGCATAACATGTATGAATAAAGCAGCCATGCCACTCCCTCAAGAAAACTGTTACACAGTGAAAGGAGCATCGTTAGTCACATTTGCAGGCTTGTAAAGATCTATGGCATTCCATCAAGAATTGTCACATAAGGTCATATCCAGATGGGAGTGTTGTTTGACATCTGGACATGTCAAGGTTAGTAACTCCGCCTCTGGACTAAATCAAGAAAAGTCACACCATGTACAAGTACGTTGTTGAATACATTTTATTTCTAATAAATTTTCCATCTGACACCAGCCTTGGAGTTTTGTGGGGTTTGTGTAACATTGTTCATTTAACATGCCATAATGCAGCATACTGAAATGAGAAATGAAAAGATTTTTGGGAATAAAAAAGAAAACTTGAGTGAATCCAAGTTAGAATCAGCTTTATGAACCAAAACTGTGCACAGATAAGAAATTTGGTTTTGATTTCAAGCACTCACTACGTATAGAAAGCAGGCAACAATACTTAGAAATAAACTGACATGTCAAAGGAATAATATATTGATTTTTTATATACAAAAAAGAAAGGCAGGTTTTGGTTTTGCATATATTCTTGTCATTACAGTAATTATGACAAAGTTCAAATTAGAATGTAACAGAATTGGAAACAGCTCATTCAGAAGGCTACTGGTTAAACCTAATGAAACCTAAAATATTTTGAGTTTTGTGGCTGTAATGCTACAAATTTTAAAGGGTGTAAATATTTTTGTAAGTCTGCATACCTAGTGTCTGATCTCTTGATCAACACATGGCATCCTTTAATCATCTTACTTTATGAAAATTATTTAATCATTTCAGGCTCAGTAATGGTTTCCCTGGCAAGAAGACAGTCAGATGTTATATTTATATTTCACTATAATAAATAAAGAACCACGAATTAAAAGATTATATGTGTACTGAGTGAAACTTAAAGAAACTTCCTTTGAGTAATTTTTCCTTTTCATTAGAAAGAATCAAACTGAGCCTACTCATGTATAAAAGGAGGGGGAAAAAAAACATGATAAAGTAGTTTTTGAAATATACTGTTACTTCCAAGATGAAAACCAAGCTGTTTAATAACTTTAAACATTTTGAAATCTGTGTGCATAATCATTGTATATTTAATACCACATTTTAAACATCAACTAATACATTAAAATAGTAAAGAGGCTTTATTTTTCAAGCTCCATAATCCATTCCCCATTCTTAAGGCCAAGGTGAAAGCTCAAATATCTCAAGCTGCAGTCTTTAATGACTCAATTCATAACCACAAAGAATAATAATGATGCACTCTCTTACCCTCAATAGCTTAAAGTTTAGCATAGCGTATGAAGTGTCGAAACCTTTTCACGCTCACAACATCCACATCCTGACCTGCCGTTTGACCTGCAGGTCACAACCTCTTCACACCAGCTCTGGGTAAATCTTCCCAGTCAGGTTTCTCAGAATGAACTCAGTGAGGTAGAATAGCCTGCCTGTGGTTTCAGCAGCTGAGTCAGAGACTCAGGTGTGAGACACAAGTTTGACAAGATGAGGATGGCGGGAAACAAAAGCTGAGGTTGGTGGTTTTATGTTCTCATGTGGACGAGAAATTAATCCTGAGCAGGACTCTAAATGCCAGTCATTACAAAAAAAAAAAGTTAGGGTTAGAACAAGAGGTCTGCTCTGCTTTTAATTAAAATGTCTGGCCTTAAGGGATTCCCAACCACCGCTTGGAGCTCCACACCACATGTGCAGTCCAGGAGGGGTGGGAGTGGGGGGTAGTTGGGTTGCATTAGGCAAAGCTGGGGGAGACATTTGAGACTGTTTAAACAAATCAGTGAAGAATATCAGTCACCAAAGACCCTGTGGGAGATTCTATTGGCTTGTTCCCCTGCTGCCGAGGCATTTGTCTCTTGGGAGACTGTTTTTTTTATTTTTTATTTTTTTATTTTTTGCAAAAACTACAGAAGTTTCAAGATTTCAAATAAAAGCGTTTCTTTCAGCATGAAAACATTTTGCAGTCACAGCCGCTGCACATTTATGCTGAACTTCAGGGCAGTATGCCATCAGGTATTTGGGAGACCTCTGACATGCGTGAGAGTGGAGGGCTGAACAAAGCCGTTCAGCAGAGATGGTTGTGTGAAACCCAGATGGTCAGATGTCATAAACATGGCCGAGGTTTCTGGCTCACATAAAGGGCACAGTGCTGGTGTTTTATTTCATTAGAGCTTCGGGGCACGAATGCAACCCCCTTCAGACTCTTAGTGAGGCTTTATGAGGATAAATAGGAAGCCTGCTTCCACCTTGTTTGAAATATTTATTTAAGACGGGGTGTGCCTATGAGGAGTGGCTGCAACAATGTGCACCAGGGGAAGCGGGATGGGGAAAATCAGGTGGCACTGAGCTCCTTGAGAGCGCGATCGGTTCAAAACTTCAATCAAGCGGGCTGCAATGTGTAGCAACCACATCTGTTTTCACTCAAAACTATCAGGGGCTGGCACTGCAGGCAGCTTGAGCCTGTTACTAAAGGCTTTCAGGGGCCTGCTGAGGGACGGTCCAGACGCAGTGATTTATCCACTCTCTGCTGAGTGGATGAGGACAGAGTGTGACGGATATAGAGGTGGAATTCCAATCAGTCAGTCCTGCTGCAACACCTAGCCAGAAGGGATGATGAACTGAGCAGTTTTACTGCAATGAGGCGAAATTGTACTTCATGTCGAATTAGAGAAACAAGAAAACTGCACTGATTAATAATTAAATTGTTGAGACTTACAGGGTTGCTTAATTACAGTATGGATGTTGGAACCCCAGCATCCGATTTTTAAGCCTGTAAGTCCTGACTGTCAGCAGAGCATGTAGAAACATAACCTCAAAGTTAAATTTGAGATGTACCAAGCAACAGCTACAGAGTGTCTTCAAAAATATTACCAGCCTTTAAATTTTTGTGCATTTTATATATAGGATTGGTATGATTGGATGCAACTGCATAAAATGTACTTAAATTGTAAGCTAAGGAGAATGGAGCAAAAAATCCAAACAAGCAAACAAACACACACAAAAAAACAATGATTATCCATCAGCTTCCCAAAAAACACCAGACATTACAAACAGAAACTTGATCGTCCTATAGTATAGGCATTATTATCCTTCAAACTCACAATTATAGTTTACTTTGTGTAAAACAAAGAGTGTTTGTTTTTTTTAAACATAACATAAGTCCCTACACTGGCTCCCTGTAGCTCAAAGAACAGACTTTAAAATACTGTTATAAGTTTATAAATCACTGAATGGGTTATTGTATCAACCTTCCAGACCTCTCAGGTGATAAGGTTTAAGAGGTATACAAAGCACATTAAATGTTTGTAAATAACATACTGGATCACTTATGTTTCACCAAAAAAAGTGGAAGTGCAGATATTTTTATATCTGCCTTCCCCTATTCTAAAGTTGGGGTTTAAATGTTTGACAGTTTGCATCTCAAACTAGTGAGATACAGTGCTGTAAAACTGTGATCATGTTTTTTTAAATGTACTTTAGTATCTGAATGTATAAAATGCTGGAGAAGAAAAAAAAAAAAATACTGAAGTTTCCAAAAAGATCTGTCTAACTTGTGTGGCACCTCCAACCAAACTAAAATATCATCACATCATTTTAATTTCCTTTCTTCCTCAAGTTGGTGTTAAACTTAAACTTCAGCTAGTCTTCATTATGCCTAGATCTATACAACGATTGACTTACTACAATGTACGTGAGCTTTTTTTTTGCCAACAATCAATTAAACAGGTATGTCCAACTACTTAACCAAGCAGCACTAGCCAATAGTCTGTTTAAGCTTTTTTCTATGTGGAAAAAATTCTGTCATGGTTCATTCATCATGGTTTAGCAACTTGACAGAAATGAGTGAAAGTTGTGGAAACTCCTAACAGTTGAGTTCTGAGAATTCCACCAGACCTCCGTTTCCTTGTGTTGCTGCCACAGTCGGTTTTTAAATAATTTGGGAAGAGCCCTCTGGAAGCTGAATAATTCACCACAGCATGATGAGGTCGCTAGTCAGCTGGGTGTACCATTAGTAGACTCGGTCCTAGACAGCTCTATTGCCTGACAGATCCAACGGAGAGATGGGGTGCTGTAGAGATCTGTGTGCTTTGGTGGTGGTGGGGCAAGGAGTTCATCTTGTCCTCGCTCTGCCCACTTGAATTACATCAGCCACAAGGCCTCCGAAGAGAGGATGAGGAACCCCTTAGCCTCCATTCACCACACCCAACTATCATCCAGCTGTGGGGGATACTTTAAAGGACCTTGCTTGTGGACATTTAACAAAAAAGGACAAAGTGTAGGACACTACTTACTCAGTGTCTAATTTCTCCTCCATATCAAGGTATAAATGAAAAACCTTACATCTCTCCACCTGACTGCCATCATTGAGTAGTTTCTCTCTAGGACAGACTGGTGAAAGATGCTGCCCTGCATCATCACCTGTTTAGCTCATTTCAGCTCCCCGAGCAGAAGAAGAAATGGCATGAATGGAAAGAGAAGATCAAAAGCTGCTTGACTGTGACTAAAATCTACTTTCCTGTGAGGCATCAAAGCAAAATAGGATTTCCTGCTCAGAGGTATCGGCCTGCTCAGTGTTTCTCTCACATTCCAATTACCTGAGAACTGATAGCCATGGCACAAAAGGTGAAACCAGCATGGACCTATCAGAAAGTTGGCCTATCATTGAGTAGGAATTTCTTTTAAAAATGTACGACACATTCATTAATGCATATTTTCTCCATGGTCGGTCTATCAGTTCCATATTGACCTTGCCTGTATTCCCAAGGTCTTACTGTTCTACAGTGTAAAGATCCGTCAGCTCTTGGCTTGAGTGACAGAGTGCCCAGCCTTACCTTGTGCAGCCAGTGGGCCTAATTCATAACATCATCACCTTCACTTGGCCATGCCATGCCTCTTACAGGAGATGAATTTCTCCCTGTGAAGGACACCTCAGTAATGTACCTCATCTCAACCTCAAGATGGGACTCAATCATCTGTCCATTTTTGCCTGTTCTATATGATGCACACTGAGACACAGGGCAAAGAAGAAGAGGATGGAAGAAAAAGTGTTTCTTCACATGAAGAAAAAAAAAGAAGGTTCTTATGCCATACGAATTGTCAAAAAAAGAGAGACTTATTTGAAGTTTGTGCAATGTCATATCTTGCTATATCTTTGATTTCATGTGCATCTTTGAATGCACCTTTGTTTTCTATTCTGTACAGATTAGTATAAAGAGTGTGAAAGCTATTGTTTTCTTGTGTCAGGAGTTGGTGTGTTCTGTCCCCTTGTTAGGATAGTTACGGCAGTAGCCTTGGTCCACCTTGTGCACACCATTACCTAGGATTCCCTTAAAGGGCTCTAATTTCTAAAATCACTGCCTAGAAAACCTTACAGGATGTCAAGCTTCCTTTGAAAATGTTAGTTTCCATATTAATTTTGCAGAGACAAAAACCACGACAGGGCAGAGAAACAAAGTATTTTTCACCAGTGGCATGCACTCCGTATGCATGTCGAACAGACCAGGCACACAAAGCACTAGAAATCCTGCCAACCAATGACAATGTCAATCATCCCCCCTCCTGAGGGTAATATTACTTAATTAATATTCCACTAGACTATAATGTTTCTCACTTGCATTTAAAATACATAGTAACTTAAGATCTTACTGATTTGTTTTTATGCATTCAGTATATTATTGTTGGTTAGAGACAGATAAACCAGGGTTTTGCCATTCAACACCACATGACTCCCTCTGCTTAGGGTTAGGGTTAGGGTAAACCAGGTCGACCGACATCGAGTCTGAAACAATTTCTCCTAAAAATGACAAACCTAGAAACAAGCAAAACTCATTTTCCCTCTCTTGAGCTGGGGACATTTGCATTGTGTGAGGCGTGACTGCTGATGAGAAGTTAACATCTGCATCATTTAACATCAAAGGTTTGTTAATCTTTCATTTACCTCCAGGGAACACCATCAAGAGTACACCAAGCCCTAATGAACTTATAATGAGGAACAAATAGCTCTCTAAAGGTCTTGCTCCTACACTGCTTCCTGTGTCCACATACCCAGCTGAAAAAATATCCACTCACTTACTGGTTCGGTATATTGTGATTAGTCCGTCTGCTAAAACCTAACTACTTTATTATATTTGCTAAAATCAGACATAATGATTTGCTAGTAACAGTTTTGCCATCATAGACATGACGAACTACACGCTGTTGGGAAAGTTATTTCTAAAATCTCCCTACAATCAGCTGCTTTCCCAACACTGCAACATTGATTTTTAGCATATGGGGCAACAGACTTTCATAACATTTTGGACACTGACCAATTCTAGGCAGAGGGGAAAAAGATAGAATGATGGCAACATGGAAACAATGAGACAGTAGAAAAGATACCGAACAATGAGGTCAATCAAAATTTTCCACAATCTTCATATAGAACATTTCTATAAAAACAAAGAAAAAAAGATTTACAACCATCTAAGGACAATTTATCTCAAAGTGTTTGTTATTTACAGCCACATTCTAAATACAACAGGTCTATGGTCTTGTGTGAAAATAGAACAGTGTTGAAAAAGAAAAACACAAAAACAGGGTAAGAGCAGAGTGGGGGGGAGAAAGAACTACAAAACAGATTTTTTGCCCTACCATTGTTGCGACAGGGTCTACATGAGCACAAGTAAAATAATTTATTCCAGTGGAAGGTGATGTGTGGAATCAAAATTTAAGAGGAGGGCTAATTCACCAGGGTCCCAAATCCTTTCATACTGTGACTTTTTTTTTTTTTTTTATCTGGCAGGTTTAATATGAATGGTGGTGGCAGCCCACGTTTCTTTTTTTGTTCCTAACTTTCTGGTTCTGGACAAATCAATGTCCAGAACTGCTTTTTCCATGGTGAAGTGTTTCGACTTTTTGTCAGAATTCCAACTTCAGTGTGTGCTGTTGTGTTTCTGACATTGAACACTTAAAAATCAGACTTAACTTTCTGTAACAATAAGTCCTCATGCAGGGGAACTTTGTTTACTAAACCAATAATTATGTAAAAAGTAAATCTGTTGGATCCCATCTGATCCCTGTCCTTGACTACAAATAAGCGGTCTTTAGTTTTTATTTTTGAGAAAGGAAAAAGAAAACCCTGTCACAGGAAATTTAGTTCACTAAAAGTAGCCCAACTGCATCTTATTTACACATTCAATGTCATAAGCCAAAGTATTTAGATCTATTTAAATAGACTTCTGCTCTAGGACTGAAAGGCATTTTGGTGTGAAAACAAAAAGGTAAGACAGGGAAAAACTTGATATTTCTGACAGTAATATATGCAACAAATTTCCATAGATAGTTTAAAAGAAAACTTTTTAAACGGTTACAATAAAACTTAAAATTATACCAAGATCATAATTGGCACATGCATTCTTGAAAACATGATCGAAATTCAGAAAGTATTTTGAAAAACATTGTTTTGACATAGTAGCACATCTGCTTCCAAGAAAATCTAAACAAATTTCTCTACATGGTGCGGATGTGGTGGGTTGGTAAATGGAACATTTTGTCATGGTGTCATAATGTAATTGTGCTAACTTTAGTTTGATTTCCCAATGTAATGAGAAAACTTCTTATTTTCCCTTATCTGGCCCCATATTGTTAAGGGAAACCATTTGTGGGTTGAGTAGCAGAGTATCGGGGCTGCATTCATAAAAAAACGTGTCAATTCTCTGTGCCAGTGCAAAAGAGTGCATTCTACTCTTGGTTCTGTTTTTGGATTGGATGATTCAGGTTTGGAGAATCAAACAGGGGCCTCGCTGGTGTGTGAAATAACCGTCCACAGCCACTGGAGGCTGGCACCTCCTGGAGTTTTTGCCAAGAAGCATTGTAACAGCAAAGTCAAGAAAACAAGAACACACATTTCCTTTTTTCCTGGGTTACGTTTATATGTAATAGGATGTCTTGTAAAACTGATTTATTAAACAGAGCCTTTGGCTTGTATAATTTAAATGTAAGTTGCAAAACCTTAAGGAAAGCAGGAAAGAAGGAATAGATAGCCTGTCAGTTGTAAGCTGGTTTTATGCATCTGGGACTATGTAAATAATTTGTTTCTGCATGAAGGAAGTATACTTGGAAGTATCAGATTCACATTTATGCAAAGTTCTCTTCTTTAAGTCATGTCAAGTTTTAGTATTCCAGATTTTTTTCCTCCAATGTTCCTATCACTGTCTCCTATTTTTTCATTATGTTTAACATACACAACAATAATTGCATAGCTGCAAAAACTGAAACACTGTCTATTGCAGCTAAATAAATTAAGAAAAGCCTTGTATAGAGGGTTTTGCCTTAAGTCATTAAAGGAATCTTTGCATGGCTTTTTCCCAGCACTTGCCTCTTAAACCATTTTCCCCTTCTACTAAACAGCTTCACCTTTTACGTGTAGTAAAAAGATTAGGTGCTCATTGTCTTTAAAAAATGCAGCCAAGCCCATATCATAAGACATTTTTTTTAAATGCAGTCAGACTTGCAGCTCATAATTGTATTCATTTACGTATGCTGAAGTGTTAAATAGAAAATATGATATCCAAGAACAACAGCAAATGTTGCTCAAGGATGACTTTGTACGGCTGAACTCAGGCATAAACGCAAAACACAACATGTAATTAAGACAAGCCTAGTGATAGCAAAGTCTGAAAGTGGCGCAGCTTGAATTTAAGTTCATAATTGAATATTTATTTAGTGGTTTAGTCATTGAGGAGGAGGAAATAAGAACTACTGCCACAAAAGAAGATGAGTTTACTCTGCCTGCAATTCACCACAGGGGAAAGTACAAGCTTGTCACCAAACCAAAACATAAAAAAAAAATAAAAAATTCATTCCTAGAGGCAATAAGGTTTCTGCTCAAGATATGAACAGCACTGTTATTCAGCAAATTACTTCGTACTAGTGTACATTTTCTCCACTTATTCAATCTAAGCTTCACTTATGAGAGTTTAACGAAGTGCAATTTTGATGAAGGAATCCTCAAAATTTGGAAATATGGATTCATATTGCAGACTGCAGCTGCAACATGAATCTCCATCAGTCAGGTTTAGTAGAGAGAACAAGCTAGCAAGATGTATTGGCTAATTTTTATGTAGATCACAGATTTGATGCAGCTTTTGATTCATGATCTGTAAATGAAAGAAAAGAAACAAAAAATCTTACCTTATGAACTTTATGCTTACAAACAGCCACATTCCTCTCCTGGCCTGTCTTACTCTTGACTCTTCCACTGGTAGATGTGATGCTGGAGTGTTCACCTTCTGACTTGTTTCTAAGGTTATTTCAAGTATCTAGTTGTTTAGTAGTCAGATGGCCAAAAACATGCTGCTTACAAAGCAGAGATGACTTTTTTTTATGAGTAAGAAGTTATGTACCATAAAAATCTTTATCTACCAGAACCACACTACTGACTAATGAGATGATAACAGAGAGATGTTTTTACTGGGAGAATATAAATATTAGTATAATACTGGGAGGGTGATTACTGCACGGAACCAGGTGCATTGATTGCTAATGAACATCAGGTGTGGCATGATAGAAACCAGGTTAGCTGAAGTACTCTGATTATTTGAATTTAAAAGTCATTAAGACAACTGCAGAAATATTATTTTTTTTGTTAAAAAATAAAGAATCTTCTCAAAATTGTACCATGGATTATGGTACCATTTCTAAGTCTAAGCATTACTATAATGATGCTTAGACTTAGCAAAAGAAATGGTACCATAATCCATATTATTTTTTATGCCATTATGCCTTATTCCACAATGAGTTTGAATGAACATTCTTAGTATATGTATAAAACACATGGTGAATTCAGTTTTAATTTAAGAATACATATATTTTATTCGTGTATACAGATATATTAGCCCAAAAGCATTTGAGCTTCTATCCAGTTAAATAATAGCAACCAGTTTTAGACATGCTGAAGAAGTCGTTAACATTCTCTTTTTCCCACTTCCTCCAGTTTACAGTGACAGCTTCCCTCTTCTCATAACAAATGTTTGTTTTCCCAACAAATGTAGGCCAAATTGGTAGGGAAGTGTGCATCACCTCCCAGCCACACCAACCACCCTCACCCGCCTCCCCGCCTCTGGCAAATGGCCCCTGAAGAGCTGCACTTACAAGCCCTGGAATGAAATACATAAGGCATTATTCATATGAGACCCCAGGGTTCAGAGGCACTTTGGGAGGAGTATGGATAATTAACAAAGAAGTCAGGAAAACGTCTGATAGAATGATGGGAGTTCGCTAACCTCCCTGGAACGCTTGCAAGTTGATCAAAATGTTGCTGCCAGGCTTCTGGTGAATTCCTCCAACTTTTGACATGTGTCTCTAATTTAATGCAACTACTGTGTCTTCTGGGTTATATTTATGTGTAATTTCAAGTCTTCTTTCTGACTTGCAGCGTCCTTCACAGACAGTCACCAGGCGATGTCAGAGGGGTTCTGTACCTTTATGTCGCTGGCAGGTCCCTGAGGTCCAGTGATCAGAGTCTGCTGCTGATTCCCCATAGAGAGATGATAATAAGAGCAGCCAGAGTGTTCTGTTCGGTGGGCCCCAGACTCTGGAACTCTATTCCTCTGGATTTGAGATTGTTGGACTCTGAGGTCTCTTTCAAAAGTCCGACATAGTATAGGATAAGAAAACCATGCAAACATTGTTTATTGTTCTTCAGATGTCACCACCCTGGTGTCCAAAGAAGTCCAGGTTCCCAATAAATCTCTCAACAATGGCAGACAACTCCGGTTGAAGGCAATAAAATAGATCAGAATTGGAAAAAAACAACATAAAAGCATTTTCATCAGAGAGTGGTGCAGAAGTTCTTTCTTAATCATAACAATATCCCAATAATTTGAAAGATAATTATACATATAAACAAAATTCATTAACAACAATATAATATAAATGTGCGCTAAACTCACACAGAACAACTTTACCTTACAGGTTCCTTTACTTCATGTCTTGATTTTGCTTTTTAACATTTTTTCTTTCTCTTCAATACAATTTCATTATAATCACTGCACTGGAAGAACAGAATTTTTACAGTAACACTAAGCTACCTCTAGAAATGATAAAGAGAGGGATTGTTCTACGTCGCTCCTTTAATGAAACAAAAACATTATAAATATTCTTTATTTATATCACACACCAGAGCTGCAGATCTTCTGGGCTCCTTCAGAGTGACCGTGGATTGTCTTAATGTTTTCCAATTAATGCTCTTATTGTTTTACTAAATTACCAAAAAAAAAAAAAAAAAAAGAAAGAAAAAGAAAAACTTGAAGTCTAATGGGACAATTACTGTTTAGGAAAAATATACTTCACCTATTTGTTCTTTGATATTCTGGGCATTTCAATTTCATATCTACAAAGGACGAGGAAAAAATAAACGAAGGTGGACAAACCTATTCCCTTGGTCTTTCATATTCATAGCATTAATTTGAATGAAAAATGTTTGTCGTAGAGTCACTTTTCCATTTATCACAGCAGTGAACAGAACGACTGCAATACATACATACAGAAAAAAAAAAAAACATGGCATAGCAAGTCTCTGTTGTATATCATATACCTGATTCAGCTGATATGATATGATCGACGGTATTAAGAATGGAAGCAATGGGAAATAATAATCATTCAATATCTGACAGCAGGCAAACACACAAACAGCTCAATTCATCCAGAGTGGAGGGCAATCAAATGTTATGCTTCTCTCACAGCCCCTCTCTCAGAGTGACCTTCATTTTCTTTGGTTTAGAATGACCTCAGGAATTTAAATGTTTCTGTGGTATTGGAGGAATAAAATATAGAGGTGTATAAGGGAATTGCTGAAGGTTAAAAACAAGCACGTACTGCGATAGGAGCAGAAGGCCTTCAGAATTTTTATAAAAGAAGAAGAAAAGTTCACTCCAGATCATGAAAAAAGAACTAACATCTTTCTTTACATTGTGAGATGCCAAATCTCTCATGGATGCCACTCTATTTAATTAGAACTGATGTTTGTAGATCTGCATTCTTACACTCTTATGTTGTGTCATGTTGCGCTAAACCAGTCTCTCCACATCAGGATGACCCTTTATCATCTCTGCTTTACTGCCTCCCTCTGTTGGTTTTTTATGTTCTGCAGAGCCATCACTGTTCCAGTGCTCATAATGACTTCTTTCGATTCATAATAGCTGGTCAACAGGTCAGAAAACATAAAAACCAAGCAGAAGGGATTGGTCTTCCTTTTAATGGCATACCGTATAGAAAAGGTGCATCTTTGCTAATGTAATGTCAATTACAGGAACATAATGGAAGTGGGTGCTTTCTATGCGAGTCATTGGTGTCAGTCACAGGTCAAAACTCAGTAGATGCGTATTTCTTTAATTTCCCGTCCTCTTTCTTTTACTGCTGGATTCTTGCAAATTCTTAAATAGATGTTTTTGGAGAGTTAGTGTTTCTGGTTTATCGCAACAGACGCAGTTCATGCAGAGGTTAGCATGTTTATCTACTCATTTTGGGGGAGAAAACAGATTCAAATTATGCCAATAGAGGAAACAGACAAGGCTCCGGTTCCATCATGTCTGCTGTTAAAACAGAGCCTGTAACCAATGTATAACTCTGGCTAATTAGTGAAAAGTAAATAAAATTCAACATGCAAAGTTTACAAAAAGCATTTAAACTTGCTAGTTGGTGGCACGTATCAAAAATCTTATATTTAAGATTAAAGTAAAACTCTTAAAATTGTTTAATTCATTTGTTCATTGAGTTATCTATGAGAAATCATGTATTGGATCTTTTTGCTACATTGTAACCACATTTTTGATGTATATTGCCAGAATTTTGTGACAGACCAACACAAAGTATTGCATAATACAAATAAAAACACATGATTTTGAAAGACGTCTGTAATCTAACTGGAGCTCCAATTCTTTAGAGATATATTTTCAACTTTTTGGAAGAATAGAAAATAGAAATACGAGCAGCTCATTGTTGTTCAGACTGGGATCTTTCCTTGATTCATGCAGTTACCTGTGCTCTGTGTAAAGTTAAAATCATCTGCACACATGTGGTCAGGGATGTGAAGTGTTATCGGTCAAAATGACAGATAACAGATGATTTTTCCATTACCATTTTGAAAAACAAACACTCAGAAAATATTTTCGATAGTGACGCAAAGCAGATTCTTAGTAGGATTTAGATTGGAACTTTGACTGGGCCACACAAACGCACAAGATTGTTTAATGTAGAGCATCTCATTACACCTTCGTCTAGAGTCAACTTGCTGGAAGATGAACATCTTTAATCTTTTGTAGCTTCAAACTGGTTTTCTTTTAGGATCGTCCTGCCTTCAAGTCTAACCATCTCTTCATCAAGCTGCTGGAATTGAACGCTAAAGCGATGGGTCGGGTTAGTTCGCCGGCAGATACAGTTTTGCTTGTAAGTAAGAAAAAAAAAAATCAGAAGACCTTTCACTTGTTTGCTGTGTCTTCTAGTGGCTTGTAGAAAACGATAAACAAATTCTTTTGGCTTTCTTTACAGCATGGATTTCTTTTTGCCATATTTCCAGAGTGCACGGCTCATAGAGGGACAACTATGTACCGCAAAATGCATCCTTTTCCTTCCACTTTACAATTATATACTACTCATGTTGGTTCACTTCTTAAAATTCCCTTCAAATAAATTTAAGTTTGTGGTTGTGAAACAACACATGTACAGTTCAAGCAGCATGAATACTTGAGCAAGCAGCTCTTTCCCTTTCCTTCGGCGTCGTTTTATTTCCCTCACCCCTCCTCCACCGCATTCTGTCCGGCACACATGTGGTTTATGTGCTGATGGTGTGCAGACGTCTCCATGCAGCAGGAGGAGTCGTGTGGCGGAGGTGGGGGTACAAATCCCACTCGACTTAAATAACCAAATAAGTGGAATTTCTAAAAACAATGGTTTCCTGACTTGTCCACGACCCTTCACCTTATCATTTTGGGGTCACGGGGCCCTAAACTTGAACCCTGCTTACTTCAGAACATTTGGCTCGCTGCCACCTCAGGTTAACCCCACATCCTGCAGCCTGCCGTAAGAGTTACAGGCCTGTCAGTCGTACAGCTGAGATAAGGCCTCCCACAGTACGGCTATTGCGTTTTATTTCCTCTCATTCCCTTCTTCTGATGTCTCGTCTGGCTTTCAAACACATGTGACATTATGTTGCATGAACTGAAATAGTTTGTTTTAAAACGTGCAGACTGAAAGTCCAACATGTGTGGGTAATTTTGCTCAGGGTTTAGCAGTTGATTGATGAGGAAAGCAGACACTTTATGCTTCCTTGAAAATCCAAGCAAGCCAAGGTAATACGTTTTGTAAGATTCTGCCACAGTCCATTTAATGTAAACATTTCTAATCTAAAATAAATATCAACACTAATCATGAGGAATTTACCTGCCTGGGTTTTAAACTTAGTAAAAATCAAATGAACTAAGCAGCCGGTTGCCTCAGAGAGCAATTAGCAAACAGAGTCCAGTGGTCAGGGATGAAGTTGTGGGAATGTTGAAAGGTTGGGTTAATAAACAATATCTCAAACTTTGGACATTGTTTGTTCAGTTCACATTTCCAAAATGGGAACACTGACAGAAAACTAACCCTAAACAGATGATCTCCATAGTAAAGCTAGGTAGTGAGAGTGTTATGTTGGGGGAATGCTGTTGTTCAGCAGGGACATTGAAACTGGTCAGAGTTAATTATTCCAAGGTAATCGATGAAGAAAACCTGTTTGAATTTGCAAACAACTTGAGGCAAAGTTTTACCTTCTAACAGGTCAAGGAAAGAAGTTTTTCCTTAGATGCTCCATTTGATATGTTTCATATTTTTTCAAAAGCCTTCTTTCCACTCATGCAGAAAGTGTCTTTTCAGAGCCACATTCAAAGAACCAATGAATTGCTTTGCCTTTTGCGTTTAGTAAAATGTATTGGATTGTTTTGGTGTGGTAGAAGATGCTTTTTTTGTTTGTTTTTTTCCATGGTGACAAGTATTTCGATCAGGTATCCAATGAAGAGTAGAATAGTAGTGTCTCAATGGGATCTCCTTTGTTTAATACAGAGAAAAAATACACAAATAATAAACATGAGGCCAGATTCATTCCAATGTCTCGCTTTAGGTTTGTAAGCCTCAACTTGACTCTTCCAAGAATACTTTTTTATATTGTGACTAAACAGATGGATTTTATTTTGGAGCATTAGAGCAAACAGGAGTGAATAAAAAAGCAACCCTGTGATTTAGGTTTTATATTAAAAAAAAGATTACTAAAATCATGTTATTGATTTAAGTTGCACAATTATTGTCAACCAAATGATTTCATTGCAGCATTAGTTCAGACACTGAGGCAAAACACAAATAATACATCACATTTCTGCTAAAGAAAACCCAGTTTCCCTCTCCTCTACCATGTCTGTTAATGAAACAAAGAGGGGTTTGTGCAGGAAGCTGCTTCACCGCCAAAGACAATAGAATGTGGAAGCTCTACCTGTCGACAAACTTCTTGGCGAGTACAAATGTGCTTGGATCAGTTCAGGTAATATGATTAATGCATCCTTGGGCCTAACTGACTTTAATTAAAGGGCAAACACTGTAACGGGAATATGGCTTGCTGGAACGTTGTTGAGAGAAAATCAGAGGGTTGGAACGACTCAGTGATGCAATCTGCGTGCAAAGAATGGCCCAACTGTACACTTTTTGGAGGGCATGAATTCACATGTTTCCCCACTCTGCACATTCATTCATCACACAAACTGGCTTTTGAATAACCTGTAAATCACAGATGTATTGTCCAGATCTCAGGGCATCGTCCTGTGTTTAGCGTAAGCAATTGTTCTTCCTATGGAGATAGACCTGGTATCTGTCCAATGTTCCTTTGAGCAAGTAAAACTACTCGTTGAAGCATGTTAAAGGTTTTAACAGGAAAGTTTCACACTTACAAAGTAACATGCAGGCATACAATGTAGAGTGTAGAAAAAACCCCTATAAAGCGCAGTGCTGGGAATCTTAACCAAGATTTGTTTGACAGAGTTAACTTGGCAGGAGAGAATATTGCCTTGGAGTGGAAATACTCCCCTGCGTCACAACATTTACCTCAAGCCATCATCAGGAAGATGAAGGCACAATAGCAGGCAGTGTATGTCACTGTACAGGCTGTGCCCTGCTTTGTCACTTAAGACTACTAAAACAGGCAGTTGTGACAGTTGATGGGGAACACAGTGCAGCTAAGTGCACTGGAAAGGAAGCCTCCTAATATCCCGTCTTATGGTTTTTGCCCAGTTTCTGCAGCAGTGCTGAGCTGTCAGTAGTAAGTGTGGCGCCACAGGCTCACAGTCAGACGGCAACATTTGGGGAGCCTGGGTTGGAGAAGGGGCCGCATGGGAGGATGGACAACCGTGTATGAGTGTATTAATACAAGCTTATAGAGCTGCTCTTATGATACAGTGCTGTGAATGGAAAACATGAAGGATTTACAAGATGTTTTCTGCTGCAATAATTTAGACTTTTACCAAATGGTTATGAGGATTTATATGACTGACATTCTGAAATTAAAACATTTCCAGCAGACTGGTTTTACATAACATGTAACCTTTAAAAGATTTGATCTATTTATCAGCTCCATTTGTTCTCATACATTGTAGCTGCCTTTCCATTATGCAAATCATTGTCAATATTCCACAAATTACAAAAAACAACTACTGCAATTTTTTTTTAATTGCAGTGTTTATTAAAGGAGAAGCACAATTAAAATCACACACAATAAGTTTATTCACGCTATACGTCATAAAAAAAAAACGTGACTCGTCAGATACATGAAAAAGTGTTTCCTTTGCAGCTTTGCTAAATAAGCCAATTTCAATAAGGACAAAACACCATGTCATCCATGTCTTAGACATTTGTTAGTGTCTCTTATCAGAGAATGATTAATGCTTTGTGCTGTTTGTCTTGATGCAGGTTAATGCAACAGAAAGCCTTTTTCAGAGTTAAGGTAAGAAATCAAGTGAGAAGGATTTTTTTTCTTTTTCTTCATTAATGATTGTCAGGATTTAAACTAATTTTGGTACAAAAGCATATTGAAAAATGACAAAGTACTCACCTCTACTTGTGTGGACCACATACATTCAATGGAATACTACAAGTTAACTATCAACATTCATGTTTTGAGTTTTTGTTCATGGGGAGTGAAAGGTTACAAAAAAAGGGCTGTAGGGACGGAGTTTATATTGCAAATAAAAAAAGTATTTTTATTTCAAAAATGAAACAGGAGAAATACGTTTGAGTAGTTTTTTTCCGATTAAGATTAACAGTTGTCTACAAAATTATTGCCACACAATATTTGACAACAAATTAAATTGTGCTGCCAGTATGCAAAAAATGTTTTTGGACTTCCTCCCACAGTCCAAAAACATGACTGTCAGGTTAATTGGGCTCTCTAAATTCTCCCTAGGTGTGAGTGTGTGTGTGAATGGTTGTTTGTCTTGTATGTCTCTGTGTTGCCCTGCGACAGACTGGCGACCTGTCCAGGGTGACCCCGCCTCTCGCCCGGAACACAGCTGGAGAGGAACCAGCAACCCTCCCGACCCCATTAGGGACGAAGGGTGTATAGAAAATGGATGTATGGATGGAAATTGTATTTTAGTTTTATTTTGAGTAAATAAAAATGTCCACAGTTCTCCTTTTAGCCCCTATGCGGCTCAGGTTTTGCACAAATCTAAATTTTAACAACTTACTTGAAGAAAGGATAAACACCACTCAGGGTAATTATTGCGCTGAACTCACAGATTAAAATGAACACTGAAGACCGAATGTCTAAGATGATACAATTCTGCCCTCTTGTGGAAGAATAATTCATTAATAAAATTGATAGTTGGGCATGTTCTGCGTATTTCTACCTCTAAGCATGTTTACTCACTTAAGCTACTAGTGAGATAAAATGTGTTTTTAATCCTTCGCTGAATTCTTCTTTTGTTTCTCAGAGTTCTTGCTTCTTTCCATGTAACCTCTCTGTTTCCTTCCTTTCAGTATGATGTCGCTGGCATCCTGTCTGCTAATGGTCAAACAGGATTTACATTTAGGTTGCATTCCAATTTGTAAAGAGAGCATACTCTTTAGAAATATCTGATATCAAATATCAGATATCAAATATCTGATATTTCATACTAACATACAGTCTTGTATTTTAATCCCAGGGAAAAGAGAAATAACACTGTTATTTGCTGATGAAGAGAAAATTCACAAAATTCACTCACTTTTTCTGTCCTTCATATTTGGTCATGGCAACAAGGGCTTCCAGACACATTTTAACCAATTTCTTCTAGAACCTACTACTGCTCTCTATAGTTTCTCTTTACATATATATTAGATATGTGTGTACGTGTGTGGGTGTGTACGTGTGTGTGTGTCTTCATGTTCCAATCAGGCACATTTTCTAGACTGAAGGTGCCTTTTATAGTAACCTTTAAGCTAGTGTTTAACACACTTTTCAATAGGTCATTGTTTCTGTATTAGGAATGTAACATTCAAATCTTAAATGACGTGTTTTCATTAGCAGTAATTAGAAAAATCATCGTAATTAAGAGAGATAAAGGTTTTAAAAGATAATGTGTTACACTGAGTGAATTAAGTGACAATAATAAATTAAGTTTTTAATAATACTATAATTCATCGAATAGGTCCCAGCTTGGATTTGATGCAGAATCTGTGATGGAAGCTAAAGGTTAATATGTTGGCAAGAAAGCTTAGAAACCTTTGGGATGTGAACTCAATTTATCTAGAATTTTTACGCTCTAATTTTTATCTGTCCTAGATTTTAAGCAGAAAATTGTCTTAAAAATGTCAGAAAAGTCACAGATTTAACTCTCTGCACCTTGCAGAGTACCTGTGCGTGCAACACTATTTCTGATGTGTGAACCCAGAGTTGGATACCAGGGCTCTTTTTTAAACACATTGTTAGATTCTAATTTGTTCACATGAAGAAAAACAAAATTAAAATATATTTTTCTTTTCAAATCCTGCATAATATCAAGTTCTGCTTTTTTATGTTGCTCTTCTATTCTATCATGAATCATTTTCATATTTAAATTTGCTAAGTGTGTGTCAGGCAGACATCTGACATTAGAATAATTTAGTGCAGTTATTACAAATTGTGCTTTTAGCTCAATGGATGATGTTCAATTCCTTCCCTTTGCCATGTATTTTTAATGTCCCTCCAATCTAATTATGCCTATATTACACCAAACATTTTGCACTGAAATCCTATAAAGTCCTATAAAAACCACAGGTGTATTACTTAGGATGCATTCCATTGAGAGAATTATTTGCTTTGCACACATTCTGCAAAAAAAAAGCATGTGCTTTATTGGGACGCAGCACTTATTGCACAACTGCTAGACTTACAATTTCTACTCAAAATGCTATGAGGACATGAATGCAACGTACAAGCGAAAGCTGACTTAAAGAAAAACAAAACTTGACACAATCACAGTGATGTCTCCAATGTGTATGTGTTGTCACTGGACTCTGTGAATAGGTTTTGCAAACATATAAATACATTAACTGTTTATACTCATGAACACTTCCAAAAATTCGATCCACCAGTTCAATTAAGTTAAAAAGCAGAAGAAAAACATCAACACAAAATAACCCCACTAACTCTAGGTTGAACTGCTGCTTGAGTTCATCTTTGCATTACATCCTGTTACTTCTCCCCTGAACTTCATGTTCCTTTGCTTTTCATTTACACTGCTGGCCCAGTGACTCTTTTTTGACTACTGCCAGTAGCTTTGTGTCTTTATTATTTTTTTCATCCAGTAGAAAGTATCCAAGTCCTGTGTTCAACTGAATCTCTTTTCTGGATCTTACAAGTGAATGAGCGACTCTTGCCTAAAAAGCTTTTTTCATTCCCATAGAAAGTCCTCCTTGATGTGTAATTCTGAGTCTTCAGATGTAACTTCACTCATTTAGTTATATATTTTTCTCCTCATTAATACATTACAAAAACAGCCAATTTGACTGATGTCTCATGCTACTTGACAGATGATAAATGTATCAGTTTTATAGTAGTTTTTCTTGTATTTCAATCACATAGTATTAATTAAAATAGGGCCTGCCCCTTAATCCCTGATATAACAATACTAAAAAAAAAAGATATTAGCTGATAAATCAGTCAACAGTAACAGCAGGTGGCAGTGTTGTTCAGTCTGTTTCAGTCTGAAAACCTTCTGCCAGCCAGTAGATGGCAGTCTAGCCTAGTCAAAATGCTACCTGGCTCAGTTTGAACACATTCCCAAGGATAAAGAGAACTCCAGCACCAAACTCATGGAGAAGGGACAATGGCATCAGGAGAACGATGTCCTGACCGGAGATGGCAGTCTTGCCTCGGTGTTGGTTCAGAGTGGTGTGGGCGGCGGGTTAGGGTGGAGAGGGAGCTGTTGGTGAGACGAATGACTGGAAAACAGTGAGTCGGAGGGATAAAATGGGAGTGGAAGTTGGAGGTTGCAAAGAGAGGAAAGCTGTGTGAGCGACAGAGATTAAAGGGGCCGGGACACACGAGACGAGGGGGATATAGCCGCAGAGGACCACTTTCATACAGATGAGGATGCAGTGAGGGATGTGTGGAGGGGATATTTGTCTGCTCCCTCCACGGCCTTGAAGCACTTTATTCTCGAGATTACACAGGAATTCAATTTAATTGCACCATTAATGTCTTTTGATTACATTTTGGTTGGCGCACAATCATGCTCATAAAACCTCTGAGCTCTCTCTTCCACGTGGCACATGACTGCAAATGTGACAAATAGCAACTGTGTCCTCCTCGGCCCTCTCGCTTTTTGGCTTTGCTTCCTCTTCATCCACTTTCGTGCAAAACAATGCATACCCTATTATGGACACTATGTGCAAAATGACAATAACAAGAAGCTAAAAGCAATCATAACTTGCTTAGCTTGTCTTCATGATGTGACTCGCATGAATTACTGTGCCGCTGGCATCTCTTTCCTATCCAGGAATGCTGCATACTGGCAGTATTGTGCAATTAACCAAATGACCCTTTAATCATGTCATCTTGCTGTCTGCATATCACCGACAGAAACAAGCAAAATCTGACTGCTCATTTCAGCCCATAACCCAAAGCAAAATATAATGGAAACCTAATGAAGTGTATTAAATGTCCTAATATTCTGTTCTCTTATGCCAGGGTGCCAGCTACTAAACTGAGGTAGCGTTGTGTTCAGCTCTCTGAAAAAAAAACCAGCTGCAACAACAACATAACACAGACAGCTTCATCAGTAGCTTCCCAGAGCTGCCAATGAATCTTCATGAAGCGAGTGCGAGCTGCTGTTCCCACATTCGAAGCAAAGTTTAACAATGGAAATAAGTGCACAGTGAAACAAGAAGTAGACTTCCAGTTTGTGTGCACCGTGTCCTAAAGCTGGTCATTAATTTTCATTAAATGCTGTCAGTAAGGACCATTAACCAGGCTGGAGAATAATCACCTCTCCGGAGTGCTGACCTGTTTATGGCACAGGTAAGGGTTAATAGAAGCAGGCCACCTTTGTTACACAACAGCCACGCTGCAGACACCACCACAGGAATTCACTAATTATTCACTTTCGTTCAGGACAATCCACTTTGCATCATCGACATGAAGCGGGGAAACACTTTACTGAAAGTGCAAACAATTATGCACACTAATTTCTGTGTACACGTGTGATGACATAATGAATGCAGTGGCGCTCTGGAAGGAAATTTTTTTCTTCTTTTCTGCTTATCATGCTGAAGTTCCACTAATCAAAGGCTCTTCAGAAAAGGGAAGATAATCATCAGCAGCTCAATTCCCACAAGTGATTAAATATTGCATGGTTCTCTTTAATTCATAATATATGAAACAGACAAAAAGGTCAGACCCACAACTCACTGAAAGGAACCATATAGAAAAGCTTCTGTAGGTAAAGGCAAAATAAACCTAATTAAGAAAGTGAAACAATGTTGAATAATTGATGTATTCTGAAAAATAATTCTCTGCTGTCACCTGATAAAGCCTTATGAATCTAAATGTTAAATCTCATTTACTGCATCTGGATCTCTTGCAGCAGCAGGTTTCTGCTTTAACACCCATGTATATATACAGTATATATTTCAACACCTTTCTGGATCCAAAAGGAAGAATAAAAAGTTAACAACTTCAGATTCTTGTCTCACACCCAGCATGGGTTTGACAGTCACTTTGACACAGCCTTTTGATAAAGGGCTGAAATGTACAAGCTAACCTTTTGCAGTCTTTATTTAAAATGTAGACTTTCCATTATGGAGGGGTGTATCAAAAACTATATAACCACCTCTGTGTCTGAAGATCAGAAGAACATTTTTTTTAACCAGCCTTTGTAAATTCAGAGTAGAATTTTGCATCGTCTCAAAGAATTTCAGCAAAAATCCTGAAAATGTTTGACACAAAATCCCTTTCAGGCCAGAATAAGTTACAATTTTAGCCTGGAATCAAATAAAGCCGCAGCTGGAGGGTCATGTCACCACTGAGGATGCATCATCCAAGCCAGATCCACTTTTCAATGAAAGAAATGCAGCATTTCAAGTCCAAAGCAAAATTAGGTTACAACATCTGAAAAGAGGAAGGTAGTGAATACATATACAGCCTTAGTGACTAGCAGTTCCCCACAGGAATCTGAATCAATAGGATCTAATTCTGTGATAACAATGGCAGAGCTTCAACCATTTTGGGGGAACATTTATTCAATTTGGCACTTGTGTTTTACATGAAACGTTTCTGGACCCTGGATAAACAACGTTGTGTGTAAATAACAGACTTTTGTGAAAAACACCATTAAATGCAAACGTGCAGAGGGCATAAAGGTTCCCACAGTGCATTAGAAATGAAAAGGATACAATTTCAAAGAAAGCATAGAGCTGCCAGCAGGAAAATATCATACATGATGTAATAACTTCAATGTTTTAACGTTACTATTCACGTTCAAATAGCACAATTGCACATTATTACAATAAATATGAATATTCATCACATAACAGAAAAGCATTCCACATTCTTACCATATAAGTATTGAAGTGATGTGATAATATATTCTAAAACTACTACTTAATAACATAATTAAGTTGATGACGACTGAGAAAATGTCTCGTCTACAGGAAATGAGAATAAGAACTATTTCATGTTTTGATTGAGCCATGGAGGGATTTTGTTGTTTTTCAGAAGCTTTGGTGATACTTTGAAAACAACAGTTACACTGAGAATGAATGTAAACTTCATCGGAGCTGAACAAGAGGAGGAATAAGTCTGATTTTTCATTATGTCTAGATGTGCAAAGCTTGCAGAGACACACCTTAAATATCTTGCTGCTGTAACTGCAGTGACAGTTGGTTCCATAAAAATTGACTCAGGAAACTGATTATAAATGCATGCCACATCTTTCAAATATTCACTTGTAAAATTATATTGAGAAGCATGGATGGTTTTCCTTTCATTTTATAACTTTGCCAGACTTTTAATTGGTCCCTTACCAGAGCTTTTAAGGAATGACATTGCTCCTGTAACTATGCGAGTTGTAAATCAGGTATATATTTATAAGTCTACAAAATCCGAATACAATATTTTGGCCCTCATTGAAGATTAGAATATTTGTTCTCAAAAGCTACTTTCCTTGGAGTTAAGTCATAAAAACATTTCAAATTTGCAAACACGTTTTACAAGAGCAGCTGCCAAGCTAATAGAATATACACAAGTACAGAGTGCCTGTCCATGTTTACCTTCTCTTACAGAGTCTTTCGCTAATGACAGTGCAGTCATCTCAAGCATCATGCAGACAATGTGTGGCACAATTCATGAACAGCATTATCAAGCAAGGAGAAGTCTGCCATCACCACAAACAAGCTATCCTTACAAGCAATCAGCTCGTTTCTCCGAAAAATCTAAGGGCTAATTAGAATAATAGCTCACTTAAGGATCAGAATCTTTATAGTTGCACAAAGTCTGTGATAGGCTAAATGTGAAGGATTATGTTTGCTACTTTCTTCTCACTGTTCCGTGTGTGGATTATGCTATGCGTATGTCATGCTCTCCGAATCATTTGGTGAGGGCTGGAAAAAGGGATTTAGGATTAGACCATCTAAATCTGCTCCAAATCTGCCATATGGAGGCTATGTCTATCCATTATCCATCAATGTGTCAAACTGTGTGCAAGGGAGCAGCTGTCTATAGAAGGCCAGCCAATTGGTTTGATACAGGTGAAAAGTGATGTATGATTGCCTTAGCAAACCTATCAGTCAGTCTGCCAGAGGGTTTCGGCCAAGGGACACTGCAGCCACATCAGACCTTGATTCCCCCCCCCCTTCCAATCTCTGAGGGTTTCACCTCATAGTTACTATCTTGATCTGGAATCCTACCCCCTCCTCCCCCATGTGGCCTCCCTGGCCTCAGTCCTTCTCTGAGCAAACCAATAAAGATACGCTAAGCAAGCTGAGGAGTCATGTTGCGTGAGTATTCACCAACAGTGGCAAACAGAAAAATGTGCCTGAAATACGTTTTTTTCTTCTGGGAGTAAGAAAAATAGAACAAAAAACACAAAGGACTGGCACCTGTTGGAGACCATAAAGTGACCTTTGTAAAAATCTCATTAGACCACATGGGGCTGCGTAGATGCTGCATTGTGTCAGCATGGGCGATCACGAGAAAAGGACAAAATTAAACTGGCATAAGAACACACTGCACATAAATTTATAATTGCATATGATACAAGAACTTTAGATCTGTGAACTTTATTTATACCTTGCAAAAGTATTCATTATGCATCAGTTTATTTCGTCAAGTTGCAATCACAACATTTAACGTGTTTTACTGAGATTTTCGTGCCAGTGATGGGCGCCAACCTAATACCCATCATTGTAAAGTGGAAGGAAAGTAACACATTTTATAAATAAATAGTGGTGTGTATTTATATTCACCTTCCACGAGTCGATATTTGTGGAACCACCTGTTGTATCTCTAAAAGTTTCAAAGATTTAGAGACTGGAAATTTTGCCAATTCTTCTTAGCTAAATATTTCAAGCTCAGTCATTGGTTGGAGAGCTTTTCTTTAGAGCTTGTCAAACATTTTCAATGAATTAATGTGTGGTTGGGCCATTTTAAGTCATGTTTTCACCATTACATTGTATCTCTGGTTGTACACTTCGGTCTAAGGACTTATGCAGACTTTTACAGGCTTCCCCTGTCCTGGCAAAGGAAAGGGCATTTAATTAATGGTGTGATAAATTTTATTTAGAGGTGTCAAATACATGCACACACAATTTTGCATTCTATTTTTTGCAATAAAATAACAAAAAATAAAAAATCCTGTTTCTCCAACTTCATAACCATGCGTTACTTTGTGATGGTCCATCATGTAAATCCCCAATAAAACACACAGAAGATTGAGGTCATAATGTGACGAAATCGACTGTGATTTAACCTAATTAGGTAGGACATATTGTTTCAAATATTCAAATACTGATAAACATTTGTTCCGCCTATAAGCTGTCTTTTTAAATTAACTTTACCTTAATATATACCTCACACATTGAGGTTCACCAGTGACAGACGTTTTCTTCACTTAGTCAGTGATCTATTGAATAAATCAGTAAACTCTCAGCTTACAAAGGCAAGGAACTTCATGTGCCTGTGTTTGCAACAAATTAAATATGGTCATATTGATTATGTTAGCTGATAGGAAATCAAGGCCACATGTTTTCATTTGTTAAAAAAAACAATATTGAGTTGTTATTCTTATCAATATGTCTGAAGGTGGAATTATTCTAAAGAAGGACAACTCTCACTTTGTGCAAATATATCAGATATTTGGAAAACTACATTTCCTGCCTGTTCTTTTCAATTGATTGTTAACATGGAAAAAAGTCATTGCGTGGTGTAGTTTATTAAACATACAAGACATGGTTTCAATTAAATAAAACAATCACCAAGGTATTATTCAAATGTCTTTTGCTCTGTTGGGTTTCAGTGCAACAATATAAATCTTCTTTTACATATTTTATAGAGACTGTTATTTTTTTTCCCCCAGTATTAACACTCATTGAGGTTGAACGCATTAGCTGTCTCAGCTTAAGAGTTTTACCATGGCATAAATCAGGGTCATAACTCAGTTTTATATTAATAGACTGAACATTTGCAGCTCATTTTAACACATCACCTCAATTATAAATTCAACATTTCTGGACTCTTTGGAAAGGAACACTGAGTGCATTTTAATTTGGACCAATTACAAAGCTCTCCGCATTTACTGGCACCGTTATCTCACATTGCGGAACAAAGTCCAGCTTTTAATTTCAGTACATTGAGTAAATTGAGATAAAATTCTGCTTTGAACTGATATTTGATAATAACTTCAGAGACCTGGTCTGAAACAAACTGAGACACAGCTGTAGTATTCTGATCGTCCACCAGGGGATAAAATACGAAAACAGGATTCAGAACACCGGGTTTCAGAGGAAGCTACTTCATTTACACGAGACTAGAAGTTCTTTATGAAGCTTTCTGGAGTTTAATTAATGAACTTGGGACCTTTCCTGCATGTATGTTAATTGTAAATAACTGCTAATATTATATAACCTTAAAAAAAAGATTCATTTGGTGTTGCAAATTTAGTGATAAATTAATTTGCACCAGGGAAAATTCTATATTTACAGTACCAAGCAGGAAGACTGGAATTAACTAATCATATGATCAACATTGTAGAATACATGAACAGAATTTAAAAATTGATTGATTTTAGTGTTACACACAGCAGCAATTTCATTAACTTACAAGCCCAGGGGATAGAAATAAATTGCATACCCATTCCTAATAAAAGGAGGAAAATATGTTTTTAAAGTGCTCTTAGTCATTTTCTTCCTTGCGTATAATGACTAACTTTCTCCTTGACGTATAATTGCAACAATCGTCGACTAAAGTAATGGGGATATTGCTGCAGCTGTTCAACTAATCAGCATGGTTAAGTGCAAATCTGTGTCTTGTATGATCCATTGTTTCATTCAGCAAAAAAAGCTATTCAACCTCTGACACTGAATCCCACTGAGCACACGTTTTTCTATCAAATTAAATGATTGTTGTTCTGTTTTTTCATGTTTTATGCTCCATGAGCTTGATTGGATCACACCTCTGTGGAAACAAACACATGCTTATCTTTTGTCAACGCTGTGAAATGAGCTCTCGTTTTACCCCAGCGTGGTTCATCAAAGATGCCATTTCTCACCTAAAGCTCTGCATTTTTTATCCGTCTCAAGGGAAAAGTAAACCAGCCAGGCCACAGAAATGTCTCTTTTTGTGTACATTGCATTTGTGTGTCGAACAAGATGTAATGACATTGTCTGCTAGTTGCCATGGTGCCAGAAAGAGACCATGGATCATTTTTGAGAGTTTGCTTTTGTATTCTTTGTCTATGTCGTTTTTTTCCCACAATCCTCTCTTTTCGTTCTTTGTGCTTATGTAGCTGAGTTAATTTTATTTATTTATAATCTATTTTATTTTATGAACCTTCTCAAAACATTTTTATTTGCTTTTCTTAGTTCTGGAATTGTATTTTATTTTGGCGGAGAACCTTTTATTTTTTTGTTTCCTGTTTCTGCGCTATATCCTGTGTGTTCCCGCTGCCCTCCTCAGTTCGCGCCAAGCTGCGCTGAGGAGAGGTAGGTGTACAAAGTTGTCTTTCATTTGTTTATTAAAATATTGAAAACGTTTTAAAAATATGTTGTAAACTCATATATATATATATTTACGTTTAGCGCAGCATTATACTGGGCATTTGTCTCCCACATTGGTGACATCCTTCAAGTTTTCTTTGTCAACGTGGTTATTTTTTTATTTATTTATTGTTTTTCTTTCGGTTGGTTAGGGTGTTTGGGGAAATCCGGAGCCCAGGAGCCTCAGTATTTAAAATGTTCTTGTTTTGAACAGGTATGTGTGTCGTTTCTTAAATTAATTTATTTAGTATATTTCTATGTTATGGTGGAAAATTGTAATTATTTCTTTATTATTATTTCTGTTTAGGTTTTATTTTAATTGTTTTGTATGACTGTAGATTTATTTTATTATTGAATCAGAGAATTTTAGTTTTGTTTAATGCATTTCTGTGTGAGTTCGCGCCAAGCTGCGCTGAGGAGAGGGTGTTTGGGGAAATCCGGAGCCCAGGAGCCTCAGTATTTAAAATGTTCTTGTTTTGAACAGGAATAAAACAACGCAGAGTTGATTCCAGAGTGATTCCGGTGTGATTCTTCGTACAACCGCTACATTTGGTGCCGTGACCCGGATCCATTGGTTAGCCACTGCCGACCGCCGAGGGTTCAGCTGTGTGCTAGTGACGCTGATGTCATCCAGTTGGTCGACCTGTGGATCTTGTTCATTACTGTCGAGGTTACGATCGCTTTTATGAACACAGAGACCTTAAACAATCAGTCAAATCACTATATTAGTTTGTCAAAGCCATTTTTTTGTGAACTGTGAAACCCTTTTGGTTCATTTTTTTTTACATTACTGCTTTTGTACTGTGTGCAACATGGCAGGCAGAGGTCATAGTACCTTTAATGTTTTCACACCAGTAGTTGGGCGTGGCAGAGGGCTGTTAGTCCAGAGTAGTACTCAAATGATTGATGAGGGTTCATCAGAAACAGAAGAGATTATTGAGACACCTCAGCTGGAGCCCCAGTTTTCCACCCCTGTAACTAATAATGAAAACACCATGCAACAGTTACGTGACCTCATTGGTGAAATAGGGAGCCAAATTGGTGAGGCCATTACCAGCCGTTTGTTACACAGTGGATCTCACCCCACTCCAGAGAAGTCTCCACCATCACAGTGTGTGCAAAATGAGACATCTAACACAGTTATTGATCTGTCAAAAATGAGCCTGGTGGTGAAACCAGATATTAGGGAACCTCCTATTTATCGTGGTGATGGTGATGATAAGATCTCTGTTCATGAGTGGATAGAAATGATGGAGGTCTACTTGCGTAAGAAGGGATTTTCAGCTGAGGAAAAAACTGACGAAATCCTGAACCACCTGCTTGGCAAAGCAAAGAGCATTGTAAAGATCGGATTAAAGAGTAGTCTTTCTACCACACCTTTAAACCCTGAGGCAGTTTATAACATTCTGAGGCGCTATTTTAGCGACATTCCTGGGTCTTGCTTACCACTGGCTGATTTCTATGCCACTCAGCCGATGGCAAATGAGACACCAGTGGACTACTGGGTTAGACTTAACACAGCTGCTGAAAATGTTGACAGACACTTGAAAGATCAAGGGAGCAGCCTGAATAAAATGGATGCAGAAATAGCCATGATGTTCATCAGAAATTGTCCTGATCCTAGTCTTGCCTGTGTTTTCAAGTGTAAGCCCACCACTAAGTGGACACTCACTGAGGTGCAGGAGGCTATCGATGAGCATCAAAGAGAGCAGCAAGTGAAGAGACCACAGGCAACTGCAGCAAAAGCTCTCCAGATTGCTACTGCAACAGCAGCACTTGACCATTCAGAGCCTGAAGTAGAACGTAGGCAAGTGAACACTGTCAAAATTACTCCTGTCAGTTTTCCCAGCTCGAATGATCGTACTGCAGAGTCAGGTGCTCTGGAACGGGTGTTAACTATGCTTGAGAGAGTATTAGAACGCACTGCCCAACCCGTTGGTGATACTCAGCCTCAGTTTTTCCCTACCACTCGGCCTTCTCCATGTCAAGTATGTGGCAACAGTAACCACTCTACAAGAACACACTGCATGAGAGAGAGGAGATGCCTGGCCTGTCTTGAGATTGGACACCAGCGAAGAAACTGTCAAAAAATCACAGACTCTCAGCGAGTTGGAGGCTCAGCTGACCAGGGAAACTAAGCCACTCACATTCGGGAGGGCACTGTGTGAGTGAGTATGATGGGTCCCTCGCCTCAAAAGAAGATATACAATCTGTGTATGCAGAAAGTTTGAAATCTGCTCCATCTAATACTTTTGTGTTGTTTCAAAACATAGCCAGACTAGACAAGGCTGACAGCCTCTTTTACACTGATGCACAGGTTGGGGATAAAGTGTCATTGCAAGCCCTTTTAGACACTGGCTCCATGGCCTGCACTATCAGTGCAGAAGCCGAACAACTTCTTAAGAATGCAGGGCTTGCATCCCAACCTGACTCCAGCCATAATGATATTGTTCTTGTAGGTTGTGGAGGAGTTCAAGTAAAACCCAAATGCATCCATGAATTGAAAATGGAAGTGTATGGCTGTATATTTAGTGTTCCAGCTCTAGTGGTCCCTGGACAGAAAGATCAGCTAATTCTGGGCACAAATGTCATCAAACACCTTTTAAACCAGTTCAAACAGTCTCCTCACTTTTGGCAAGTCATGTGTAAACCAGAATCTGCCCAAACACCAGAAGTAATACAGTTTCTTAGTATGCTGTCTGGTATTGAGAGATGGAGAGGAGGTGTAATCCCAGATTTTATTGGAACAGCTGAACTGGTGCAGGCAGTCACTCTTCTCCCAAAGCAAGAACATTTGATTTGGGGTAGACTCCCCAAAAATTCGCCTCTCTCTGAGGGCAGTGCCATTCTAGTTGAGCCATCAGCCAAAACACAGATCCATAAGAAAGACATTATTGTCTGTAGATCGGTGGCTTCCATGAATGGTGACAGGTGGGTCCCAGTGCGTGTCCTTAACACCTCTGATAAGGCCATCACATTAAAACGTCGCACCAAAGTAGCAGAGGTGTCCACCTGTATAGCCCTTGAAGACCTGGATGTGACCCCTGACCAGGTGCTAGACGCTAAAGTCAGTACCAATAGTCAGACATTGAAAAATGACAATACAATCAGCTCTGACTCTCCCTGTACCAGCTTCCGCAACACCCTGAGTGACTTGGGGCTGGAAGACCTGGACATTGACTCTTGTGAGGTGTCTGATTATTGGAAGTCAAAACTGTTGCAGCTGATTCAGGAATATGAAGGCATTTTTTCAAGAAGCAAACTTGATTGTGGGCTGGCCAAAGATTTTGTCCATCGTATCCGCCTTTCAGATGATCGACCATTCAGGCTTCCATATCGACGTGTTCCACCAGGGCAGTATCACAAGCTGCGACAAGTTCTCACAGACATGGAAGAACGGGAAATCATTCGCAAATCCAACAGTGAGTGGGCGTCTCCTGTAGTGCTGGTGTGGAAGAGGAATGGAGATCTAAGGGTCTGTGTGGACTATCGCTGGCTAAACGCTCGTACAGTTAAGGATGCTCACCCGTTGCCGCATCAATCAGACTGCTTGACAGCTTTGGGTGGCAGTGCCATATTTTGTGCCATGGATCTCACCTCTGGTTTTTATAACATTGCCATGGCAGAGGATGATAAAAAACTAACAGCCTTCACCACACCCATGGGGCTGTATGAGTTTAACAGGCTACCTCAGGGCCTCTGTAACAGTCCTGCCAACTTCATGCGCCTCATGATGAACATCTTTGGTGATCAGAACTTCTTGACGCTGCTTTGTTATTTGGACGATTTGCTTGTATATGCTCCTGATGAGGCAGAAGCTCTGAGGAGGCTCGAGGTTGTCTTCAGCAGGCTGCATGTCCATGGCTTAAAACTGGCTCCCAAGAAATGCCAACTATTCAGGAGGAGTGTGAAGTTTTTGGGGCATGTTGTGGGTGAAAATGGTGTGTCAACCGATCCCGATAAAGTTCAAGCAGTTGTTGCTATGACAGAGTCTGATCTGATGATGGAGGATGGTGTTACACCCTCACAAAAAAAGATCAAGTCATTTTTGGGGATGGTGATGTATTACCAGCAGTTTATACCAGACTGTTCACGCATTGCCAAACCATTGTTCACTTTGACTGCCGCACCCAAAGGAAGAAAACTGAATGGACGGGGTCCAGCAGCTTTTAAGAAGTTACATCCACATGACTGGAAAGAGGAACATCACTGTGCATTTGAAGACCTAAAAATGCACTGTTGGAGACTGTGGTGCTCGCACACCCTGATTTCAGTCGCCTTTCATTCTGTCTACAGATGCCTCACAGGATGGGTTGGGGCTGTTTTGTCTCAGTTTCAGGAGGGTGAAAGTAGAGCACGACCCATTGCCTTTGCCAGTAAAGCTCTAACGCGTGCCCAGAGTAACTACCCAGCTCATCGCCTTGAGTTTCTGGCGTTGAAGTGGGCTGTTTGCGATAAATTCAGTCACTGGCTTAAAGGGCATACTTTCACTGTCTGGACTGACAATAATCCCCTGACATACATCCTCACAAAACCCAAACTTGATGCATGTGAGCAACGGTGGGTTGCTAAGTTAGCACCATACAACTTCAGCATCAAGTATATACCTGGCAGTAAAAACATCGTTGCTGATGCTCTCAGCAGAAAGCCCTTTGCCCAGGATCGTGTCTGTCAGCGGATTTTGAATGAACCATATGATGACCTTGTGCGGGAGACGCAACAAGTGCAAGAAGCTTTAATTCAGGAAACATTCAGGATTGGTGTCAACCACCAAAACATGCATCATACAGGCCCATTGGGTGAGCTGGAAAGTCAGTCCCTATCTGACTGTGAAGTGTCTGCAGTATTAGCCGGTCATCTGGAGTGGGATGAAGGTTTTAGGCAGAGAGTGGTTTCATGGCTGGCCCAGGATCTGGAGACATTGGCTCTGCCAGGTGAAGACCCTCTGCCTGTTTTTTCACTTCAAGAGCTTCATGATAACCAGAGGAATGATCCTGTCCTGTCCCATGTCATCCCATTTGTCAGCCGAGGGAGACGACCATCAAGACGAGAGAGAGCTGGGTTGCCTTTGAAGGTGCTCAAAATCCTAAAACAGTGGGAAAAACTGAAGATGCAGGATGACATCCTGTACAGAGTTTGCAAAGACCCATTGACAGGGAAAAAGCGACATCAGTACATGACGCCTTCCTCTTTGATAAGCCAAGTTCTCACTGGTGTGCATGATAATGCTGGCCACCAGGGTCAGAGTAGAACTTTATACCTTTCAAGACAAAGGTTCTTTTGGATTGAAATGGAAAGAGACGTCAGAGACTATGTAAAATGTTGTAAGCGTTGTGTTGTTAGTAAGACATTGGAGCCTGAGGGAAGAGCACAGCTCGAAAGCATCAAAACCACAAGCCCCTTGGAGTTAGTTTGTCTGGACTTCTGGTCTGCAGAAGACTCTAATGGAAAGAGTGTGGACGTGTTAGTGGTGACAGACCACTTCACTAAGATGGCTCATGCCTTCAAGTGTTCAGACCAGTCCGCAAAACAGGTTGCACGTCAGCTGTGGGATAAGTACTTTTGTGTATATGGTTTCCCGCAGAGAATACATTCAGACCAGGGTGCGAATTTTGAGAGCCAGCTTATCCAAGAGCTACTTCAGATAGCAGGTGTGAAGAAGTCCAGAACAACACCCTACCATCCTATGGGGAATGGTCACACTGAGAGGTTCAACAGGACTTTAGGAAATATGATTAGAGCACTACCTCCCAGAGAAAAGCAAAGGTGGCCTCAGATGCTGCAAACGCTGACCTTCGCTTACAACTGTACTGCTCATGAGTCGACCGGCTATGCCCCATTCTTCCTTATGTATGGTCGGGTTCCTAGATTACCAGTAGATGTTATGTTCCACAGTGTGGAAAGAGACAATGACATCACAGATTATGACAGTTATGTTAAAAGGATGAGAGATGACCTCAAGGAGGCTCTTTGTGTTGCTCAAGTTCATGCCAGTGCAAAACAACAGCGGCAGGCTGAGCTCTACAATAAGGGTGTGAAAGGTGCTGACATTGAAGAGGGTGATCAAGTCCTCTTAGCCAACAGAGGTGAACGTCAGAAAACTTGCTGATAGGTGGGAGTCGACCCTGTACACAGTGATCTCAAAGGATTCAAGATGTCACACCTACCGCATTAGAAACCCTAACAACGGACATGAAAAAGTGGTTCACAGAAATTTGCTCTTGCAAGCGAGTTTCCTGCCAATACATGTGGATCATGACGCAGAGCCTTCATTTTCCAGTGTTGGTCAGGAGTCGCAAGAGGAAGAAGAAGGCGATAGAAGTCTGTTTTTGGAGGAACTTGAACTTCACAAATCCGAGCGCACTGCTAGCTGGGTTGCAGAGGTCACTCCATTGGAGAACTCCTCAGAAGTAGGGGACACCGCCCTCAATTCCCCTTCAGTTCCTGTTGCTGAGCCTGAGCCTCCGATTGCTGAGCCGCAGAGGAGCGACTACAATGGAGTAACTGTTGGAACTGGATCAGATGGTTGTCTTGGAGGAGCACCAGAGGGTTCATTCAATGTTCCTCCGGCAGATAAGGACAATGGACAGAATGACATTACTGGAGGACAACTGGAGATAAGCAGCAGTCAGTCTCAGGATCCAGTCTCTGCAAGGGAAACTACTGTGAAAGTTGTAGACACTGATGCACTGACAGTAACTGCACCCATTGACCAAATTAGGACCAGAGTGGGCAGGGTAGTGAAACCAGTGAATAGGTTGATTCAGACTATGACACAGAAAACCAAACAAGGAGGTTTTATGGTTGGTGGGTTAAAACCCTGTTCCAGTAACAAATTTTTGTTCATTTTGGGATATTCCTGTTCATTATGAACATGAAAGTTTCTTTTATTACTGTCATTCTGTGTATCAAGGTACCTGTTATTTGGTAATCAAGTTGGGAATGTGTAGTCGGCACTTTTTTATGCAAAGTGGACATTAAAAGTCCGGCCAACTACTTAATGCCACTTTTCTATCGACATGTAGAAACCCTTGGGTGCATGGTGATTATCAAAGAAGTATAGCTAAGTTCAGCTGATGTTATCTTGTATGCTGCTTCCAATCTGACCTGTGACTGTTTTGAGAAGTTCAGGGGGGAGTATGTAGCTGAGTTAATTTTATTTATTTATAATCTATTTTATTTTATGAACCTTCTCAAAACATTTTTATTTGCTTTTCTTAGTTCTGGAATTGTATTTTATTTTGGCGGAGAACCTTTTATTTTTTGTTTCCTGTTTCTGCGCTTATATCCTGTGTAGTTCCGCTGCCCTCCTCAGTTCGCGCCAAGCTGCGCTGAGGAGAGGTAGGTGTACAAAGTTGTCTTTCATTTGTTTATTAAAATATTGAAAACGTTTTAAAAATATGTTGTAAACTCATATATATATATATTTACGTTTAGCGCAGCATTATACTGGGCATTTGTCTCCCACATTGGTGACATCCTTCAAGTTTTCTTTGTCAACGTGGTTATTTTTTTTATTTATTTATTGTTTTTCTTTCGGTTGGTTAGGGTGTTTGGGGAAATCCGGAGCCCAGGAGCCTCAGTATTTAAAATGTTCTTGTTTTGAACAGGTATGTGTGTCGTTTCTTAAATTAATTTATTTAGTATATTTCTATGTTATGGTGGAAAATTGTAATTATTTCTTTATTATTATTTCTGTTTAGGTTTTATTTTAATTGTTTTGTATGACTGTAGATTTATTTTATTATTGAATCAGAGAATTTTAGTTTTGTTTAATGCATTTCTGTGTGAGTTCGCGCCAAGCTGCGCTGAGGAGAGGGTGTTTGGGGAAATCCGGAGCCCAGGAGCCTCAGTATTTAAAATGTTCTTGTTTTGAACAGGAATAAAACAACGCAGAGTTGATTCCAGAGTGATTCCGGTGTGATTCTTCGTACAACCGCTACACTTACTTCCATCTCTTGTAAATGTGTTGCGTAAAGCAGTAAACTGCTTTTTAGCTATTGCTAAGGTAAGCAGCAAAATACAGAGCTGGGACAAAGACAAGTCAGAGGAATTGAATATATTCTACAATAAGAACGAGTTACTGCAGTAGCTTCTATTTGGGTAAGCAGGGCAAGGCATTAGTTAAACAACAAGATAACATCCATTGTCATAGCAGCCTACCTCAGTCATAATATTGTGTTTCCTTTGTACTCAGACATTTTTCAAGTCCCCAGTAAATTCTCATAATATGGGGAAAATTTAAAGTTGGAGTTGATTGCTGAGAAACTCTGAGTTTAGAAACCAGTTTGGCAGTTGCTTGCATAAAAAAGTAAAATTTACTGAATAAACAAGTAGCACCATATGTTGCTTTTTTAAGATATTCTTACTGCTTCTTCTTGACCTGTCATGAATCTGGTAGCAATCAGAAGTTGGTTATTTTGGATGGCTTGTTTAAAAGGAAAGCTTCATAAATCAAATTCTCTTTTAAAAACAACATTTTGTAAAATAGGATTTGGTTACCTCTGCATGATATTGCTATATGTTGATGATTTAGTTTAGTGTGATCAAAATCTCAAAAAAGGAAGAAATCTGTTCTGGGACAAAGTTTTTTTACGTACAGTGTTATCTGCTTGTAAAAATGCTCCACTGATTCTTGAAGCAAAATATAACTTTAAGCTGTCCTGTTCTGGGTATAGTCCCCATCATTCTGCAATGCATAATCTACATTCTATGAGTGACTGACCACATTTCGCTGCGATCTTATCCATTACTACTCAATCATTAACCGTGTTCACCTATGCCTGTCTAACTAGTTCTGCCTGTGCTGTTCAGGAGAAAATCCCATTCCAGTCACAGCACAGGTGCCAGACCTTGAGAAACTTCATGCAGACAAAATCCAGCATTTTCAAGTCAAGTCTTTGAGAACCCCTTCCTGATTCTTCCAGCTGAACCACTACTCTCCGCCTGCTCCTGTCTAGTTATTCTTACACACTCTGATTTAATACATTTTCCATCTGTGTCTGACTTCTGACTCGACTCCACATGCCAGATTTTTGAACCTGTCACAGAGTGAAGCCCTTGTAAACCGAACCTGGACCGTTTCTTTGACTGCTTTAAAATTTTTAACCATCTCTGTTTCTCTAAGTCCAGCGTTACTAACCTGAGTACATTCACTCATGTGCAAAGTTTTACTTGTCTCTCTACAGACTCCTGAGGAACATCCGCTCATGGGTCTCCCCTGAATTTTCCCTTCACATCTGGAACAACCTGCAACAAGTAGATCAATTCTGATCTGGACAAGATTGTGCAGACCGGTCCTATCTCAGTCACTCACTTCTAACTGCTCTATGTATCTTCAGTATACTTGTGGTTTCCATCAGAAATCCATGACCAGTGTAACATTGGACACATGGGCAATTTTGTTTGGGCCTTTATTGTGTTTAGGCATAGAGTAGATATAAAATATTTTCTCAGCACTTTTAAAATGCCCCATGTTAGAAAGTAAAACAAATATATATCTATCTATCATAAATATTTCCGTCAATGATTGTAGAAAATGTCGAATAGTGTCAATGCTAAAATGTAGCATTTCTTTGTAATTAATAAAGGCAAAAATTGGCTAAGGAAGCTGCCAAGAGCCTGACAGCAGCACTGTCAGGAGCTGCAAAAATGTTTAAATTAATGCTGGTGATGTTCTAATTGAGAAAAGTCTCCTGAATTATCAATATGTCTGGATTAAGGTAGGAGGTTGAAGGACAGAAGGATTGTTTTGACGGGTTTATTGTGTTTCCGTTACTTATATGACAAAGACTGGTGTCAATAAAACAGAATTTCACTATTGTGGTGTTTCCACTAAATAAGAAACTCAATAAAGGCCACATGTGAATAAATTTGTTGGCATGATAAATCTCCGTCCTCCAGCCACTTCCTGTAATGTTCATCTTTTCTGGCAGCAGTAACATCTGGTTGTTGATTACACGGCATGTGTGTTGCAAACTGTTTCCATTGCAGCTTTGTGAAATACACACATTTTAATAGAGATGAAAAATTGTCTCACTGTAGAGCATAAACATTATCAAAAAATGTACGTTTTTTTGATGTTGCTCTGTTTCCATTAAACAAATTTATTTTTGTCATTCCAATTTGTGCAATTGTGTGGTCAATGGAAACACAGCTGCTGCAGTTTACTTGGTTTTCTTGCCATCTCTATGGGATAAGCATGGTGCCAAAAAGGCACACAAAATCTTTTACCACATTTGTAAATGAAACATTGAGGCTATGCAGTTTGGTTTAAGAATGTCTGTGCTCAATATCAGTTATATTCTTGAATATTGTACTCTTGTTTTGTTTACTCTCATAGGGCCAGCTGTTGCTTCTGGGTTATTAACTTTTTCTAAATATTAAATAATTGATTTGTTTGTCAGACTATTTTTCTGACCCACATTCCACTTTGAACTGTGCCGTGCATTCACTTAAAAAAACACAACAAAAAAAACAACAACAGTGTCGTTTCTTGGAATTGTTCTTCTGCTTGTAACAATGAACTGATTAGAACCTAAACTAGTTGGATGTTGTTTTCTTCCCTCATCCTCTTTTTCCAACAAAACAAACCAAATGTCATCATAAAATTTCAGTACCTCCAGCTAACTGAGAAACAATGACGACTTAGTCGACAGTGGGAGCTGACAGACCTACGGGATGTGTGACAAAGCAAGATGGAGGCCATGACAATCAATACTTCACTTGGCATGAGGCAATAGGCATTAAATACTCCTCTTTCTACTCTCTTGGGAACACAGCAAACATATAAATCAAAACCCAATCACCCATGCACTCTTCTTACACATTCACACACATCCTTGAGGCTATACACCAGCTGTCCACCAGGACCCATTTAGTTTTAATCTTAATTATCTCATTAATATAATTACTTAATATCCAGGTTTGTATGCTTTGAAGGACTTTAGTAAAGGTTAAAGGCATAAGGACAGTGCGCAGTATGGATTAAGCAGGGAGGATATTTGCCTCCCTCTGTCCATGTGCGTGTATGAGAAGGGGTCTTGCAAATGACTGTTGACAGTGCAGGGGACATTCATCAAGAAAACAAGCCACATGAGCAAAGAGACCAGAGTTAGGGCTAAAATGAATCTCATAGAAACAAATCTAATCTAAGCACTGCCAGAGAACCCATTTATAACGTTAAGATCACAACATGCATCTTTAGAGAGGAGTTCAAGGGGGAGGGAAAAAAGACTCAGAGTCAGAGTCTGTGGAACACCAGCTGAATAAATAGGTGTCTAGCTTTGCTGTTTAAGCGTAGGTTCTTGACGCATTATTGTTAAGGAAACAATATGAGGACATTACAAAGGAGTTATCTCAGCGTTAAAGGGCTTCCTGTCAATAAAGCTAGAACATTTCTAGAGGTCTTAGTCTATTTATAAAACACAGCTTCATTCTGTCTGCACCAGCCACTCCCTAGGGGTAAGATGGTTGATATCAAGGAGTATCAGCATGCTCCGACAACCACAGCAGGGGGGTCTCTGCAAGTGATGACTGAAAAAAGGAAAAAGCAAATCAAGTAATCCATAGAAATTTGTTACAACCTTTATTGATAATCCCTACAGATAAAAAAAGAAAAAAACAACTAATAGTTTTAACATAGAAGTTTTGCTGAAACAGTGGCATGTGGTAACTGGTACTTATATGACTATTTTCTTCTTTTATACCTGTATTTTGCTTTAATGATTAAATGTCTGTTTTTCCTCAAAAGAAAAATGTGTATTTTTCTTTTGAGGAATATAATATTTCTTTTGGTTTCTTATTTTTGTAGGAACAATTTTGGAAAAGCTGCTTTAAGTTACAGATGTTAAAAAAGATGGCAGAATAGCAAGAATATCCTATTCTTGCTATTCTAAAGCAAACAAAACTGGAAGCAAACAAAATAAACCTCCGTTCAGTCAGTGGCTAAAATGCAATACAGACTACAAGCTATCCATTTCATTTATGAATGACTTGAATTTTTCTGTATGTAATTATCAGTTTGTCTCAGTAAATTGGATTGATTTAGATATTACACCACATTTAATATTCCTCAATTAAATGTGATTAAAACAAGATGAAGTAAAACTGATTTGGTCAGCTGCACATCAAAAAGGAAAGGCACGGTCTGAGTCAAACATTAGTGGAAATGTTTCCATAAATACTTGTTCCGGGCAAAATGCTGCAAACAGATTTCTTTACTTTATAGAGTGCATTCACAGCAACTTAAAAAAAAATAGCATTTTTTTGCTCATCAGTAGCTGTTGGATGTCGTCTCTTCAGCTTGTCATTGTGCATGGTGCTACTGTTTTTCTGGTTGAACTTGTTTATAGTCACCTAACTGAAATACCTCCATAATTTAGAAGATGCCTGCCTTTAAAAACTTAATTTAACCCAGCTCATTTAGGGATAAGTCAAATGCTTTAGCTGCCATGTCTATAAACTACTAACTCCAGTCAGGGGCTTCTCTTTACACATAACAATTTGAAGGAAAATTGTTGTAACCTTTGCTTGGATGTTAAAGAAGAAAGGATAAGTTCCTCAAAGTTAAGCATTGACAGAAAATATGTATCAGTATGTCAATGGATTATGTCAACAGTAGACCTAACAGTAGAGCATCAACACATAATAGTGTGGATAGTGTATCTAGAAACTGCAACTACTTCAAGCAGTGCCACAAAAATATTGCAAATTTGCCAATATGGATAAAACTATGTTTAAAAAAACAGTGTATGAAAAGAGTACCTCCTGTTTTGACAGTCATACCTTTATGTAGAAGAGAGAAAGCAGTGAGCGTAGATCAAAGGTGCAAACAATCAATTTGAAATGATGACGCCTCAATTTTCTACCAAATCTCCTGAAACAAGCATATGCTGCTGAAATCAAAACTGTTTACACTCTGATAGTCACTGACAGAGGAGGAGAACATTGTAACCTAACACCCAAAACAACAAGACAGAACAGGATAAAACTCCACAGGAAAAGTTTTAGAAAGACTTCTGAGTTAGAAAATGTTGGCAAAAGTGGGTGCATGTAACACAATGAATACTCACAATAAAAATGCCTGCTTGTCGAATTGATATCAATGAAAGACTTAATAGATATTATAAAGATTGTTTGATTTGTGGAGTCTGCAGAATTAAAACTGATTGCAGTTGCTACACCTAAATGCTACCCCCACCACCCCCAAGACTTTTGGGAAACATCTGCTGTGGACCAAGCAGATGAAAGTGAAACTATTTGTGAGATTTGGGGCCATTAGATCAGGCATAAAGCTAACAGTATTTCAGGAAACAAGTACCATACGGACAATTAAAATGGCCAGGGGAATTAATGACTTGACAGAACCAGAATGTCCAGCCATTAGTTTTGAATGTGTGGCATGCTGTTTCATGAGCTTTAACAGATTGTTTATGCTCATAAACCCACTATTGTGGCCAATTTAAAACAATTCTGCAAGGAGGAGTGGCCTATTTTTTTTTCATTTCTGATAATGACCATCAGTTATCAGAAATGTTTCATACTTCTTCCATGGATAACAAGACAAAAACATTTTTTTAAAAGGGATTTTCTTATTTATTTATTTTTTTACATGGTTGGATTTTTCATTTGAAAACTGCATATTGTATTTTCTCAGGTTGTTTTTGTCTGATATCTAGTAGAAGGCCTTAAATTGTATGCAGCAATAGAATATCACAAGTCTGTCTGAGCAAACTGTGAAACCTTAAATACATATTCACAAATATACTGCATTGCAGCTAGTTTATTGGCCAAAAAAATAAATAAATAAAACAATCTAATTGAGCTAAATAAAATGTAACAACATCTCTGTGGTTAAAGTGTTGCCCCATGTGACTCATACTGACAGAAAAAAAAAAATTACTGACAGTTTTTCATCAATTGAAAAACTGTAAATACAAGCCAGCAACAGATCCCTCTGGTCTGCACATTTATCAGTCATTTTAGATGCACTGTGCGAAGTTGATAATATTAAAAAACACTCTCACTCAAAGCACAGTCTCTTGTGTATCTCTATCAAGCGTAAAAATTGTGTTTTTGCCACTGAGGCAGAGAAACCAATTAAGAGAGGAAAGAGATTGAGGTGAGGTGCACAGAGGTTTTAAACAGTTATTATGTTCTTTAGAATTTAACTGCTGTGGATAAAAATAAAAATAAAATCTTTGAACTGTAACATTTAGTTTAAGCTTTGTAAATAGGGCAAGAGTGTCGGGTTGAGGCATGGGCGTAGGTTTGGGTATGGACGGTTGTGACATGTCACGAGGGACACGGTCGAACGCCTTCTCCAAGTCCACAAAACACATGTAGACTGGTTGGGCAAACTCCCATGCACCCTCCAATTTTTGCCATATAAATAAAAAAAAATAAAAAAACATGTATTTTTTAACAAAAACAAAATAAATAAACAAAAATCTACATTGATTAGTTTAATATTTCAATACACTACGCAGTGGTAGCATTCATCTTAAAATTCGTTGTTATGAACTATGACGACCCATGCCGCTATTGGCTCAAAGAACGTGGATCTACGTTCACACACACGGAACGGAAGCTTGGTCCATGGTGCTGAAAGTGAACGCGTTTGACATTTATTATGAGTCTCCGAGACCATGTCACCACCAAAAAAAAAGGACGATAGACATTAGAAGTTATTCGCTACCTCGGCTGTAGTCAGTGGACCCATAAGTTAGATATCTATCACGCAACGCATTTGTTGTAAAGTCCGGTGTTTAGTAAGGTCAGCACTGAATGTGAGGTAGAATAGGTCTGTTAATTATGTAATATTTTTCACATAGGATGCTCAGACAGCTTATTCAGCCAATGTTTCTTTTGCTTTTGATTTAGTGTTGTGATCCATGTCAACAATTTCAAAATATATCAAATATTGTTACTGCTAAATTCTGTAACAACATACTTGTCTTCATAAGCTATCTATGTGTCTAGCTAGCGATTCATATTTATTTTTTGTGTATTTTATTTTCATACCGGTTAGTGAATCATAGAATTTGGCTCTGGAAATGGAAGCGGAACCTTGTACATCGAGAACCTGTTTCCGCCCGAGCTTATTTTGCACGTTCACCGTCCGCGTACGACCTGAATGTGAACATTTCTTATTCGATTCTCACTTGGCCTCACTAAAAGCTCAACAATTCAGAGTTTCTCATAAATCCTTTATTGTCACTAAATATCATATTCATTGTTCCAGGTAGGGGAAGTCATGCTTTGCTGCATTTTACAATGAAGTTAAGTTTTATATTGTCGACTATCAAAGACAAAAAAATAGCTACTAAAACAATTGAAATCTATTTTGCCTTGGATGTACAGTTGGGAACCGAAGCCCCCTCGCTTTTTCTTTTTCTTGAACATGTTTATCTGTACTTGTGCTTTCTTGAGGTAGAACAAATGTTCCACTCTGTCGTTATACAGTGGGTCTGTAAATAAAGTTTTTAAAAAAACACCATCCACCCTCCCCCTCACCCAACAGACTTCTTTTGGCTTTGATGTCAGACAGTGATGTCACTCATCCTGTCTGTGACATCACTGGTGACTGTATTCAGAGATTCCACAGAGAAATTCATTTGCAGTTTGAGCAAAGTTAGAGAGAAGATGGCGGAAAACAATTTGTTGCGTATCAGAGCAGATATTTTGCAGAAGAAGCGTGAAAAGCTGCAAAATGACAATGAGCAGCTGCAGCAGACCATCGAAAGCCTTAGGATTAAACTGGAGCGCTTGAACAGAACAGAGAGCGAAAGCAGCTGGCACGCAGATAATAACATTTTAATAAACTCCAATGAGTATTACAAAAAGAATATGAAGAAACTACAACTGGATTTGGATGAGGCAAAAGAAACAATTCAACAGCTAAGATGCGACTATGAAGTCATTCTGAACCGAAACGCGACGCTGAAAGAGAAACGGGCAACACTAAAACAAACCATAGAAGATACTTTGAGGGAAAACAGAGAGAAATTGAACTGGGTGGAAAAAGAAAACGAAGAATTAAACAAAGAGCTTGTTTCTCTCAAGGTAAAACATGAAAAAATAAAATCCAGGGTGGCTCAAAACACAAATGATGTCCCGCAGAAAGAAAAGACCGTCGAGGAGAAGCCTGAAAAAATCGAACCAACAATAATCCAGAGAGTTGGGCGAACATTTATTGAAATGTACAAGTCAGGGACATTAAGGTACTGGGTGCCACCCTGGATTTTTTAAGTAAAAAACAAAATCTTTGTGCCAATCGATGACATTTTGTCATAAGGAAGTCTTTATAGTCCCTCTTAGCTTGAAGAAATAAATAGTTAAGAGTGCAATAACCTTTTCGACATAATCACTCTTGTTCTCTAAACTATTGGTATAAGTTTCATATCAACAGGACAAGAAACAGGGGATGCAAATACTGTCAGGCTCAGACAACAAAATGCATCTTCTCATATATTAATAGACTGGACAGTTAAGGCTGATATCAAATTTCCTACATAATGGACCTCCGTCTTCTCACGCTTTAAGTCAGGGGGGTCAAACTCACTTTGGTTTAGGGGCCACATACAGCTTAGTCTGACCTCCAGGGGCCACACAAGTAAACATTGCAAGATTAAATAGAGCTAAAATAAAAGTGGACTTGTTGATTTTTATATTAAACAAATTTCCCTTTTACAAAATATATTATGAAAATAGCGCCCCCACGGGCGTAGGTTTGGGTATGGACGGTCGTGACATGTCACGACCAATATTCAAGGGATATAAAATAGTATTGACCAATTTTTCCCATATAAATAAAAAAATTAAAAAAACATGTATTTTTTAACAAAAACAAAATAAACGAAAATCTACATTTATTAGTTTAATATTTCAATATACTACGCAGTGGTAGCATTCATTTTAAAATTCGTTGTTATGGACTATGACGACCCATGCCTCTATTGGCTCAAAGAACATGGATCTACGTTCTTTGATTTGCTGCAACAGGCGGCGGCCAGCTGGCCACACCCGGAACGGAAGCTTGGTCCATGGTGCTGAAAGTGAACGCGTCTCCTTCTGAGTTTGACATTTATTATGAGTCTCCGAGACCATGTCGCCACCAAAAAAGAAAAGGACGACAGAGATTAGAAGTTATTTCGCTACCTCGGCTGTAAGTACAGTGAGTGGACCCATAAGTTAGATATCTATCACGCAACGCATTTGTTGTAAAGTCCGGTGTTTAGTAAGGTCAGCACTGAATGTGAGGTAGAATAGGTCTGTTAATTATGTAATATTTGTTCACATAGGATGCTCAGACAGCTTATTAAGCCAAGGTGGTCAAAAATGGTTGGGGGGGGGGGGGATTGGTAAGTTGTAAGGTCCCACCAAAACCTAGACCAAACCTACACCCTTGGGTTGAGGTTAAGTTGGAGAGTTAAATATGAATGTGTTAATAAGTTGTGTTTTGGCATTCATTAAACCCCAAATGTGTTAAAATACACAGCATAAAATGGTTGTACTGCATCAGTTAATCGCCTCCCTTCCAGCCAGCATACCTAGATGGGCCCCATATGGGATAAAAGAGGGCTGTCAATATGGGTCCCAAAAGACACACAACTATGTGTCCAAACTTTTGGTCTGTACTGTAGATATATATATATATATATATATATATATATATATATATATATATAATTGACTGATATAATTATATATATATATATATATATATATATATATATATATATATATATATATATATATATATATATATCTACAGTACAATTGGGTTTAAACATGCAAAGAACATCATTAGAAACACTAAACCTTCCAACATGGTTAGATCAATTATTTTATCCTTTGGCATAAATAACAAAGACTACAAGGACCAACCCTCAATGATAAAACTCCTCAGTTCCCTGTTGAACACAACAAAAGATACTTTTCCATTTGCAGACATCTATATTCCCCTACTTAATTTTTCTACAAACTTGAATTTCATACATAGACAAAATTTGAACATGATTAATGAATCTATCACATCAACTTGTAACAAATTACATCATCATACAATTACACCGATAACGAACACTGATTTTCATTCGGAAAAAGACAACATACACTGGACAAAAGACACTGGTGGAAAAATTCTTTCACACTGGTGCCGGCATTTAAACTGTACCGGCACGTTTGAATCCAACGGTAAGACCGAAACTCCGGAATTGGAAGGTGACACAATAAGAAATCAATTTATGGCTCCACAAATGGAAGAGTTTAACATTCAACAAGGCATACTCAACCTCTCACCTACATTTCAATTGGGCAAGCACCACATCAAACTTCTCTCCAAAGGACTCTCATTTGTTCCCACCTCGCATCAATATCCAAACATTAGGGAATTGAACAGATTTCAAATTCAACAATACCATCGGAGGATTAAATTGGCAGATTTCTTTAAAAGTGGAACAACAAATAAGCAAACTCCAACCCCCTTCATTTCATCTTCCCAATGGGAACCTACTATCTATAAAATCAAACCGGAAATCTTGGAATTGATACAACAAGACAAAATTGGGGTGAAGAAAATTCCTATCGAAAAAGTAAATGACAATCTTACCATGGAGGAGAAAAAGGCCCTTAAACAATTAAAACAACAACATTCCATTATAATAAAACCGGCTGACAAAGGGTCCACGATCGTTATAATGGATAAGGAGGACTATAGAACGGAAGCTATGAGACAACTCCAGGACCAGTGGAGCTACCCTACAGAAGGAGCAACCACAGGCCCAAAATTGGAGGGTCATTTCAGCATTTAAGAAAAACCCGAGTCTTAGGGACATCTGTAATTGTTCAAAATTTTCTTTAATTATTTTGTGTGTTTTTTGTGTGAATTTAGAAAAAGGTCCAATCAGAGGAATAGTGTGTAGATTTTCATTTTGGTTATTTTTATTTTGGATGGTCCTGATTCCAAAAACTTCCTTCTTTGTCTCCAGGACCCAGAATTTTACAGGGAGTTAATAACAATTGATATACTTATTAGGCACAAACCCACCGAGACCTAGATATTTCTATCTATTACCCAAAATACATAAACAATTGAAGGATTGGACATTACCAAATCGAATTCCCAAAGGTAGACCTATTGTCTCGGACTGTGGGAGTGAGTCTTATGGATCCGCTGAACTGGTTACACACTACTTGAAGCCCTTGGCGATGAAGCATCCCAGTTACATCAGGGATACGGGAGATTTCCTGCAAAAAGTCAGGGGTCATAAGGTCACAGAGGACAGTCTGCTCTTCACAATGGATGTGGAGAGCTTATACACAAACATTGAAACATCCAAGGGCCTGGAAGCAATCAGGGAATGTTTCCGGGAGAATCCAAACCCGAACCGTCCGGACGATATAATCCTGGAACTCCTTAGACTGAACCTGGAAAACAATGACTTTAAATTTGATGATAAATGGTTTTTACAAATTAAGGGCACGGCAATGGGCAAAAGATTTTCACCAGCCTATGCAAACATTTACATGGCGAAATGGGAAAGGGAGTGCTTTCAAATATATATATATATATATATATATATATATATATATATATATATATATATATATATATATATATATATATATACATACATACATATCCACAGCTATAAAGATCTTTCACAATACCGTTTTGTCAAACATTTTTAAGAATAACCTTCATATCACATGCATGCTTAAACTTAGAAAGCTCTCATACATTATTGAAACTGTCCATCTTGAAAGATCTGCCCACCTGAGTTTGAACTGGCAGCCTCCCTAGTTGTTCTAACTTTCCTATTTCCACCAGTCACAGGCTCCAGTAAACCACTTTGAGAGTGCCTTTTCCATATCTTTGTGTGATTCTGTAGATGGATCCATTTCTTTTAAGTGTCCCTAAAATAACAAGCAAAGGTAGAAATTGTATTAGTAAATTACTTTAGTACAGTGTAAAATTCATGAGATTTGCATCTCCCCCTTCATGGGGCAAAAATGCTTGCAGAGATCTGCCATAATCAAAAGCACTCTTGAGTCATTATTATGATGTACAAAAACTATATTCTTATGGTAAATTTTAAATATATCCATCTATATAAATCAACTACGGGCATAAGAAAGGTTTTATTATGGTTTTGTAGATTTTGTTAATACTGTTTGAAAAACAAACAATATTACCTTCAAATTTTGTCATCTATCAAAACTTTTTAAGTTCTCAACACAATGACAGAAAACTATGAAAATAAAACCAAAAATTGAAGTCTCAGTTTTTAACCTAAAAGATTACTAAAAATACCAAACAAAAGGAATATAGCAACAAAAATAAATTAACATATGTTTAAGAAAGAAAAGTGTAAAAACAATTTACTCTGACCATTAAAATCGATATTTACCATACACAACTTCAAAGAGACGCAGGTCACGGAGCTTGTGTTTCCAATGTCGTCCAAAAAGGTTGAACTGGACTGCCAATTCATGGGACATGAGGACTCGTACAGCTGGACGCTCCTCCAATTTCTGTAACCATGGCAACCTTAGGTATAATGACAATAATAAGACAACATTTTGAAATCAGAATACATGATACATTTTATTTTTATTAATCAGTTTGTTATTATTTCACACTTATATGCTTAATTTTGCTAATGTATTAATTAACCTTTTTCAAATCATCAAAGGCGATCTTCACAGGTTGATGCTCTTGAAGTCTGCAAAAATATATATTAGTGCAATATAGCCCAATATTAGCCCAAATATATTTGGGCTTTTCAAAAAGCCCAAATATATTTAAGGCAAATCAGCCTTTGTATAGATTAATCACTGAAGCCTTATATTGTAAACACTGAACAGTTTCACTAATGCAATTATCTTCATTTATTTGGTACTGTGACAGGACTAAGACAGTAGTATTAATCTTAAGAGTAGTTTAGAAAAATCACTAATAAATATTACTAATAAATCCTAAAATATTGTACATATAAAAGAACAAGAGCTACACTTAAATATAAGTATATTTCACATAAGTGCTAGCAAAATATTGCAAAAATATCAAAGAGAAATTCTTCATCTTTCAATCATTGACTCAGGCTTGGCCACTGAAGACTAGTCTATAGACCAACACACAACAGCTGCAGACTGAAACAAACTATGAGAGAACAAAACACTTTAAAGTGTCACTTACAAGATAAAACAAACATGATTTAAAAATATTAATTGCTATGCCTTTATTTTATTTACAAAAAAGCTTTTAGGCCCAATATACTGAAACCAAGTGGGCCCCATATCCATCCATCCATCCATCCATTTTCTATACACCCTTTGTCCCTAATGGGGTCAGGAGGGTTGCTGGTGCCTAACCCCAGCTACGTTCCGGGCTGTTCACCCTGGACAAGTCGCCAGTCCGTCGCAAGGGCCCCATATAGTATTCCCATATCTGTCCCATTCCCAGTTAGCCCACATTAATGCTGAATAAGGCCCATACATTTAGCCCAAATGGTTCAACAATATGGCTCCCATCTTAAGTTAACCATATGGGGATCATGCAGTCACCCACATAAAACCCATGCCCAATCATTACCAATCTAGCCCACAACAAAACATTCAATGCAGTTTCATTTAAAATAAAAAAAACACCCTTGCATGGGTGGGTCCCAGCCAAGCCAGCATGCATGAGACCCACCCATGCATGCTGGTTTAACTGACTGTGAGAAAGATTATTAAAAGCCCATGTACATAGAATGAAATCACAATAGTTACTCTTTTTAAATTATGCAAGTGGTTTTATTGTCAAGACACTGAAACAAATTCTGCTAGCAACTTAGATTCTTTAGTGAACCGAATTTATTCTGCCGCGTTTGCGCTCAAATGAACCAATGGTAGCTCAGCAAATAATGGCGCCGCATAATTTGAAAATGTTATGGCCCAAAACAATACGGAGTTTGAAATCGCTCTGCACCAAAATATTCTTATCTTAATGATGGTAGATAACTTATTGTGTGTTTTAACAATATCAGAAAAAACTGTCACAGGAAAGGATAAAAAAAAAAAAAAACATATAATCTTCTGGGGTACGCCGGTCATCCGATCTGTTATGACCAGCACATTTCTTTAACTGGCGATTTAAAATCTCCCTAAAATTTGATATAATACAGGTAAAACAGACAGAAGAGAAGTACTTACAGATTGTTTCGTAGGACAGTGAACCTGCAGATTCCGCGCAAATGGACTGATGAGGAGAATACGTTGGAGTGTGAAACCGCATATCCATCCGCAGTTAATTTTACGTTTTCCAAGAAACACAAGATTAATTTTGAGAGTGTTACATCGGTTTAACAAATTTAAAACCGATGTATCACTCAAAAACGTGCTCAAACAAAAATAAATAAATATTGTCGTCCTCCTTACTCAAATGTTCTTTGGAACTATTTTCTTTAGTGGATGTGTAAAATGCCTACTTCAATTCACCAATCTTTATTGGCAAAAGCGCCAAGAGCACAATTGTCAAACTCCAGTCCTCCAGATGTCCTGCAGCGTATAGATGTGCCACATGTACAAAACCCTGGAATGACATGGTTTAATGGTTCTCGTTTCATCCCCTGGTGTTTTCAACTTTCAGTCAGATCCATGAGTCAAGTTCTGTCAACCTGTTTTCATCGTGTTCTACCCGTGACTACTAGTTTTTGTTTCTGCTTTGAACTCTGTTTCTGTTAACATTTTTTTTTTGCTAATTTCCACATTCCTGTTTGTATTCCCCACCAGATCACCAGAAAGCCAACACACTTGACACCATGGGCACTGCTTTTCTCCTTTAGTATTCCAGGATTTGAAGATTCTCACTTCCTATTTTGACAAATGTTTTTCATGAAATGCATTATTTATTATTATACTTAAAATCACTTATTAAATGATTGACTTGTTTCATCCATTGTGTTTGGAAATGTGAAATCTTTTTTGTATGTAGAAAAACAACTTTCAGTGAGAAAAGTAATAATACAAGTAATAACAAAGCTTTCATTTCCGACTCAAAACTTTCATAAATTTTACACGTGTATGAACAACTGCCTGTGCATGATGTCTCTTGTTTAAGGGGTTATGTTTAATGTCATCCATTTAAAGGGACAAGTAATAATGTTCAGACAAACTCAAGAATTTAAATTGAACTAGTAATGCACTGGAAATGTTTGAAAGATTTTATTTACATTCAGAAAGTAAAATATTTGGATTTATTACAAGAAATCATTTTGAAGAAATTTGTTTCTGCTCATTTTTTAAGTTACTTTAGCTTAAAAAAATATTTTTACCACAGAAGTATTACACATTCACAACTATGGTTGCTTGTGCACTTTTTTTTAAACCAAAGTTTTTTTCCTATTATCGTATTTTCCATTAGCACTCTATGAACAGCCATCTCCTTCAGGAACAACCTCTTTTTGTGGCTTAAGGTTATCAGAAAATTAGAACGCTACTTGTGAATGATGTCGATGACTGTCTGCCTGACAGCTGTCAGGTCAGCAGGTTTTCCTGCTTTTAGCAGTAACCCATCATCATCAGAGTTAAAAGAAATAAACACTTATATTTCACTGTGTTTGTAATGACTGAAGTAACCCAAGCAGGTCTGATGCTTTTTTAGTTTACTGAGGAGTGTTTTGGGAATATTCTTCAATATTAAGCACAGCGGTTACATATGAATAAAAGAAAGGGATGTAATGGTTCAAAATCCTCTTACTGAAGACGGAAGAGTAACAAAACATTCATAAAAAAAGAAAATGTACAGAAATAAAAACTATTGTAAGAAGCTAATTTAGCAATATTACCTCCAGTTGATCTGAGATACCCCGATATGTCTTTTTTTTTTTTTTTCCTCAGGGCTGGATGTTGCTGCAGAAAAATTGAATCAAACCCTTTTATTTTACTCATCCTATTCTCAAGTGATGAAAATTGGTAATCATGTAATAATCCACTTATGAGTGTGCAAGCTTGCTTTACAATGTACTCAGCAGTAGTTTTCACTTCACAGGCCGCGACCACCTAAGGCTGCTCCATCATGAGTTCTTCCAGGCCAGTCGTAGACCTCTCATCTCGGAGCTTCCTGTGTAATCCCAGATCAAAGGTCCCGGGGTAACCGGGAATGGATCCTGTGGTCTAACAAGTACACTCTCCCAGATGGGAGAAATGAAACCCATTTTTCTTTATCTTGCCTCTGCAGGTTAGCGCAGTCAGTGCACTAAAAGATAGAGCCTGTCATGATAGTGCAGGCCTTGCTCACAGCAGAACTCACAAGAATGTAGGCCACCATGTCTCCCAGGATGTTTGATGTCTGTTTTCAATTCCCTGTTTTCATGCTCCCCAGAGAAACTTCTGATAATCAAAGGAGTTGCGCATGAGTGTGCAGGATATTCCAATGAAGCCAATATACATCCAACTTTCCCACTTTTTGAATTTATGCTTATGTCAGTCTTGTTTGACAGTTCCAACCATGTTGCTCAGTTATTTGGTTCTTGTTCTTAGAACTTATTAAAGTGAACTTCTTTAGTTTTTTAAGTCTGAAAATTAGGAGTCACTTTCTAATTTTTGACAGTATACCTGTCTAGTTTTTTCTTACAGTAATGCCACCATGTATCAATGTGGCATAAAGGCCACTGTCCTATGTTGAGATACTTTTCATGTTCAGAAAATCAGTTTGAGTTGTTTTAGGTTTTGAGATTTTGCTCAATGTCTTGAGGTATGGAACTATTTGAACAGGATACAGTGTTATCCTAAAGCAGGGGTGGGCAATCCTGGTCCTGGAGGGCCAGTGTCCTACAACTCTTAGATGTCTCCCGGGTCCAACACACTTGAATCCACCAGCTGAATCACCTCCTAAGTGCAGTCAAGTTCTCCAGAGTCCTGCTAATGACCTCATTATTTGACTCAGGTGTGTTGAAGTAGAGATACATATAAAGTTGCAGTATACCAGCCCTCGAGGCCTGGAGTTGCCCACCCCTGTCCTAAAGGGTCAAAACACTCAACAATTGTCAATAATCACTTTGTAAAGGACCCAAAATTGCCAAGAAGCAAAATTCAGAGAAAGTATTTCACAGAGAAAGGTGGAAGTTAGAAAGGGAGAAAGATGGACAACAGTTTTGTGTCAACGTTCCAAGCCTTTAAACGGAATGCTGAAGAGATCACAAGTGATAAAAGAGAGTAGGTGGACCAATAAATAAATGCCTGCCAACAAAAAAAAAATAAAAATAGAGACCAACAAGAGAACACATCAGATGGAAAAAGACCAGACAGTCTCAATAATACATCAGTTCCTTTCTTCCCATGTTTTCTGGAGTCTCAGAGAACAAATATGAACTGAGGACATGATGATGACATCTCTTGGAAAGGATTTCAGTGAGAACCAACATGCACCCATCGGCGTTTCAACATCAGCGTCTCCGCTGAGAGAAACACTGACTGTATGAAAACGTATGGATCATTTCCAAACTGTGGAGGTTTTTTTCTGTTTCTTTCTTATTTTCTGATAGGAAGCAAACTGCTCGCTTTGTATAAATCTTCTCTCTATGTTTGAATGTTCCTTCCAATTTGTTTACAGAGTTCGACTCATTACAGAAGGGAACTATTTTCTACTTGACGTGGGCAGAATGCAAAGCCAAATTAGCACCCCTCCTGGAAATTTCACACTATAAAACATCTTCACCACAGCAGGTGGTATCACTTCCAGCAGGGTGCTAATAGCTTCCAAAGACACACTGTGAACCCTGGCATCACGAATAAATTGGGAACGGGATTGTTGCATGTCAAAGTGCCAATTTATCCAATGAATACAATGGCTAGTTTTCTTGATTCTGTACAGTACGTGAGCCAAGAATTATATTTTCATCTTGTTTCCATGCATGGTTTGCTGAAGACGAAAAATGTTGCAAATAACCTTCTTTTTACTCAGAACAAACTCCTTGTTTGGAAATAAGCATATTTCTTACATAATGTTTTGAAAAAACCTTTACACAAACCATACTATTTTATGTTTTTATATAGCACTTTGAGAAACAACATATGACTGAACAAAGTGCTAAAGCAACAGGCAAAACAAAAGAAAAAACAAAAAACAGTGAGGTGTTTTACATTGAAGGAACTACCTTTCTCAACCTTTCTCAGTATCAATTTTAGTAAATTGTATATCTGGCTGTGACAAAAAAAATAAAATAAAAAAAAGATCTATACTTCTTTTGGCAATTCTGAAGTTTTCAATATCATGAAAAAAATATTTAAAAAAGTTATCAAGCCTTTACTCTCTATCTCCATCCACGTGATATTAAGTTTTAGAAATTCTTACTTTGTTATAATTCAAGTAAGGTGAAGATCTGTGAACATGGACTGCTCTGTCCATGTTGCTTTGGTGATAAACACTAATGAACAGATGACAAGTAGACCTTGCCAATTAGAGTGAGGGGACTGCATTCTGTTATCACTATAAATGAAAGTTAAAATCTGTTGTGAAGCTCTTCATTTTATTTTCTCTTCTGCTCTAAAAGAATGAGTTTCTTTGTAGCTGCCCGGTGCATGAAAACACATTTCTGTTCATATGAAGTGAGAAATGATTCTAAAAGGTTGCGGTTAGCCTTTCACTTTCCATTTCCTCCGTACAAACTCTGAATATCCCACCTGACACACTTTCACTTTACCAATCGATTTAGCCCTGCAGGTAGGATAAGAGTGCCATGGTGGCAGGATGAAGCCCTTCCTCAGGGATATGATCATGATTGCAGCTAAGACGGAGAAATTACAGCTTGTTAAACAATTTACGGTTCGAATGGCCTCCAGGCTCAGAAGGGGGCAGTTCTGATTGGAGGACAGGCGGCTCAAATCCGCGAAACACCCGAGGAAAGTGAAAGGATAACACCTTTCCTCTGGTCAACACCCACGACTGAGAAAAGTTCCTAAAGGGATCTTACAGACTTTGAACACCACAAGGCCCAAAACGAAACACAACTTTGTAACGCTGTCACTGCTATCAATTTTGCTGAATGCTGTGGGAGTCGGTTTTAAAGACTCAGGTCTGTGACTAATCATCCCTGTCCTTAGTCACAAATGCTCTTTTAGCCAAAATATGTGTAATTACTCTTGTATTTCCGACTGGTGAAGGACAACCAATAAATCAAGCCTAAAACAGGACACTCTGCAGAATGAATCACAGTAATTAGAACATATATCATGGTAAACTAGAAAACACTGCGGAATTCACTTGTTAAAGAAAACTCTTTGTTAAGAGTTACATGTGAATCGGACTGTAAAGGCAGTCTGCATATTTAGGAAACAAAAATAGGTTCTGAACTGCTGTACACTAAAAATGAACATAAAAACAGGATCAGAGAGTTGTTGTGTAGCACACAAACACTAACCACTGATAGAGAGTATAATCTAGCTGTGCTCTATAACAAATAATGACATTTTTCAATACTCGTAGATGCACCGTTTTTAATTTTCAAGGGCACTGAATGGTTCTAGTCGATTCTCAGTCTTTTATATGGGCAGTAAAATATTGTCAGCTCTCCTCTTGATGGCAGCAGTTATTGTTAACGAAGAAAAAAAGCAGGTTAGCAGGTTCCTGCCATTTGAGTGTGCTTGTTTAATTAGAGCTCATAAGAAGAGTTCCCACTGTGTGTTTCTCAGTAATGGCTTGTCCAGCTTCACTCCTCTCCTCTGCTGTCATAAAGGTTCCCATGTAGACAGAACGGCATAAGGTGACGTGCCATTAAAAATAGTAGAAAATGAACCACTTAAGTTATCCGTTTTGAAGACTATTAGGAAAAATATAATTATTCTTGATTTTACAAGAGGTTTTATTCGATATGATGTTCAATCATTAAAAGAAAAATCAAAATTTTTGTCAAGTTCCCTACAGTCCTTGAGATATAAAAGTAAAGCTGAAAAGCCTTGTTTATTTTTGTGTAATTGAAAAATCAAAAAGCAACAAAAAAAAAAATCTTTGATAGGTTCATGAGTATTTTGTCATGAAAAAAAAAATATGCTTCCATCATTTTCAAACATGCTATTTCCTTGATTCCTTTCAAATCATAAACCTTTGGACAAAGCGATTACTTTGATAGATTCCCTTTGCTCAGAAATTATGTGGACAACTGATTTTGAAGTAGGAAGCCGTGTTTCAAAACTTATAGAACAAATAGGTCTCAACCAATCACAAAAACTCATTTCTCCTTTTGGATTGTATCGAGCTGTGAAGCTGAAGAAATATGGTTCTCCAAATCATTTCACTTTGGCTTCCTGGCAATGTCTTTTATGTGCCTTCCAGTTTGGTTCATTAATTTCGTGAGTTAATCTAGATATTCTCTCACTGATAGAACTTCATCTCCAAAGACTGCTCTATGGCAACAGCAAAACACATGCTATGCTGTTAAAAGGGTGAAGGTTAACAACAAAGCTATCAGGTGAGCTAAAAGTAATGAACATAATGTTGTGTTTTGTGTTCACTCTTTTTCTCCAATTTTTTATACTTCCACAAGAAGTATAAAAAAAGTTCAATAAGGTATTTTTAACTAGCAAGGGTAAAGCATCTGATTTAATATTTGAGTCTTGTGTTTTTACTTATCTTGTCACGTATATATTACGATGAATGTTGATGATTATGTTAATTGAAATACAATAAAACTCTGTGAAATAGGCTCCACTCTGAATCTAATGAAAAGCCCACTTTTTAGCTGGTTTTTAACACCCACCAACTACATTACCTCATTGTCATTTTTAGAATACTTCAGGGATCATGTTTTATGCAGCATTTGTATTTCTTTATCATTTGTAAATATTTTCTATTAGTATAGCATTTCTGTTGAAAGTGTTTATAATGTTTCAAATGAGGTTTCCTTTCAAGCCCACATAGGGAAAAACGACTTATTCTTTGTATTTATGAGAAATGTTGCTGCTTTCGGGGCCTCTGGGGAGCTCTAATTCCAATAAGGAGCTTTTCTGTTGGAACAAATGCAGTAGTAGTACTGAATGGGTCGCCTTAATTGCTCCCATAAGCAGGGTGCCACAGATCCAAATGTTCATTGTTAGTATGTAGACCAAATCATCAGGCTACACTACAATAACTAACGTCTTGTTATTTTCATATGTACTTTCAACCTCACCAGTGGATTTGACCTCTGTGTAACCCTGAGCGTCTCATCTGCAACTCTTGAAGAACTTTCAAATCTTTTGAGCTACAATACAGATATGGTAATTTTTTTTCCTTCTAATTTTCTCCTGCTGGTTGACGTTAACTATGATTATGTGCAACAGTATTTACACAACACATGGCTATTGAATTCAATATGCTAAGCCATTAGCAGAACCGCATTGCATTAATTTCAGGAAGCCTTTAATGAACTGAGAATGACAAAAATGAAAATTAATAATGAAATTATGGAAGGAGCACAGCCAGGAAACAATTAGTGCTTTTCCAGAGCGTGGGAGAAACTTGGCAATACCTTAATAACAATGCCACAAAACTTTGGAAGAGGAGGTTCAGTGAGCACACCGCCAAGAGATTAATCATCTAAATCAACAACCAGGAAACCAAGTAGCCTCGCTGCTAAAAATATCATAAATTAAACAGATGTTGCTGAAGCCCCAACACATAAAGAGGAATCATCTTTGAAAAGGCATAAACAGGGTCTATAAAAATAAATACTTCTTTTAATGTATTTGCAACCAAAATATCAAGGACAGCTAAAAATGTTCATCGACAAAAGAAAAGTGCTGTGCTACATTGTTTCAGTAAAGCAAAGACTAAAAACATCAAGGTTGTGCTGTTTTGTAATCATTTTAAATACACTTTATTCAACTCTACTTTGTCATTCCAAACACTCTCATGTTTGCTACTAGTTGTATACATGTGTAGTTCTGTTCCTGCTGAGTAGTGGGAGACTAGGTTACATGCTTTCTGCTACAAAAAACAACAATAAGCAAACAGATAATTGCTTGCATTTTAATTGGTTGGAGTGCACTAGAAGGTGTTTGCACAGGGCACCATACCTGCAACAAACACAACAGTATGTTTATTTATAGTTCAAGCTTAGAAAGTTAATCATAGTGATTAATCATGATTAATCATAGTGCTAGAGTGTGATTAATCTGATTACATTTTTAATCGATTGACAGCACACATTTTTTTTTATCTATCCATCCTCTGAGCAACACAAAGTGAAAACAACTGGGATTTCATCAGCTTTCCACTATAGTAATTCATAGTTTAAAATTTATTTGTTAATGTATATCAGTTTTAATCCCTCAGTGGTTCTACTCCACTCTATTTGGCTTTCCAGAAGCTTTTAGGTTATGAAAACTCTACTTGACGAACTTAATCACGTCTTCTTTTTTTCATGAGTCCAAAGCAACACCACTGTTCTATAGCTTTTAGTCCACATTTATATTTAATCCCCCTTTATTACTTAATTTGTACATTGTTGTATTTCACACCAGTGTACCATCTGTCGATCTCATAATGCACTGACTTTTAAAAAGCTATAATTCAGATGAAAGATTGAGGGGCTCACAGCCAAGCAGAGCTCTTTTTCTCCAACAGCCTTTTGAAATCCAGTGAAGCAAAATCTCAGTTAATTAGAGGTGAACAAAGAAGAGGTAGTGACGGAATAACCCCAAGGTTGGCAGTGCATTTCTGCTTCTGGAGGAAACCATAACCTGTTGTGGGTGGCAATGCTTCAGCACTAAAAACAACATGATGGTGTTGGAAAAGAAAAAATTGTGAAATCAAATGCAAATTCAAGCAGTTTCTTTGTTTGTTTGTTCACTAACAAGTTTTCACTTTTAGCCAATATAGAGCTTGTAAGAAAATTACTACAATCAGGCATTTGTCTAAAAAACATCAAAGCTATATACATAAATTATCAGTTCAGCTTGTTTTCTTTCTACCTATCTCCATCTTTTATTCGTTTAAAAACAATCCAATTTCCACATTTTTCTTTTTAAAAACAAATAAGTCCTCCAAAAGTAAGCAACATCTGCTGCTTTTCTGTGTATTTAGGTTGCTTAGATATCTACCATGTGTCCTTTCTTCTGCCCTTTCTTCCTGCAACTTTATAGAGTTGCCTTAGAAATAATGAATGAGGTGCCTGATTGGATTTTCAGTGCACCACTTAGCTCATCCAGATGCAACAAACAACAACTATTCAAGTGAGGACTGAGCCTGGATTTGAGAAAGCACAGCTTTTTTTCAAACTGGCGTGTGTGACATGGATGAGTTCCTAAACTCCAGTGACCCACTTCAGCGGTACCTGCCCATACCATAATTCTCTACCCAGTCTGACAGACGACAGATTTATATGATTTGGAGCCTGGTGTTATCTTCTTGCTTCTTTTAAAGATACCTGATCCCTTTCTTTTGTTTGGTTCCTTATTTCCAAAGAAGAAAACCAAGAAACTTAAAAAATATATGTTTAGGATTTGGTTTGGTGGATTATTTTGTTCAGGTTTGTTCTGCTTTGTTCCATTTTTCTTAAGCATATATTAAACTTTTGACTTTTGTTCCAACATCTTTATGGAGTTCATAATATGTGTTCATATTAACACTGTGCCAGAATTTAATATGATGAGCATGTCTCTTGAGTACATTGCATCAGATGTAAAATCTATAGCACTACGTTAGAAGCATCAAATTATTGATTTGGTGAAGTTGATTCCTTTCAGGTAAAGTAATATGTTTACATCAAACTCATTCAAAAAACCACAACACAACAAAAGCCACAGCAGAAACATCTTAGCATAACTTTAACAACCAAGTTGTGCCTGCTGGTAGTCATAATGCTGCTGCTTCTGTTATTGTTGTTGTTTTCGATTGTTCTTTTTAATTTTTGTTGTTTACGCCCCTGTAATCCGGAACAAACTTCCAGAAAACTGCAATGATGCTAAAACAATGAGTTCCTTCAAATTGGAGCTAGAAACCCATTTGCTTAGAGTTGTCTTTGATTATTAATAAGTGGAACAGTGATTAATATGCCTGAGACATATTTGATGATGATTATTTTGATGATGACATTTTACAAATTATGTTTTTATTATGTAGAGCATGTTCAACTGCCTTCTTGCTAAAGTGTGCTGTACAAATCAGCTTGATTTGACTAAACTGACACCTTTAACTCAAGATGTATGAAAACAATATATGCGTTTATAGTGATATCAATATAAAAAAATAAAAAAAAAAACTAAATAATGAAAGCGCAGTAGTAAAATAGATAAAGCTACTATCTCAATGTTGTAATACAGTCTGGAACCTTCCATTCAGAAAAATCACTAAAGCCTTTATTGAGATATTTTCAAGGCACACAAAGGTGTAAAACTGACATTTTCCAACTGTGTTCCACTTTTGAGACCTGCATGGGACTGTCAAATTAAAACACATAGCTCTTTTAAAAAAGTCACTCCATTTCATACCCTTGATGCAAACAGACAAGCTGTTCCAATGGAATTACTGCTCAAATGTCAACGATGATAGTGTTTCCTCCACATAAATGGAAACATTACTGTTGGCTTTAAGGGGAATGAATTGTCAAAGTGACTGCTTGGGTGTATTGCGCTGAATCTCATCAAATGCTTGGCACTGCTTGCCTTCTGTTAAGGAGACGGGCTGTAAAGCTAAGCATTTTTGAAACGCATTACAAAGTGAGACCATCGACTCGGTGTCTCCTTTGTCTTCAGAATCTTAAAAAAGAAAAAAAGAGAATAAACAGAACTGGGCTACCTGAACTCCGAAGCAAACTTTCACCTACAGTTTAGCTTTGAAGCAGAAGACATTTATCACAATCAACATCTCCAGTCCTCCACTACTTATTCACACATTACTTTAATTAGGAACTTATGAAAGGTCATTCCTCTTTCTCTGCTGTGAAAGAAAGTGCACTCCAAACATGAAAAGACTAAAACTAATCACATTTATTCTCTCAGTTACTGAAAGTCACACTGTCATGAGAGGCATGAAAAGGTGTTCAGCGTCTTTCTGTAATTTTGGACTTCACACAGTCTCTTCTCTTCCTACAAAGTACTCACCTTAAGTTATTCTTTACAATTATAGTACATACACATCAATATAGAATAATGATGCATTCAATATCTTGTAGTGGATAAGTGAGGTATTAAGGCATAGGGTAACAACAACAAGGGAAAAAAAAATAATAATAATTATATGATTTCCCCTGGTAAATGTGTTAAGTTCATGTTTCCCACAGTTTCAACTTTTTTTAAACTTTGAAATAGATCCTGCAGATATATGCAGGGTCATGAGAAAAGCTATTTTTCTTGTTGCTATTTCCTAACTCTTGAAGAGCAACACACATTTGTCTGACTCAGATGGCCTGCTCCATTGTATTTCCACTTTAAATGACTTGCTAAGAGAAATCAACACTGAAGCATAAATTAACTTATGTAAATAATATGAGTTTTGTATTACATTATTGAAATGAATTCACTTATCAATACTTTTCTAATTTTCAACATTCATTAACATGTTTAATAGTATCATGAGATATGAATTAAGTATATTTGATGCTAGGTTCTATTTATTATCAACAGAATTGATATTGTGAATGTCAAAGCTGGTTTCATTTTGGCAGTAGCAGCGTTGGCGAGGCCAGGAGAACAATAGTAATATTATTAAATGTTTTCATTTAATTTGAACTTACTAATGTGATTTGATAGTGTCTACAGTCTTTTATATTCCTGGTGATAGTGTTGCTCTTTTTCCTTATTAACAATTTTTGTAATGGTCCAAACCATTGATGCCTAATAGGGGAATCTGCAGATACCAGCCAGCAAAGATAAGAGCTGATGTGCCTACTGTGCATGGTAAATTTATTGCTCATTCCACTCCAAAGACAACAGTACACACAAGCATTAGATTTGAGCACAGCTGCCAGTGTACTGCCTGGCTGTGGTAAGGACACTGTTATTGCAGAGTCCTGGGCTCCATTTCTGATTAGCTTCTTGGTGCTTGACATGTCAAGATGAAGTATGGCTTTTGGAAACTGTAGTGTTTTCTTGAGAGATGTACCAATAACTCACAAGATCTTTTGTTGGATTTCTGACTTGGTGTGCGCTAACCCATCTGAGGAAAAAATCTGGCCATATGTTTTTCTTGTTTTTCAAAAGACACTCCTGTAGACTCTGTGAGGATCTATATCTGAAGGTGAAACTCAAGTAATTTGTTTTCATATGGTGCAACACTATAATACACTACATAAGAATAAGGTTATGGATTTGTGCTTGATGTGAATGCTGACATGGCAGCATGATTTTAATGATGCTTCAATTGAACATTTTACATTAACAGGAAAAGTTAAAATGATCATATAGTCTTGCTGTACCTGATTTTCCTTTTCATGCCACATTAAAATCTAAAATGAGTACTTGGTTACATTTTGATTGCATCTCTGGTTTTTGCAGGTGATGTGGTCCTATTGGCTTCATCAGGTCGTGATCTGCAGCTCTTGCAGGGTTCTTCGGGTCAGCGGGTGAGTGACATAATGCCTGTCATCTTCATGACAGGTATTATGTCAGCCTTATGCACACCCCTTCAAATAAAGTGTTACTGAGTATTGTTTCAGCAACATTAAGGAACAAACTTGAGCTGATTAATTAAATTAAGAACTTAACTATTGTAGCTGGGCTTTTAATACAGCTTGCTCCTTGTTGTTTGCGTGGAGATAAAAAATAAAATTATCACCATATATCTCACAAGTAACACGGAGGATTGGGGGACCAACTGGGGTTCCAGTAATTGTTATTACAACTAAAGAGCAGAAGACCCAATGTAAGAACCTGCAGGTACAGTTTTACTTCCAACAACAATAAACAATGCAGTCTAAGGATTACAACATATCTCTATTAATCAGTTGTAATGTTGATTTTATTGCATTAGCAGGATATTTTAGCTTATATAACTTGCAGATCCAATTTGCCAAATATAAATATATAATTTTTTGGGTTGAGAAACATGACTTACAGTGTCAGAGTTTCAGTGTTGGGTAGCATACAACTGCAAGCAGAAAATTTATAAAGAGAAACAATGACAGTGAGGTAGAAAACACAATGCAATCAACTGCTTTGAAAAGAAGAAAAAGTTCTGTGAGGCAAAAATTAGGTGATGTTGAGTTATGCTCTGTCTTACGTATGGAAAGCTAGACACAGTTTCTTTTGTCCAAAGATTGCAAGATGAGCAGAATTGAATGACTTTGATAGAAGGTTCAAAGTTGGGTTACAGATGTCAAAGACTTCAGGCAAAAAGGCTGTTTGTATTTCTATTCTTTGAATAGAAACGCTGATTAACTTGACATCTGAATTTATATCTGTAGGAAAAATGCAATGGCTTGTTGTCTATGGAAAAACAATGATGTGGTGTGTCATAGGCTTAGTGAATTATATGTAATTATAGGAGATGATCAGCCAAGACGTGTCTGACAATACAAAGGGAAATGGTATTATTGTGTTGCATGAATCCATCATCAAGAAGACGAAGGGAAATTATATGAATTACATCAAATGACCTTTGAAGGTACATGACTAAGCCACATCACTCCAGAGAAAGATATTAAAAATGATACCATTGGGGCGTGCTGTGGTGGTGTAGGGGATAGCATGACCCACGTATGGAGGCCTTGAGTCCTTGACGCAGCCGTCGTGGGTTCGATTCCCGGACCCGTTGACATTTACCGCATGTTTCCCCCCTTCTCCTTCCCTCTTTCCTGTCAGCCTACTTTCAAATAAGGGACACTAGAGCCCACAAAAGACCCCCTGGAGGGGAGAAAAAAATTATACCATGGTAAAATTCAGTTGAAAAGCAATCACATTACAAAAACCAACTAGAATTTTCCCATATTCACCAGAAATCTCACTGAATATCCATGACCACACACCTTCCCCAGATGTGCCTACATGTTCTGACAATATGGACAGCTATATGACTATTTCCTTACACAAGCGCCCAGCAGTCAAGGCTTGGAAAATGATTGATGTGTCTTGTCTAGATCTTGCTTGAGGATCCTTGCCTAACATGAGCCATTAGACGGAATCTCAAGTGCAGTCAAATACTGATGCAACATCACTCACCTGTAACTCAAAGACCCCTTTTGAACACCCCTAATCAGGCAGTCAAATTGAGGGTTATCTCGCTTCGTTGCTCTCCCGTGTAACTCAGTCAAGAACTTTGTCTGGTTATGTGAGAACTGTGAAGGAAGGCGAAAGAAGAATAAGCTGTAAACACCAGGGAGTCAGAGGAGATAGCTCTGCTTAATATCTTCTCATTAGTCGCACTGAGAATCCATAGACAGAGGGAGCACACCGTGTGCTGACACCCAATCAAATGCTCATTCATATCAAATGTCAAATTGAGGCTCAGAATTTGGGTTCTTCATCCTTTTAATATTATTACGGCCAGACTTGTCTCTGGCTCAAACAAGTGAATCCTCTTCACATTGGACCTTTGCCGTCTTTGCCACTCTCAAAATGAGGTCATATTCTCCTCAATAAAAAATAAATGAATAATATTATCTGCCAATATTAGACTTGTCTCATTTGGAGAGTTGATGGGGGTGAAGGAGGACGGAAAAAAAAAATCAATTCAAAGACATTTTCCAGCTCTTGGCTTGTTTGGAGCAAACTAAACAAAACTATTCCTCATTAGGCTACTGTGTGCTTGAAACAGATTTCTTTTCAACACATTAAAGAAACACTTAAATTTAACAAAGACCCATGCTCAAGCAAATAATTATAAAAACTTAGTTTGGAGTGAGACATTGAGATCTAAATGACATAAAGTGCCTTGGAAAAGTGTGATTACTCATTGGCCATCTTGCACATTAAAACAGGAAACTTCACAGTGTTTTAATGAGATTTTCCATGAAAGACAAAGTAGTGCATAACTGTGAAGTGTGGAGTATATTTGTATTTAACTATTGATAATGGTGCTTACTGAGAAACTTTGCAAAATACCTCTTGATCAGATGGAGAGCATCTGTAAAAGTCAGTTTTCAAGTCTTGCAACAGATTCCTAATTGAATTTGGTTCTGGACCCTCACCAGGGCTTCAATCTAAGATATCAGTTATCTCTGTATGTTAAAGGATATTGGCCTTTCTCTGCTCTAATGTTTGTCTTCTGCAGGCTACAACAAGTTTTACTCCAGGATTGATCATAATGTAGCTCCATCCATCGTACCTCTAACTCTAATCAGCCTCCCTAAGCATGATACTGTTCCTTCATCTTCCATGATGCTCACAAATGTTTTCCAACAAACTTCTAAGACTTTCACAGAACAGGTGGATTGATAGTGAAACTAAGTTACATCTCAAATACTGCAAGTTGTGGATATTTGGCAATGAGCTGTAACTGGTTCTAATAGACATAATTCAAGTCATTTTCTCCTTGATAAAGAGTGTATCTCAAAACACCAGCTGCCACGCAGTTTCGTTTTATCTGTTATGCTGATTCAACTGATCTCTCCCTCAGATCCCCCGATGAGAAGGAATGGCCAGGTAGCAGAAGGGACTGGATGCATTCATTGCCACCATTATCATTCGAGAACAGCACTGCTGAGTCTGGACTCTGGTCCCCTGCTTGGATGGGAAATGACCTGCCAGAAATTTGCCTGGCACTTTCCTGTGCTCCACCTAACTTCCCAGAATAATCATGATAGAACACCATCTATCGTGATCTTTGGACTTTCTGGATGGAATCTTTAAAAGTCTCCAGAAAGTCCTCAGCAACACAGCTGCACTGCATTTTTTCCTGTTGTGTCTGATCCATGATGCTCTCAAGAAACACAGCAGGAAGTAGGTGGAGGAAGTCTCCAATACCATCTGCTCCTGGCTGCCAAACTGGCTCGGGCCTTTGTGGCAGATAAAAGGACGTTATCACAGAAAGTTGTCTTGGGCATTGTGCCTGTTCGTGATGCAGTGTTTCTGGCAAGGCCTTTCAACTTAAGCAAGCTTTGGGGAAAACATCCTCTCTGCTGGAGGAAAAGTTCAAGTAAGTGTGTGAAAGCAATCAGAGGTTTGGTAATTGTCAATATCAGCAGTCTCAAATGCCTCGCCGACATGCCAAAAGTCTTTAAGAATAAATACACGTGACAGCTCCTACATTTAAGGGAAAAGTGGGGCTTCCCAAAAGGCTTTGATTGTTGTTAGTGTGGGCCAAATCCATATTTATAAGTGACAGCCAGGCAACATTCTTTGCCCTCAGCAGGCTGTGCAAAGCACTAAATTGAATTCTGCCACGCAGCTCTCGCTGACAGAATGCTGAATAAGTGAGAGGATCTGTATTTTAGAGAAATGCATGACTGGTGGCCCGCAAACGCATCAGAATAAAAGTGATATGTTGGGTGGGGGACTCTCGTGCTATTTGACAGACACTGCAGTTGCACAATAGAAGCTTTTTTAAAACCTGGACATGACAAAGAACCGGTTTTTCACTTCAGTCGGTTCAAGTGTCAGATTTAAAGCATTAGAATTAATTTAGTCTTGAAGCTGTTGACTTGGGACCATTGGGAAAAAGTGCTGGCAGGCATCCAACAAGGATTAGTGTAATGTGAATAAATACTTTATTTAGCCAACTTACTAATTTAGTCCAAACTTCACAGATTGGATTTCTTGTACCATGTGCGAGATAAATGAACCATTCCTTTGGGCTTTCTGTGTACTGGTCTTCTCTGAATTAAACTCTGAAACCATATTGCATTATGAATTGTTCTACATAATTAATACCTGCCCCTCATAATTTATTAAGTCTGACAGAAAAAAGATGCTAAATGAGCAGAAATTATAACAAGGAACAATCTTTTTTTCTTTTTTTTGCATTGAAGAAAAACTTACATTGTTTCTGGCAGAGCTGCAAATCTCTTGACAGTTTTTCAGGTCTTTTAAACAGTATGCAGACCTCAATGGGATTTTATTTGTTCTAACAGTTGTGCAGATTTCATTACAAGAATTCACAGAGTGTGGTTTGGTTGGAACACAGTGCAAGGATCTAAATAATGTAAGTGTGAAAGAACAATGGATAAAAATCAAAGGATGTCTGGCTGTGGACTGGCCTGTTTCGGACCAAGCCTTTTAATGAGGGAACCAAGCCAATGTAAAACATTTACATGGATGGATGAAAAAAAGAGTTCTTTGCTTTCTTCAAATTCAAATTTTTACATACTCTAAAATAAATATCCTCTTAGAAACTAAATAAAGCACTTTGACTGATGTCATGGCTCTCCATGCATCTGATTGGGTTACTCACAACATTTGAGTTAATAGGAGAGACATCTGTGGCTGTATTTTAGGCAACACTTCAAACATGCTGCTTCCGTTTTGTGACATCTTGAGGAAAGTCTAAGGAAATGAATAAAGATAGCACAAAATTGAGCCATTCAGGCAGCCATGAAAAGGTCAAATAAGGGTTGCATTTGGGCACAACAAAAAAATTAATAAAAAATGGGATTTCTGACACATTTGCTTGCTGAGTGAAAGTAGCTTTAGTAACACAGCTAGCACACATAGAGTTTGACTTAAATACACAAAGGATTTATAAATAGGAATGGGGGAAAAAAAACCTGTAACTAACAAACCTTAAGAGGAAAACAATTGTTCTTAACTCATGTCAGGAAGGAAAATGTTTTTGTATTTTCTTTTTTGCAGTGTATGTGAATACCTGGTTTAAACTGTTAATCAGAATCAACCAATGCCTAATTTCTACACTGGTTAAAAAGAAGGTTCAATAACAGAACAAGTATTCTGTATCAATAAAAAAACACTCAAGACACCTGTTCTCTATTTGCAGCAACATTATGATTTGTGTTGAGGTGCACTTAACCTGTCCTTCCTGCCCCATCATTTACTAGGGTTGTGTTTGTGTCTGTTTGGCTCCACTCTGTATTTTGGCACATTCAGACACTCTGAAGCCATAATTCTGTGGGGAGAAATTAGTCTCCTGTCTTGGCTCTATGGCCGCGTTTCAGGAGTGCCATCAGTAGTCCGCAGCCATTCACATGTACTAACTGGCTACAGTAACAGTGCTTTATTAATTTAATAGGTTTCAGAGTGCAACAGCGCTACAGATACTTCATCAAAATCACTGGCCCGATGTTTAAAAATGGTCACTATTGTCCATTTGTTTAACAAAAGGTGTCATGATGCAAGTTGTTCGTTAGCAGTAATTCTTGGTCAACTCAAATAAATTTAAAACTGCGTTCACATATTGAAAGAGCTATTGTCGAGTTTTATATAGCATTGTTTACTGAGCAAAAGCTCACCCAGCAATTCAACCAGAATAAAACAAAATTTCAGTGACTAGCACATAGACAGATGGTTGACAATTAGCATAAACAGTATCATGCAATTACATTAAAGCACTTTTCATATCTTCACTTGCTTCCCTATTAAAGATGTCCACACAGGTATCTACAGTTTTATTTTCTCTTGTCAAAATGTCATGTTGTATGAATGGCACGCTTTATTTTCTGAAACATGTCTCGGCTTTGTTTCACAGCTTTTCTTTTCATCTTGTAAAGACAATTACAGAGTGGCAGCAGTGATTGGCAGGAATAGTATTAGTGACTGCAAACAAAAGAAGAGCTATTCATGTAGGAACACCCACAGAATGTGGAAAAACTCAGAGGCTGATGTGTCAGCCTTCTTGATATGGATGATGGAAATTTGAAAGAAGCCGACTCTTTTGGGAAGAAAAGAAGAAGAAAAAAAGGAAACATCTGAAAGACATGAATGGCACAATTGTCTTTAATCGCATTTGAGTTGTTTTATCTGGTTAGGGTAAAAGCTTTGTCTGTGTGGCTGCTGGAGTTCTCTCCCGGTCTGCAAAGTGAAGTCAGTCAGTGTATCAAAGCTTTTTAGATTGAGGGCGCTTGTTGTTTTCAGATTATTTGGCTCCAATAATAAACTTAATAACTAGAAAGTATTCCATATAGAACATAAATGTAGTTGTAAATGAAGATGTTTCTTAAAAGTTGAGCTCGAGGATGTTAAGGCAGGATAGGATTCCTGCTGCTGGTTCTACATCAATAAGCCAGTTATTCTGAATATCTGAACATTTTCATGCGCATACAATTATTTTTCATATTTTGTCTCATTGCAACCACTAACCTACATCCATTTTATTCTGTTTATGGGATAAACTAACATAAACTTGCATTTTTGTGAACTGAGAGGAAAATTCTATATTTCAAATAAAAGTGAAGTGTATTGTTTAAATATTTATCACCCTTTACTTCATCTCTGAATAAAACCTAACCCCCCCCCCCCCCGAACTGTGACATGAGCTCCATGTCACAGCTCAGTTGTAAATACTCCACCCTCAGCCCCGCTCTGGCCAAAACCAGTGTTGGCAGAGTTACTTTGAAAAAGTAACTTTAAACGGACTGATTACTCCTTGAAAAAGTAACTTAGTTATATTACTGACTACTTGACTTGCAAGTAACTAAGTTACATTAAAAGTAACTTTTTAGTTACTTTCAGCAGCTGCAACAACGCTCCGCCTCCTGTGAAAATCACATTGAGCTTTGCCAATACTTAATTGTAATTTATTTTATAATGGTAACATCAACAATGTGTCTCCACTGATAAGGTTGAACTGAAGAGGAGATTGTACAAAAAACAGTACAAAAAATAAAAAACGTGAGTAATTTGTGTGGTCCACTGTTGTCGGAAAACTCTCCCCCAGTCTCCCGATTCTGCGTTATGGCCCTGCGTTTGGTGTCAGCGCAGCGCACAGAGCTCCTCCTGCAGCTCCACAGTTCAGATGGTTGCACAGATTTGTGACACTTACAGTAATGTTAATAATTATAACGGTGCTAACTTGCCATTATAACTATTGCCAACTCCGGACACGTTTATTCGTGGCTGATTTCACGTTTATTGCGCTGTTCATATTAGTCTCGATGTTTGCAGTTTTCTGGAGCACAACGTGAAGGTCGACGTCAGTCAGAGGTAATACATTAACTTGACATTAACAAAGACACAGCGGGACGGATCATCCGGGAAATGATAGACAGGGAGAGATGGAGTAAGACTACCTTAATGACGGACAAATTCTTGGATTTATTGAGTCTCTGCTTATTTCCAAGCCCAAATGAGCAACTTCACGTTCAAAAACGAGCCCAAAAAGGCGCAATCAGCAACTCGTTAAATTTGCAAGCGACTTTAAAAAAATGAAGCCCAAAGCCGCTTATAATAATCGGACTTGTCGACAGAAACTCAAACTAGTTCCAGTTTTTCCACCAACAAAATGCGCATCTCCCTCCATTGTTTACATTTCTGTCGCATAGAGACGTCGGTCACTCGACAAGACGTGTAGAGGAAATACGATTAAATAACAAAAGAAGATAGTAACGCAAAAATGATTTTGATAAGTAACTGTAGTCTGACTACTGGATTTGAAATAGCAACGCGTTAGATTACTGGTTACTGAAAAAAGTGGTCCGACGTCAGTAACGTTACTGACATCACTGGCCAAAACATCCTCTAAGGGGGGAAACATTTCCACTGATCCCCGCTCCACACGTGCACCCCACAGTACCAACCTTTTCCTAAATCCACAGAGTTGATCGTGTGCGTAAAAGACGTTTCTCTCACATCAGTAGACAGCAAGCAGATAGCTTTTTCGGTTTATTTTTTCCCTCGCACCCCGCCTCCCCTAAAGTGCTCTGGCGCCCCCCAGGGGAGGCGCGCCTCACACTTTGAAAACCGCCGACCTAGCACACCTGATCTCACCTACTCATTTAATGCGATCTATATTCAAGTAATTCAGATATAGCTTAAAAACAGCAATTTTTTTTACAAGATTTTGAGGTTTACTGGAAAATATTAGTGAAGAAAGTTTTGGACAACAGTATTGAAGAAACACAACAATAATTGAAGAAGTTGTGGAGAAGCTTAAAGTTCATAAATATCTCAAGCTTCTGACAGCCCCGGTTTGGTAATCTACCTTTTTCTTAAAGTTTGTTGTGTAATTAAACTTTTTTTTAATTTATTTATTTTTTTTTTTTATTTAAATAGTGTAGCTGTTAAACCATTTTACCTTTTTCCATTTCCAACTGTTTCAATTACAATTCTTTTTGTTTTTCTCTCAGCCGGTTAGCAAAATGTGACAAAAATTCTGGGTGAGTGAACACGTCTATTTTAAACTGTGAGCTAGAAAGGCCTTTTTAATCACTATTTTCATATCTATTCATATTTAGTCTGCATTGCCTTTCCTAGACATTAAAAAAGTTAAAGGATCACTGATTTGTGAGAAAGAAAAAAACTGATTTGATGAGTTTAACTTTACTATTTTATGACTTTTGAAACTACCCACCTGCAACCTCTGTGTGTCAGTCAAAACATTTGTGTACTCAAGAACTCAACATAATTTGGTGTATTTTTACAGAAGACTGGAACAGATCCAAAACCAGCAACCAATTAACCATGTTTCATGTTTTTAAAATGGCAGGTCTCTGTTTTCCCCAACCTGTCAGAGCGAATCTTCTCTGTCTCTCATTTTATTTTCTTTCATTGTGGCCCTTTCAAAGCAAAAGTGACATGGACTGAGCTTGCCACTGGGTTCAGCTGTTAACCCTGTACTCCACAGTGGAGTCTTATGGAATATAACGCAACACTGGCAGGGTTTCTGCAATACAGAGAGGATAATATTTTTGACAAGTGGAAAAGCTCCCAGTTTGTATGCAGCGCTGTCAGCTGCGATGATGCGTCTGTCCTGAACTAGCCCTACTGGTGAGGAAAAGAAGACAGACTGAGGGCAGGAATGCTGAGTGTGCAGAAAGCTCTGTGATCTACAAAATTATCATTATCACAAAATTGATAAAATGTTTTATCAATACTGTGTTATTCTGTTTTTTCACAATAGAGGGAAAAACTCCAGACTAGTGATTTTAATTTTTGTCCATTTTCCTTTGCAGTGAGCTTATGTAGAGCGCTGTGAAAACATTTTTGAAGTCTGGACTTATATTCTCAAATTAATTTAGGGCTGTATTTTTTACTGGGTTATTTTAACAAAAGTATATAATTTTGATTAGATTTCTGATGATCATATAGAAACAATTAAAAACAGCTTTAGGTGTTGTAGAACTTTGCCCTTTGTTTCGAAGCACAGTGGATGCACTTCTGCAAAGTTTTAATCCAACAAGAAAACAGATCGATGTGATTTGATTCCCTTTTGATGTCTGCAGTTTGATGTGGTCCAATATTACGCAATACAATATTCTGTAATATTATCTGCAAAGACAGATCAATACATACGTTTAGTCAGTTATGACACTTGCACTGCCTCCATCTGGGTGTGTTTTTAAGAAGTGCCTGTCACTTTAAGAAGTGACAGGACAATTTCAAGAGTTGAAATTGTAATGTAGTTACTTGATTGTTCTATAAAATGACACTATGTGCCTAGAAAATACATAAAACCTCCCCTTTAGGGCCTAGCCAGTATTGTTTCTGATTTTTTTTTTTTTTTTTTTTTTTTTTTTTTTTTTTGCAGTATTTGTTCAAACAATCCTTATCTGTCTCATAATATATTTTGAGACAGATGATCTGTGGGTAAAAAAAATCAAGCATCTCTGACTTCTTCCTGTGGTCCTACTAATATCTGCAGAAATACACTGCATTGTTAGAAACAACCAATCAGAGCCAGGAGGAGGGTCTTAGCACAACGTGCTAGCACAAGAGAAGATACAAAATGGTGTGACAAGTTTTAAAGAGTTCCTGTCACTCTGGAAGCATGTCATCACAACAGTCCATTTTCAGTATGCCATTTACTACTGTTCTTAGGAGTGCTGGATTAAGAAGTAGTCTGTATGATAAGCTCATTGGACTTCCAGTTTTAACAGGAAGTCCAAACACCAGCAATTAGCAGGTGTTTGCTAATTGCTACTACTGCTAGTCTAGTGGAATCATGTGTGGAGAGAACGGAGGAGGGATGTCCTGTTAGGAGGATGTTCTGCTGGAGACTGCAGCTCCAAGGAGGAGAGTTTTGGAGTAGGCTTTATATGCACCTCTGAATGGCTGCCAAGGGAGATTCAAGGATTTCTTCAACATGCATGAAAGGATCAGCGCAAAACTGCAGGTATGTTTTTGATGATGGAATAACATTATAGCACAATAAAAAGCTAAAAGAAAAGTCAATTTTACATAATACCTCATCCATCACTATCCCTGAAGGTTAAAAATCTGAAAAAAAAAAAAAAAAAAAATCTGTTCAGAGTACTCATGCTGCTTTATTTATCTATAGTCTCCTCTTACAGCTGTTCTTTTAAAATTCTGTCTGACTTCATGAACAACATGAATCCTTGCATTGTACATGAATGTAGTTGTTTTGTTCTATACTCTGCAGTGGTCTTTGTTGCTGCTCTTTCTGCCTCGGGCCCTCCATGTTTGCAAGGAGGAGAAAATCCCTCAGCACACTTTTCCAATCAAGAACCATTTTGTCTTTGCCTCTTGACATTGAGAAAGACCTTTCATTAGACAGCTAGATCATTAGGCGTTGCATTCATTACAAAATTAAAATCTCTCCTTGTTATCTGGAAAGATTTAAAAAGCCGATATTAATAACAAACAAACCATTGGCATCAAAGACATCATTTTGACAAATTATGTTCGATTCAATTCACTTGGGCCATAAAGGTGGTGTGGCACCCATATGATTAGAATGTTTGAAAAATACTGAATTCCTTGAGTAGTTCTAATCTATCTAATTGCTAGGCAGCACCGCCCAGTTGGTGTTAGCAGTCTGCTGCCTGCTCTAAACAAATCTTGACAGTAAGCTAGAGATATTCATTTGTATGGCAGTCCATTGACAATAATGTTATACAATGCAAGAAATAGGACTATTCATGAATTTGTTATGGGAGGAGTTAATCTGTTTCACAGTAACATTTACACTCACTGCCGCTGTTTTGATTTTTACTATTGTTTATGCTGAATTAGACAGGTTTTTCTCTGCACATTATAACGCCTTAAATCTTTTGCATCTGAGACATTTAGCCAGCATTTGTCATGTTATGTTTTTAAAGGATTATTTGTGCAGCTTCAGTATTAGAGAACATGTCAATGCTCCTATGTTGAAATAGAATCTCCTAGAAAACACATCTTTTTTCAGTATGTCCATGTACTACATAGTATATGCACTCAGTTCTTGGTAAGGGTGCTTTTTGCATCAATTGCTGCATCAGAGCATTGTGGCTTTGATGCGATCACCTTGAGGCTCTTGTAATTTTCTGAGAATCTGAATTCTGAGTATTCATTAGCTGCAGGGCATCATCATCAAATTAACAGAAACAAGAACTTGAGCTAAATCACTCTGTATTTAATGAGTTCATTTAATATGGACTTGCTTTTTACTGAAACAAATTAACTTTAAAAAAAATATTCATATTTATTGCAATTTACCAACATATGTCACCAAAGGCTCATAGCGTTTTGATGCTATATCATGCGACCCATCGTAAGTAATTATCCCTTAAATTTCTAACTTTATTCAGCCCTTTTAAGGATTAAACATTGACTATTAATACAATAATTAAATCTATGTTGTGGTTTATTTTCTGTTGTGGAATATCACACTAAAAATATATTATGTCTCTTAGGAGTCCATAAGCCAGGATCCTTAGCCCTATTGTCACTCTTAGGTCAAATGAGAGGGAAGTTATCTTCCAATTCAACTGAAAATCAATGAAAATATGATTTATAGGTTACCTGGCAGACTGAGGGACTCCTGTCATGTTTTTCCAAATCTATGGGTCCTAACTGTCAAATAAAAGGGCGGAGAAGACACTCATGGAAGATTCACATATTGTTATTTTAAATTAATTTTCAAGGGCTTCTGACAAGAACATGCATGTGTGTGAGTGCATGTTTTATAATTCATAAGCTTTGTGGATAATTCATAAAGACTGCTTTGGATGGACTCTCAAGGTTTTCTTTAAAGATGTACACAGATAAATTGTGAAAAGATAAGTTAACTGTCACAATTTCAGTTATTTATAGTTGCATTTGCGTTAATAAACAATTTAAAACATATGCTGAGCTGAAAGCAAAACTGCCCTCGTTTATGGAGAAGGCAAACAGCCATTTTGCATTCTTTAGTCATGACTTTTACATGTTCAGCATGGTGCTGCTCCTGCTCAGAAACATCACTGCAGGTTATTTTGTGAGCATTGTCTGAACAATTTTGTGAGCAGCAGCACAAGAGGTGGGATGAATTGGTCGCTCTATGCATAAGTGAATGAACAGAAAGGATAAACCCTATTTAGACTTTGTGGAAATCTGTTCATACAGGTGAGTGCAATAACAACTCAGATATATTCAACTGTCTGCAGAGGAGAATGTCAACAACCACTACACTTACGACCAGTGTAGTGGTGGGTAGCTTCCATTTCTGCTTTAAAATGACTGACACTTCAGCAGAGATCATAAAATTGTCCATACACAGTATTATCTGCTACCTTTAAAATTGTTTTGTTTGTTTCAGAATTGTTTTTGTTGACATGCTTTCTCCACAGCTCCATTCAATATCATTTTAGGTTGGATTCTCCAAGTGAAAGTTTACATTTAAATTGTATGAATAAATTGGATGAGTGTATCTTTTATTAGTTTGTTTAAGGCATACATCATTCAAGATTTTATGGGGTATCAAACATGGCCAGCTGAGACAAAAAATTAATATAGAAATAACTCACTGACCTTCATCTCAAGTGCTATGACGAAAACCCTGAACTGCCCATCATCCCGTGATGTCGCTTTTCTTCAGCAGAGACAGGTGATCTGGTCAGACTTGATGTAGCTAAATGAGTAACAATCCAGAAAGCAAACCTGTTAGTGGCTGCAACAGATTCCAGAATGGGGCAGATGTTCTCCTTCCGGCAGGATAACACCTCCGAACAAATAGCCATAGTTTAGATCAGGGGTTTTCAAAGTATGAAAGGGTGAGCCCCCCTCCAAGGAGCCCAATGCCTGCTGCGCCTCCCCCCCCCCCGCGGAGGGGGGGTGGAGTTGTAAAAACTCCGCCTTCAGCCCCCGCTCTGGCCAAAACCAGTGATGGCATAGTTACTTTGAAAAAGTAACTTTAATCGGACTACTGATTACTCCTTGAAAAAGTAACTTAGTTATATTACTGATTACTTGACTTGGAAAGTAACTAAGTTACACTAAAAGTAACTTTTTAGTTACTTTCAGCAGCTGCTAACAACAACGCTCTGCCTCCTGGGAAAATCACATTGATCTTTGCTAATACTTAATTGGAAGTTATTTTATAATGATAACATTAACAATGTGTCTCCACTGATAAGGTTGAACTGAAGAGGAGATTGTACAAAAAACAGTACAAAAATAAAAACATGAGTAATTTGTGTGGTCCACTGTTGTCTGGAAAACTCTAAGAAGGATTTTAAAGCCCCCCTCCCCCCAGCCTCCAGATTCTGCGTTACGCCCCTGAGTTTGATGTCGCAGCGCACAGAGCTCCTCCTGCAGCTCCACAGCTCAGATGGCTGCGACACTTACCGTAATATTAATAATTATAACGGTGCTAACTGGCCATTATAACTATTGCCAACTACGGACACGTTTATTCGTGGCTGTTTTCACGTTTATTGCGCTGTTCATATTAGTCTCGATGTTTGCAGTTTTCTGGAGCGCAACGCGAAGCTCAACGTCTTTCAGAGGTAATAAATTAACTTGACATTAACAAAGACACAGCGGGACGGATCATCCGGGAAATGATGAACAGGGAGAGACTGACTAAAACTAGCTTAATGACGGACAAATTCTGGGATTTATTGAGTCTCTGCTTATTTCCAAGCCCAAATGAGCAACTTCACGTTCAAAAACGAGCCCAAAAAGGCGCAACCCGCCGCTCATTAAACTTGCAAGCGACTTTTAAAAGATGAAGCCCAAAGCCGCTTATAATAATCGGACTTGGCGACAGAAACTGAAAATAGTTCCAGTTTTTCCACCAACAAAATGCGCATCTCCCTCCATTGTTTACATTTCTGTTGCATAGAGACGTCGGTCACTCGACAAGACGAGTAGAGGAAATACGATTAAATAACAAAAGAAGATAGTAACACAGTAACACAAAAATTATTTTGATAAGTAACTGTAGTCTGACTACTGGATTTGAAATAGCAACGCGTTAGATTACTGGTTACTGAAGAAAGTGGTCCGACGTCAGTAACGTTACTGACATCACTGGCCAAAACATCCTCTAAGGTGGGAAACATTTCCACTGATCCCCACTCCACACGCGCACCCCACAGTACCAACTTTCTCCTAAATCCACAGAGTTGATCGTGTGCGTAAAAGACGTTTCTCTCACATCAGTAGACAGCAAGCAGATAGCTTTTCCGGTTTACTTTTTCCCTCGCACCGCGCCTCCCCTAAAGTGCTCTGGCGCCCCCCAGGGGAGGCGCGCCTCACACTTTGAAAACCGCCGGTTTAGATCAAAACAGATCACAGGATAGCATGGCCCATTCAAAGATCAGACCTTGGTAACTGATGTTTAAGGACGCTATCGATTTAGTCTGACTGAGCTTGTGCTATTTTGTAAAGAAAAATAACTGTCTAGATTTGCAAAACCGGTAAGGACCAGACTTTCAGCTGTATCTGGAGTGAATGATGGTTATAGTTTGTAGAGAACAGTTTAAGGATGCGGCCTGTGCCTTTGGTTGGTTCCATTGTGAAGGGTGAAAACTGCATTGATTTTATTTATATTGGACTGTGCCTTAAATTTATTTTTATGTTTAATTAAATTATAGGAATGAAAACACTTGCAAAAGACAACTCTATTTAATAAGAGTGTCTAATAAAGTGTCAAATCTTTGACTATCACTTTGTGAAATGTGCAAATCATAACACTCTCCTCATCATGCTAACCAGTTGTTCTATATTACCCCTCTGAAAACACATTTCGACTTCAAAACAGTGAAAGCAATTATTGAATAGCCCTCATCGGCCTCTGATCTGAACACTGAAGTAAGGTGCTAGTGCCAGGCAAGAAGTAAACTCTAAATGAAGCACTTCTTTTTTTCGTCTTCTTTTAGAAGCCAAATATCAGGTTAAAAAATATGACATATTGATTTGTGGTAAAAGCTTTTGAAACCTAGATAGGTCATATCCACTGTCCTCTACTTCAGAGTATGCAGCTTTAACAGAACCTTTTGTGAATAGAGACTGAGTCTGATGTCTGTTTTTGCCCCTGGGATGTAAGCAGAAAAAACCACAGGCAAACTGTATCCTAAAAAGGCTCATCCATCTTTCCAATGAAAGCTACTCTAATGAGCTAGCATTCATGGCTTCTTTGATGCCTTCAGAATCTTTGATAGAGCATAATAATGGCTCAGAGGCCCTTCCAGAAGCTTTTTCTAAAGTCTCAGTAAAGAAGATATGTTTTTTTACTCCATGACCCACTAAATTCTCCTTTTGCAACTTTAAGAACCCTTTCAACACATCCCACGTCCTTAAAACTGAAATTTAACCAACATCCTGATGTTGCTCAGTCCTAATCTCTCCCCTCTGATACTGAGGCATTCATACATCATTTGTGAACTTGATGTTTACAGCGTTTTGCGCGATTAGGAGTGTAAATCGGAGCAGTTGTTGTATTACCCAGAGAGACGGAAAGCTTATTTTCACATTTTTTAGTGTTAACATGCTGCATTGGGAGTGTTTCTTTTAGAATTGAGCTCCCACTAGAAGAGCGGAAAAAGCAGTGGAGCATATCTTTAGTGCCTTGCAGTGATGCTTTCAAAGGTAAGAGTGTCATAATGACCATCATTTTCCATGAATGACAATGGCATTTCTTTTTTTCTATGTAAAAGTTTCAAATGAATCACCCTGCAGAGTATTCAAATATCATACAAAGCCATGACCTTTTTGAATTTCTGAATTATATATTATATCCCAATTATGTTTTGATATCTAATATATTCTTTAATAAACCTGTAATTCTTTTATTGAATCAAATCTTATTAGAAATAATACAAAAGCCTTTTCCACAGTTACCATAAAGATTTTTAATTTGATAAGTACATACTCCTACCAAACAAGATTTATTTTAATTTTGATAAGATATTTCCATTCTGTGCCATCTAATATTAGGCATTTGCCATTTCAAATCCCCATCTGGTACTACGTCAAAGTTTACAAGATAAATGCCAGGTATCCAGTGTGCAAATTTCAGCTGAATTCAAAAATGTTCTACTGATCCTAAAGTGAAATTAAATGTTGTTTCAACCCAAATTATACAAATTTCTTCAAAGACTTGATTTGATGGTGACGGCTATGTGTAGGAATGATCTCATGTAACACAACTAAATTTAAAAAAAACAGAAACAACAACAACAATTGTATTTTTCTTTTAACTAAAATTGGTAAATTATTCAAGAAAATTTAAAGGCTGTAGTTGTAAAATGGGGTCAGAAAGCAGTCTTGGTTTTAATAAAATTAGTTCAGAGGCTTCACAGAACATTGGTTGAATGTGCTCATTTTTAGTGTCAATAACAGCAGAAGCAAGCATTTTTCAGCAGATTATAGACATAAATATCAGAAAAGTAACATACCTACATTAATTGGTCCAAATCTTGGTGATCTCATAGTTGTGACATGTACGTGTGCTCTAGAAACTGGCATTTGTTTTTCCAACAGCTTGATTTGTACACAATAATACAAAAGAAACAAAATGCTAGCCTTTCAAATTCAAATGCTCAACAAGTTACAACATCATGCAGTTTATATTTGTGAAATATTCAAATGAAAGAAACATAAAATGAATCTGATGTTATGCATACATTTTCAAATCATGATCATGAGCTACCTGTAAGTACCAAGTATCCATCTAATTTTCTTTACCCCCAAAATAAGATGGAATACTAACAGACAGACTATTTGGGACAAAAAAAGGGTAGGCAGTCGTGACCTTATCATGACCCCCAATTTTAGAAACCACAGATATAATTTCTCCCTGAAAATGAAGTCTATCTGAAAAGATACTTCGTCTGAAAGGGTTTGATGTTCACAATGATTTTTTTCAACTTGTAATTACTTGACATTATGAAAATTCCTATATTTCTGTGTGCTTTATTAATTTCCGTTACGCTCTGTCAGACTTTAGAGTTTTCATCTGCCCAGTAATTTTATTAGGAATCCTGGGTTTCTCCTTGTCTAAATGGAGATTTCTATGCCTCTTCAAATTCTCTTTCCAGGGGTTCATTCTCCCCTATGTCTCATAATTAAGTCGGTATATGAGCCGGAAAAGCTAAGCTCTCCTGAAATAAACCCTGAGAATTCTTCACCATCTGCTCCCATCCTCCCCTCCCAGCTACACCGCCTCCTAACAGAACAGCCATCATCAGGAATACATCACAGGCAAGATGAAGGAACTGACCATCAAAGAAAATCACATTTCCAACTACACAGTCTTGCACATGTTGTGAAATATGACACTGCTATTAGGAAATTTTTCTTTTATTATTAATACTTTCTGAGCAGTATTACTGAAACCTCCTGAATTATCTAAAATCGAGCAGACTGGCCTTAATAAATTATTTTGTACCATGATAATTAAGTTAATGGTAAACTGAAAAGAGGGAGTATGATCAAATTAAAGAATAAGTGTGCTGAAGATCATTTGTGTTTATGGACTTATATTCAGTGGCGTAAACATATATTTGACCAAGTTATTTTGGGTGTCTCTGTTACAAAGAGATCCAGAATTTTCATTGTAAGTTTATTTTAGCACAGGAACACAACATATTAGCAAAAATTAAAAATCCAGAAATATATATGCAACTTTTAATAGGGTTTATAAACTGATCCGCAGAAAGGAGTCTTTGATTTCCCACCAGCCAGCAGGATGTCTGACCTTTGCAGACCACTTATGTCCCAGTGAGTGCTGTCACTTTAACAACATAATTCAAGTCTCTATGTGTATAAAAGACAACTACCACAAAATCGCTTTTTTCCAGCTGAAACTCACCTCCAAGCTGAGCCATGCCTGCCCCTCTCACTAAGATTTGACACCAGTTTTGCCAGATTTGAGGAAGCTGTCAAAGGATGTCAAGGCTGTGGACCTAACCTGCCAGTGATTGCCAGTAAGATCCAAAGAAGGCTTAAAAAAATTTGATGTGGTCATCCATCCATCCAAGCATCCATCTACTGTTTATAACCACGTAGTTTTATAGGGTGGATGGTGCCCATCTCCAGCGGTCAATGAGTGAAAGGTGGGATACACCCTGGACAGGTTGCCAATCAATCACAGGGCAACAAAGACAAACAATCATGCACACAAGCAATCACAACTAAGAACAATTTAGACAATGTTCTTATTTGTTGAGATGTACCTGTATGCCCAAGTGAAATCTTTGTAGATAGTTTGTATCACTCAATGTCTGTTCTCTTCGTCACTCTTCTCTTCCACTTTGTCTTTTCTGGTAAAATGGTTCAGAGGCCGAAAGCAAGGTATGAATGAACGGGCTGTCTCCTGCGTAATTGGAAGCGTTCACTGATTAATGACTTAGTGGAAGCAGGCATCAGAAGCAGCGGCTCCCGTTGAGACGGCGGATTGTGTGTGTAACCAGCTGAACGGCACACACTGCCATCCTTCTCGTGGCGCGAGCCTGTCAGGCTGCTTCAAAATCAGTTTGTTTAACACGAGACAATCATTTCAGCCACATTTGACTCATAGGAATTAAAATGCCTGCACATGTTTCATCAGCGGCAATGTTTTCCATTGGAAGATGGATGTTAGGATACTGATGATTCTCCAAAAGGCATTTAGATCTGCAAGGGTGCTTTAATGGCGTACTAATTAGTTTTTTGTTTTTTGTTTTTTAAATGAAGGTGGATTTGGGGACTTCTTCTAAAAAATGGTAAGTGTCAGAGTTTTAGCTGGAATACCAAACATAAAAAAAGATTAAATCACAATTTTTTTCCACAATGTTTCTTCAGGTATGCAGACTTTCATCTATCATGTTTTCATTGAGGCATAGGACCTCTCTTTGTACAAACTCTTTTTAATCTTTCATTACAAATAAATTCCATTGTATCTGCTTGACCCTGTACTTCTCTTTTTATCTCAAAAAGAAGGGTTTTCTTAACAAGGCTGTCCCCTCAGCAACCAAGCTCCTCTTTAATAGCAGTAGATCACAGCTGGAGTTCAAACAGCCAACCTTCCTACGTTTAAAACTGGGCATAAACTTTTCTGTTAAAGAAAGTGTAGTTTTAAACATTATCTTCCAAAACAGAAACAAAACACTGAAAAACTGGTATTCAGCAAAGCGTGGGGTTTATGAAAACTATGGAAAGAACAAGCATCACCAAATTTCTAGACATGCTCGTCACAGGGGACATGACTGCCACAGAAAAACATCTTCAGTCGGAGGCTTCTTCAAATTTGTACAGACTACTACAGTAGATCCTTCTTACTCACAGCCCACAAACTCTTTGAAGGATCTTGAATAATTTCAGTTACAACAACTTTCAATTTCCCTTTGGGCTCAGTACAGGTTTTTTGAATTGAATTGAATTCTGACTCCTATCAAGGGAGGATGTACCAGCAGACTTAGAGATCTAACTTTGATTCTCTTGTGTCTCCTGCCAGAATTGACAATAACATCTGATCAGACTTGACTGGATGAGATGGAGGAAGCTCTCCATTAATTCTGATTTGTGTTACCACCGAGCCCATACACTTCCTCTAGGATTCATTTCTAGCGCACAGTGTTGACCTTCAAGTGTTTATTGGAAAGCATGTATCTATTGTCAACCTTTAGATAAGCAGACATAGATAAGCAAAGTTCAAGTTCTTCACAATAAAACTTTAAGTGAGTTTGGTGTGCCCTAGTCTGAGTTTTCTCAATATCAGGGATATTTGGCCTCAAACTGAGATATTAACATTAGTTCTACTGAACTTTTCTACATTTTGTACACTGCAACAACAAACTTAAATGCATTTTATTGGAATAAAATAAATAATTATAAAATGTGTTAAACTCTGTGGTGGTGAATATGTTTGAAAAGCAATGTATTTACAGGATTATTGACTATAATGTGCATTCAAATGTTTTTGCTTGGCAGCCTGAAGCTGTTGGAGAAACATTAAACATGACAAATCTATGAACAAGAGTGGAGGAGTGAAGTGCCTGTCCACCCACGAAAAAAAAGGAAAAGTCAGTTACATTGGCTGCAGAAAACGAAGCTATAAAACTCTCTCTTTAATATTCTGACCACTCATTAGGAACTCAAAAATTGTCAGCTTGTGAAATAAAGGTCAGTGAATTATCTTGCTCAGAGTTGATAAATTGAGAAATAGTTGTTAGACAATTTATAAGCAGAAATTGCACAGCTGGAATTATTGGGTAATTTACTTTAATTATAAAAATGTTGCACTTATTTGAAGAACATCAGAGATCCAAGAAATGAGGCTGTAGGAGCATTTTAATAATTTTAGGTTCTGAAAGAACACCCACTTACCTCAAGAGGCCAATTAGACATCAACTTTAATTTTGGAATATTTTCTAAAGGCTAAGAACATATGAGGGTCAATATATCATACTTCAAAGTTTTTCATTTCTTTAGCTTTGTTATATAACCCTCTAAGTGCAATGAGTAACAAAGTAAAACATTGCCATTGTTTTTTTGCTTTTTTTATTAAAATCATTTTAAATCATTCTGGGTGTAAATATGGAGCCCATGGTAGTCAAAGACATACAACACAACTTTCACAGTCTGCATACGTTTTGAAGAGATTGAAGTAAACAGACAGTCCAGACGTTTCAGGAAATGTTTGTTTCATGACTAAAAGACTGGAGGTCACACACTTAACAAGAGTCCTGCAAATTGCTGTGAAACTAAGAACTTCGTAGACTTATAAAGATCAGAAACACCCTCCTTTCCTTCAGAATATGTTCTCTTGTCTTTCCTATTTTTAAAGAGGGACTGTTAAAGGTGCTAGTGCCTTTGGTGCTAATGATTTAGCTTTAGGATTTTTCTTAATGAGGAAAGTGCACACTCCCTTAGCAGTAAGAGAGTGTGCTACAATGCTACCATAAAATGTAAGTTGATGAAGTTTAGGTTTTTTATACATCTTTGTCTGAACTGTCAATAACTGTGGATGATCCTCCAAACTAAATCTAATATGCAGTAATTCCATAAATGAATTTTGCATGAACCTGGCACTTCGGGATTTTTAAGGGACTGTTACAACCATCACCCACAGAAAATATGTGTGCACTGAATAACTATTTGAAGGCAAGATTAGAGTGCCTGTTACCCGTCTGTTAGCTTGACGTCACGATCTCTGTTTACACTGCATGTTTCTGACAGTGATTCAATTGTGTTTGCATACATTCATCTGTCTTCAGGTTTTCATGTTTCTGCCAAACTGAGTAAGAATCCGTCAGCACACCTGGAGCTCTCAGGATGATCAGTTTCTTTAAACTTAATACAACCATGGTTTCTTATTCACTGACTGCCAGAGCATTGAGTCAGCCAGCGTGGTAAACATTAAGCACCTTTTGGCATGTACTGTGAAATTACTTCCAGTATACCTGTTTATATTTTGTTTTTTTTTTTTTTAAGATGGATATATTTGTATTTCATTGTAGAGGAGAGCCACACAGAAAAATATATTTGTTGCCAGCAACCTGCTCTCCGCAGCTCAAATATGACTACAACCTCCTCCCCAGAATATTAAAGTTTATTTGAAAAGAGCTTATACACAAAGGATAATACAAAAAATGAGAGAACTACATTGACAAAAGCCAATAGATTAAAATGCAGAAAATGTTAGAATTGAAGAAAAGATAATGGATAGACAGTAAATAGTGATAATTGGGAAAGAAACATATACAAAACAGAGCTTTCTCTTGCTTTTGTTATTGTGACAAATACCCCGCACATTATAATTTTTTGGCTATTTTACTGTTTAAAGCCAGGTGTGACACAGATTTCACAGTAATTTTCTCCTAAATTGTTCAATATTATTTTGTTAAATGAAATATGTTCCAATTAGCTTAGATGTTGCCTAGGAGATGAAACTGAAGAGTTGAAACTGTTAAATAAAAATTTTAATATTTAGAGAGAAAATAAGTTTTGAAATTCACTGGTTTTGTCATAGTTGCTGACCTGACACGCATCTATTTTTGGAAATGACATCATCATGGCACAATCTCACACAGTGTCACATGACTGCAGTGGGAGGTTGAATAGACAACAGTTTGGGGTATTATGGATTAAATTTGAGAAGGAAGTGAATGTAACACACCATGTATGTTAAATTGATGCCACTGTGAATTTATAAACAACATCAAAACATTGCACAGACCAGTCTCGTTCCAGCAGCGTTAGCTCTCTCTTTCTCAAGTGTTCAGTCTTGTGCCACCTTCCTTCTTTGAAATGTTGCATGCTACAGACCTCATCTGGTCTACATACTGCTATCACCTACCTCTGGTTAAGTATCATTTCTTGTCTGACACCAAAACTGGAGATGCATGTCTGTGTGACTCTGAAGGTGGTGAGACTGTCAGTCATGCTAATGTTTGCGGACAGCTATGTGTGTGTCTCTTAGCCATTTCCTGTGTGCTGGGGCATCCAGACATCGGCAGCTGTCTGATTCAGTTCCAGTCCCTGGAGCTCAGAGAGGACCTGACACTGTGCCTCCCTGACACAGAAACCTTCCATATCCATGGTTGTTCTCTGGCCCTAGAAACAAAGAAATCAAGACATGCCACCGGTGGAAGGTCACGGTGAATACCCCCTGCATCACTCAGAGCTAATCTAATGTTCACTCTGGCATAACTGATGACCGATGTAATTGACATTGCATGACTAATCATACATATTCAACAGAGGCTGATGATAGTTTCCCAGTAGATGGGCTAAAGACTTAGAATGTCTCAACACTAGAAAAGGTGACCTGCAGCTCATCTAATCTAAATAGGGGAAATGACACTTAAAATTCACGGGGACAATCTCTGCAGTCCGTTCTAAGTTTTTTTTTTTATCCACCAAGGAGAAAGAGGATGTTGGCAAATTGAAAATAATTGTGGTGATTAGTGAACATCTGTAATCTTAGAAGCATTTAGGTCAAGGGGAAAAGTAATTTTTTGAAGGCCAACTGTTGCTGCCACCGTATTCATTCTCCATCAGTTCTAATAAAGGTGTCTAAAATATTTCACTGATTCAACTGAATGCTAACAAAACTGCACCCCCCCAAAAAAAAATAAAAATTACATCCATAAAGATGTATTTTCAAAGATGGACGACAGAGAAATGCTCTGGTCTAGGACAAAAATAACAGATGAGTATCAAAGACATCTGGAAAGGGTTACATTGACATATCTAAGGTTTTGGGCGTCCAGAAAACTTAAGTGAGAGCCACAAATAGAGACAACACACAACCTAACCAGGGACGGATGACCTACCAAAATTCCTTCAACAGCACATGCCAATTTATAAGGGAGGTCACAAACAAATCTGAAGAATCACATCTAAAGCACTGCAGGCCTCAAAGACTTCAGTTAAGGTCAGTTAAAGTCAGTTGTCATGGTTCATCAATTAGAAGTAGATTGGACAAAAATAGCATTCATTAAAGTGTTTTCAGGTTGAAAACACTGCTAACAAAACAACCACACGTGTCCATCTCACATTTGCCCAAGTATATTTTATATAATCTATTGTCTGACTTGCAAAAAGGGATTTTTTTTATTTGGAACATTTTCATTTTTTCATGTCTGGTGTGAAACAAACTTGGCATTTGATGCAAAAAAAGATCACACAGATAGTCAAACATTGTGACTATCTAGGCCATGCAAAGCCCGGGACTGCTTTGGATGACTTTATATGATTGACAGAAGGATAATTTCTGCTTTCAACTGGACTTTGGCAAGAGGCAAATTGTTACAACTGGATGACTAGGTTAGAACCTCTCCAAAACGGCAGTTCTTGTGGGCATTTCTCAGTACACAGTGGTCAGTGTCTATCAAACATAGCTCAAGGGAGAAACTGGTGACAGGATCATTAGCAGCCAAGGATCAATAATAGATGTAAGAAATGAAGACTGCTTGGTGTGGTCTGATCCAATTACACAGCTAAAATTCCCCATTTAGTTCACTCTATTTCTGATAGAAAAGGGACAGAATACAACGTTGCTCACAGTTCATTGGAAATGAGAATATGTAGAGTACCTAGAGAGCAGTAAGAATACTGTTGTCGAGCCATCTCCATTGTTAAAAAAGGTCCGCATGGGCTTTTAAGTCTCAAAGATGGACGACAGAGAAATGGAACAAAGTGGCTTGGTCTGATGAATTACATTTTCCTTTAAGCCTCATGGATGACCTGCATGGCTCCAGGATGTACCATAGAAAAAAGGGAAAGCTGACAGAGGCAGTAGCCCCATTCATAAATACTTCAAGCTTGGACTTAGGTGGTGAGGCGGTGGATCAGCTGACTTGTGCCAGGGTAACTGCAGCCTGAGTGTGTAACGTAGCAATTACAGAAGATCTGTGCAGCCAGCTAGTTTGGAGTTTGGGGTAAAAATGCAGAGAGGTGTGATAGACATAAATTCTAGTTGTGGATACACATTGGGTGGTTGCACTGAAATGCAGAATACATCTTGGACTTACTTGATTAGTAAACTATGAATAGACCAGGCAACTCAGAGAGCTGACTATCTTTATGATGGAACTGTTTTGTGGCAGACTGTAGTGTAATGTGTTAATTTTATACTGGAAAATCTTAGCTTCTGTTACACATGAGGATATTACTTTAAGAAAGAACAACTAGGTGTTTTTCCTGATTAGTGTACTATTGCACAAAACATTTATCACTAGAGTGTCCAATCCCATTACAAATTGATTTTACATAGAAATCCAAATTAATTTGTTGGTCAGGTTTGATGACATACCTTCAGTTTTGTGTCTCAGATAGTTCCTTTAACTTTGTCAACTCTCGTAAATGCAGAATTGAGTGAAAGAGTGAGATGAATGAAAGAAACACAGATGTATTATCGACTATTTCTACTCCTAATTGTTAAGTATTTCACATGAATTAAATGTTACGAGCCTCACACATTATTTAAAATTTCCTTGGATTGTTAGATCCTAAAATCTAAAAACTACTTACTCCTGCTTTAGAAGTAACTCAACTATGACGTCACTCTGAGTACTCTTCTTTTTTTCCTCCCTTCCTTGAAAGTTTGGCTGAGGTTTGCTTTGCTGGCATCATCCATCCAGCCTCTGTAAATACATGGGTATATTGATTGAAAACAGTCAGAGTGAGGACTCATCTCTTGATCTTTCTGCCGCTCTCCTATGCAGTATTTCCCCCTCTGCAGTCAGGTCGTTAATCTTCCTGTTATTGGAGAAACGCACTGACATCTCTCCATAAAATGGCACTTAATTTATGCATTATTTATGCCTCATTTATGTGCTCAAGTCCTCAAACTATTTATCAAATGTCCCCTCTTATGTCAAAACATGGAAATTGAGTGCAGTTATTCATGATAGGTGCAGCAAACACATCAGTGGACAGGAAGTCACATGGGACCTCCGCTTACTGTCACAAGGAAGCCACTCAGCCTGTGTGGCAGGAAGGGATTTGCAACATGTGTTTTCATAAGGTTTAGCATCCCTGTAAACAGTCTTCTTTGTAATTAGTGTCTTTGTCCTTTGCTTTCTTCAAAGTCTCTACTTTGTTACTGTTATTATTTTAGTCTGTGAGCAAAGGTTTTCTCGAAAATCAGTCAAACAGTTGATCCTCTCAAATAGCCCAGATTCTGACCATGGAGCTGCTGTCTGACAAGCCAGAAAGAGATATTACTATCTTTTTAACCTCAAACGTTGGCCCGCACCCAGCCCCCATACCTTCCTCTGAGAGCATGGCGTGTCACTCTTCACAGAGCACCCAGACGCTCTCACCTTTACTGCCACTGCAGCTACGCATCACCAGCTAGCAGCTCCCTGGAAACCCAAACCTCCAGGTAACCTCTGCAACGTCAGCTGTCGCTTCCTTACTGTCAGCCTGAATCCTGCTCAGACAGAAATACAGTTTTTGACAGATTTCACTTTGGTTTCGCATTCTTTGGGCTGATATGCTGCCGAAATTTCTGCTCTGAAGATTTTTGGGGTAAACGTCATCAATTTGTTTTGAATGTTTTTGGTTTTCATCTAATGGAGAGTTTCTGAGGGTTGTTTATGTCAGACATTGTATATATTTAGATACTTAAGCAGACTTTGACACTGGTTAATACAAAAAGCATTTTTTTTTTAAATGCATCGTTTTTATAAAAAAAAAGAAGAAGAAAAGGCACAATCGAGACATGCTTACTTGGCACTACGTGGAAAAAATAATTGCCCCAAGAAACTAATAATTGACTTTACTTGATGGCAGTTTCCATCAAGTGTTTGTGGTCGTTTGTCTTTTTCATTGCTGTGGATGAATTTTTGACCCACTTTTTTCGGAATTGATTTGATTTAGCCATAATAGAATTTTTCGAGCAGAACAGCTTGATTAATTACCACAGCTATTCATCAGATTTAAGTTTGGCCTTTGACTTTTAGACAACAAAACATTTATTTAGTTCTTTTTGAGAGATGGTCCTGCTGGAGTCTTTTGGACTACTGTCCTACTGCAAGGTCAGGGATTTCTTTCCCTTTTATTAATGCCATTTTTGCAATGTCTCTTTCTGTTGTTTGTGAATCTTAACTGTTCAAAATGAAGTCTGATGATGGTCTGGGGCTCACTGGCTAATGTTAAAAAGAAATTAGGTACCTTGTCAAACTGCGGACATGTATGTAATTAAATTGTTGTTGGACATTGGTAAAAAGGGTTTTACAAAGTATAAAAACACTCTGGGCACAGAATGAAACTCCTCCTGGAAAGCAGAGTAGGCCAAAATTCATTCACAGCAACGTAAAAGGGTCATTGTCACAAAAGCTTGATGACGGTTGCTGCTGCCAACTGTGTTAAACCAGTTATTACATTTATGGGAAATTACCGTTTCCACATATTGCCAGGTTGTTTTGGATAGGTAAATAAAATCAGAAAATGAAATCATGCATTTTGTCCTTTTGGGTTTAGTCAAACTATCTGTATCTGATAACAATGGTTGACCTGAAACCTTTAAGTGTGGCTTAAGCAAATATCAGTAACTCTGTAAAGGGGTTTTGCATAATGTTTTGCATGTATAACAAAAAGTTCAGTTTTTGTCATATGAACAGATTACCTTGTTTCACAAGTGAATGTCTCTTTTGCATGGCTTGTGGCAAATCATAAGTGACATTTCTCATGGCTTTTTTCTTCTTTCCAAGTCAGATGTAAGAAGTGCACAACTGATAGTTGTTCTATCATCACAGACTGTCCCACCTGACCTATAGACCTTTGCAGCTTATCCAGCTTTACCATGGGTCTTTAGACAGCTTCACTGGCTCTGCTTCTAGTCTCAGATTTGCATTTGTGTGTACTCTGTTTTCAGATGATAAGTAGAACACTGCAAAATGAGAAATTCAAAGCTTTGAAAGTTGTTTTATATCCCAAACCTGGCTTTAAACTCTTCTAAAACTTTATTCCCATCCTGTCTAGTGTGTTCCTTAGTCTCAGGGATGCTCTTTGTTCACTAATGTGCACAGGAGTGTACTTTGGGCAGAATATGGCTTTTTTTGTTTATTTTTCGTTAGACAGACAACCATTTTTAATGACTCCAAACTATCCTTCACTTATTGAACATACTTGATCTTCCATAGGGTTAACTGATCTGGAGTAAGGCCACAAATTCCCTCTCATCCCTCAAAGCAAAAATCAATGGGAAGCATTTAAATTAACCATTTTATTCATGCAGCTGCTGAATCTTATATAAACCACAGCAGATGCAGGGACACTCACGGCTTTAGAACAGGATCAAAACAGCATGAAGAAGAAGGGATGTAAGGACATTGATGTTTCACTTTTTGCAGCAAAATGCATCTGTTTTTGATTAGTTTTAACAGTTATGAATGGTGACAGTTGTTTCTGTTGCATGCCACATGTTTTCATGGGTGTAACATGCAGCAAAGTCAAGCCACCAGTATAATAATGTCTTGATACAAAACATATTTAGAAAATTTAAATGCGGTGTGAGAGGTTTTAAAACACAATGATGTTTGATATATTAGGCTTCATCATTTTCATATTGATCCAGGAAACACTTAAACTGGTGCAGTAGCCTGGAGCAGGTGATTTAGAAGATGGAGAGTCCAGAACAGAGACTGCTCTTAGGAGTGTGAGTAATTAACATCTAAGACTTATATTTCTGTTCTATTTTGGCTTAAAAACGGTACAACATCCAAAAATGCATATAGAAGAAAGAAAATAAGGTTTTTGCACAGCTACATTTTGCACCATAGATGTGGAGAATTTTGACTAATTTGAAATGCTTTGCAATTTCAAAGAAAACAGGATTGCGACGGTTTACATCTACTATCATGACATAAATATTCAAACCATGTAGCGTAAGCAATTAAGAGCAAGTTTGGATCTGACTGAAGTTTCAATTTCTCTATCATAATTAAATGCTGGTAGGTTAATGTCAGCAGTTGCCTGTGGACATTTACAGCTGCGATACTAAGGTCTGAATTATCAGACTCCAGCATATCTGACTTCTTTTGGTAATTTGCTTAGCTGCTTTTACTTCAATTTATGTCTTAATTTCTGCTGGATTTTTTTGTTTTGCCTTCTGCTGATCTGTGACATGCATGGCCTGATTAATTTCTTTCATGCAATATTCATTTTAAAGACTCTTTTTTTTCTTAAATTATCTTGTAACCATGTAAGTCATATTCTTATCGCTCAATCTAAAGAAGGCATTATGGGGTAAATACACAAGCACATGAGTATTGATATTAATTGAATGATTCTACATCTTATCACATTACAGCCACAATGCATTTTTACTGGGATTTCATGTCACTTGCCAACGCAAATAAAATAAATTTAAAGTATGTTTTGCATTTATATTCATTTTCCCTATGCAAAAATGCAGTGCAACAATCTGACTGAGTTCAAGCTGTTTGGTAAAAAAACGAAAGACAGTTGTGGTTGTATTCGAAGCAAAAGGTGGCTTGACGAAGTCTTGACTAAGAATGTTGAACACAGATTCACACCAACACCATGTATCATTTTCCATTCATTTAACAATTAGGAGCTACTTTGTTTTTGAACATAGACCCCCATCAGGATACATTCATGTTTATTGGAATATGACAAAATGTGAAAAGGTCCAGGGAGTGATCAACACTTTAGCAAGGTGAAGCAAAACTAAGCCAGCAAAGTAGTTTAATTTATGCAAATAATTACCTAGTGCATAAATAAAAAATGGGGCACAAAGGCACAATAACAGATAGCAAAATGTAATGACCAAACAGGAAAAAAAGAGTGAATACTGTACGTTTGCTGGGGTAGCAGTAATGACATGCAAGAAGCCGTGGCAAGAGAAAAGCCCTTGAGTGTTGGTTTTGCTATAAATTTATCATGAAGTGTCTTCTTGATGAAAGCGAGGAGAAATACGGCTGGATTAAATGTCCCTGTGCCCTCTGGCCTTGCACCTGTTTATTAATTCACATTACTTTTTAATGCCTCATAGTAAATAATGTATTGGAATTGTGACAATATGCAACTTGGCCATTACCCGCAGGCTATCAGATTGATGGCACAGCCATGCCCAGCCCTTGGCCCCTTGATGACAACATTAAGCAGTAAATTTAAGCTTACATGCTAACAATGAGAATTTATGGCTTAGGTAAATCAGTGGTTAGAATGCCATGAAACTTAGGAAAGTGAAATGGACATGTAATTCACCACAATGAAGTGTGGAAGATTTCACAGTTGCTATAATTGTTTTACAGGTACCACACAATTTCTTCCATGAATCTGCAGTTTGTGAAGAGATGGTTATCATTCAAAATATTTTTCTTTTTTGCACTAAAAGCATGGGGAACATTTTTTTTCTGTCACATAAACCTAACCTATGACCTATCAGCTCAAAATTGAATAAAGCTGGTCATCCATTTCACAATCTGAAAGAAAAACATGGTCAAATCAATTCATTTTGCCTTTAGAAATGCTTATTTTTCTGCCATGGATTCAATAGTGTTAGAAATGTTTCTCATAGATTTTGATCCATATTGTCAAATTTGATAAGCCAATTTGAGGTGATATGGTGCATTATCCTGCTGGAAGTAGCTTTTAGTAGGAGAGTACTGTGATCATCAACTTAAAAGTCAGCAACAATGTTCAGGTGGATTTAAGTCAGGAAGTGCACTAAGAAAATATCCCATATATTATTATAACACCACAAACAGCTTGAACCATTGCTACAAGCAAAGATGGATCAATCATTTCATGCTGTTTGCCCCTAATTCTGAATGTTGCAGCAGAAACAGAGACTTATTGGACCAGGAAACATTTTTCCAAATTACTATTGTCCACCTTTGGTGAGTTTAAAGGAATTACACTCTGTTTTCTGTTCTCAGGTGAAAGGAGTGGCATATACTTCAAGATTTATTGTGTTCCACTTTCAGAGATGTTATTCCACAAACCCAAGCTGTGATGCAAGATTGTTCAAGCCTCTGTTGCTTTTCTATAATCTAAATTCAGTGTGTAGATTTTCATCTAGCCCCTGGCATTACAAGGCATTTTCCCCCACTGATCTCCTGCTTACTGGATATCTCTCTTGCTTAGGCCATTACCTGTTAGACGTGAAGGAGGGTTCAGCATGACGATACCAGTAAATCACCAGCTACAGAAATACTCAGATCAGCTTCCTTGGTACTAACAACCATAGTCCCTTAAATTCATTTTTCCCCCATTCTTATCAGTTTTCTAGCTTCAGCAAGCTGTCTGTACAGAGTAGAGATATTGTTGGAAAGTGATTGCCCAATCCGCCCAATAAAATGGTCCATATTTTATCTCTTTGAGGAGGAAACATACAATATTTGTTATTTTGATTGTATTAATGACTAGGATCACGTAGACTTCACATTGTCAGCAGCAAATAAATATTAAACAGTCATTGATAGTTTCATTTTTAGCTAGGAGACATCTTGTTCAAATGGTTTATTCTGCCATTGAACAAACTTTTTGATGCACCTGCGCTCAAAAAGTATTTATTTTTGTATTTCCACCTCACCAACCTTTATACATCTTCTTGTTAAACAGTCAGTCAGAACCATCCTTTCATATCATTCCGGGCTCTAAAAAGCTGATACAGCTCTGGCCTAATCTAAAACTCAAGGTTTCAGAACGTTCGCCCAGAAACCAGTCACGTTGCAATGGCTACTTGCATTTTTTATTTACAGTCTTTGGCCGTGAGTGGCTTCTCTAATTCCTTTCTGCATTCCATTGTGTAATTGTGCATTGCATTTCATAAATCGACTGCATGCTCAGAGGTCTAATGAAAGGTAATTAATTACCATGCTTGTATAGGGATATGCACAGTTATAAAGTTGAGCTTGTATATACCAACTGTTGTTCTTGAGCAAAAAAATTTACACCACCTCAAAAAATAAATATGGTATTTGATTAAATTTTCTATGAATATTCTTCTCAGATAGAGATGCAAATAAGAGTTCCAACATTGACTTGGAAGTGCCTCAGTATCTATTAAGGTGGGTGTTACTTTGCAAGAAAAGGTGCCAAGTGAGGGCTGGTATTAAATTTAATATGGAATATTAAAGTGGGATGCCACTTCGAAAGAAAAGACAGGCTGGCATGCATTTAATATAAAACCCCTGTAAATGTGTCAGTAAAAGTGTGAGAGGAAAACTGACATGCACCACTGATGCGTGGGCTGCCTTGGCAATGAGCATTAAGCCACTCCACTCAGCACTAGGAAAAACTCAGGGATCTGGTGTATATATATGTATTCATACTGTGGGCATCAAGGCAGGCTGGCAGGGGCTAGTCAAAGCATCTGTTGTCAGTGTGTAATGACTGTCTCCCCCCTTTCCTCTTCCACAGTCTTATCATTACCAGTGTTTAATTAGAAACATCCTACCCTGCTTAATGCTCCGGTTGCTGACAGCCAGGTTGGGAGGGAAGGCCTTGACGCAACACAGGCCGAAAGAACATCCCAGATAAATAATGTGGGGCAGAGCAGAGAGGAGCGAGAACACGACCTCTGCAAGTAGTAAGGCATCTCTGACGCCACATGATGGCAGTGGACCAGCTCCTGAGAAAATCAGAGGAACACACACACACACACATACGCGCACACGCACACACACGTCCACACTGCTTAGGTTGTAGGTGGGTGTCTACATGGGAAAAAGGGGAAGAAAAGAAGTAAACTCTTTCTGCTTAAATATATTATTTATAAAAAAGCCAACAGTTTGACAAAACTGTCTAGTCTACTTTAAATGGTTGTGAGGCTTCACTTATGTAACATGTTTTTCTTCCACATCTGCCATGGTCTCTCACCATTTACATATTCCATTTTTAAATATTTATCTTTTCCGGCTGCTTTTAAAGCAAATGACACAAGGTAAGATTGTCTATTATAATCTCTTGAATCTGTTTCCATCAATGCTTTTATTTAGCTGAACTTGAGAAAACAACCCTTTTAAAATTTGTTCTTGGTTAATGTACTCTTCTCTTTTCTCTATCTTCAGTGTCAACCTCATACGGTTTAGCCTTGCTTTCTTCAAAATGCTAAGACATAATATAGAATTTTTAAATTGTTAGAAAATTGTGATTTTTTTTTTTTAATGTCACAAAAAAAAACCATGAAACAACTTCAAAAAAATAATTAAACAGCAGCCTTACCTTCATTTCAGCTCATATTTCTGCATGGCTGCCTTTCAATAAGATTTCAATGACAGAGGGCAGTTTTTATTATCCAAGTCTTCCATCAAGCTTCATTATTCAGCCAGAGTTTTGTTTACACACAATAATCTTCCACTTTGTTGCTTAATTTTTGTTATAAGCCATCAGTTACAATGCCACATTGGACTAAACAGTATTTATAATGGGCTATTGAGATTTTGTCGTACTTTTTTAAGTTATTAGAAGCCAGTATGTTTTTGTGATCATTATTCTAACAATCATTATAAAAAAAAAAAAAAAAAAAAGAGAACATTTCCAACAAGAGTCAGGATAAAAGCTAGAAGAGTCCCAAAGTGCCTTCGCTTTCATCTTACAACCATTCAATCTCAAAAGACACATAACAATCCACTGTGTGAACTTTTTAAAATTTTGTCATTTTGCAAATGCGAATACCAACAGAAAGCAATGCATAATATTGCAAAGAAAATATCAACATGTTTTTAAAAAAAATGCTTTGGCAAAGAATATACAAAGTGTGGCTCTCAATCATTCTTTGCCCATTAAACATTGCTCTGAACACACCATCTCTAACATTAAGTATGGTAGTGGCAACATTATACTGTGGGGGTGTAGTTTTTCTCTTTCAGCAGGAATTATGACATAGTTGATGGCAATTCAGATGGCTGTAAATAGAGCAAAATCAAAAATCTAAATTAGGGAAGACTTTTCATGGCTCAAAGTTCTGTTTTATTTAACTCAGGCTACAAATAAGGCCATTGCATGCAACTACTGGATGAAGGAAAGGTAAAATGGGGCTAAAACAAACAAACAAAAAAATGACAGAAAAATTTGTTGTTAAAACTAACTTTTGGGTTGGTTGAAGCTTCATTTTCTCTATTTTAGGTATTTACTCTTATTGGGTTTACTACATAAAATTGTCAGTGCAACCATTGTGGCAATCAAGAACCTAACTCCAAACAGTGCATTTTCTGAATATCCATGTTTACACCTAACTCAGCTCTGTAACAACGGAGAAAATATGAGATAAGACAGACACAGTGACGCCTTTTAATTTTTTTTAAGATCTTATAGGTTTTTTAGGCCTTTATTTGACAACTGAGGACTAAGGCCTTCAAAGAAGGGTCACACTTTACCTCTGCACCACCCCGCGCTACAGTAATTCCTTTTATAAATGTGCTTCATCAGTGACCTATCCCTGTTCTTTATGGCTCATTATAAGCTGAAAGATGACACACTGAAAAGTCGATCAAAACCCTGCGATGTTACCAGATAAACTGTAATGATTTTAATAATTCAATGATCCATAAATGTGGACAGGTTTTTTTTTATTGTGGGACTATGATGACAAACAATCTATATTAGATTGCACCCTGAGGAAACTTTCAGTGTTTATGTCTGGCAAAGACAAAAATACAGGGTCAAGATCATGTACCATGACAAATTGCCTCTCTTTTTACAACACCCCATCTGGTAAGCAGCAGAATATTGATAGTTTGATCATCTACTTTAAAGTTGCCCCCTAGACCTCTTCCCCAGCTCCCTTGACATGCCTCACTCCTTGAGGACAGTTAAAGAAGTGCTGAGTCAAGCAGGCGTTGGAGGTAACAAATGTTTCTCCATTGATGTTGTGCAGATGATTTACAAGCCCAGTTAAGTGGGGAGGTCTGCCAGGCAGGGACTGGATGTAAGAGAGTGAGTGAATGATGGAGTGTTCATGTTGTGAAAGCAGACTTAGTTCAGAAGCATTGGAAATTGATCACTGCTAAATCAGTTTTTCGCAAAAGTTATTTAAAAATCAAGTTTGTCGCAGTTTTTGCAAAGATGTTCATACTGCAATATAGTAATAGCTGCTTTCGAATAGTAATAAATAATGCATGACATTGGTTGCACTGAAAGAATATTTAGAAAACAAATGTCCTAACAGTTCATCCTCGTCTGACTGGTTGGTTGGGAAGAGAAGCGATAGCTATAGAATCAACATAACACTAAACTAAACTTCCACCAAAGCAGTTTGGAAAATATAAATTTAATTTTGTAAAACAGTCAGAGAAGATGTGTTAAACTATAGACTACTTCCATCACAAGGTAAGAACCAGACACTTGTTCTATGCTTTGCTTCATACAAAGGATCTGGGCAGCTACTGAAAAGCGATTGCTTGGTGAAGTCATGGATGTTTTAAATAACTGGTAATTGTATTAACAGTCATATTTTTATGAAATATTGTCTGGTCTTAGAAATATTGCCTACACTAATTATACTATCATTACAGTGATTCATATTCGTAACAAAATACTTTACCAAAGTGTTGCTTGTTTTGCTGACCATAAGAAATGATGATTTATAGAGCTCTACAGGTTTCAGTTCTACCTCTTTAACTAAACCTAGTTTGTCTTCCTGGGCTTGGTCCTGTGTCCAAATTTACCACTGTGGTGCCAGTCGCCATGGTTAGAATATGATTAGATTATTTGCCGTCTCATTGGATGGATGGATAGATGGAAGTTTGTTATAATGTTCTGTAGCCCTTTGTTACATTTAACATCAAAGTGTTACACATCAAAGTGTTCTTTAATGAAAAAATGCAAATCAACAAGTCTTCAAAGTTTGCCCTAGCATTACGTTTTACAAATTGTCAAAGGGCACATTATTTTTTATGGGTACACTGCAGAAAAAGCAAAAGCAATACTCTAGGTCTGCAGAATGTATGATCGAATGCCCACTTTTTATAGAGTTTTGTTTGGTTGAGCTGACGCATCATTAGTGCAGAAACACAGCTTTTGAAATATAGTAGGGTAGATCATTCTCATTGAGCTTTGCTTATCCTCGCTTCAGGTAACACTCTTGCTGGCACACACTCTGCGACACTATTTTAAACAACTTTTCTCATTTCATTATTTTCAAGTGCTATTGTTTTGACAGAGCCTCTGGCACATGCACATGTAGCCTGCCTGATGCACACATGATGTGTAAGCACGGAAAACATATGTGGATCTTTTTCTGTGTAAAGACTAGCATCTATGAAAAAAGTTCAGCAATATCCTGACCTTATGTTCAATTCAGACCATATATTAGATAATTAAAGACCAACATTTTGTAAAAGTGTTTGTACCTCTTGAAAATTTCCACTTTTTGCCACCACAAACTCCAATAAATCTTGCAAGGATTTTCTGGGAGAAAAAAAAGGAAGTGTGTCGTTCCAAAATGAAAGGACGTGGTACATGGTTTGTTGTGCATTCTGTCAAGGAAACCCAAGCTCATCCCACTTCTACATGCTGGAGATTTTAGTTTAACAGAAACAATAAATGAAGTTACCTTTAAAATTAATCACACAAGTGACATCTAGACCCAGCAGTAGTTGTTCTTATGTCCTGCGAATGTTGCTTTAACTTAAAATTGTCTTGCATTTATCATAATCTCATGATACTCTTTCTATCATAAGGAATCATAGTCAGACAGAGAGAGTGAGATGAGACAGGAAGAGCAGGTTTTCTGAAAAAAGAGGAAGTAAGTTTCCAGCTTGCAGATTTATAAAAATAGTTGAGACTATTCCTTATTACAATGCAAGAAAGTTTTAAAGAATGAAGTCTAAACATTTTGAGTAATTGGATAAGACCCAAAGTAAAAATACTTATATTAATATTGGTTTACTTACTTACAATTACACTTACACTTGTAGAAATACTTAGAAGTAAAACAAGTAACTGTAACTTTGGTATCAAATAATTAGAATCATGGATTATTCTTGGTTTATTTTCAGAAGACCATCTGTAGTAACTCACATTGCAATTATAATAAGAGTAACTGAAAAGGTATGGCTATCATAATATTATAAATGAATGCTAAATCAGAGGCTAAAATGTTATAAATGTGATTTTGAGATTTAACTTGAAATGATGTAAAATGTGTAACTAACTTCTTGCCTAACTTCAGAGCCACAAGACAAGAAGCTGAGGAACACTACACACATGAGAAAGTCACCCTAAGACCTGAGACCTGCCACTTTAAATCAGTACTCTTCCTGCCAGCACCCAAGTCCTGTGTGACCTCACATCCATGCAGAGATGAAAACTCATCAGACCTACAGAGATCCCTGCGTTCCTCGATCAACCTCCTGCTGCTGCAACACCTTCTTCATCATCAGGCCAGTTCTGGGGTTTGAAACACCAAACTCCGTCTGTCTCTCTCAAAAGTTCCTTTTTTAGTTCTCAGTGTCAACATCAGGGAAAGATAGGATAGATAAGATGATTGATGTTACTTATTTGATTATTTCTGCTACTGCATTAAGCTGTACTGACCCTTGCAAAATTGTCTTACTAATAAAATGTTTAACATAAATAAAATCTAAAAGATGTTGTGGACATTCAATTAATGAGTCACCTCAAAGTTCTTTGATGGTTGTAAAATAGCTATGATGCTTGATTCTGGAGAGGAAGAGCTTGAAAATGTTTTATAGGTTGCTTTTAGCCCAAAACTATATGTAAAATAACATCCTTGGGACTCGCCCGACTCACTAAAACCAACCTGGTTCTGTACCAAGTGCACGTTGTAATAAAGAGAAAGAGTGACCGTTAACATGTGTGCTCTGTGAAACTAGTTGGCTGCAGGCTGCTCAGTCTGGCTAACTCACAGGGGGAAGAAGGTTGGGACATCTGAATGGAGGTCTTCAGAAACCAGGCGAGTCTTTCTTAACACCAGCTTAAGCAGAGTTTACTTCAGTTCTGGACAGGATAAATCCCAGCAGATTTAGGAAACTCAATTTACCCATTAGACAGAGCTGGTAGCACATCTCCCCTCTCAGAAGAGGACGTAGAGAGTGAGAGAGTAGAGAGTGGAGAGGGCGGGGGGAATGTTGCGAAATGACAATTTGTGTTCACAAAAACACTTTAACTCAATATAAATGCAGGTGTTCTGTGAAGACCTTAGTTGTTTGTTAGAGAACATCACTGAACGTCACAGATTTGGAGAAGCTTCAAAGATCCACTGGTCACGTTCAATTTCTAACAGGAAAGCAAACCAACATGTATACCAAGGCATACAGTTAAAATATTTATGTAACTGGTTGTCTAAATTTTCAGAACATATAGAACTTGAATAAATTCAAACCTATCTTTAAAGACTTTATAAACCATAGGACACCACGACATAATACAAAATGCTTTCCTAATCACTGAATGATAATCATTCAGTGCTACTAAAGAGTCAGGATAAAAGTACATCTACTGGCTCTAGTTTTAAAAGTTGGAACAAGAGCATAACTAAGTATCATGCATAATCATTCCCAGTTCCAGGATATAGACTTCAGAGATAAATGAAACACATCATAAGTAGCCACCAGAACCTGTTCCCCATTTATTGTCATACACTATTACCCAAATAACACAGCATTTACCTTCCAAATAATAGTTCACTGATGTTCAGAATCATCAGTGATCCCCAAATATTACCAGTGGTAACTGCGCCACAATTTGAAAATCATGTATTTAAATTAAGCATTTTCCTTTCCAATGGTCCAAAAGCCCAAACATAAATCCAACCAAAAATGGATGAAAATGGATGCAAGCATGTTGAAAGGAACATGCTTACAGGTGTTCTGGATTCAATCTCAGCTTGTGTTATTTTCAAAAAGGAATGGGGAATAATTTCCGCCTGTAGATGTGCAGTTGGTGGAGACGTATGCCAATACACTTGCAGCTTCACACACTAATAATGGAAGAATACAAATGCCTGCAACCTTTCCTTTTTATTTTTATGCACCACTTTGTGTCACTCTAGCAAAGGAATGGCAGTTTACAGGGTATGGATGTTTCTGCAGGGCACTTTATTTTGAATGAATATCCTTCTTTATCCTTTAGAAACATACTTCAGGTATGTTGTGTTGTGCTTAAATAAATATTAAATGAATCTGAAGGTAAACTTCATTAATAGTAGATATATCTACTAAAATAACATCGCTGATGGACAACGTCTCCCACCCACTGGCTTTGATTGCCTCCCACTTTGAGGATGTTGAGCAGTATTGTCCCCATTGTGAGACAAAAAAGCCATTTAAAAGGCATAATTATGTAAATAGGTTTTTGACCGGAAAGATAAAGATAAGACAAAAATGCCTATTATTCCTTATTACTACACCTTAAAAAGACAAATTATCTATTTGAATAAAATCCCAGTGAAGCAGAGGTTTGGTTAGTCATGCTGGCAGAGTCCCAAAACCCCACTTGATTGATATAAAAATTTATATCTATTTTTTCTTGACTTTTTTTTTTTTTTTTTTACTATGTTAGCTCATTACTCCCACCACTTCTTTTTTTTGCTGGTGGTAGAGAAATTAACTTCCCAAAGGTGCTTTGGGCAAGGTCTTCTTCACAAGCTCATTTCTCCTCCGTTTAAATGAAGTCAGCACTCCGTTACACTAATTTACAATCACACAGGACATCAATGAATGTGGTTAAAGACAATGAATAGGTCAGGTTTCAAAAGGACATGAGGATGTACAAAATTCAATAGCATTTACCACATATACACAAGAGACTCATAGCTACTACAAACAAGCCTTTCAGTTAGTAAAAGAGGTCTAAACATATACATTTTAAATAAATAAATAAAAGAAATCCAAAAACTATTTTGTCTTTTCATGAAGAATTTTATAAATGATTGTTGTTTTAAAATAATATAGCAATCTTCATTTTGTATTTGTTGAGTACAGATTATGTGTTTAAATAATCCAGACCTACTGACAACCACAATACAGATGTTACAAAGCCAGATGTAACATTGTAGATTCAATAAACATATTAAATGCACAAATATAACACCCTCCACAATTACCGGCTTCCCTGGTGAAGGTTTTTAAAAAGCCTTAAAACAGATTGTTGCTATGGGGACACAGAGGCTCCAGTGTGAGACTCTCTAATGCTGTTCTTGAAGACTGTGTTTCGTCATCATCCTTCTCATTGCGTGTGGTAGCAGGATGAACCTGGGTCTTCATCCAATATTGCCCATCACACTGTGAATTGTTTTAAACTTTAAGTATTGTCGTCACTGCAGCAACAAGCTGTTTTTCAATCACTGAAAACTCATTATCTTTGTTTCCTTCCTTTGATTCTAGCTGAATCCTACAAAGGAAGCCAACCCATAATACTGAAATACAATTTGAGTCAAAATCTCAGTTTATGTAACAAATTAACAGCAATGCTGACAGCAGATTATGTAGAGTTTTAGGTTAAATAAATAACAAATGTAGTTATGCCCTTTTATGATAAATAGTCAATTTTAAATGGATGACATCTTTACTTGCAAGACATATCTCCTTTGGTAAAGAAAAGTTCATACCTGACAACTTCTGTACAAATACTACTAAATCTTACTTTGCAGATGCAAACCTTATTAATTATTATTATTATTATTATTATTATTATTATTATTATTATTATTATTATTATTTACATGCATCTTTGTTTTGGTTGTGGTTACTTTTTAAAGCCAACAGTTAGATATTGGTTGTTTACCACCTCCATTTGCAGCCGCTAAATTACTGCACAAAGGCCATTACTAGACATCATGTGTGATCACGAATGGGGACATGGGAGATTAATCACAACCAAATGGGATAAAAAGGTCTCAGTGTCCTGGTGCACATGTGATTCTATCTGCGCATTTTGAAAGAAAACTAAAAATCATCAATCACTTTCTTCCCAATAAAATCATACTATAATCATTTTTTCAAAGACAGCTTCAAAGAAACCCGCAGTGTTCTGTTGGATCGAGAAAAAACCCACTGCATTCTTCTGCTGTGCTCGCATAAAAATGACAAATGACTTTCAGAGAGCATGTTTAAATTTGTCTGAAGACACTGAGAGCACTGTGTCTGAAGATGGGCTTTATTTAAAACGACTAACGCTGTCGACCTTTTTGCATATGCATTGTAACTGAAGATGAACTAATGGCTGCTTGTTAAATATTCCCTAAATTTCTTCTGACAGGATAATTAATGAGGTAATTATGATCAGGAGTGCAGAATCATCATAAAATCCTGTTATTTCTCGGAGTTCTCTTTGTCTGTCCTTTATTGTCTTTCTGTATTTCACATACAAACATTATTTCCCCGGAGCTTCAACCTTCTTGCAGACCACAAATTTATTATATGAAAAAGAATCAAACTGAAAGCAGACGGGAAGCTGGGCAACACGAGACACATTTTCATGTCACATCCCTTATGGTAGTGAGTAAGAAACAGCAGATTTTTCAAGTAATGCACAGGTTTATCTTAGTAAATTAGAATGGTATTTTTATTGACAAAATTCTAAGGAAAAGGTGAGGCTCGCCTATATTTATAAAACATAGATTATATAAAGTGGGCTTTTTCATGGTTGTGACTTCCAGCTATTAAAAACAGAAAAATCGAGCTTGCCAGAATATGTAAACATTGCATCAGACCAATCCAACACCTAGGCTATAACATCAAATCCCTTCTCCTAGGCAACACATTAACCAGAGTAAAAAAACAAACGTCTTAACTAGAATAGCAAAAGCACAATTTAATCAACAGTGCAACATACCATATCGGGTTAAAGTAAAATTTGAATTTCATTTGGACACCAAGGACCCAAAGTATGTAGGAAGACTGGAGATCCTCGCAATCTAAGATGCCTGAGGTCCAGTGAGACTAATGATTTGGGATAATATGACATCTGCTGCTGTTGGTCCAAAGTGTGTAATCAAGTCCAATGTCACTATAACTTTCAGAAAATTTCTAGAGCCTTTATGCATCCCGTTGGAGTTCATTTAAATTTACAGCAGAACGTGGTAACTGCATATACAGCAAAAAGTAACAATGCCTAGTTTAATGACCATTGTGTCACTGTGCTTGACTGGTCCACAAACTCACCTGACCAAAACCCTACCGAGAACCTACGGAGTATTGTCAGGAGGAAGATGAGATGCAGATCACCCACATTTAATGCAACATTAATGCAGTAATTCATGCATAAAAAATACTGACAAAGGACTGAATGTATATACTGTACAAGGACACGCTCACTAAGCTGACGTTTCTGGATTCAAGATCTGTTTTTTTATTGGTACGTTATAAAATACTCTTATAACATACCAATTATCCAAGAAAAATATATTTTTAATTTTAATTAGCTGTGGGTGTTGTCATCAAAACACATACTTTTTTCAAGTATATCAATCCCTCTGTGTGTAATGGTATAATATGGATTTTACATATGTCCAAGATTTAAGCTTAGATTAAAGATTTGCACAAAAGCTACAAGTTTGTGTAAGGAGTTACAGTTACTACAACCGAGCAGAATCAAGAGTGAGGGAGGAGCAGGAAGCAGTTCTAAGTGAAAGAGGTAAAAGAGCATTCCAAATAAAACCAGAACTATTTATTGTAAATATCAAGGCTTTACCCCATTTCTGTCCAAATAGTGAAGTTCAAACATGTCCCAACAACATTAAATATCCAGAAAGAAATTAAACACCTATGTTGGATTGTGTTGTGGTAAATACACACACATTATATATATTGTGACCCTAAACAATGCTGCTTAAATTAGACCAAAGTATTTTAAATAAGGTCTTAAAGTGTACTTAATGGCATCCTCATTTCCTGATAAATATGTTGTGTAACAAAATATACTTTGTCACAAAAATAAAATTATGTTCAATTTATGTAAGGTGGAAATGTGTCGTGAACAAGTTAGGGAAGACCAAAATAACACAATAGACCTAAACATATCCACTTCTACGGTCAAAACCATAATTGAAACTTTAAGACTTGAACTGTGACAAACTAGACTTGCCAAAGCAGCAAAGTTTACCTTGCCATTACTCACAAAGCAGAGGATGCCAAAGAAAAGAAAAATCCAAAGCTCACTGTTAGAGAGCAGCAGCAAAATCTGAGGTGTAAAGCTTTTTGACCTGCATCTGTGTTTTTAGACTGCCAGTTATTGACTATTTTTTATCCAAACTCAATTTTAGTCCAAGTGGTAATTATCATAACTTCTGCTCAGTCAACTGTGTGCCAGTCCTCTACAATACTCTGAAAACATGTCTTCGTTTGATTGTATTTACAGTCTATGTTTCTTCTGTGTAATTGTGCTATCAGCTGGATGCACTCAACTCCCTGCAGCAAAGACTATAGTTTGCTCCTTTTGTCCAACGTAGCTTCCTTCTGCTTCAAGTTGTTTATTTCCCTCTCCAGGATATCTGTAGGCACAGTCTTCACTGGCATCTGTGTGTGCAACTGACGTAACATGTGATTTGTTTCCCTTGTTGGGGAAAGAAAACTTGTAGCTAGTGGTAGACTGAGGTCCAGATGGCACCCAGGTTAGGCTGTTTACTGAGAAATACTTTGAAGTAAATTTTGCTCAGTCTTTTCCGGAGATGGCTGCAACAGAAGGGGTCCAAGTTTAAAATAAAAGGAGCTGCAATTTCATTCTTCTTCATAAAGGACTGAATCACATTAAAAAAAATGCTGCTTGGGATACATTTAAACTAATAGTAGTAAGAGAAGATTCCACTCATTTTACTGTCAAAATTATCATACAAAATGAAGGTCATTTCCACTAACTGATGCTGCCTGCACCATGTTTCAATGAGTGCAACTTAAGTACCGCACTGATGTTATGCCTAACTGAAAATGCTATGAAGAAAATCCAAAAGCAGCACATGCATGGATATGGAGAGGTATGTCAGTGTGTAAGAGGTTCAACATTAGCCTCTTAGATATTTGTCTTGCTAATGCTTTCTTTGCCTTGGCCAGTTTAGGAGGCTGACCAGGCATTGGGAAGGCAGCGGTTGTGCAGCTAATGGAAACTCTCAGATGATTTTCAGAGGATTTCTTTAAAATATTGTTTGACAACCCGACTCTGCCTTAAACTTCCACACAACTTTATCCCTGACTTGTCTGCTGTATTCCTTGGTTTTCATGATTTTGTTTGCTCAGTTATCTTTAACAAATTTTCAAAGAGCAGCTGAAGTTATAATTAGATAAAATTGCACAAAAGCAGACTGTATTTACAAATTAAATACCTTCTGAGGTTAATTGGTTTATACTGGATTTTATTTCTGATTATCAGAGTAAAATGTGCTCAGAACAAATTAATGCAAAACGTTTTTTCATTTACATTTTTGTGACTAATTCAAAAATAAGATGCAAACATTCAGGGGGTATGAATAGTTTAATGAGTTTCTGTATGTGGACCTTCAATGTTAATAAACCTAACAAATTAAATTTTGTATATACCGTAGATTTTATTTACTCAGAATTTCTACTGTTGTGTGTATAAAGCAATGAAATACTCAAGCTTTTTATTGAGTTCACTCTGTTAAAGACGTTCTGAATATTAAGTTTTCATCACGAAGTTAAGACAAAGTTCACAATGAGTTTTCAAAGACCAAAACAGCAAAAAGTATGATGCCAAAAGAAGTAAGCAAGAAAGAGAAGAATGTATGTGTGAGAAATTAATGTGCGAGGCTGCACACAAGACTTCACCTGTAAGTGAATGTGAGTGCCGGAAGGCAGCATGTTGGAAAAATGAGTAAATTATGGATGCGGAAAGGTACAAACGGAACATGTGGTGAAGTTGGAGTTAATGGAGCTTGTAGACTTTGCTAAATTCCTGCCTGTGGAATTCTTAATTATAGTCACAAACACAGGGACGAGTCCATTACTGCCTCGTTGAGCTCTGCATCCTCCAATAGATTTTTGATGTGACTTGAAGAAAAACCCGAGTTATCCTTTTGTGCCTTTGAAAGTAAATCTAAGGATGATTTTAAAAAAAGGCCCCAAAGACATAAGCACATCATGTTCACTTTATCTGATATGACAGCGACATACAATTGTGTATTTATAAGAATTTAACTATACATTTATATACTTTTATTCATTAGCTAAACAATTAAAAAATCCTGGATAGCATCTTGTCAGACCTACTTGTTCCACCTAAATAGCCCTGACATGTTCTGTGTTTTGGGGTTTGTGGAGATGATGAGTTGGCAGTGGGTCTTTTGGATAATGAATCTTGTATTTTTTATTTATTTTTTCCGGAGGTACCACTGTGTATTGGGCTTGTTCCATCTCAACCGGAGCAGATGCTTGATCTGATTAAGGTGCGGGCCATTCTGAATCCTTGAGATGCCTTCGACTTTATGTTTTTCTGAGTCATTTGTGAACAGTTCTCCCAGACCATTGCAGTTTGCATTCTGAGTTTTTTGAGAGAGGTTAGCTCTTGATTAAAACTTAGGAGGACAAAATCTGTAGCGACTGCAAATTTCTACAAAATGATTATTATTAAATATGTTACTTTCCATATGGTGTAATTTTTTTAAGCTATTTTTTTCTCTTAAAGAAAAAACATAAAATAACAATAGAAACCCTTTATTTAAGCAACAGAATCCCAAGTTATTTTTTCAGCATCACACTGGCAGTATGGAGAATTTTACAGTTTAGAAAAAATACAATAAATATCTTTTTAAAGTTAGCTTTAATTAGGACATGAAGAAAAAAAAAATCTTAACACAAAGGAATTAACTTCTGCGGAACACCATTTAATCACAATAATCAACAATACAAAAGACCAACTCCAAACCAAAAACACAAAACACTTTGTGTTTTGATTCAACTTTTATAGAATAAAAGGTGAATCAAGTGTTTATATATTTGAGCCTGTGTGCATAATTTTGACCTACTGCAGATTTAGAGACAATGTACCATAAATTCAAACCTTTTATTAAATTTGTCTTGTTATCCTTCAGTGTTTGATAATTGGAAATGTAGAAGTGACTATTGTATTAAAAATTAACAATCACTAATTTGTTAAGATTCTAACTATGCTCTAAAATTTCAACAGTAAAAAATTAATATCGCCAGTTCCTAATCGTATTATTTGTGTACCACCTGTAAATAAGAAACAAGTGCAATTTATCTTTATTTCATAAATGGAGCAGTTTAATAAGAAAACATAAATGAACAGAAGAAAACTGTTTTCATGTTGCGTATTAATTTGCAACGTTATTAATTTGCTATAATGAAAAACTACTTCTTAAAGATTACAATAATTGCAAAACATTTTTTAAATCTATTTTCTGTTCCATAAACAACTTTAAAATTTGTTGTTTTTTTTTGTGCAAACAAAAAAACAAAAAAGGAAAAAAAATAAAAAAAAATTCCTTTAGCATTCAGGTTTGCTTGTGAGCTCCTTTGTGTCTCTCATAGACATTACACCATTAAGTTTCATTTGCTCTGAGGCAAGTGCACAGGTAATTGCAAAATGATGATCATGTTGTTTTCCTCTCACATTCAGTGAATTAAGGAGGAAATTTTCAAACATCATCATAAGTCTTCTTGTTCCCCCTGAGAAAGTAGAGCCCTAAGATGGATGGCAGGAAAAATGGAGGCAATGAAACAGTGGATAGGGATTGGAGGGATGGTGGTGAGATCCACTAACCGTCCTGCTGTTTCTCCTCATGTGGCCCTTACAGCTTCATGATAAAGAGGTGTATCCACAATGAGCTAATTAAAAGAAAACACTAACATCATTTTGTTGCGGCCATATTTACAAACAGATGAGGCTCAATAAACCAAGCTAAGAAATTGGATTGTATTCGCCTCTTGTGTCATAAAGTAAGACAACCTTGTTTGGAGTTACTGCATGCTGGTGACTCAGCTCAACCGCACTCCCCAGAGTATTGTTTTTTGGTTGGAGCTTTTAACATTGCACATCTATCACTTTTTATTTCGGCCTTAAATCAGAACTGTTGATTTTATTTTACCACCGTAATTTAACATAAAAATCAACTGAGCTTAGTGAGCCTCATAAACAAACTTTCTAGGCTGTTTGCTGAAGTATCTATACCCTTTGAACAATTTTCCCTATTTATTTACAACCACAAATGTGATTGTATGTTATTGAGATTTAATGTTAACGGAGCAATAGAAAGAACCTCATATTTGTGAGTCAAACTTTACCTTCTACCACTCTCCACAAGAAATAAGAGTGCAGGAATTTATGGGGTTAATAATTAACCACTGACAACACAGGTAAACAAACACATGCATAAAAGTAATAGAAAACGTATTCAACACACACACATACACAACCATATATATATATATATACGCCTGTTAGAAAAAGTCTTTAAAGTGGTCATAACTTCTTGTAGGTAAAATAATATATTATTTACCTACATTGCTCTGAGATCCTCTTTGATTTATAGAGCTCAACAAGTCAATCGCAATTAACAGGTCAGTGATCCCAGCTTCATGAAATAGTCTAAATGGTAGTTTCTAGTAAATTTTAAACAAGGCTTTAAGGAATACAAGCAAACTTACACAGATGGTAAACTGTTATGTAGATATCTGCTCAGATTTTACGTTTGTTGGAGCTATGCTGGGTAACGTGAGCACATTAATTTTCCCACTGAGAAGAATCTTGATCTGGTAATTGTTCTATTGTAAAAAAAGTGTGAGTGAGTGAGTCTGATGTGTCAATCAGAGTGTGCAGCGTACACACGCAATCACTTAGTTTTGAGAAAAGCCACAATCAGACAGAAGCTGTAAAAACACCTGCGTGGGAGGACCACGGGGGTATGCGTCCTTCAAGGTGAAATAACAGTTTCAGTTCTGCTGGAAACAAAAAAGAGAGCAATATATCTGCAGGGGGTTGACAGAGTTTTTGATCAATAGCGGGGACCCGGAAAACAGTCAAGTGTTTGCCGAGAGTCCTTGTTTTCAGGAACAATTTCCTTCGCTTTGTTTTGAAGTGAATTTCTGAGTCCCAGCGGGAGAATGTTTACTCCAAATGATGGAGAAAATGCGTTGCACGTATCAATATTTGACACCTTCTGGACAAAATTCAGAGTGATTAAGTGAGGCAAAATTCTTTATCAAAGGTGCATAGCATTGTCTTTAGAGATTTTGAGTAGTTAGAAAGAGCTTGTTTCTTCCAGGTTTCACAAATGGAAAATGCGTTCAATATAACCAAACTTGACCAACACACTCTATTCACAGTTGCTTGCAAAAGTATTCACACCCTTTACATTTTTTTGATATTTTGTCACATTGCAACCACAAATATATGAATGTGCAAAGAATGACACAAAAGTAATATGTAATTGTAAAGTAGAAAGAAACAATTTTTTTTTTTCATTTTTACAAATAACCTGACCTGACCTATCTGGTGTGTTCCTTGGACTTCTTGATGCTGTTTGCTCCCTAGTATTATCTTTACCAATCTCTGATGCTGTCATAGAGCAGCTGTATTTGTACTTAATTGTTATTGCATTACTTAACAATTACATTGCATTATTTATTAGCAGTTATCTGGCAACTTCTGAAGGCACTTAGTTGCACTCAAAGAAAAGGAATGGTTATTTTTTTAGAGACTGCATTGTCAGTTTTTTATTTGGAAAAAATGTCTGAATCATGTATAATTTTCTTTCTACTTTAGAATTGTTTAGCACTTAGTTTTGTTCTTCCAGTGAAATATATTTATGTTGGTGGTTGTAATGGATGTGGCAATGCAGTTAATATGAAAGCTAACAATAAACTACTTAGATGGAACCTCACTAGTCAGACTCTGTCACAAGTGAGAGGTGCTGACAGTTTGGAAATAAGAGAGCAGGCACAGATGGAAGTGCAGAGAGAGATAGTGCAGTACAGAGGAAAGGGAAGTATGGGTAGGTAGTACAGTAGGATTGTAATACTGAATGCTACATTGTTGTATAGTTGCTTAATATGAAGAGCAACCTATAATCGATGTGATCCATCCTGTTTAAACTGCAATAACTGGACAGCCAGACAGCAGTAGTGAAAACAAGATTTCAAGCAACACCATATAAGGAGAAATGTTCTACGTTGTACATGATGTGAACGTGCCTAATGATGCCCAAATGCCGTTTCACACTTGCTCACTAAGAAAGACAGTGGAACACAAAGGGCTCCTGATGTCGCTCCCATAAATCATATCCCTCCAGGTCTGGATTTAAGAGTTGAGCCGATTCTAAAATCCATTTTGATTTCCAAGGTGGCACAAAGCAATAAATCATTAAGCGCCCTCCCTTTTGCATCCTTTTAAAGAGCAGTGAACACCGGCTCGTAAATCTCCCATGACTTTCCCGTCCTCCCTCCCCTCTGTCTTGGTTAAAACAAAACCCATACCCGTCCTCGCTCAAGCATGAGTCAGCCAGGAATTTTCAGTCTTTTGATGCCTGTGGAACAGTGGTGATGTCAGACAAGAGAAACAAGAATCCAATTTCTACATGCTAGACCTCCATTTAACAACGTTGTCAAACAACAATACCCCTGAAAAGATGGTGTTCAGAATAAAAAACTAAATAATAATAATAATAATAAAAAAAAAAGGATCAATCTCAAATAATTAGTATGTAATCCATTAATTCACAGGCCCCAGCTTCATTTGTAAAAGTCTGTATTATGGATTAAACTCAACAAAGGCATACAGTGGACATCCCTGGGAGACTTCCAAGGCCAAAATCACTGGCGACCAAAAAGAACACAATGACCCATCACACTTTTCCCAACACACCAAAAGACCTTTGCTGAAATATTCTGTTGAGTGAAAAAGCAAAACCAGAACTCTTATCAAGGCTCAACTAGAGTTTGTCAAAAGGCACGTGGGAGACTCCATGGTCAAGTGAAAGACAGTTATTTGGTCTTGTGAGACCAAAATGGAGCCTTATGGGCATCAGACAAGATGCTATGTTTAACAGACATCAAACCCTGGGCTGCTTTATGAACAAAAGCATTAAGCTGTAAACTGTTTTTGCATTTACTCAGGCTGTCCTTATCTAATCCACCAAATGCTTGGTTGTCTGGAACATGTGGTCTTTTGATAGAACTATCATGATACTGTAACTGGCTCATGTCTGGTTATGATCAAACAGCAACAGTGTATTTGAACAGGTTATTTGTAATAATGGGGGCATGTTTGGTAGATCAGTTGTGATCCCCCGGGGGGCCACCACAAATGTTTAATCACATAGCAACAGGTTGCAAAATAAAAGTAACACTTTGTGCTGTTTTTAACTGGTGGTAGAAGCTTGTATTTATATTTCTCTCCTTTTTTGTAAGAGAAAAATGTTACTAGTTTGATTTCTGTGCCACTTGAGGGCAATGAATCTAAAAGGATACAAGTCTGGTCTCCCTGTGAAGCACAGAAAAGTGTGTAATAAACATGATTTATGTCCTTAGACTTGTTCATTTTTAAGAAAGAGGGCTCGTTCTCCATAAATTGCTAAGTGCTCTGACTCTGAGCAGGTGAAAAACATGGTTTGCAAAAAACCTTTTTGGTGAATGGTTTATAGACTGTATGTCTGATTTTCTCTATGTTCAAGTAATACAAGTACATGGCATCAGAGTAAAAAAGTTCATCCTAATTGTTAATTGCTAAAATTTCCCAAAGCAACACAGGCTTGGCAATCTTTCAGTTTGGAGATTGAAAGCACCAAGTTAAACGCACTTTCTAAAATCAAAGAGCTATAATTAGCAAGTATAATGTCCTTCAGGTGAAGACAAGGTATCTAAAACTCACCCCATTTGCCTGACCTGCAATTCTAGAAAACGTCATGCATAAGATATTTGTTATGATCTTAATTATAAAGGTGGCTACAATTATACAAATATATGTTTAATATAATAAGATTAGAAAATAAATACAGATTTAAACATTCAAAAGCAATAAGGATTTTTCTAAAGCCCAATTCATAAGAGGTTTACTGCCTTAAGGTATATCTTTTTATGCAGAGATTTTGGATCACTTGGGATGCAAGTGGAATGTCAATGCAAATGGCGTGTCCTGCCAACCGTGACCCTTACAGACGACTCTGAAGGATCAGACGTGAAGCCATACATGTAATGTGGGTTAAAGGTCCTGCATGTGATTCTTTTTAACAAAACCTAACTCTTTCTGCAGCAACATCCTCTGGTGCTTACATGAGCTGAATTTCTGTGTAAGCATTTTTTCTTTTTTGTTTTGAATTTCTTTTATTGTCAGTAATAACAATGTGATCACAAGGATGGATAGCATTGTGTTCTGCGAAGATAAGCATTAATAGTCGCTTCACCTATCTTATCCATCTGTGGACTGACACAAATCTTCAGCAATCTTAATGTAGCCGAAATGGCATATGTATTGTACATTAACTGGGTATTAATATTAATGGTGAACTGGCATGACAGAGTTTTATACCCTACAATTTAAATCATGTCAGTAGTCACTACACTGTTCAGGTGTCATAAGAATATTTTCCATAAAGCACGTTCTCTGTTCAAGTCACTGTGGTTCTCTTCATTTGTACAGTTCATGCAGTTCTTCCATTACAATTCAGGACCACATCAGAGTGGATGGGCTTGACAGCAAGGCGACCTAGAAAGTTTGTGAGATAATGCCACAATGGAAGATATGTTCTCATTTCCGTTTGCTCCATCTAACTGTCAGTATTTTTTCATCAGCTTGAAGTAAAACAATGTCTGCACCGTAACTGGTGTTAATTTCAGAGGTGTCATTTTTCTTAAAGCTCAGAATGCACTCAGTTGCAAGTTTTTTTGAAATGGCAGACTTGATGTTTGTGATGAAGTTGCTCTCATATCTCGCCCAGAGACACAATCCCCCCAGTGAATAAGTGCCCAAAGGTTCAAAACTCAAATAAGAGCTGGTACCATGTAACAGTCTCTCTTTGGGAACTCTAAAAACAGAGTCATATCAACTAGGTACAGGTAGAAAAAGGGCTAAAGTCAAGGTTATTACAGTGTCAGTATGTGAAGTAAAGAGGTACTTTTGAGCTCTGTCAGTGCCTACTGATTGTTGGCATCTTATGTAATGTGATCTCCAGCCATGACAAACAACAATGGATTTTTCTGACATCTTGACAAATTCCATTTCAAATTTGAGATGCCACAGATATGCACAGAAACCAAGAAACAGAAACAGAAACTAAGCATTGTTTCACAGAATAGAATAAATTTTTCCTCATTTTACTTAGGCAAAACATTTCAGGCAAATGTTAGCTGAGGGTGTTGTAAGCTTACAGAAATGAACAGAACACTGATAATTTCATAACAAAATTAAACTCAAGTGAGAAGTGCAACAAATGCCAACGACAGCTGCACCTTAATGTTAGCATTAACGAAAAAAAAAACAACAACAAAAAAACACAATGGTCAATCTCGACAGCAATAACAAAGCCTCTCTGCTTGATTTTGACATTTTATATAATAGCGTTTGTTTCTTTCCTCCAACCAGCTGCTGATACAAAGGAAATTTGTTTGAGCAGTTGTGAGCTCTTTTGCACATTTGTGAGGTGTATTTAATAAGCTGATTATAATAACTATCCTGTTGTCTTTCACTTTGTTACATCTGAAACCTGACAAATTGTACAAAAATAACTTTTCAGGGTTTTTTTAAATATTAAACATCAGTTATTTTTCTAAATGTCCGTGGGATAACATTGTTTCTGGTCCGTGCCATTATGTTCATTTTTGATATGAAATCCTTCTCTTTCTAAAGACTTGTTGTTGGACTGTGAAAGAAGAAGAGTATGACAAAGCTCAACAGAGAGGTTCAGTGTTTAAGAGACTTACACTATCAAAATTCACATCACTGAGTAAGCTAAATGTTTCATTTGTTTCTCTGTGCTTACTCTGATGGTTGCCCTCAGAGTAACTCTGTCTCATATCTGACCTTCTTTTTCCTGTCTGTAACAAATTCAGCAGAGTCTTAATGTCACTCATCTGCTAAGGTGGAGAGTCATGTCTTGGAAGGTTTGCAGTTCTAGCGTGATTTACATTTATGAATGCCAAATTAACAAGCATGAGATATTAAAAGTTTGGAAGATTGATATCTGTCTTTCCATATGTTGTTTGGTCTTCATGTTTTGATTGTGTAATAAATTTCTGTAGCAACCCTTTGAGGCCTTATGAAGTGATTCATTTACACAGCAGCAAACTGTTCACTAATTTAAGCAATTCATTTTATTAGTCTCAATACAGAAAATCATTTTGAACCTGAAATGCTGGAATTTCCTCCTAACCATCCATCTTCATTTGATAGTATGCAGTGGATCAAGAAGGGATACATAGGTCTAAATATGCAAGTAATATTATCTAAGTAATAATTGTGTTAAAGGAAGTGATACAAAACAAAATGATTAATAATCAAAAGGGCTGGAACAAGTTTTTTATTTTATTTTTTTTCAATGAAAACAGAGCAAAACTTAAAAGCAAAATAGCAAGGTTAAGATGCTTTTGGTTTCAGAGCCTGACAAAATTTAAAAAATGAAAGCAACTCGGCTGCCAGGGTGCACACAATCAAGGGCACCAATGTGAAATTAATTAGCCAGTTTTATCTGCACTTAACCTGCTGAGATATTTAACAAAGGTGATACTTTTTAAAATATTGTTTTCGTAATCTTCTACGAAGTCACAGTGGCTCTTTCAAATTTACTCTATTGTGATTATATAAAATCCTTCATGAAGTCTAGCTTTCATTTAAAGAATTCACACTTTACTTTTGATAAAGCCTAACTTAATAGAAATGAGTGATTTTGTTCTGTACGCCTTTTCGCACAAGCAAATCGAATATTCCTTATCTCTTCATGCATGTGTGCCATGCCCAATCCATCAAACATCAAAACACTCAATGTTTGCATACAAAGTATTTTTTATTGCCAGCACCAAAATCCACACAGCACACTGGGCAGTTTGAGAAATTTAACAGACACTGTAGATATGCTTAACAAGTCAATTCTAAAAGGGCTGCTATATTCTCATGCAGTGTGTCGAGAGCTTGTTCATATCTTGCAGCCAGTTACATAATATATAGCTGGATAAGTCTGATAATATTCTTTTTTTTTTTTTTTTAAGAGGGAAATAATCCTCAGGCTTTTTACTCTGATGTATGTTTATTAACTTATGAAAGTACTTACTAATACTTAACAGCTTAGACTAGAAATTAGCCGCTGGTTAAATCTTTCAGGGAGCAATGCACTTCTTCCCTCAGATGATGAATTTTCTTCTGAATGATCTCCAACACCCAGGTAAACATAAACTTGTTTAGGCATAGAGGTGTTTTTTTTTTTCCCCCCCTTCATAAGCTTTATACCATTGTGACGTAGCAGCCATTTGTAACTATGTCACAAAGCAAGAAAATTTGTAAAGTATGTTTAAAATTAATGTACGTAGAAGTTTCTTTTCCTTGTAGAGAGCTTGAGAACTGAATATGACCATGCTTACACCACAGCCTGGTCTTTCTCCTTTCACTTGGATCGCCATTTAGTACCAGGCTAATCAGCAAACCAGGAGAAGTTGTGAACTCTGATGTTGGTTTTCTGCTATGTTTAGAGTTTCAGTCTGCTTGTAGTTTTAGCAATGGCAGTGGAGGAAGTGAACAATGGTTTTAAAAAAGATACTATTTTTGATTGAAGCAATGCTTTCTTTAGACTTGATCAATTTTGAGATCAGAAAGAAGAGACTGTGGAGATGAAAAGATTCAAGTTAACAGGTTTGGTTTGTGCTACAGACGGATGAAGTACTCTCCAGAGAGACGCCTGCACTGACTTTGAGCTTAATAGAACATGGCAGACTGACACCAACAGATGAAATGACTCCTCAAATAAGATATCTTTAAGGTCATTGTCACTCACATGGAATTATGAGATAAATATTTGGATCAGATAAGTTTAAATTAAGTATGTAATAAAATTGCTAAACATAGAAAAACAAAAAGATGTACACAATTCTACAATGTCTACATATTGTATTGTACTAGATACTAGAACTTGATTGTTTAAAACCATTACTCCTGTAGATACAAAGTGTTTTTTCAGATGAATCATGCGAGTTTTAAATCTCTGCTATTTCTTCCTCAGCAGTAGGAGATGAAGCAGAATGTATCGAAGGTGTGTTGCATCCTTTATAATGTTGATGGCTTTTGTGATGCAGCAGGAGCTGTAGAGTTCTTCCAGGGTGTGGAGGTGCTAGCTAATCGATTTCTCTGCTGACCAGATAAGTCTCTGGATGGTCTTCCTCTCTGATGCTGTGCAGCTGCTAAACTACATAGTCAGTCATCACTGAGTGTGGAATCTAAACACTGACCCTCAAACAACTTGGATTATGTGCCTCTCCACTCATGCTTAAGACTCCAACGTAATACACAATCTCCTTTTGTCTGAAAAGATGAAAAACAAAATGAAATTCTGAGAAATATTGTTTTTTAATTGTTCTGGAATTGTAAGATTCATTATTATGACTGAGTTTTATATATGAGTAATTTAGAGTATTGTTAAGTAGTTTGATATTGCTTATATCATATAATATCCAGACTGATGACTTTGCCAAATTGACCAAGGTGGATTTGAAACACTGAACATATTATTTGTTTATAAGGTTACTTAGCAAACTCCACAGTAAGGAAATGACTGGTACACTTACTCCCTGAATATGCTTAATTGAAACTGAAAAATACGCTAGGCAGGAATCATAACAGATGGTGTGCTATCAGTAATTTGAAATGGAACTATAATGAGTTTCCAAAGCCCACATGATATAACTGATGTATATCATCAGAAGAAACAGCTTGTGATTTTTCAAGAGGTGTTATCTGCGGCTATAAGTACAACCCCGCAATATGAGAATAAAGACACGCTCATGTAAGATAAGGACGTCGCCAATATTAGCTGGCCAAATGTTTGTGATATATATTTTATGCATTTCTGTTTTATATATAAAGTATTGTTTTTCAAGCATGAGTCAAGATCTAAGACATAACAATAAATAAATAAATAAATAAATAAATAACAGTTATAAAGCATTACAACTAAACGACTAATATTGCAGACTGACGCCGCAGGTCTTTGTTAAGATCTGGATCTTTGTATGTTTTGTTAAATTGGCATTGTTTTCAGTTTGGTGGATTTTAAACAACATTGCTCTGGGGTGTTTCCTCTATCACTACTAACAGTTTTCATTTTTGCCTATGAACATAAACCTACCTAAAGACAAATAGGTTACAATCTAGTTACTTGGGACTAAAGCATAAATACTATTGGTGATACTGACAAAGCAAACATTTAAAAGGGTGCTGCAGTTTTTTGAAGATGACACTTTAAAATATGAACTGGGTCACATTTTCATTTTAAGCACAGACAGAGTTTCCACTTCATTTTACTTATTTATAGTGTTTCCCCATTGTCAAGTACTTTCATAATGCATTTACAAATGACTGGACGAGGTGCATCAGCAACCAAGGATATAAAAGCAGCTACCTTAAATCCAGCTACATTAAATCAAGAAACATTCCCTCATGAGTATAATTTTATCATTTAGAAGTTGCTCCAAAGGCTAATTAATTATACTTTTATTAATGATTAAATGTCTTAAAACTCTGCGACAGACTGGCGACCTGTTCAGGGTGAATCCCGCCTCTCGCCCGGAACGTAGCTGCAGATAGGCACCAGCAACCCTCCTGACCCCTCTAAGGGACAAGGATGAACAGATGAATGGATGGATGGATGGATTGATGTCTTAAAACTAAGATCAATAATCCATAAAGTCTGAATATTGAATGCCAGATGATCTTTTCTGCTCGCTTCTGTGTATGTCATGTTTGCTAATGCTATTTATTGACATGATGGGATCATGCATGTTTTAACACATTTTTTCTCATCTTATACTAGGATTAATAAAACAACAACAAACAAGTATTTGTTTAACTATATTTACTACAATAGACATTTTACACAGTCACAAATTGTGCAAATTGTGACCTCTACTCTGGGTTGAGCATGGCATTTCTTACTGAGTTAGTTAAACAATGATTTTAAGAACTGCAAGTGCAATACAGTCTCAAACCAACAGTCGATACAATCATTTATATGCTGTTTCTGTAATGCAATATGTGCAAGATATATGCACTAATCAGAAGACTAAGAAGACTATTGTTTGAGAGAGGAAGGAGTGATGACTAAGTTCAGGCAGTAAAACAGTCCTTATGGAGACAACTCTGCCAGAACAAGGGGAAGTATATATGTTTAATTTGGCTGTGAATTTCAACTTCGAGCTTGGTTTCTTGTTGCCCAGAGAACACAAGTCAGCTTCATTGGGTGAAAGAGGTCTTTTTCTCTGTTGGCAGGAGCGAGTCTTTTAATCATTTAAACCAACACTGGGGCAAATTCATTTTTACCAAGGTTGCACTGCAGAAAAAAAGATGTATTCGCCAAGGGTCAGCATGGTAAATGCAGAATGAAATATCTTTAGTCTTGTCTGTAGTCAGATTATATATTCACATAACCTGTTCGTTTTAAAATAAGGAGTTCAACTTGGGTTATTGGACTCGACTTGTACAACGGGATTTTCTATTAGGTATGAAACATGATGTTCATTCAGACACCAAAATCCCTTCAGTTTGAATGGGAAACTAAAAATACAGAGACAGATATGGGAGCTTGTCTTGGATGTCTAAAAATAACCTGGTGTGATTTTATGAGAATAGCTTTGATTAGTGGTTTATTGTCCATAGTGTATTGTCTTTAAAAGAAGAAAGGCTAGACTGTCAGTGTGTATAAAGGGTTTTAAAATCCCTGGGTAAAATTTTCATGACATCGTATAGCTTTTTCACCAAACTGTTACTCTACACTACCAGTCACATGGCTGAAAGCAGGCCGCAAAACATCTTTGCCATTTTCCAGTTTAGGAAAAATATTCTGTCAAAATAAAGACCCTGGCTGGGTCACTTACTGACCCAGCCAATATCAGCAGGTCAAATTAGTATTTTTGTGAGCAGACTAGCAAAAAGCACCTGAAAACAACTTTTACATTTAGTGGGTGTTTTTGATTTGTGTGATTTGAAATCAGGGAATTTCTTTCAGTATTGAAAGTTTACCATTGAAGTTCCATGGTCTGTTTCATTTAGTACTAAAAAAAAGATATGCAACTTCCAGAACATGCCGGTCAAAGAAAAAGCTCGGCTCTTTCCATTTCAACCAATGCATCACAAAGCAATATGAGGTTAGGCACAACACTTGGCGTGTGCCCTACAGAGAGTAAATTGCTAATGGCTCACCTACATCAATTTTTGCTTCATTTTGTTGTTGGTATTATTTAGAGGTTGGTGTATGAGTAACAGATTGTAAAAATCGATTCTTTCACTGTGGGGGCTTCACATTTACCTTGATGTTTACAGATAAAGGGATGGAAAAAACAGAAAACGAGGTCTGCATTGGGAATGAAGATTAATGGAGCTGTCTGGCATTGGAGCTGCAGGAGATCTGCAGTTCTGCTATGTGTATATAACCACAACTACTCTACTGTCTTATGAAGTGCAGTAAAAAAAAAAAGGCAATTTAAATGTTTTGCACAGGCATGAATGTGCTTTTATCAGCCCTAATCAGTATCTTCTTGGCGAAGGGAGCCTGAATAGGGAACATTTCTGCTACAACATAGATTTATTGAATGTGTTTGCAGAGTTTGTGACTTTGCCTATATGTTTTTCTTCACTATAAGGTCTTCTGCCAATGCCCCCCCAAGGGATATTAAATCTAAACAGTTTAGTAAGGGCTACAAGCCAAGAGTGCATGCAATACTGTGATAGGTATTGCATTGGTTTCAGGATCAAAACACTTTATTATTCATTCTTTAAAATAGTGAATCCTCTGAAAAAGCATTCTTGAAGTTTATGTTTTTTTTTCAATTTTGGTCCCACTTAAAGGAGGTATTATGTATTTTCTAGGCACAATCAAGTAACTATATTATCTGCAGTTGTGGAGAAACTGTTTTATATGTAAAATAATACTTAAAACAAAATTGTCTTGGCAATTTGACACCTTGAAATTGGCCTCTGTCCCTTTAAGAAGCTCCTTCTCTTTCCAATCATCTTCAGGAAAGCATCTCATCAATGTCATTCCATTATGGCATTCACAACAGTTCTTGTTAGGGTTGAATGGAGAAGCAGTTCACATGATAAGCTCAGCAGACTTGCAGTTCCACAAGGTGTTTACTAATTGCTGCTGCCGCTAGTCTGGTGGAAGTGAATGGGAAAGACACAAGGGTGAAAACTGCATTTTCTGTTTACTCAGATAATCTTTGTCTGACACTAACAATAGTTTGACGACCTACAACATGTGTGACAACAAATCAAAAATAAAATAAGTTTATAAGCAGGGGAAAACGTTTTTTTTTTTTTTTTTTTTACAGGACTGTACAACAGTAGCTTATCAAATCTTACAAAGCTCTGTTAATTTAAAAGGAATAACATTTCAACCAAGGAATGCTGGACTACAGTTTTTATCCAACTTGGCTGCATGTTTCTCAAGGGTCATTCACAAAAGACATATATTATGACTGCAAATGACAGCAAGGCTCACAAATCTTATTTCCATAATGAACAGATAACACAGGACACAGGAATCAACCTTGTTTTGGTTATATCCCCAAGGCTATTACAGCAATGGTCCATTGTTGGTTTCTCAAAGAAGAAGAAAGTGTTGGAGCTGACAGTTCAATCAAATTGTGGGTAATAGTTCATTTTATCTCTGTTTGCATTCCTAGGGCGATATCACAACGAGACACCTGCAACCCGGGGAAATGCGTTCCCTCTCAGAGGGCATGCATCTTCAAACAGGGCCAGGATTGGAGTCAAAGATTTCAATCAGCACAAGAATTATCCTTGCCTGCCAGCACAATTCTGTGAAACTGTTCTATCTTTGGACATACTTGGATCTCCGTAACTGAAGCCAGCATTTTCTTTAAGCCAGGAAGACGCACTGCTCACCATATTTTTGACATTGTTCAAAGTTGTTTGCTTGCCTCATGTTTCAAGTCGAGCCTGAACTAAATGACAGTCCTATGGTAATACTTTGCTTACTTCTTAAATTGTAGCAGCCAGAGAGAACTTAAAGCACTAAAAGGACTTTAAAAGTTTGACAGAACCTTAAAGACTTAGTTTTATCCTGCAGTTTTCCCACAGGGAAAATATGTGGGCTCATATTAAGCAAAATGAGTTAGAAGGGTTTTATTTTATGTTGTGGTTTATTTATTTCCAAAGGGATACTGCACATTAGAAAATATGCATTTTGTGGTCTCATCTATGTTATTCAATTGAGGGATGCAATTCCTTTAAAAACTTGAAAAGAAGTCCCATTGTCCTTGTTTAACGACTTAGTATTGCATTGGCATTGGTGACAAAACATGTACAGCTCAGTGAATTCATACAAAATTATTTGGCTCAATAACATTTCAACAGCATTTGATATTTTTTCTCAAGGTGCAGTCTCATTTGTGCTTTATGTGGGCAACAGTGTAATTCATGTGTCCATGTCTGCTTCACTGTCTGTGTGAATGTGCTGCCTTATTTGAGATATATTTTTTGTGATGTATACCTATCCACCAGGTTACCTCATCCCTCCCAGATGCTTGTGACCGTCAGCATCAATGATGGTCCCATTCAAAGGGTGGCAGCAAATTCACATCAAATTAAGAAAACAGAGGGACAGTTTACTGAGAGAATAAGAAAAACCCCCACAAATCTATTTGTGTGCAAAATAAAGCACTGTACAAGTCCAGCCCATATAGCGTTTACCATTTTGTCTTAAGAAATTATTTTTTTCATTCATTTCTGTTCTTTTCATCTTATGTTCTTCAGTGTAGACAGTGCACAAACTGCCTTATTATCCCTCCTCTAAGAGGCATTGGTGAAAACTCAAAATCTCTAAATGGAGCAAAACCTAATATGAATACAGCATGTGCTTGTCGACAAAAGGTAAAGCCTGTCAATGCCCAGAAGCAGGAACAGATCTGCATGCAAGCACCCAGGAAAAGTTTGAACATGATGGTTCACATGAAGATAAATGATGGGTTATTTTTTTATCCCCTTTCAATCTGTTAAACCTTAGGCCATTTGTCTGGTCTACCATAAATAAGTTGTTTGCTGTGTAGACCATCTGCTAGTTTAATAGCTTTCTTATCACTTATGACAGTTATTGCACATGCACACCCAGCTGTTTTGTTGACTTTTTGGTCCTCAGTCTCAGGTTCCTCCACTCAAGTCACACCTCAATATCCTTGTGTGATTAAGACAGATGTTTCCAAAATGATGATTGACATAAAATTAAGAAAAGATTTATATATTAAAAAAAAACATATTAATTGGACAAACCCATTAACCATTCTGATTCTGACTGAATGTTAGGTCTGGTCAGCATACGTTGATGACCCACATTTTCTCATTATATCTAATTCCAAGTGTTAATTCACAGCTGTACTCCATTATTCTTAAAATTTGAAACAAATTACATATTACACTTTCACTATCTTCTATCAAAAGCTGCACGTGTTTTTGGATTTGTCTAGGGATCAACTGGAGGAAATGAGGGTCAAACTAATTCCAATTACAAAAGTCAGATGCAATGCTCAAAATGCTCCGAGTTCCTGTGAGGTCAAACTTTTTCCAGTGTAAAAGTCAGGAATCTATAAAAAGCCTCAGGTTTCAGTAACAGAAAAAGTCAAAAAAAAAAGAAAAAGAAAAAAAAAAAAACTTAAATCTAAATGCAAATTAGAGACCTCCACCACATTATTGTATATTATTGGGGTTGGCTAGTTTGTAGGCATGTGTGAACCCTGATGTGTACTAAATCAGCCCAGAGTATTTGGTGATACATGTTAAGCAAGCCTCCGAGGGATGGCTGGAGCATGCAGATAAGGACACAGTGATTCTTATGTGTGGTATACTGGATGGCTGTGTGAGATGCATTACATAATGACTGGGTTGGTTCTAGTGTTCTTCTCTACCTGTCACAGAGTTATACGAGGGTACGAAAGGGGTGGGTCTAATCAATAGAGCAACCAGGATCTGGAACTCTTAAGTGGCTGTTGTACATAGTGACTGGGTTACTTTGGTCTGTTCAGGCACAAATAGGGAGTGCCCGGTCAACTCGAGACAAATCCTGACCGATTTTCTAAAGGAATGTGGTTAACTAAAGGGAATCTCACTATCAGAATTAATTAATATTAAAATATTTAATTTTATTCTGACATATTCAGCAAACATACTGATTAAATGTCATATTTTGATGTTGAATGTCTCCAAAATCGTATTCAGCACTTCCCAAATAGCATCTTTGATCATTTCCAAATGTTTCTACAGTTGTGCATTGATTTTGTAAAATAATAAAGTGATGTATAACCGCAATGTTTGTGTGCAATGTTCAGCACTCAGTATTCTGCTTTCATTTTTCCTTTACAGGTAAAATTCTGACTTATGAGGTTTAAAGCTGAATTTAGGTTCATTACATTTGTCAAATGAGCAGGGAGTGTTTGTGGTCTCTGCGATAACTTGAGTGTTTTTAATACTCATGTTAGCTTTCTGGCTAGCTGCGTCCTGTGCTACATTTCTTATTTCTGTGTGGGTATAACCACAATGTTTGTGTGCAAAGTTCAGCACTCAGTATGTGACTATGTAATGTTTAAAACTGCTCTCAAAATAACATAACAATACTGGAAGCGAAAGGAGTAACGTTGTGTCCGTGTCTTGTCTGCTTTCGTTTTTACCCTTTACAGGGCTATCACAAGCTTTCCCTCAACAGTAGTTGTTGCAGTCCTCAATTTTTTGAAGCATTCCTGCTCCTTCTTCTTCTTCTGATATGGTGTTTACAGGCAGTTTACATGCTTAGAGTATTATCTCCATCAACTGGACAGAGGTGCAATCCAGAAATTAAATTTATTCTGTATCTTTAAAAACCCTAAAATAAGTATATTACATACATACACACTCATGCATGCTAAGTTTTCTCCGCTAATTTTATGTCTTTTAATTATATGTTGTGATTGATGAAACTTTTCCACATCGCATTCTTCTTCTTGATTTGTATTGATGGTTGACATTACCGCCACCTACTGAAATATGTTCCCGCATACACCAGAAAGAGGCAAAATTCAGAGCACTGCAAAAACTTTAAATTCAGCGATGCTGATTGTTTATTTTTTACCTAGCAAACACACAATTGACTATGTTACACTACTGGGGTGCTAAAAGAAAAGAGACTGGAGTCTGTCAGGGGAAATTCACTGTTAAATGAGTTAGTTGGTGGTAAGGTTGTGTAAATAATTTTACTTTTGGCACACAGTACTAAGAAAAACTGAGTGATATGTTTTAGAATCAAATTTATAGATCATTTTTAGATTCTCCCCCATCCTCATAAGGGAGGGTGATGCCTGAGCAGCCGCCACTGAAAAGTTTAACTGCCATTTTTCACAACAGGACAAAAAATTAAATAAATACACTGTCAGGACTAAGGCATTTTTCAAAGTAGAGGGGTGGAAGAAATAGTTTGTCTCATTGCTTTTGAACAAGCAAAATATCTCTGCACATATGCACACACAGGCCTAACATGACAAAATTCAAAAGTCTGCCTTTATAGATGAAAGACTTTACTCACACAGCCTCTAAACATTCATTATCAGCTAATTACAAAACTTAAGTTTTTTTGGTTTTAGAAAAACCAAAAACTTTTCAAGTATGGAGCTTGACAGAAAAATGAATTCATATTTTTATTTTCCTCTAACTAAATTAATTTCACACTTTTAATAATACAAAAATATATTAGTTGAGCAGTGAATTTATGCAGGAAACGACTGGTTTAGACAGGCCTGTGCAAACCCAAGTCAATATTTGAGCACCCCCACCATCCCAGGAAAAAAAAAAGTTGTACTGACAAGAAATGATTCATTACAAATAGTACCTAAGACAATCGGAGCAATGTGGTGAAAGGAAATCAACTGGTCTAAGCAGTCATCTCAGGGTTACTTTTAATAACAAAATGTGTTCTGTCACCTTATTTTTCTTTTTAAGAAAAAAAAACTCCTTTCCTGAAATGACCTAGAAATCAGAGTTGAAAGAAGAAAATCAGAATGAAAATGTCACTTGGTCTATTTAAATAATTCTTCCTGCCACTGGCAAACAGCCATCTCAGTTCTGGTACTTTAGTCTTCAAATAACCTGGGCATTTCTTTCACTATAATATTGCAGCACATTATAACGTTACTATCACATCAGATCCCAGTGCGGGAACCATTGAAGAAGAAGGCTACTGGTGAATTATTAAAGTGCCAAGTCTCCGGTTTGGTCACATTACAACCACAATATTGAATGTATTTTATTGGTATTCAATGTGATAGACCAACACAGAGCAATACATATTTTGACATGGAAAGAAATTTTAAAATTTCACAATTAATACTGTTAAAAGCTTGGTGTTAATTTTCAATAGGGCCATTTTTACTATGGAGTAGAAAATAATTCAGCTGTTATGTGAAGGCCTCAAAAGTTTGTGCCAAACAGAGGGGCACATCCGATAGAGCAGAGAAAAGTTGTTGAGCAGAGTAATAGTCGGCATGACTGCAACAAAAACCTCCATAATTTTAAACTGCTGTTGTTTTTTTGTTTGTTTTTGAATGTTTTATTTCCTTTCTCTATAGCTCCGCTTAGTGATGCTTACATGTTTATTCAGTTTCTTTTTTATATATTTTGATGTTTCATGATGGATATCATAAGCATAAATATAAGACTTGCACCTAGTCCTGCACCTTTTCAGTTAATCTGTTCAAATAATAATAAGGTTTTTGAAGAGTTGATGATTGACTGAAGAAACAAACAATCAATCAGTCCAATGAAATCAAAAGAAAATACATACGTGCTGCACTGTACAACAAGCAACGCTTTCCTGAATACTCACGCATACACGCCCACACACGACATATATATATATAACAGCAAATTATATATTTGCTGTCATATATAACCACTTCAAATTCTTCTCATATCTAAATACTCAACAGCTCAAAACGCAATATGCTTCCTTTTTCTTCATCTCTGCATGGCCATTACTGTCTAACCTCACACCTGTGCGCTGTGAGTGGCACGACGGCAGAAGGAATCTGTCTCTCCCCTGACCCATCCATTTTTCACACCAACGAGGGTCCCTCAGTTTAAGTGAATGTGATGAACATGGCTGCGGGACGATCGAAGACACAGCGGTGGCCTCCAGGTTAAAGTGCCACCATCAATCATCACATTATGGATCAAAGAGAGCAACTAAGTTCTCATCATGAAACAGGTATCTCTTCTGTATGAGCAAATACAATGGCACAGATTCGTAATGGAGAACCTAGGTTAAGGCTTACATGTGTACAGGGCACATACAGTGCATGCAAGAAGAATTAAAATAGATTTCCAGAAATTACAATATAAAAATTTCTTAAAATGTTGTAAAACTGGTAAAAGGCAATTTAAATATTCCCAACTGTTCCATATATTTTTAATACTTCTTTATCCTCATTAATTGTTGCACCACAGAGGGCAGTGCTTTTATTCCAAGACATTTATTTTCATCTCGTGTTGGAAAAAGAATATTTATAAAGCATACCTGAACAAGGTCTCCTGCAGATTTCCATGTTGTTTAGACAGAATTGGAAGAAAAAAGAAAGAATAAGAAATGTTAGTCAACAGTTGATCATTATGATTCCACTTTACAATTATGTGCTATTGTTTGTTGGAATATCACACAAAATTCCAATAAATTATCTTGAAGGTCATTGTTGGAATATGGCAAAAAGTCAAATCCATGGAAAATTCCAGCGGTTTGGTTGAGGAGGAGAAAAGATTAAGACAAGTCAGCTGCTTAAAATAGGACAGCCAGAATTACAGTAGATGCTGATCTGCCATAGCAGAGCATGGATCACGGCCAACTGTATGTGACTGAAAAAAGCAGACAATAATCCATGTACCCTCTCTACTTATAGGAACTTCTCGGTTTAAATATTCCTGGCAGGCTGCTCTCATTTGCAGTGAGCAGGTAGAGTGCAGTAGAAGAGACTGATTAAAATGTGAACAATATAGATTCACTTTGGAAGTTCTCTAATGCTTTAGCCAGTGCCATGCATCCATCCATCCATTTCCAGGCGTGAGGCAGGGTTCACCCTGGACAGGTCGTAGCCAGTGCCAGTGTTTTTTTAAAGATTGCAGTCTAACTGTGGAACGTTATGATCGTAGATCTTTTTTTTCCTTCCAGAGGAATTTCAGAGAGCTTTCCACATGCATTGAAGAGCAGAAAACAATGATATTCTGAGTTTGTTTGGGAGGGACAAACAAAGATGACAATGCAGGTGACAGTGAAATCATTGTCAACCTTGTTCAAAGGCTGAGCTAGCCATCACTTCTAACTACTGCTGTTGGTGTGGTTTTTACAGAGCTTTAGGTCTCTTCTTTAAGTATCAATTGTGTTTTATCCCTCTAGTCGCAAGTAAGGAGGATATATATAAATTCTACAATCTCCTGTGAAAATACCAGGTGTTTCACACAGTATTTTAGCTGACTTTATAACATTCTCAACATTAATTATCTTGTGGTTAGTTAATTAGGTTTTTGTTTATGTGTGCTTGTCACAGCGTTGCTCACAATTAAAAGTCTTTGTCATCTTCACCTTCCAGACAACCAACAGAGTTAGGTCAAAACTGACTGATGTTGGAAACAATACTAACATATCAGAATCCTACAACACCATGTTTCACTATTTATGGTGTTTTATAGGTGATGCACAGTTTTTTTTTTTTTTTTTAAGGTTGTGTTCAAGTGTTCAAGTTCAAAACACATTCTCTCTAAAGATATAGAGCGATGTCAACCAGACCTCTATATTTTCTTTATAACCAAACATCTTACAAGCCTTCCACTTTGTGACATATATAAAGAATACAGATGAATATAAAGTGGAGCTTAGAAGTCTTTCAAAAGTATTGAAGCCTACAAGTAAAGCATTGATGGCCAGATATCAGCATATATGTAGACTTTTACTTTCCTCGTCTGTATTCTTGGAATAAGAACTTGTTACTCATTTATAGCACAAGACTTGCATAATAAAGGAGATCAAGTCTTTGAGATATTTTGTCTAAATGGTTTTTATCTGCCCACTTTTATGTCCTGGGATGCTTAGGATTTTGTTTAGCACCTCATAATCATGTCTTTGAAAAGTCCTTCATAAAAAAGGATTCTTTCATTTATTGTTGTCAAATGTAGAGAACAATCGGTACTTGGCAGAAATTCCTGCGTCTCCTTTAGTGCTGCTGTTGAGGTCTTGGCAGTTTGCCTGACTGGTTTCTATCTCGTCCTTTTATAAATGTGTGGAAAATGGATCAGGTTTTGTACTCACCATTATCTTCAGATACTGATGGCCTTCATCACTGTGTTAAGATATACTGCAAATGCTATTTTGAGACAATTTTTACACTCTTCTCCTGATTGATCATTTTGCACAATGAGATGACTTTGATCATTCACATATGGAATAATAAAGTCAACATCTGTGTAGTTAAATCACAGTATAATTCCAGCTGCACTAGAGATTTGCTGGAGAACAAGATAGTTAAATATTGTCACAAAGACCAAAGAATGCAATAGACAGGTCAAAAATAAAGTTATGAATAAGTTAGAATTGAAATAAAATACATTTATGTTGTGCTTGTTCTGTCAGAATTTGGAAACCACTATGACTATTTTTATAATGTGATACATGGTTGATAAAAACAAATTTAAAAGATTAATAAACTTCAATGGATGTGAAAGAAAAGACATTTATATAGAAATCACACTTTAATTTGACTGGAATCTTACTATGTATAAAGAATGTATGTCTCCCTTAATAGAATATTTTACAGCAATATCAGAATTAAAAAAAGGAACATTTTATCCTGTCACCTTACCAAGTTAGAATTTGGACTCGCACAGTTTGCAAATAATAATTTTTCAGCCTCCAGAGTACTATTGAGCTCATCCTACTGCACAATAAGTACAGTAGGGTGCACCACTTGGTTGAGCAACTGATAGTCCTTGTAAGAAAGGTGTACAGATTCATTAGTGAGATTTTCATATGTCTGTGCCACTTTTAATAACCTCCTAGCTTAAAGACATGTCCACTCTTGAAGAGGTGTGCGGTGTTAAAATGTCATTTAATTAGGATTTGGAAACACCATACCTTTTTTCTGTGCTGATAATGTGGAGAGCAGACAGAGACAGCTGGCCATTCACAGAGGAGAATGAGGCTCATATGTGTATTATGAGCTGTTCACCAATCTGATAAGCTTAACAAAATACCACTCTGCCTGGTCTTCAGACGGCTGTTATTGCTGTGACCATTAATTTTGTTTTCAAGAAAATGAGCTGAGGTGGCCTCACCCACTATGAGATTAGAATATGAGTGAATAAACACAGAAATGTCCCCATTTAGTGGGTAAATTATGATGAGCTTATCTTTGTGGCGTAATGCACATCCGCCAAGAGTCTGAAGGCCATTTTTAGTCAATTAACAGCAAAAATCACCTCATAGCTGAACAGAAAACAACCTGCAGCCTCCAGAGAAATACGCCACAACATAATATAATAGGAACTGATTACACAACCTATTATTTACTCCTTTTTTTATTACAATGCTGTTTGCAAACATCTGAACCCTATAAGCAGTGTTTTATTTTTTTTTTTTCTGTCTGAATCTTTTAATTTGAAATGACAGGTTTATGACTATGAATTTAAGTGGGTGGGAGAAAAGTTTCCTGCCACTGAGAAACGAAATAAAGAATAAATAGAAGTTGTTCCCAGGCTTTTACAAAAAGCATATTTTAGGATGTAAGTCTGTGAAATACAGGAAGTCCATCCACCCTTGTAGCAGAATGCAGATGCAGCAAAAAACCCTGGTATTAGAAGATGTGGGTACGATGTGCACCACAAAAAATTGGGCAATCAAATGCAAAGACCCACAATTGGCTCTATATAAATACATTGAATTGAACTCAGCAGGAATATCATAATAGCATTGGTCCAGATATGAGAAGTTATTACAGATGAAAAGGGAAACAAGTAACATCAATCAAATTCATGTTTTAAGTCCATTAACTGTAATTTACTTTATCTATCTTGTTTGTATTAATAATCCATGCATTCGACCATAAGAAGAATGTAAGCCCATGTACCATGAAATACATAGTGTTCAATTTAGTGAAAGCTATTATTGAACATTTCCACTCTGCTTGGTTTAGTTTGTTTCATCTCTGTGCTAATTATGATGGAATTGGGAAATATTTTCCTTCATTGAGTAAACCAACTGCAGCCTTTGTCAGCTAAATGATACTTCAGCTGTTGGTGCATTGGTTTTTGAAAGCTATTTGGATGCTAACCAAGTGCAAAATTGCTTTGACAGTCTAAAAAAAAGAAAGTTTTTCTCATTTTAGCAAATAATGTCAGGTATGAAGCATTGCATAGAACCATTTCTCCATGATACCTATTAAAACAAGAATTTACTATGTGTGTGTTAGTTACTGCCTAGAGAATAAACATCTCAACTGCTTTGCATATTGCTTCCTGCTTCCAGATTTGTGAATTTTCATGTAAAACTATGATTTGTTACAATGGATGAGGAGGAATGAAAATTCAGGAAACAGAGGATTTATAAAGTAGACCATGTGGTTGAGTGTAATTCATCAGTAACTGTTGTAGTTTCTATGTAAAGAATTAAGCAGAAAAAGAAAGGGCGAAAAGTTACAGTTTTATTTGCTGTCCATAATAACAAAAACTTAAAAATTATGAGCATTTGTCCTATTAATAAAGATCCATAGATCTCAGAAGTAACATTCTGCTGCTATTTAATAAAAAGAAAGTTCTGGCTTGGAGCAAGTTATCCCGTAATATTGTTGTGATAGAAAATGTTGGCAATTAAGATACCTATAATAACAAATAATAACACGCAATGTTTATTTCAGAAATTGTGAAAAAAAAATGTTAACAGACAACATTCAAGGCGTAATCTGCATTTTGTGAAGATGTGATTTGTGGAATTGTAGTAGTTCATGTAAACAAAGTCTTTTGTGAAACGTCACATTATCACATTGTATTAGAAGTAGATTTGAGTTATTTTTATTGAGACAGACGTCTGAAACCAATACCAGTCCTTCAACACGTGTTGTGGGAAACCAGAAAAACTATCCAATATCCAATAATACAAAACAGTGCAAAACTGAGAAAACGATGCTTTCATTATATCAGCCTGTTTTTATACACCATTATACTTTTGCATGAGATAACCGGCCTAACATTAGTTTCATACTAACCCTGACTGATCCTCAGAAAACACAACATTAAAAGATATCTCAGTAATCTTTTTTGGGTCACAGATTTTGGATTTCTTTCAGACTCTCAAACTAATGTCAAGGCATGATCTGTTCAAATAGTATTTTTAGTTGTTAATCCAGAGATAATTTACATTCTATGCATAACATTCTTACCGGCGCTTGTTTCCTGCTGCCCTCATAATGCCTCACCACGGGGCTGACATTCAGCATGCTATGCATGCTACCTGCTTTTGCCAGCTGTAGGACCCTGCATTCAGAACAAGTAATTAAATTTTTGTCTCAGAAGACCAATGAATGTTTACTCCCCATGCTGCCGGAGTCCTTTAGGTGCCATTTGGCAGACTCTAGGCAAGCTGTCAAATGCCCTTTATTCAGCAGCAGTTTCCATCTAGCAACTGTACCAGGGGTATGATGGATGGAGTGCTGTGGTGGGCGCAATCTACCTTTAAGGATCAGCCCTCTCTGCAGAGAAATTGACACCTACCCATTGTTTGTTCAGTTATGTTTGCGACTCACAACAGCTTGCTTAACACAAGTTTAGTAAGATGGATTGCAGGTCAGTTTTCGTACTTACTTATTCGGTTCTATGAAACATAATTTTGAATATAATTTCCAAGAACTCAGACTTATAGAGGCACTTGCAGTTGCACAATGCATTAAAATATGTTGACTCAATTGTCATTATCTGGATCTCTTCTAATAGGATTTTCTCCACTATAGCTTTTGCTGAAAAATCAATCAAATACCTTACTTAAAAAAAAATAAAAAATCAATATTGTTAATTTACCAAATCAAATCAAAGCAAGCTTATTAAAATGGTACCTGCTTCCCTTGCCAAGATTGCTTGATGAAAATAAAATCTCTAATACCTTCAAAATTAGATATTTCAATTTAAAATCAACTCCATGTGAGTGTGGCTGTGAAGGCATCCATTTGTCTTTTGGACAGTTATTATGAACCCAAAGACAAAACAAACCTAGTGAGGTTTGACTTAATTACCAGAGTTATGAGTGAACTATGTTTCTAGAATGACAGTTTTTATGCCGACTGCTGTTTTGTTTATAAAGCCTTATTCTCTAAACTGTTGTTGCTTAAACTCGCCTGATTAATGAGTCTAGACAGTTGGTCAGATTTTTCATTTGGGTTATATTTTAATATTAAATTAATATATTTATAGGTATTAAAGTTATAGATCTGTCTTAGTGATTTTTTTTTTTTTTACCTCAAAGGCAGGAGTGCATCTGGGTTTTTATTCATCTTCTGTGTCTTCTCTCATGATGTTTTTAACAACATGTAACCTGAAAGACAATGGAAGTCTGGTTTTGGTTCATATATTTTTTATATTGTGTCTTTTGAGTAATATTTACAGGACACACTAACTATGTGTCCTGTCTCTCTTGAAGAGTCCTGAAAAAATTGCTTTCTATCTTATATTTTTGTCCACGCACTCTCTGATTTAAACTTATCAATAAAACTAAATATCAAAACAGATGAGTTTCAGAGATACCCACAATTGCATTTATTGTTTTTCATACTGCTGGTCCAGCTTTTAATTAAGTCTGCAAAAAGTGCAGCATTGCAGCATGGCCTTTGTCTGAAAAAAGAACGAAGTTTCTGTTGTGTGAAGGCCATTGTAATGCATCGTGTGTGTGGTTGGAAATGTTATGTTTGGTGATCCTTAAAGCATGGCCTTTCTGGAGTCAAGCACCAGTGAATCCATTCAGCTTTATTATGACTCCCCCTGTAATGCAGCCGGAATGACACTCTCTTTGTAAGCACTTTCAAAATGCGAAAACAAAAAACAAACTTTGGAGGTACTTGCTAATAAACCAAAACGGTTTATTAAATTTTGAATTAAATTTTAAATTTTTGAATTAAATTTTGAATATTTATCCTTCCCATTCATGTTTTCTGAACAGCTGAAAAAGCTTAATCTTGGAACCTCACTTGTGAGAAGTTAGCAGATTTCAATACAGCATGATCTGTGTAAGGCCAAAGTGTTTTTCCATAGCTGTAGTCAGCAGTTGGTCTACACACAGCTCTGTTGAGGCAGAAAAAGAACTAAGCTACATAACAGAGTGCCTTGCAAAGCTATTCATAACCCTTGAATCTTTTCAAATGTTATCATATTACAACAGCAAGATTTATTGTATTTCATTGAGATTTTGTGGAACAGACCAGCACAAAGTAGAGTGCCATTGTGGAGTCAAATGAAAGCATTTGATGGTTTTTAAAATGTTTTACAAGAGAAAGTAAAAGTGTAACATACGTTTGTGTGAGTCAACATGTGTCCTGCATCCTGCATCAGGTAAAGCTGCAAGTCTTTCAGGCTTTGTTGCTACCAGCTTTGCACATCTGATAAGCAACATTTTTGCCCATTCTTCTTGACAAAGTAAAATTTATCCAATCTGGATGGAGACCATCTGTGAGTATTGATTTAATTTTTTCAGAGATGTCGAATTGATGTTTGGACTTTGCCTGGCTCATTCTAAACAAGGACATACTTTAAGTAAACTAATAGTTATGTTACTAATAGGAATGTTCTCTGTTACCTAACATCTAAAAACAATCTTATTTTGAGGTATCAAATTACGGCACTTTTTAAAAAATGTTTTCTTAAGAAAACATGAAAAAACGTATAACTATTCTCTTCCACTTCAAAATTATACACTATCTTGTGTTGTAGATAACATAACATCTATTTAGAATACATTGACATTTGTTGCTGTAATGAGACAAATTATTAAAAAACGTTCAAGGATAAGTAATCTTCTGTAAGGCTCACTACTTCAGTATGGTTTAAAACATGGTAGCACAAGGCTGTCAGGTACACCATCATCCTCCTCCTTGACAATTACGTTGAACAAAACACCAAGGTCCAACAGGACAGGCAGTCAAAGTGAATAATTCCCCACATTGATCTGTTCTTCTTTCTTCTGCTTTCTTGTGAGTCTCAAAACATGAAAGACTTGACATATGTGATGTTCTCTTTGATTACTGCGATTTCAGATGGCATTTGTGACCTGAGAGAACCAATGAACAAATGTATTTACTTCCTGCATGTGAAAGGTAGTTTCTTGTTTCAAAGGCTCCTGAAGTTGTTCACAGATCTCAGTCATTGCACCATTTTTCAAACGTAGCAGCAGGTGTTTTATTTCTGGCCATGTCTTTTTGTCTTTCAAATATCCCTCTTTGACAAAATCCTTCAAAGCCCACTGAAGCAGAAATAAAAGCCCTTTGTGGGATGGCTCACTTTGCCAAAGTTTGATAGAGTGGACTTGGGCTCTGGCATATTCTTATTTATATCCACATGTATTCCACACTCAGCACAAGACTTAGAAATCATGCAAGAATAACACTAGGAGAAACAGCATGACATATATCTACCATCAGGCATGGAGTCTTTGTAAACAAAATCTTTCTGAACAGAGTCCATATTTTTAACATAAACTGATTGGGTCTAGTTTTAATTTACTAAGTCAAACTGAAAACTCCTTACATGGCTCAGCAGTCTACAATTGAGTCAAGTTGCTTTAAATGGAACAAACAAGTAGTAAAATATGAACAAATGATATATTACAACAAAACAAATCAATAAAACTAACACAACACATTATCCTGGTCACCAGAGGTGAAAACAACACCTGACCAGTCAAAGTAAGAACCAATGCTGGATTGTAAGAGTGAAGCAAATCTGTTAAGTATTTAGTGTCAGACAGTTACGATTTAAAAAAAAATAACAATAACATTTTAAACTTAATAGTGTAGTTAATGAGAAGCCAGTGTACGGTTATCAAAACAGGACTAATGTGACCACACTCTATGTTTCCAGTCAGATGCTGCTGCATTTTTGCACAGATGGAGAAATATTAGCAATGTTTGAATGACACCACAATATGATGAACAGTAGCACCTCAAGTTACACAGTTGATAGAAGTCTGTCTTTAAAACATTGCTAATCTGTTAGTCACATTTTGTCAAAAAGACACTCAGAAGGTCTTGGCAGGAGGATGACAACATGAATCTAACCGGTCAGTGATGCTGCCATAGCCATTTAAAAGGTTGAGTGGTCTACATGAAATGTTTGTTCTGATTAAGGAAGATTGTCTTCATTCATGTTTGAGCAGTCAATAACAACTAATCTGTGATTTGGTAGCAAAAGAATCAAACTCGGAGCACAAAGCAGATGGCACTAAATACATGTAAATGCATATATGCCCATCAATTCCAGCAGATGGGAATAATTTGCACTTGCATATGCGATAGGTTGGGGTTGTTTTTAATTCAGCCACAAACACAGAACATGTAGTAAAATGATCAGAGAAAGATGAGGTTCTTTCACTTTTCAAATCTTGACTGAGTGAAAACGGAACTGTGCTTCGAAATTTATATAATGCACAACTGCAAATTCCTAAAGGCCACAGAATGATGCATTTCTGTAGCTTGTTAATTTCATATTACAGAATGACAAATATGCATCAAAAGCACTGGTTAAAGTTTAAAAGGCATAAGATTGAACAAACTGTGTGAACAAATTAAAGAGCAAAATCACAAAGACCTTTCTAGCAACTAATTGTGTGCAAACCTGTGTTTAAACGTACTACTAACACTGAAACCAGCAACAGAAACATGTTTTCTGATTGCTTCACAAAGCCAATGGCCTTTCTCAGCTTCCCAGCAGTTTGTTCAACTAATTTAATTGATTATGTGCTTGTCTGTCTGTCTGTGTATTTACACAAAAAGTCAGGGCAAATAGTTGTAGAATTTGAAAGATAATATGTTATTTTCACAAAAATACCATGTGCTTTAAACTCCTGACAAGTGGGAAAATAAAACACTTTGCAGCTCAGGTGTGTCAGAGACATTGAATTTATCTTCTCCTTTAATGAGGAATGGCTTATATTTTTGCAAATAATTTCTCAATTTCTTCCAACAGATACTTCACATGCAGGGATTATTAAATTCATCTCAACAAAGTTAACTGTGAAGAAAATTTGTTTTGCACAATTTGGGTGAGTAGAACTGAGGAATCTCCTGATTATTGTGCTGACGGCGAGAAAAGGAGTATGCAAGGAAAATGTTGAAGAGTGAGCTTCCTCATGATTTACTTTTATACTATACTACTGGTAACTTATAGTTGTATCAAACTTGCAAAAAAGAACATGTGTCCAATTAATAACTTGTCTGTGGATACTATTTTGGGACACAACAGTACCATTGTTTACCTTGTTGTCCTTCTCAAACACCTGTCCAATTACCATTACCATGTCTCCCATACCATCACAGAACAGCAGTCAAACAGGACAGACAATTAGGATTTTTTTAAATTAGCACTAGACCTTACCTTACTTCTTACCAACCCTTCTACAATTTGATCATGCTCAAACCTCACAACTGATGTCAACCGAACCTTTTTTTTTTTTTCAGCACCAGGGGTTCCGTTTTTCAAAACTATCGCAAATTTTCAGTGTTAGAATCATGCACACATTTTGACATTTACTTTTTACTTTGATCAATAAAAATATAACAAAACACAATAAAAACAGAAATAAAGGTCCTTTATTGGGAATTCAGCCATTCAAATTGAGCCACATTTATTTATTTACTCTTTTTTGCAAATCATGCAACTTTTATGCAAAAGTATAAATACTACTATTGACTTTTGTCCTAATGTTCCAAAAAGTAGTCACCTCCCACTTTAAGAAGGTGCCAATTACTGCAGCTGCTATGCAATTGCAGGCATGGTTATACTTCTTCAGTAAATAAACCTCAGCAAAGACCTGTTCGTAAATGTTTTTCCCTTTTGTAGAGAAAACCAAACAGTCTCTCCATGTAGCTGTCCAGTTCAGTTTATCCTCTGAATTTATGCGAGAATTATTTATAGCCTTGATGGATTTGCAAAATTTGGAGAAAAGACAATGCAGAGCATAGTTTTAGGGTTCAAGGAAAGAGTGAGGGAATAAAACTATTAACACAGTCATACTCTTTTTCTCCTATTTTATTGTTACATTATTCCACATCTGCACCCTGAGGATAAATAAAGCATTGTGACTGGTTCAGAGCAGGGTTTAGCTCCCAACTGAAAGAATGTCTAAAGCAGGCAGGACAGCAGCATGTGCTGCTAGGCAATGCTGCCTGCACAATTGCAAATTATTTACACTTAATAATAAGAAAAAATGTTACAAAACGTCTTTATTTGTTAAGGGCTTCAAAATTAAATTCAATGTCTTTAATTTATGAATAGTTTTGCATATATTGTGACATTTGCTTCAGAATATGCTGACAACTTTGTCAGACAAGCATTCCTGCAGAGTAAGAGTGACAAGGTATTTAACACCAATCCCACAGTCATGTGTGAGTAATGATACAAATCTGGATCTGGGCTTCTGGGTTCCATCAAATGTAGGTCACAGACTTTTGAATCTGCATTTGTACAATAAACAATGACAAAAAATGTTTTGAAACAAATGAATACATATACACTTTAGTGAATTAATGTATCAATGAAAAGTAATTTTTGTCTGCATTTTGACAATTTTTTTAAAATTCATTTACCATCAACTGTCATTTTATAATCTATTTAAAAGTTCTGAACACAAAGGATGAAATTTCCAATCTTATGGCAGCAACTGCAGCTAGACTTGCAGAAGTTCAAATCTTGACCATAAATGGAAAAAAAAAGTGGTTTGTTAATGAATATGACATGGTTGTTGGTGACAGGTGGGCTGGTTCATTTGTTTTAGAAACTAATTGACAATACAGTCAAGTTTGAAGCAAATGCCTAATAGCTGCAGATGACTGGGTGCCATTTCTGTAAACCATAAAACTGAAACTACGATTCGCAAATGCTCACCAAAATGAAAAATAAAAGCATTTATCGGAATGCAAGAACTCTGGGGATGTGGTGCAAAATGAGACTCATATTCATTCATGTGCTGCCAACACACCTGCCACAACTGTTTGATGTTGTCATGTCAATGGGTACAAAACTCCAGGAGGAATGTTCCCATTATCTTGCTAAATATGCAAGACAAAGAAAGCAGGCTCTTAAGGCAAACAACTTCCAGAAAATGTGCTTAATAATAAGGTGTGTGTGATTCAGAGACTTTAGAGCTGCATCCATCTGTTCGCAGATGACAGTTTTCTTGCCTTCTGCAGAAAATGACCTTTTTGAGTAGCCACTTCTTTATGAAGCAGGAGACTTTGGAAGCAAAAGGACAGATCAGTGTCAAGTGTGATATATTGTGAGCTAATGTCAGACAACTGTGGTAAAACTGTGCACAAAAAAATGTTGTCCTATATTCCAGTCCTCATGATGACAGGATCTGGAGGAAAAGAATGAGAACTCCTGCTACAAGTTGCCCGAGAATATTTTAATCCCAAAACGCATCATTTCTGTCTAGAGAAGCCAAACTAAGAATTTTGTGTCAATACTCTGTTAACTTGGTCTTAAGTGACTTACCAGTAAATAAACTGTCAAATTTTATATGACGAATATTGAAAGAGATACCATAATTCAAGCAAATGCAGCAAAGTTGATAACGTGTGCATACAATGATAGAAGAGTTAAGTCAAACAAGAGTTAACATTCTTCTTTAATAAAAATCAAAGTCTCCCTGTCAGATATACAATTCTCATCAACTTTGTTTCTGGGAGTCAGTTTCAAAGAGTGAAATAATGAAGAGCTAACGTCTAGTGAACTAGAACGGCTTTGATATTCTTTGACCTGTTTCAGCACCGAACTTTGCTCTCTCTGTTAAGCCATCCATCACACATGGCACCAGGTTGAGGACGGGTCACTTTTGACTCATTTACACAGGTCTGGAGCACCTGCCGGTACAGGTGAACCAGGACAATCGCAAAGAACATATTTCATGAGTCAACCAGCGTACGCTATTGACTGTAAAAAATAATTATTAGAGGTATATTCTCTTCAATTTGCACCAACATTGGCATACATTACATTTCTAGTTTATTTCATTTTACATTGATAAACCATCTCACAGCTTTTGTCTCACAGAGTGACAGAGAGGGAGGGATGGGAGTATAAACACAAATAAAAATCAAGCTAACAGTGAAAGCTTAGTGTTCTTTTCACTCATTTAATTTAATTTCTTCTTATCACCAGACTTAAAAGTTAGCAGTAATTTATAAAACCCTGTTATAGAGTCATTAAAAAGCAAAAGTTTATATAACTGCGAGTACGGTCATTAAAAAACTAGCAGAGTCATGTGATTCACTAGATTTTTTTTTTTTTATCTGCACAGCTCTCTGAGATCATATCACTACATTCCCATCAAGTGAAGTTCTGGGCTCTGACTGGGCGATTCTTTTCTTTTTCAGACATGCTGTTATAGATTTGCTGTTGTGTCTGGAATCATTCTCTGGTTGATGACCCAGTTTGAGCCAAACTTCAGCTATTAGGACAAATAGCTGTATGTTAGAAAAAGTCTAATACTACAAAGGCAGTTGAGGTTACACAATTCTCTGAATAAACTTACTAAATAAACTACAACTATACAAGATAGCAACAGGTTATTGCATGGCAAAGGCCATAAAACCAACAAGTAGAAAGTATCTGTAAGTTTGAAGAATTTTGCATTTTTTTAAGGTACATAAGGAACATTATGCAATTTATTCCTCCTCAGCAGGAGTTATAGCCTTGTGTCTATTGTTATTACTTTTGATTTCAAAGTTGCTCTCTTGTCATATCTTCCCACATCCGTTCGAGCAGATGGTCAGCCTCGCTCAGTTTGGTTCTCATTGAAAAGCCTTTCTGTTTAAATGAACCAAACATGCTGTGAACTTAAGCTATAAGTATTGGACCTTGAAAATAAAATTAGAAAATGTTGCTGAGGCTGATGATCACGCTTTGCTTTAAAGAAAAATCCTGTCTACAGAGATTGTCCAGTGCCTTGGTGACTGTGCTTTGTGTGATATTCTTGCCTTGGATCTGTTTCACAATCAGATTTTTCATGTAGGCCTTCAACTCAGACTGTATATATTGTGAACATTTAGTGGCTGTTGCTCAGTCTATAGTGGTAATGCTGTCCAGAGTTTTCACTGGACATGGTACAGTCCACCATCTGGAAAATCATGGGAATCTGGCACAACTGCAGCCAGACATGAACTAATGGACCAAGCAGCCAGAGAGGCCTACACTAACTCAGATGGAGCAACAGCTCAGGTAGTGGAATAATGGGACAAAAAGTGGTTGTACTCTCCAAAAATCTGGCATTCATGGAAGAGTGAGAAAAAAACAAATTGTTGCAATTTGGATAAGACACTGCACATCAACTTAAAAAGCAGCTCTACAAAATGTCGAGAGGCTTAATACATTCACCTTATTTGTAAGACATTTTTGAAAACCATGTTTTGTTTACCCCTGTGTGTGCAAAAACAGGATAAATGTAGTCTGGATTCCTTAAAATAAAGAGTTAAATTGTCCTTTTGTTGAGATACCAACTTTCCTTCTGTAGCACATAAAGACTATAATTGTGCCGACTTTCCATTGACTTGGACATTCTTCTTTGCTAGAGAGAGAAAAAAAATAGATTCTAGTAGATTCCAGACAGAATAGTAACAGGGAATTGTCCATTTCAAACACAACCACTGACTGATATGCTTAATTTCTCAACATTTTCAAATTTCAATCAAAAACCTCCAGGCTCATGAAAATCTGAGAAGTTAACTAGGTTACTTTAGGATTTCTTATTAAGAATTTCTAGTGATGTACTTTTAAGGGGCACACATGTTCTGGCATGGAAATATGAATGCCAGAACATGAGAGCTCATTTTTTTCATGAGCTCTCATGAAAAAAAGTTTTTCCTGTACAACAATTCCTAAGTTTTGAAGTGTTTTTCTCCACCTGCCAAATGTCTGCTTGTGTGGAGACTTTTTGCTTTTTGTATGGAGGCTCTTCTGGCTTTAAAAGAAATGTAAGATTTGCACAGATCTGGTCACAATCCTACCTTTATTGCAAAGGTAAAATACAACAGGTTATGTGAATGGCCAATGTGTGACTGCTTGCTTTGTCTCAGATCTGCCAGACACACTGGCTGAAAACTGTAGCACAATAGCACCTGTCTACAAGAAGCACAATCATGTCATTTTCTTGCCTTTCCATCTAAAGGTTATGGCTTTTTGTTGATTTGGACTGTCACCTAGGTAATTCAACAATCACACCTGTGAAGAAAAGGCAGACCTTTCATTTCAGTTTCCATATACTTTTCACCTTCGTCTCTGTTTGTCACAAACACACTTTTTTTTTTTTTCATATTGTGGAGGTGTTACTTTAATAACGAGTCATTACTATTCAGTACACAACAGTATATTGGTTCTGAACTCACTATTTTATTTATTTCTGTAGTTGCTGAAAACACAGGATCAAACATATTATTAATGTAAGTGCTAATGATAGTGTGTTAAGTTTGGATGGCGAAAGCTAATAGCATAGTTACATATTGAAGCATAAAGTGTATCTCAATAAATCAGAACATGATCAACAGTGAGATATTAGGACTGGACTCACTTTGTTTACTGATGTCTCCAATAGCTGTAAAAACACTTTCTGGTCAGTTGCAAAACAAGGATCAAATGTAAAAAAACAAAACACACAACACTGAAATTAAAGCCAAGTGTCATATTTTCAATATCCATTTGTCAAAAATGTCAACTGGCTGTTTCTGAAACGGTTTGACCAATTTTGAAAATGATTCTCAAGAACACCATATGCTGTTTAGCAGTCCTTTAAATATGCAAACAGTTAATTCATTTGAGATGGAAATTGATTACTCATACAGTGATACTTCAAGGACTTATTTCTATTAATTTTTGATTATTATTTACAGCTAAAGAAATCCCATAATTAAGATTCTCAGAAGAACAATATAAATAATTGTGTATATTGATCTACTGTTGACAGTTCTCCTGCAGACATTTAGCAAAACCCTCTGAAAGAACTGTAAGCCACAAAAGGCCATTGCTTAGCAATGTGACTTTTCACAGAACATATCCAGGCAAATTAATAAGTCAAAGGAAGAACTGTCAGAAAAAAGGTACAAAAGCAACTGATATAGATCTCATTTCATAAAAGCATTCTCCAGAGAAATGTGAAGCAAGTTGCATTCAAGAGTTTCTGGGGTTCAGTTCAGTCAGAGGTTCAGAAGCCATCACACACATTCAAGAGCACGGAGCACATTTACTGCATCCCTTGCTTCAAACCACTCCTGAATCAGATGTTCCAGATTATTTAGGAAGAATGGAGAGCAACAGAACGTTGCTCAATGTCTTATGTAAGGGTCTTCAAATCCAGCCCTTGATGACTTGCATCCTGTAACTTCTAGATCTGTCTGTGCTCCAACACACCTGAGTGAAATAATATCATTAGCAGGGCTCTAGAGAAGTTCATTGCACATTGAGGAGGTATTTCAGCCATTTGATCAAGTTGGACCAAGTTTCTTGAGATTAGCCCTTGAAACCTGGATTTGAAGTCTCCTAGTCAAGTGTAAAATTACTGTGATGATTCGGAAAGTCATGTCTTTTACTGGTTTTGTTGTCCAGTGTGTTATCCTGTCTAATATCCAGATAATTATCTACCCCAGCTAAATTATTACAGTACATCATGATAAAAAACCGACTTGTCATTTGATGGAGTTTCCTTGGAATTCTAACTTTCTTAGAAGTTGGATTTTTTTATTTTTTTTATTTGCTCCAATACGTAATAACAAATATGTACGTAGTTGCCTAATGAACTTCTATTATGTGTTTGACTTTCTAAATTAATTTACTCAACAATATCAACTTTTTGATTGACAAACATGTGATTGAATTGCATTTTCAACAACAAGATAGATCAAAACAAAGAGGCACAGATAAAGAAGGTTCGAAAGATTTCGATCCAAATTCTAGGAGGTTTGGCCCAGATTCACCTGCAGTTCAAAACATTATTGACCAAGTCATTAATCTCTTTCTGAATCTTGCTGCCTTGTCAACCTCACTCACAGTCCAGATAAATCAGTGTGGGTCAGTCTTTAATGAGGGGACTAATGCTAGTCTCGCTCCGAACACCATTAACCTGTCTCTGTAAAAAGGACACAGGAAGGAGGCCATTGATTGTGCTTTAATCTCTCACTTGCAACCCCTTTTCTAGCAGCTGCTCCAGTGGAACAGATTGGTTTCCATTAGTTCGACTATCTAATCCAGTTATCAAAAACACATGCTATGTCGTCTTCATGCCAATCCAAAAATCATATTAAGAGGACAACTTTTAACATGTATTCTTCTTATAATTGTTATTCATAGCATCAGCAACTTTAGATTCTTCTGCCGTTATCCAGTTTTTCGGTTAATGTCGGATAATGATGGAGCCTTTCTCTTCACAAGATAAAAAATGTCTGACCATTTAGTGCTTTTCTAAAACTCTTTAGAGAATGCAAGTGATAATTTTTTTCCTCAAACCTCAAAATAACAAATCTCAGAAATATATCTAAAACGGCAAATAAAAAAAATGGCTTCTCATTTTCTGCGAGAACACATAAATGTGCAGAATCAATTGCAAAAAACAACTGTGAATATTTTACTCGAGTAAAACACCAGCATGATTTAAAGGTTTACATATTTATGTTTTAACCACACAAATCTAATTATTTCTTAAAACAAGAAACTTTTTTACTGCAAAAATGATGAGAAAACTTACAAAAACTACAGGGCACAGTAGGAGCCAGAGCCAAAACAAGAACAGGGATCCAAGAAAAAAAACAGCCAGCAGGGGAAAAACAGGAATATACACCATGAGGAACCAGCAAGAAGTTTGAGCAGGAAAAGGGTTTAAATACTGAGGGTGAATGCTGGAACAACAGACCTGGGTTGATAAGCCAATTGATTGCAGGTGTGAGGGGAGGGAGGAAGCGTATAGAAGGAACCATTAGAACAGGAATCAAAGATTAAAAAATAACTAAACATAAGAAACATAATAAAACTAGAGTAACTAAGAAAGCACTAGACACAAGAAATAAACCTAATAAACTAGAATCACTAAGAAAGGACTGAACCAAAGTAAAACTGAAACAGGCTGATCTAATCAACGAAAAGGAACTAAGGAACACAGAAAGGAACAAACCCCAAAAACAACTCAAACAACCTAACAAAATCATCTTTATCGTATTCATGGATTTTTAATTTCCTTGTTTACATGTTTTTTGTAAGTTGTCTTGTTCAAATGTTGTTCTCATTTGTGAAACTATATGTAACAGTGTTTTATTTTGGATTTCATATCCCTCAGTGATACATGACAGGCAGGCCTCTGTCCTTTGGGTCTGGGGGTTGCTCTGAATAATGATGAGGTGCCAGATGGTCTTTGTCAGGCAGGCTTTTTCCTCTGGGTTTGGAAAGGAGACTGCCCTGTAGAACATCATCATCCTGTCACAACAAACTAATACACATGGAAATAAGATGGAAGGACAGTGAATAATAATTCACATGCATTTCTCCCTGTATGACTTTTCTTACATTTACTTGTGCTCTGTCACAGGTATATGACCTATTCTTTATCTTATCTGTTCAAACCTGCGGAGTGGTATGTGTCACAGACATGCCACCCAACTATACTTGAACCAGTCTCAGTGTTTGATTTGATTGTACTGACACTGGAACCCCAGGCTTTGCCTCTCCATGGTTCCTGCATCTTTGTTTTTCTTTCCAGCTTGCTTTCTAGAAATGAACAGTAGCCAGCACTGCATTTACATAAATTTAAATTCAATAAAACCTTTCATGCAAATTTGTCCTGACTTTAGACATCAAAGGTTACAAATTCGTCAACTGTCTCAAACCGCTTCAGACAGCTTTAAAGGAACAGCAGCCGTGCACTGCAGGCATATGTAGACACAGAGTTCATCTGGTGCTCATTGTCTATCTTTTATGATACAGCTCAGTTCCATTAGTTTCTTCTTTCCATGCTCTTCCTCTGACCTGGAATCCATTCTGGTTTGCAATTAGATAGAGTAGTGTGAGGCTCTGCTGAGACATGAGTAAATGGCTTTGTTTTTTTTACTGGATTGACATGCAGCAGGAGGTCAGGAAGAATTCAATGGATATGTTTTTTGTGTTATAATATTTAATAAACTTATTTACTATGGAAAAAGCATCGTAAAACTAAATGTGTTAGAGTACAAATGCATAAAAACTGACATGTTTTGCTTTCACTAATTCAAATGCTATAAATCTTTTAAAGAAAACATCTTTACAGCAGAAAAGAAATGTTAACTTTAATTTAATCACCATCAGGCAGTTGTACAAAAACCCCAGGATATGTTAAAACATATTTTCTTCACAAGTGCCAAAATCCCAAATACTTCTAACAATTTGCATAAAATAATTGCAACTGCAGCATGTTGTAAGTTATACTTTACTTTTTATCAGGTGATCAAAGTGTGAATGAGCTTTTCATGAATAACCCCTGACTTCTTGTTTTCCAAGGCTTTGAATGTGGTTTTGTTGTATTTTTTCTCCTAGGTTTTCTTGTGTCAGTGCTAGATCTAGTTTTTTTATTTTCTTTTAATTAATACCGAATAGTCTTTATTTGGTTTGGTAAATAGCATTTCTTTAAACTGTTCTATTTTTCTTGCCTAACTACATCACTTTTGAGGACAAAATGGGGTCCTGAAAGTTTCCCTAAGCGGTCATAATGCTCAACCTGAATAATGTATTTTCAGATTTTTTTTATAGACTTTCAAAAGGACCAATGGTGTTATCTCAACCCAGAAAAAAAGGAGTTCTTCACATATCTGCTCCAGGAGCATACAGCTGTGACACCACTTATGATAAAAATCCCTCCATGGCTGAACCATCAACTATAGTATATGTGATAGGATAGGCGAGGTGTTGTTTGCAATGGCTGCCACAACAGTCTCAGCCAGAATGATTGGCCCATGGGAGGTCAACACACAAAGGTTGGATGATGAGAAAGAGATATACCTCCTAGAGGTGCCAGAACACTGCCCAAATACCTGGCTATTGGGAGGCAGATAAATCAGAAAGCTGTGCAGCAGAGAAAACTGAATCAAGTTCCTGTGTGTGTGTGCTGAAATAGTTTGGAAATCATCTCAAGAAGCAGTTCCTTGACATAATAATTAAATTAAAGAATAGGTCTCCTTAGTCCAGAGTAAATCTGCTTAAGCAAATTATAAACATCATTAGCAAAGGATCACTTACGTTAATGAATAGAATAATGATTGAGGAAAGCCAATACATTTACTACTTTTGCTATTTTGTCAGTCATCATACAACACCTGCTCTCACACACGCAAGGATCATGAATATTCAAACACAATTACTGAAGTGTAATCCATTACAGTCATCTGTTGTCGCTCAGAGGACTTTAACATTATGAGCTTGACATTAACAATTAAGACTTTGATCATCACTATCATGGTGTTTTTGTTGTTACATCACATCCACAGCACCTGCAAAGACTTTTTTTATTCCACTTGGCAGCATTGCAAATGACCAGCTTGCTTTTCACAGAAAAGATTGTTCATTGTTTATGAAACCATTTGTGAGGTGGTGAAGTCAAACGGTTAAAATAGGCGACCAAAAAACAACATCAGGGTCTTCTGGTGAGTTTTATTAAATAGCATTTTTTGTGCTGTGACATCCATCTCATGCATCGGAAGTCTTACTGGTCTTATACTAAATTTACACTATTCTCATACCAACATACCTGCCCTTCATTATTGTAACAGAACAGGTAAGACCAAACAACAAAATCTAAACAGAGAAAGAGTAAGAAAATCATTAATCTAGTTTGCAAACTCTTATACATAACTAAATATCTGGCAAAATGAACAGTTAATGCAGGGCAACTCAAAAGGAAACCTTTAAGAAAAAAAAAATACAATAACTAAAACCCTCTTCTTCTTAGTTTTATTGGCGGTTGGCAAAAACCTTTTAGTAGCAATGAAAACCCTCCATTTGGTCAAACCAAGCGATGTAATCAGTGACATCATACAGATATTTAAGTAGGAAATTCTGGGCCAGCCTCTCCCATACATCTGTTCAGGCTGTGGCGTCTAAAAGGGACAAACAATGGTGAGTAAAAGAAAACTAATAGTTTACCAGAAATGTGTCTTGAAACTAAAGAAACATTCATATTTGTGCAATAGGTCAGAAGTTTTAGCTTTGGCTAACACTAATAATGGTAGCATTATTTAAACTACAACATAATGCTACCACAGACAAACCCAGGTACTGAATGATGCAAAGTTGCAACGTCAATGTTCAAATTAAAACATTATGACCAACTATAGAAAAATTAAATAAATCTGAAATAACAATAAAGGACAAGTAACAAACAAACACTAACTGAACCACATTGTCTCATTTGTGGCTATTTCTCTATGCTAAGTTTAAATAAATGTGGCTTGCATTTTTGCAAGTTTTTTTTTAACAACCTTTGTTACTATTTTTGTTGAAGAAAATTGAAAAGGTCTTGTAAAAATTAAAGCTTAAGGCTATAGCTGCAGATAATGATGCAACAATTTATTGAGCATAAGGAAATTACTTCTTGGGTAAAAAAAAACTTGACATTTTTACCACAAACAGCCATTACCACAGGTTTTCCAGCTTGACACCAGAATGCACCCACCTCATCTATGATATAATTTTCAGCTTTAATGTTCAACTCTTGAGACAAACCAAATGCAGCATTTTGACCCCATATTCAATGTTATCCTCACAAGTCACACAAAGAAACTAAAAGGCCTCTCAGGCTTTGCTTAAAAATGTGATATTGATTTTGCATCCACAATGCAAGTGATAAATTGTATTCTGGATTAATTAAAAGACAACTTTTGAAACCATTAAAATACAATGATAGATTAAATTTGATGGTACCGCTAGTTTGGACCGCATGTAGCTGCGTTTGAGTTCGACATAAATCCAAACATACATTCATTGTTCTTCCATTGCCTTTCACTTCTTGGGATAAAAGTGGTAAAGGTTATCCAGACAGCCTGCTCTGCAAAGAAGATTTCCAGATCATTCTGGGGGATCAAAAGGCATTTCTATATTATTATATAAAACTTTATGTCTAAGTGTGAGGCCAGCCCCTCTGCTGAGGAAGCTCATTTTAAACAGTATGTGTGGGTCACATTCTATTTTATCCTATTTTATAGTTCAGGATCCTAGATGATGGCCGTAATGAGAATTGACCGTTAAATTGAGAGCCACGCTTTTTGATACAGCTCTTTCTTCGGTGCAACGGACCGTATCTGTGGCAGAATTACTGCATATGTGGCCCATATGTATCTATATGTCTTCCACTCAATCCTAACAATTACTTGTGAATAAGATGGTCAGATCCCTAATTTCCTCTTTTTGAGACAGAGAGTAAATGAAATGGTCCACCTTGCTGATTCGATCATAGTGATATGGCTTTAGGGAAAAGGAATGCCGTCTCATGGAGCATGGGTGTCAAACCCATTTTCATTTAGGGCCATTGCAAGATCACGGATGTCCTCAAAGTTCTAGTTCTGGCAAAATGTGCTGATAAAACAAACTGTTAAAATATTGACAAGTAGTTGTCTCTGCATTCACTGAGTATTTCTTAAAACATATACAGTACATTGATTTAATTTTGTATTACACAGACAAAAACTGGTTTGAATTGATTGAAAAAAATATTTTAGAACATAATAGTGCAATTTGTGTGGACCTCTAGAGTCTAGAGGTCTACATTGCATTGAATTTGGATGGATTTTCAATTTTTAGAAATTAGTAAAGGCTCCTTTTTTAATTGGACTATGAAACTTTCCTCAGAAAGGCTTCTTTGACTAAATGATAACCCTCACGTTCGAGTCAGACTTGAAGGGTTTGTGTTTATGGGGAAGATGTTCTTCTTAAAAGGCAGCTTCTCATTCTACTGGGATGTTCACTTCATGCTCAACTAGATAATAATCAGTACCAAGAGGTTAAAAGGGCAGGGTGAGTAAAGTACCCTTATTGAACTTCTAACACCAATAAATTATTAATCTGAACAATTACATGTATATTTTACAGACTATATAGATAATTTTTTGACCCTCTGCTGACTTCAAAGAATTTACAACTATTTAAATCTGTAGCGTATGAGAAATCTGAGGAGCAGAAATCCAAATCAACATAACTAATTTGTAAACCAGAACAATTCAAGCAGGTAAAAGGTGAGTTATGGATTGCATCAAAAAATATGTAGAAATAAAATACATAAATAAGACGTTAATGAAAGTGTAACACCTTGACATTTTTATCCATAGTTCTTGTCCCAAAGTTTAGTATATTAGTTCTAACTAACTTTTTCTTTATATCTGGGTCTTATGAAAGTGAGATGTCCTTTTCTCCAGCTTTGTTCTCTGTTTTCCACTGGGAAATCCCTGACCATACCCAAACCCAGACAGTGTATGTAATCCCTACCAGCTTGTTCCGTTTTCGCTCTGAGGCATTTTCCCCAGGTAAAAATGCCTGAAATACCTCTATTGGAATGCACCCAGGAGGCACTACAAGCCCCCTCATCTGTATCTTCTCAACACAAGAACCTGCAGTTCAGGTCTGAGCTCCCTATGGGTGTCTGAGTTCTAAGTCTTGCACCTGAGGGTGAGTGTATGTATGATGTTCTTTATTAGAATATCATGACTTTTTTTTCTGAGTGAATTCAAAAGTGAAACATTTTTTTAACCTTGTAAGCCCTGAGGGGATGGAGACGTATTGAGGATAGATCCACAGTTATCAGATCTAAATTAAAACTTGCGGTACCTGTGTACAGGTAAGTAATCAAATAATGTTTTTTTAGAGTCAGCATTTGTTTACATGCATGATTTATTAGTGATAAAACAAAGAAAGGAGCTTAACTGTAACGCAAAACACTAAAATCCTTTTAAATTTCCATCTTGACTAAAGGAGGACCAAATCAGTTGAAGCATGTTTGTTCTACAAAACTTTTAATGATGCAAAGTCATCATTTTGGTGTAATTTAGCCAAATGTGTCCAAATTATGCCAAATATGTTTTAAACCACAGCAGGTTTTTCAGTTCATGTTTTTTTTTCTCTTTCTTCAGGTGTACAAGCAGACGTCTGGGGGTTTTCTTGTATTTTTGTTGTTCTTTGTTCTCTTTGCACATTTCAATGTAACATTTTGCCCCATGTCTCCTCCTTTCTTTTTTCTCATTTTCCTCCTCTTTTCTGTCTACATGAACACTGAATTTAAAAATAAACACAAAGCAGTTATAACCCGAAAAAAGAAAAAAATAATCAAACGTGTTTTGTAAGTTTTATATTCTCAATTATCATAACAGACAAGGCAAGAAATTGTATATCGGGCATCCAGTGATTTGCAAAGGCTGCCTTGTGGTTCAGCAAAGTAAACTTGTGGATAACAAAAATACACAGAAAAACTTTAAAGGGAAATGAATCATCAAAGAAGGCAAACTGACGTGGGAGACTTTTTTACCCGTTACAGTTTTTTTGCCTTATGATGTTCAAAATCAGCAGATGGAAGCAATGTCTTGGGACTGTTTAGAAGCCGAGAACTAAATCCTTATGAAACAAATTTGTTTTCTTGTTTTATGGTTTTGTTGTAATAAGCATCCCAGAAGTTGTTCTGACTCTTTTTAAAACTGTAGGGTATACTATGTGTAAAATAAAAAGCATTTTCAAAATCCTCTATTTAGTAGATTAAACTCAGTATAAACACAGAAGCATTTCAGGCAAATCTTGAAAACATTAGCATAGCTTAATGACTATTAATCAGGAGACTGAAATTATCTGGCCAGTTACACACATTTCCTTTAGCTTTAGGCATCAAGACAACTGAGTCGAGAAATATCTTTTAAATGTTGTTAATTTGTAGGAAATGTTAATGTGTGAAGAGTAAAAGGAAGCTTGTGACAGTGTAAATAAGGTCTGTTAAACAAAATATTTGATGCTCAATGATGTAAGAGCAGCAAAACTCACATCTAGTTAATTCCTTGATTAGCTCCTGAAGTGACACTGTCATCTGTGAAATGTCTCAGCACTAAGCTGGAAAATGTATGTCCAAATGTTTTTAGTTAGTCAAACAGTATGTGAAAAAAACAGAGAGATGCTTTTTTTCTCTAAAAATATTAAAGTGTTAAAGTGTTTTTGAGCTGTCTTCTCAAAAACAGTCTGCTATACACAAATACAAGATGCCTAAGCAGGATCACAAACACTCAGTTTTTTGCTCTGTTAGTGTCACAGAAAGTCAAAAGATGACAAAACCATCATTAATTTAACTAAGTGGGAGTGGATTTTTTAAATCAACCAAACAGGCTGTTCGTGTATTCAAGTAAACTATGTACAAAAAATAAATAAAAACGACTGAAAACACATCTAGTTGTCCATGAAAACCATAAAAACATTATCTCAATTTAGAATTACATTTTAATATTTAGTTTGAACACAAGAAGAAAGCAGTTTTTGCTTTGACATTCACTACTTTCAAAATAAGTGATCACATGTTAATGTCTGATCTTTTACAGAAAATAAAGTGATGCAATTATAGAGGAACACAAAAGACCGTTGATTTACTTGCTAATCAGAAGATATGAATAAACATACTAATTCTAAATCAGGAGAAAGTTAGGACACAATATTCACCTATAGCAAGTCATTAGGGGATAGGCAACTTAATCTTTTCGCAACTGTCTATCCGTCTGTCATTGCTCTGAGGAAAGTTTGACCTACTTCTCTCTTCCAACTGTGAGATGTTTGAGGAGTTCCTTTCAAGTACTGCGCTTTTCAAATTAATACACATCAACATAATAAATCCATGATTAAATTCAGTTCAGTTCAGATTATTTATACAGTTCCAATTTACAACAAATGTTGTCTGAAGTCATTTTACAAAAAAAATATAATTTTAATTCATTCACACATACATTCCAATTGATCCTAGATATCAAACAGTGCAACCAGCAAACCCATCAGGTTGCATTGAATCATTGGCTCGCAGCTTTCACTCCTCCTGGACAAACGTGTGGCAGCAGCAGCAGCAGAAAATTGCTTGTGTTAAGTCGTTGAATTTAAAGCAAACCCTCATTCAGAGCATAGGTGGAAATCTGGGCTTTGACTTTTAAAATTGACTTTTCATTTCGCAATCTTCAGGTAGCTCAAGGTGGATTTACTGGTATATTTGGGTCATTGTCATCCTGCAGAATCCAGTTTTTGTTTTTTGTTTTTTATTTTTTATTTTTTTGACTGACATTCTCACCTTTTCCTCTGACAGGGTAGAACTTATGGTACCTTCTATCATGGTGAGATAGTCATGTGTTGCCTGCTGTGCTTCAAAGCAGGCAACATTATTAGACGGAAATTGCTCAATCTTGAGGAATCAAAGCAGACCAAGACTATCACTCTAATATCTCCATGTCAGTATTGTCTATTTCTAAAATCCTGTTTTAAAAACTGGAGCACAAACGACACAGGTGTATTTATTACAACTGCCCTTAAGGTTTAGGAAACATCCTAAACCTTCCAATTTAGCCTCATCAGCCCACTAACAATTTCCCCCAAAGTTGTTGGCATCAACTAAGATCATTAAAGTTGATGTTCTGGATGGCCCAGTCAAAGTCCCGACCTCATTTCTATAAATTCAAGTGGACAGAACTTCAAATACGCAAGGAAGAATGGAGTAATATTGTGCAAATGTGCAAGTCTGATTGAAACCCATCCACACAGATTTCATGGTGTTATTACAGCCAGAGTTGCAACTTCTAACCTGAATGGTCACTTATTTTATGTTACATATATTTATTTAATTTAGCCACTGTTTTGTAGAAATTAGATTTCACTTTGGAATTAGTTATTTTTGTAAATTCTTTAGTCAAAAAAATTATTTTGTTGCTCATGATTGATTTGCAAAAGCAACAAAATGTTAAAACTTTCAAGTGGGAAAATATTTTCTACAGTTCCTATACTTATTGCTAAACACTTAAATGAGGTAAACTAGTGTATTTAGTTTCTAAACTTGACCGCATTGTGACACACTGAACCTCATTAAATCTGGCTATTTTAGGTTATACTGAGATCTAACAAATGGGAATCCACTGTCAGTTTTAGGACCCATACAAGACGATACATACCATGTTCTGTGTGAGAGACACATAATTTGCAGAATGTAATATCATTACACAAACATTTCCAGTGCATTAAGCAAAGTCTTTCACTTCTGCAAATACCGGTGCAGCAAATTTCTATTCTCCACATCGTTACCTGTGTTTCTCCAACACATCACACTCTGTTTGCCTGACCGTGGTGAAGTGCATGGAATTGCTCGCCCACAAAACAGAATGCAAGTCCTTACACTAAGACTGTAAATGGATTTATGCTCAGTATTAAAAAGCTAATAACTCGGACAAAGCCTTACACCAGCACATATGGCTGAACAAAAAGACTCACTTGAACAGACTAATATTCAATCATTTCCTGTCATTTTGATAAGTTTGAAAAATACTGGTGTAATAGACTTTTCAACATATTTCTTCACACTTTTTGCACAAGCAATATCTGGGCTTAATAGAGTAACAGGCCCAGCTGCTCATTCTTGGAATGGGACGTTGGACTTCATATTAAATCTGAACACATTTATTTTACTCTGAGAAATGTTTACCTTCAGATTTAAAAACAAAAACCCAACAATAAGAATATTAAAATCCGGTGCATTGGAAAAAAATCTTGTTTGCAGTGTAACTTCAAATGAAGCGCAGAAAAAAACAAACAAACAAACAAAAAAAACACTAACAGGATATATCCTACACAGGTGCTAACATGATGGTGGAATTGCACTGCCTTGGAGGAATATTCACACCTTCTGTTTTAACATTACAATCAAATGCTTTGTTGTATTTGAAGGAGATTTTGGGTGATTTTTAAACACAGTTAAGTGAAAACCTGTGAAGAGGGAATGACATTTTGTGTGGTGTGCATTGCAACTTGTCAGAATGCAATTTAATCTCAGTATGAAGACAGCTGTTCTGTTAACACCTTAGAGGTTTCTTAGAGAACACTGGAGCACAAACGACACATTTCTTTGAAAACCAAAGAACACAGCAGACAGGACACAGAAAAAATTTACAGAAATTTACTTCAGGTGTCAGCTGTAAAACAACTTTCTATGCTTTGATCATTTCTCACAGAACTGTTCAGTTCAAGCAGCCAAAGGGCTGCTGGTAACTGTGGACAACAGCAGGGATCCGCAGCTCCATCACCACAGTTTGTCAACAGATAAACTATTATCTGTTGGTATTATATTACCTTCATAAAAATAGTTTCTAAATGACGTGATATTGGAGCGGGTGTTCATTTACAGATAACTGTAAACAAAAAGCCAGATCTACAAGGGAATAGTTTAAATAGAACACATTTGTGTGCATGAAAAAGTCAAGGTCCAGAAATAAATCAATTTTCGAACCAGTAGCTAAACTTGGAATTTATTTTGACACATTATCTTCATTCGGTCTGAATGGGGCGTTTCTCAGACTCCATATGTCTAAAGCTCAGAGTGACATAATTGTAAGGATTTCCAGCTGCATTTGTAAAAAGAGGAAAGAAAGTATGGAGTGTGGCACTCCATACATTTCAGATTATTTCTAGTAAAATTTACAAAACCATTTTCCTTCAGCTTCACAATTTTTCACTTAAAATGGCAGTGAAATACATTGAGTTTGAGAGCAGTAGACAAGAATTTAGTTTTATACAAAAAAACTGTACAGTTTTGATGAAATTAAATTTGAAAAACTACATATGGAAGCTTCTGCAAGACACGGTATGGTTCAGGAAAGATAACTAACACATAAATGTCAATTTCTGAACATTTCTTTTTAGTATGGCGGCTTCATCTTTTGAAAATAACCAGCTTTTTTTTCTTTAAATCAGATGGTAGCTGCCTTTCTTTGGTTTCAGTGTTATCTAGAACAAATAAATTCCTCATGACACGTTTGAACACAAAACGTGTTGTGCACTGTAATAATGCAGAAACAGAAATTGAGAAGAGAGAAAAAGATCACCAAAGAGAAGAAAAAAAAGCTATGGGAGTCCTGGTGGAGACAGATAGAAACACAGGCAAGACAAAGAAACAGACAGCATGCCTCCGCCAAAATCCAGACAGGCCGGGGGCTGCAGAAATGACCAATCTGGGCATGCAGGGAAGGACAATACACAAGAGAAATAAGTGTTGAAACTAAGTCAGGAGTAGAATCACAACCCACAGGAACACAAGCTAACTCCAGAATAAATTGTTTTGATTTCCTTTATACTTTTAGATAATTCATGAAAAAAAAAGGAATTTCTAATTACGCTTTTATAATATTTTTCTTCTTTAATGAGTTGCTTTTCTTTGATTTATTTAAAAGTAAAATATTTATTTTTTACTCCTAAAACAACAAAAGCAAAAACAGTAATTTGTCCACACAACATGTGGTATCTTATTTGCAGTTTTAAGACATTTTATTCTCACATCCAGGGACCAAAAGCAGATTGGATGCCTGTGAGAGTGTCTTCTCTTAAAAAAAAAGGGATTTATTTTTTCAAAAAATATGCACAAATTATTCCTTTTGATGATGTAGATTGTTGTACAAGTTGTGGCCAGGTAATTAATCATAAATAAGGTTTGTCTTCCTCAGAATTCGTATATGGTCACATCTTCGGCAAGAGTCAAATTATTATTTTAATTAAAAAATATATTTTACATATTTCAATATGTATCTCATAATAAGAACCATACAATTATTGAATGTTCAGATTATGTTTAACTAATTTTGTCAGCTGTCAGAAACTGTTAAACTGTAGCTTAGGTGGAGATGCACTAAAAAGTCAACAGGAGATATAAATCAGTGCCTTTCACAGTGAAGGTAAGGGTCTAGTAACTCTGCAGGGAATATTGTTGAAAGAGATTGTTAGAAATGCTGCACAAATTGTTCCATGCAGTTTTTTTTTTTTTATCATTTTGAAAAGATTTAGTCAAGAAATATGAATGTCTTACTTTGTGGTGCACAGCAAACTTTCATTTGCAAAAGAAAAGAAACTATAACCTGTTTTGTAGAGAAGTATATTGGAAAAAATGTGTGAAAAACTGTGTCTCATCCGTCATCACACAACGTAGCTTCTTTCCAATCTGTTGTTGTCCAATTTTAAGCAACCTGTGTGAATTTTTGCAAGTTGTCTCCTGTATAACTGCAGTAAAAGGAGGGAAAAGGAAAAATTCACTCAGATTTAATGTCAGAGTGTAAGAATAAATGAACAGTGAGTAAACATTTCTCCAACTACATAATACATTTGAGATTTTGAACATTCAAATCCAGTTGCAGCTTTTTTCCTCAGTGTTGGTTGATTAAATAGAGCAGGAACTTTCGAGCCCTGACTTGATCGTAATTGTCTCCAGCCTGTCTCAGGAAGCACAGCATCATGCGTCTTCCATTTTACACAGCTACACTGAATAGATCCTGTCACCATTAGCACCAACTTCATTTTTTTATACAAAGAGCATGGTCAAGCAGCAAGGATGATAGTGTTAACAAGTGCCAGGGCTTCTCTTTATCAGAGCTGCCAGTGCACAAAGAAATAATGAGAAAGCAGCTTTATTGGTGCCACAATATCTCCTGTGCTTAATGCTTTCCCAGTGTGTTTTAGATATGCCGTGTCCAGGCTTTAGGGGACACCTCTTAAAGAATGTTGCTGGTCTACAGCTGTTGTACCATCTCAGAGACTCTAATTGATCCCATTTTTGCCGAACACATACCCACTGCTGTTTTGTCAGATAGAGCAAGTGTTGAGCTCACTGAGATGGATTCTCTGGTGAAGGGTAGTTAGGGTAAAGGATGAGAAAGAAAACAGAGCATGATTAAAAAGAGAAGGGACAGAGTCTGGGGAAGAAAAAAAAAACATAGCTTGAAAATTTCCAATGTCTTCAAGTCAGGAACTCTTTATTGCCTGGATTCTGTGCTGTTTTCTGACGTTGATTGCGTCAGAAAATTAACAATCAACTGTAAAATTCACACTGCGTTTATTGTACTTCCAAAGTTCGTCACACATTCCAACTATTTCTGTAAAAAAAATAAGGAAAAAATTCTTCAAAGCCAAGAACGCAGCATGATTTAAATTATACATTGTGGTTAATTGAGGGCAAGATCTACAGAAAGTGGGTTTGTGGTCTCAGGCAAAGTAAAGGTAATTGCAGCATGAAAGACCTCCACCTTCTTCAAGATAGCAACTGTTATGTAATTTAATTTGTATGTTTCTTTTTCCTCCTCAGAGTACATGTCCTGTGGGTATAATCATGCGCCTGGATGTACCTCATAGAGAACAGTAAGGTCCAAGAGTAATGCATTAATTCTTGTGTATTTACCAGATTTCTCTGTTATTCGGAATCAAACACATTGCTTCTAAATTAAGTTGACTTGCAAGTTTTAATTAATAGTTGATGATCACTTTACTGCGACAGACTGGCGACCTGTCCAGGGTGAACCCCGCCTCTCGCCCGGGACGCAGCTGGAGATAGGCACCAGCAACCCTCCCGACCCCATTAGGGAAGAAGGGTGTAAAGAAAATGGATGGATGGATGGATGGATGATCACTTTAACCTTGGGCTATTAAGACCCCCTGTATGTTACATGTCAAATTGCAAATTGTGGTGAGGTAGTCGTCCTGGAGAAGGTGCTTAGTGTGGATTTGGACCACAGTCTTTTGGTGTTGCAGTGGAAATAAAATGATCTTCTGAGTCATCAGAGGTCTTGCTTAGAATTTATCACAACCCATGCGCTGGACAGAAGAAAAAGACAAATTTGCTCCACTCAGGTCAAATCAAAATTGTATTTATTTTTTTCTCCCAAAGGCCAAACAGTATGTTTTTTTATGTTCTATCACAGGAAATTATGCAATATGACAAAACTGGAAAATTTTTAATCGGTTCTGAAGACTTTTGTTATAAATAATATAAAGGTATGACTTTATATTATTTACTCTTCTGCAGGTGAAACTATTATTTCTTCCACAATTCTGTAACCAGTGACAAAGTGTTGCTCCTGTATTCATTTTCCTTTAAGAATCTTAGTTACATTTTAGAAGAAAATAATTAGAATTTCTTTTGTTTGCGTTTTTTTACACTGAGGAATATATTTGACTGTGATGTTCATCACAAGGTGTCTCATTTGCTTTGCTGCTGACTGTGTCACTCCTTTGTGTATTCATTACAGTCTGAAGCACAGCACTTCCAACCAATGTTGCCAGAAATGTGAATATTTTCCTGCCTCTCTCCTTTGAGCTCCTACAATTACAACTGAAAATACTTGCCATCAAAACTTTATCCATACTTTACGGCTGAACATCCCCCTAGAGTACACTGCTGTATTGACAACATGACAAAGCAATTTGACTGTCTTAATAATTTATACCTGTATATACAGGCCTGGGTGCTTCCAGTGTGCAGGAATACGGTCATGTGATTAAAATGCAGCATGCATAGAAATATAATAAATCAAATACGCAGCACTGCAGGAAAGGAATGCATGAGAAAATGTCTGATTGTTAAACTGTAAAGTAGTGACAAAACAGAGAGTGGAAGTGCTTAAATGACTGGAGGCCATGAACACTAAGAGGTGTTGAGTGAAATCATTTCCTGTACTTTTACTGTGAGTAGGAAAAGGTAAACAAGTTGAGTCTTCATCTCTGAACTTATGTTCATGTTAACAATGGCATATTTATTCTGGACTAACTGTGTTTGCTAGTTTCTCCGTCAGTTACTTAAAAGTATTTCAGCAGGGTGCATGATAAAGGGCTAAAATAAATAAATACACATAAAAAATAAAAAAATAAAAACAACAAAGAAAAGCATGCTTTTAACCAAGATTAAAGTCTCAGATACTAACATGAGCAAGCTTTAATTAAAATATTTCTACATTTTACTGCCTTGGAAAACAACCGATGAGGTGCATCCAGTATAACAGTCCTTCAAACATGCAATCAATAACTATAGCTGCAGGTTTCTTCCTTCACAAATATTTTAGCACTCCCAACCACTGTCCTTTCATTGCATATTTTGTTCAGCCTTCAGTGCTTATGACTCATCTTCCCTCCCTGCTTCCTTCATTTTCCAAGGAGGTTTCTTAACTGAAAAAAAGTCTTTCTTTGCTTTTTGTAAGCTTATTCCAACTTATGTTTTCAATGCTGCGACAGACTGGCGACCTGTCCAGGGTGAACCCCGCCTCTCGCCCGGAACGTTAGCTGGGGATAGGAACCAGCAACCCTCCCGACCCCCTTAGGGACACAGGGTGAATAGAAAATGGATGGATGGATGGATGTTTTCAATGTCTTTCTACATAGTGGCAGCTACTTTATGATGTGGCCAGGCCATCCTCTCCATAGCCAAATTGGAAGCAGGAAATTAGCCTATGTATACGTATAATTTACATTTACAAATAAAATAATGAATTTCTCCAAAAGCAAATGTCAGAGTGAAGTTATTACAATGTTTGTTCAATCACAGTTTGCAACAGAATTCCATCTCAATCCAGCATACATTATTTATATGTGTTTAGGCTAGTCAAACAAAAATCAGTGTCAGAATTTCACATAACATTTGTTTTGGTTCATTTTTACTTACACAGAACAACATTTAATTAGAGATCACTGAAGGAATCTATTCCATTCCCTGATCTGGTAATCTGAATGAACTCTCTCAATGATAGTCTTAACAGTGTTTGAAACAATGGAGAAAAAAATACATGCAGAGCAGGTCTAATAGAGAAGAAGACAATGGATTCACTGATGTCCTTGATGTTTCTGACAGCTGACTGCTAATTTGCTGTGTCAGGCTTTCAGCACTCACTTTGATTTTGCTTCATGTAATAAATAATTTGTTGGGCCTACATGCACCTTTAAAGGCCCTTATCACTACATCAATCTAGAAAATTCCAACATCTAAACCAAAAATAATCAAAATATATTGAGTAATGTTTTGGAGAACTATGAAAACTCTACTTGTGAGTTACCTGTAAGGTTTTTGAAATAGAAAGTACCACGCTTATTTTATATGACAATGCCTTTATGAAAGCAATGCCTTTCATGAAACAACAGTAATTTAAAATCCCCTATGCAGTTGATAACAGAGGAATAACAACATACTGAAAATAATAAATCGAACAAATCACATATTAAACATAAAGTTAAAAAAAACTTGGTTTCACAAATCAACCTTCTGGAATATATATGTATGTATATGAAGCATAAACCTATTAATTGTGCTCAGTCCAGGGCAAAAAATAACATTGTCTGTAAAATAGAAATAACAATTTTAGATTACAGCCAACAGCAACATTAATTCCAAAACCCACAAACACACTCCCTAAAATAAATGTTTTGAGGTTTCACCATAAGTAAACGAAAAATACAACCAAAGCACAAAGCTCACGCAATTTTCACATGTAGATTCAGCTTAACACATTTTCAATTGCTTTTTTTTTTATCAGGCAATGAACCTGAGCTTAGGCTCAGAAGAGCATTACACAGACAGCCTTTTTTGGTTCCACAATTTTGCCCATATTTTCAGCACTGGACAAAAAATAGTGCAAAAGTTCAAAGTGATAAAATTATTAAATTGAGATTTGTTTTAATTATGACATTACATCATCCTTTATATCATTATTTTGACATTGAGTCAAAGCATAAACACCAGACAAGGAGTTTGCAAAGGAGTAGTTGAAATAAGTCTTCACTTAAGAAATGTCTTAATCATCAAAAACCTTATTTATATGTGGACCAGAAATACAAATGAAAAAGAAAAAAAAACTCTGTGTTATTCTGAATTGGGCCTAAAATACAGGAGTCTACCCACTGTTTCTCAATTTTATTGTCTCAACAAATAGCATGGTTTATTAATCGGTGTTATTTTTCCTGCTGCACTGCACACACAGGCAGAAATACAATAATTACTGATTTATTATTCCTTATCAAAAATTGTTTGAAGTAAGTCTGAGATCCTTTATGTCCTTATTGAAATAATTGTTGAAGATTGTGTTCTGTTAAATGGATTTATTTGAAATAATGAGATTCAGAAATCAAACAGCTTCCTCTGTATCTTAAGTGACAAAACTCGGCAGTGTCTCCGCACATGGACTTCAAAGAGAGAGAGCAAATCTTCTATCTGCTTAATTATGGTTTCAATTTCTCCCTTAAAATGATTAGCTCAAAAGGCATAGACAAGTTATTATCTAGAATTTTCCAGGAAATGCACACTCAATCAAGTATGCAAGGAGAAATAGGGGATAAAAAATATTTGATTGTTATTCTGTGTGTGATGAGACGATACAGACCTAATCATTATTCCACAGCCACATTTTCGTTTGAGAAAGAGGTCCATTACTCTCATTGTCATGAAGTTCCCCAGAGTTGGCCTGGAGCAATATTAATACTATAAATTAGAAATGAAAGCACGGCAGCAGGTAGCATCGAGCCGATACATTTCATTCGAGTGGATGAACGCTTACTGACACAAGTTGGATATTGCTCCCCTGGTTGCAGCAATTATAGCGTTCAACAAGCACAAAAAAATTTAATAAAGGAAAAATTCAGCACAAATGTTTGCGTGTGTCCTTTCAATATATTCTGGCAACAGAATTCTCCTCGTATGCTTGCAAAGATTAGCCTGAGATTTATGTTAATATTAAACTTTCAAATCGTGGTTCTGGTCCATTGCAAACGTTCAAATGAGAAGTAGAGGAATTTATACATCTAAGAGCCCAACAGGTCATTTTTTCTGTGGTCATGTGTGAAGTAAGTATGGAATCACCAGAGTAGATCAGCATGATCAAATGTATTCACCAATGTCACAAACATCCAGGAGGGTCACGGTCTTTAAACCGCTCCAGAATATAATGTTTCAAGTCGAGTCTGTGGGTAAAAAAGGTTTTCCTAGTAAGTTATGTTTTTCATGCAATCATTCACTGGAGTTTGTTGAACATGCCATGGTGTTATGAACTACAGACAGCACAGTCTATGTCACTTTGAACTTTCTGTATGAAAGGAAAAACTTTGGAGATGATTAAAAAGCGTGTTCTGCCAAACTTTGTGCAGTTATAACTTCTTCTAGTGACAGCATAAAAAGGGAAAGGAGTGCTTTGTTTGAACCAAAATAAGGTGTCTTGTGAAAATCCAACATATGTGGCAAGATGGGAAACAAGCAAAAAAGACATAAGATAGTAAAGTGGAACAGCCTTAAGATATATAGCTTTTTCATTATTTTTTTACTTGCAGCAAAAAAAAAAAAAGAATAATTTTGTGGCAAATTTGAATCAATGCTGGAGCGGGTTCTCTGGTTTCCTTACAAAATCCTGCATGGTTATTAGTTGTTGTTGTCCGCTCCTAATTAAAACGACATATAATCCCCTGACGCAAACAAGTCATTGATAGCACATTTGGTGCCATATAGAGAAATTAATTGTGTCATTAGTGTCCATTTTGTGTTTTAAATGAAAGTCTCATTTATGGCACTCCAAAGGGACTGTATCTATACTGTGCAAGACCACACCAGAATTGTGTGTGTTGTTCACTGACAAAGAAGTTATGAATAGCGGGAGGCCATGCATTGCTAATTAGATATAATTTTGCCAGGGAGCTTATCAAAGTCTCCTCAATAGCTTGGTCCCTGAGCTCAGGAATGAATACCATCATTACATTAGCAAGCAATGCTTGATTGCACCTGTGGATGTTGCAGTGCTTGTTTTGTCCTTTGCAGAAGGAAATTCGCTGATAAGAAAACGGAGGATAGCCTGACTCTTGTAATTTGTGTTATGTACAAACTTTTGCTCATTTATTTGTGTTTTATCAAGCTTCCTGAAGACCAAGGGCTTATTGGAGTCACTGGAACAAAAACAGGAAAAAAATGTTAACTTGATTAGCATTTGCAGATTTTTCTTATACAGAAGTCTGTTTTTGCCAATCTCACACTATTGAATCTTCTCCTGTAATATTTCACAAGGTTGCAACATACTGAAATACAGGTTTCTGACCAATAATAACCTTCATACAGTTTCTTTAGCACTTCAGATATTCTCCTATGCTCTTTTATATTCAAATCACTCTATAATGTATTTGTTGAATTTAGATCTGGGGAGTGAGTTGGTTATGGACAAATGGTGGAACATTTTCTGATTTTATTTGTCATTTGTTTTGTATATTAATTTTTTTTTGGGGGGGGGAGGGGGGGCATGATGATGACTAGTTCAGTCTTCAATTTTCTATGCAGCATCTCTAGAATTAGAACTGGAAAAAATCTTGTAAAAAAAATTTTTTATTTTTTTGTTGGGGTTAAAATTCAGTTTGTTTGGAATATCTTATTATTACATAATTCATTTGACTGTTTTTTTTTCATTTTCTGTTTATCCTACTGTTATGTACTATTTTTCATGTTTTCATTATGAAAAAAGCCCTTTAAGTTCCCTTGTTGCCAAAATATCCACTTGCACGAAAGTAGTGATATCAATAGCTTCAGTTTATGTGTATAAGTTGATTTGTTCAACGAGGACACATGTTTTTTTTTTCATTATTATAAACCATTTGGCTGTTCAAAAGGGCCTTAATGCTAATTTGGCACTCATAATTGATGAACAGGTGTTTAAATTGCTGACATACGATCAATCTTTAATTTAACTCAGAGAAAAAAACAACAACAATGCTGCAGCAAGTTATCGTAGGTATGTTTATCATATGTATCATCCTGCCGTGAAAATGCTAAAGATAGTTATTGATTTAATAACATCAACAGGTGTTTTATACTGCAACAAAACACACAAAAAACTAAAACTAAAAGAAAGCAAAACATTGAATTGCTATGCCTGAGAAACATTATTCTTACAAACAACATTTATTTAATTTTATTTTTTGCATTGATGGTTAGGCTAGTTATTCTGCCAGTGCTTTCAGTTTTATCCATGGCATGAATTTTGTTGTGTCCTCATGCCTCTGCTTTGGGTTGTTACTTTGCCACAGTAATCCCACAGTAAAAAGTGTTTTGAATGGAGAGGCTGTTACTGGTCAAGGACTTGAAACAAACCCTTCAATTTCAAGAGTTTCTCTATTTTTTAGGATGTCATAATCTCTGGTGAGAGTAAGAGTGCACACTATTTTTTTTCTGTGTTTGCCAATTAGTGACTATCTAATTCAGCAAATTCCTGGTAGAAAAATATGTTTGGCAAAAAAAGAAAGAAAGAGTTTTCAATAGATTCTAGAGCATGAAGCTCTTAATAATTGCTACTTTTTATAGCACTCAGGACTATTTTTCATTTTGAATACTGACTTTATTTAGGCTAGAGGTGCATTTATATCAATCTAACAGTACAACAGAAGCCAAACCAATTAACTGTAAGTTTTTTCAAAGCATGTTATGATTTCAGCAACAGACTGTACAGAATTCAAACACGTTCAGCACTTTCTATATTTTAATGTTTGCTAGGCTACTGGTGAGAGCAGTCGAGCTCTTAGTTGAACCTTCGATTGAGCAGGAACAATAAACCAATTAAATAAATTATCACAAGCAATTACTTTCAATTTTTGCCATTAAAATGATTTTTAATAACTCTTAAATAAACACACAATGTTGTTTTCTGTTTGAAGTTTTGGGAGGAATTTTCTGCTGCTGCTTGGAAAAGGATAAGTTAAAGCAATGAGTATGAACCAAAACTGTAATAAAAAAAAAACAACAAAGCAATGATGCAGAAAAAGTGTGAAAAGCTTCTCTCCAATGTCAGAAAGACAGTGAGGTTTGCTTTGGGTGAGCTATGAGGGAAAAGTCTTTCTCACTGTTTGTTTGGGTGAAAACATTCAAATGAGAGAGGGAACACACACAAACACACACAATTACCAAATAGCTGTGCTCCTCCAGGAACACAGATTAGGGTTAACTTTTTCCGTTTTGAACTTGAACTGTGGTATCAGACATTAATGAAATGCAGCTCAGCCTTCCTTTGCTTCCTTTTTTTTTTGGTTCTCTGCTGTATGGTAATTTTATGCAGCTACCCATGCATGAAGAGTGGCTCTTGATGAAGTACAAGGGAGAAATGCCCAAAAACATGGAGCCCAGGACTCAGTCTAGTGTTCATATTTACTTCAAAGGAGAGTATGATTTTATACCAACTGGATTTTCTTCTGTTATTAAACGAAGAGCAGGAACATTAAAATAATTGTCATGTTTCTAGCCCTTCAGCTCTACCTTGACTGTGCTGATTACTCATTACCCTCACCTGCACTCTGCTGCTCCCTATTTAAACAGCTGCTTGTCACAAGCGCTGTGTGAGATCATCTGTTGCCACAGTCACAGCTTTCAAGCCGTGTCTCATGTTTCAAAGAGTTTTCTGATCCTGCCTGTTTTTTGACCACAGACCTTTGCCTAATCCTTGTTGGAAGTCCTGTTGCTGAACCCTGCCTGTTTCTGACCCTGCCTGCTGCCTTCTGGTTACTGGATTTTCATTGCCTGAGACCCTCCCGTGCATGACTCCGGACTGTTTCACAGCTCTGCCTCTGGTTGGTGGATTTTGTCGCTGTCTCCTGTTTGTCCCCTGAGCCCCACCTGACCTCCCATTGTCCATTCACCCAACTCTTCCCGCGGCTGGACTCCTGATCCATGTGGATGCCCCATCCCTGACCTACCAGTGTGACCACACCTTTCTACACCATTATTTTAAAAATAAAACTTTTGGTGAACCGTCCTCTTGTTTCGGCTGCGTTTTGGGTTACGACTGATTTTGCTTTTAACGTTACATACAATGGCAAATTTAAATTCGAATTTGATGATAGAGCATCTCAAAGTAGTCCAGAATGAAAATATATGATTATTTTTTAACAGTTGAAAATATGAAAAGTATATTTGCATTCAAGCTTCCTAGATAAATAGGAGACGATGTCTACTGCATACCTGGATTAAAACAGTTGACCGTTCTTTGCTAAATAGTAAAAATAAAGGGAAAACATCATCAGTTTTTTAATATTCTCAGTCAACTTTGACTTTACTATTCTAACTCCAGAATCTGTTGTATCTAAATGAGATTCATCAAGGAAAAACGTGCAGTCTTAGAGTTTCTTTGTGGAGTCCCGGGTTACCCAAAAAAGAAATAAAATTAAAAAAAAAATGCTCTGGAAAACCAGGTATTTGGTTTTCTTTTGTTGCACAGTTAGGCACTATTTTATGTTGGTCTATCATGCAACAGACATTCAAGTTTGAAGAAGTTCAATTCAGTCACAATTACTGCTGATTGTTTAAGGATTTTTCTCTCATTATAAACACCTCTTTTGCTTTCATATTTTAAAACATTGAATATTTAAGGAGATTAAATCTGTGAAAAACAAATGTTTCCAATGATGTGGTAGTGAAACATTTCAGATATTTGCCAGAGAGCTCTGGGGGTTAAATTAAGCTATTTAATCAGTGAGTGTCATCACCATGGCAGTGAACTCACCAGACAGATGGTAGAGGCTGTATGTATCATGGAAGCACGCTCCGTCGGTTCTCCTCTATGTTCACAAGACAGTCCTGGGATTTACACGGTCTGAGTCCGTCCTTAATGAGAGCTGTAATCATTCCATGCACTGGACCACACTATCTAGCTAACGACAATCAGTGTGAGTTGAAGAAACCACACACACATTTCACACAATCCAGTGGGGATTCCTGATCACAGAGCTCCATAACATTCCCACCGCTCACCGAGCTTTGAAAATGATGAAACATGTACATATCACGTGAAAAAAGCTATTTTGCTTCCACAAGTCACATCACTTAGAACAAGCCTGCAAAAACTGACATATTTTTGTCATAATCCTTTCTGTTTTATTAATGTTTTTTTTTTTTTTTTCCCAGTATTTTGACTTCCGCGTTTCATGTATAGTATCCAGATTTGTTCATCTGTTAAGAGTGCAACAAAATATTTACATTGGATAAGGTCATTTTTGAGGTACAGCTGAAAAAGTGAAGGCGAGTCTGTGCAGTTTCCTTCCCACGACCTTCAACATACGTTTTAGTTGATCAAAAATATTGACAGTGTCTTTAGGGTTCAGTTCAAATGGGATAAAACAATAAAATACTAGCTATTTTATAAGGACGGCTCTTTAAGAACCTTTTCTATGGCTGGTTCATGGTGAAGATGGCATGCTTAGGTTATCTTCTGTTTTCCAAAGGGGTGGGTTTTTTTTTCTTGTTTTTTTTTTTTTTTTTAGAAAATTTGCAACAAGCCTAAAATTTAGCATATGTTTCATGTTTATGTTTTGCAAGAAGCCAAACCAGACAGACACAACGAGTTCTGTGTAACTCATAAGTACACTGGTTGGTACAGCCTGTGATGGTTACCTGTTTAGATTTAAACACTATTTTGAACTACTTTTTTTTTTTTTTTGGCAATACACAGAAAGTATACATTGATCGTGGTGAATGCAAAGCATCTTTTCCTGACAACCGTAATTATTCTTGTGGTTTAACAAAGCTGTGAAGCTTTGAAGGACATATTAGTTTGTCAAAGTTATATCCCAGGTAATGTTCCAGAAGTTAAGTGCCATGGTGCTTGGTTGGTGAAAGCTCTATAGTTAGATTTATTTTAAAATGTTTTTCCCCACTCCTGCACAAAACAAGCTTCAGTGGTGAGTGCCACTCAGTCATACAGTTGTCATTACCTTTGTGGTTGAAACAGCACATTTTATGTGTGTCTTTTTTGTGGAGTTTTTCTTTTTTGTACTATTTTTGCCAGCCCACTATGAAACTGATTGCACCAAAAGCCTCTCTGCGGTGTTATTCACTTTTCAAGACGAGCTCTAAACAAGAAAAACACATTTCGGGAACAACTGATGGATGTAACTAAAACTGTAAGCAATGTTTTCTTCATTAGCAGAAACAAATGTATTGCTATATCTGCAAAGAGTGGCTTAGTTGGATGACATCAGATTTTATTTTATAACAATGTAAATGGATCCATGGTAGTTTCACCTGATTGAGACAGGGTTATAAATAACAACATCTTATCATCATCATCATTATCATTTATTTATTTTATGAAGGAGCCATTTCTCCTCCTAAATCAGCTGTAGGTTGTTTGCCCCTTGCAGTCCACATATTTCTTGAACTGTCTTAATTTCTTGTTTAATTAGCTAGAAAAGTCAGTGTGAGGCATGGCACTGTTGAAATACAGCCGTGCTGCATCTGGACTATGGTTGGTATGAATTTTTCTTGTGCAGATTGCCAAAGCCTCTGGTTTTCTAAAAATAAATGAAAAAGTGAAAGGGAGCAGAAAAAAAGAAATTAGAACTATTGTATTACAGTTAAACAATTTGTAGCTGTAATCTGTCTTGAAAAAGTCGTTACACCTCTTAATCCTTACATCTTAAAAATTTAAAACCACAAACTTCAATATATTTTATTGAGACCTTCTGTGGAAAAGCTTCTCAAAATGTCACAACTTTCCAAACTTAAATGTATTTTTAGTAGATTAGGATTTTATGTGCAGTAATATGTAATATATATATATATATATATATATATATATATATATATATATATATATATATATATATATATATATATATATATATATATATATATATATATATATATATATATATATATGTGTGTGTGTGTGTGTATCTTTATTTTGTAGAAGCATTTTATTTTGATTGTCTCAAGGCTAATATTTTTGTCCATTTTGCTTGCCATAATAGATTAAGCAGAGTTACGATGCCTGCTAAAAATAGAAATGTTCAAATCTTGTCTATGATTCGTATCTAAACTGAGGTCTGATCCACTCTAGCATGTTGATATGATTTGATTTAAAGTATTCCCTTCATGCATAATGAAGGCTAGTACATGGCTAATTTACATTAACTCATCAAATTTTACTCTATTCTTGGCTTAATGCATGGAGACATATTGATGCTGCTCCATATTGTGGACAAAATCAGTGTTGGTAGGCTCACTCTGAGAAATATAGTCCTCAAGATGAGCAGCCTTCATCACTGACCAAGTAGAAAGTCAAGGGTGGCTTCCGTTTCACCAACTTAAATCTGTTCAACATGGACATGCTGTGACGTAGAATACCACAAGACATTTAAAATTCATTGGCCATACTGGTGTGGAACAAAGGCGAAAGAGGCGGCTGATGTGACTCGATTGTCTAAATTCTTGACCTGGGTTCCTGTGACATATTGATTCTCAACAAACAGCTGTCCATACTTTAAGCCAAATTAACCTGTCATGTCAACTTCTTTCTATTTTTGTCTCGTTTTCAATGTAGCCTGGAAGGATACTGCTGCCATCAACTGGAAGAAATTATCACACTACCATATAATAAACAATTTTAACAATGTATTCCCATGTTTGCATAACTTCGTCATATTATACATACATCTTTTCCTCCTTGATCTCAATATCCTTCCATAACATAGTTTTTACAATAAATATATCAAGTAAAACTTAAAATTCATAACACTGTGGATCAGTTTAGGTTTTACCCTACAAATGTTTTTTTTGTTTTGTTTTTTTTTTTCAATCTGAGTGGGCTTTCTGCACTGTGAAAATAATACTTAAGCTCAAATTAACTTTATTTTATCTAAATTAATTACTGTTGTCAAAAGTAAAGTTAAAGTACACTGTAAATAATGCCTGTAGTTTGGAGGAAGCAATGCATTTTTATCTGTATCAATGAGGTGTCTTCTTTACTTTATCTGCCTGAGCAATTCCCAAAATTTAATAAGCGCTTTGAAGGTAAGGTTGCCGTCTCCCTCTCTCTTTGTGCTGTTGTCGGACTTTTCTCCATTGTGAGGCTTTCTCCTGGCAGCTCAGCTCACTGGACCTTGACAGCATTTCATTAGACAGGAGGTCCTCTGAGTTTTTAAGGCAATGAGGCCTATTCCTTCCACTGGCATGTTTATGCTTCTTCTCCTTTTGTTCTGACCAACATAGACATCTACTAAAATATCTGTTAATGAGATGTAAAAATAAAGCTGAATTTCTCTACTGGGAAATCTTATCATAGCATTTAACTTAGAAAAAAAGTTATACCTGTTAAGATTTTCCTAAAGTATCCTTATTCTTTAAAGGCCATTTATCATTATACTGTAGAGGTAGAAAATAAAAACAGTGTAATATAAACAAATTGCAATAGGCTATATTTTTAATCAGGTAGGTAAGCGGTTTTAAAACTCAGTTTCATATAACAAACTTTAGCCCTGTGGTGTTTTGCCTCCAGAAACAGGATAATGGATAACGTGTTATGTTTTGAGGTGAACAAACATTGTCTCATCACCATTTGGGAACCTTTAGTTGAACCCTTAGTTGCCTTGTGCTCACTGTTTTCTTTTACGCTTAATTTCTTTTATAAAGTTTCCAATTTTTGACTTGGAAAAAAAAAAAATAAAATTATGGTGAGCTACATGCAGAAATACAACTGAAAAAAGTTAGAAACTTATACTATGCTGCATGCCCTTTCAAAGAAAGTTCACAAAAGAGTTAATGATTCTTTGTTTGTTTTATATTTTCACAAATTACTGGTTTCCTGCTGAGCAACACAGCTTTTTGCTGAAGTTTGAACATGAATCTGAAAAGACTTACTTTGTTAGTCCGATAAACAGTTCACAGCCCTTTCCCTTAATAATGTTGCACTTGCTGCATAAATTATTGTTTATGCAGGTGATTGTGTTCAACATGCACATTTCAGCACCTTGACCCTGCGGATCAAATTTCTAATCATAGCATTTGGCTCAAGGTCTACAAAGATCCAGCGATGCATTCAAAAACATCCATATTAATGACAAGAGGTGGAAAATGCTGTGTAAGTGATGCATGGGATTGCATTATCATCAGGGCGCCAAAAGCCCACAGAACAATTTCGTAAAGTGCAAAATTCTGTTGCAACACTCAAGTACTTCTGACCAGTAATGACAGAATTAGAACTAGTAGAACCTGGCAAACAGACAGATCAGATTAGAAATGCTCGAGCCACTAAAGATAGGAAAGGAACAAAGACAAAATACTTTGTCTCCTCCTGATTCCTTCGAGCAATCACAATATCTTCCTGCTGAGATAACTGACTCATTTTGTCAGATGCTGTTTGAGATTTGCCCTGTGAAATGGACTGTGGACCTATAAACTAGAACAGAGGAAAAGGACCTGTAGGTTTCCAAAGCAACGGTTTCTCTTCATTAGTCACTGGTAAATAAGTTCAGCCTGGTTGGTTTTAATAATTAAATCAAATGAACAAGATGGCGTGATTCGTAGGAGAAGAATTTAAATATGTACAAATGCAATTGCTCTGTTACAGCAACATAAAAATTGTCAATCCACAAGGCATTTAATAAAAATGGAGAAAACTGAGAATAGCAACAGACATTTCACAAAGTGGAGGAGAGATAGTTAGTTGGGTAATGGAAACAGCCAGTCGAAATCACTTCTAACTAGTGTGGACATAATGCTGCACTCAGCAGAAACATAACTTCAACACACATTTATTATGCTGAGAAGGTCTTTCCAAGAACACACTATTGACTGAGGAGATTTACAGATAATATCTATCTATCTATCTATGTATCTATCTATCTATGTATCTATCTATCTATGTATCTATCTATCTATGTATCTATCTATGTATCTATCTATGTATCTATCTATCTATAACCTGCATCAGTACAGATGATTCACTTGGCTGAATTGCCTCTAGCTTGTCATCAAGTTAAGCAAAAGCATTTGAATGTTTTCTTCATTCAGGTGTTCATTCAGAAAACATCTGAAAGACGTACAACATTTGTCCTTGACGATTGACTTTGGACACCGGTTTTAGCATGCTATTGTCTAAATGTCCATGACAGAGAGAAGCAACAAGACCAGAGAAATAGTTGAGAAACTATTACCAGTTGAGAACAGCTTTAATAAGAAAATCGTTTTTCTAAAGGAAAGCAAAAAGTGAATTCCTGACGGCACATCCTTGTGAGCAAGCTGTCTCTGATGTCAAGTTATTCTCCTCTCTCTCCCTTCCAGCTACATTTGAGGTCATCTCAGTCACTCTGCTCTCACATTGTCTCAAAAGCTAGTTGTCAAATTCTATAAAAGGTTTTAAATGAATTGAAAAGCAAGGAGCATTAGCAGAGGGTTCTGCAGGGAATGACACCTACAGGTTGTGCACCAATAAGGCAAAAGATTATGACCACTGATAAGGCAGTTCCAAGTGCTTTACACCTTAAAAATGCAATACAGAAATCAATTATGAAGCATGCAAAAACAATGCATTTTGTCTAATACCATCATAAAGCAAATGCACATCAAATATATTGATATATGTTCCAGTTATAATTAATCAAAGCAGCTCTAAACATGTGAGCTTTTGGCCTTAATTTAAAGAAACTTTTCCAGTTTTCTGACAAATAGCCTTTGTGACATAGAAACAAATATGTTAATGTTAATGATTCTATATGAGCTACAGAACTTCATGGATCTGCTTTAAACACCTGGATGAGAAATACAACAGCAAGCCTTCAGGTGTCTAGTGAAGTGAAGGATCAGGGCTTTGACAGACTTGTACAGTACTAACCCAGTGGCCGTGTTGTTGCACTTCATTATTGTTGTAAGAATGGTCATTCATTTCAAGGAGGACACTTTGAAAACAGCAATAAAAAGAAAACATAAATATAAAAGAGAAAAAAAAAAGAAAGCATCTCCAGTTATTTGAGCCAACACTCATCTCCAAACAAATACTTCAGAGGCAAGTAAATGAGCCAAGAGGGGACTGCGCCAGCCAAGAGCACTGCAGGAGTCACAGCTGTTCAAATGGGAAAAGGTGGTAGACAAACTAGACACTTATTATGATTCTGGGACTCTTGCTCTGATTACGCCCTAATTGTCATTCTCAACAAAGATGAAGTGCTACCCCAGACATAATGACAAATGTATGCCAGAAACTGGATACAATACAGCAACAGCCATTAGCTGAAAACTCAAAGACGCCAAAACAGCATGTGCACAACAAGGGTGGATATGAGAGAACTCCAAGGCATGTTTTCTCATATGAACCTGAGGCTATGTTACCTTGAATCTGATATCAGAAGGTCAGCCTGACCCAGAAGACCTTTTGATTGATCAGAACACTTAAGCCTGAAGGCTCTTTCTGTGTCCACAGTGGGCCTCAAAGCAACTATCACTTTTCCGTAAAGCTAGGAATCACTCTGTGGTGATGAATGAGGAAGAGGCAGGGAGTATTCAGGGGCGGGGGGTGACAAAGCCCTGTGTCACAGCGGAACATAGCAGGACAGGGGCAGAGGAATGGGACTCAGTCGTTAATGCCTAAGGAGAGGAGGGGTCTTATAAATGGCTCCTGCTTTGGGCCAACTACTCAATTAGTTGACCTGACAAAGTGCTCTGTCTCCGCTCAACCACTGTTTTTCTGGCTCTGTGCAATGTTTGTCATTAGCTTACAGGTGGAAAATAAAAGACAAAGGGGATGTTGGGGCGATGAGAGCTGAAGGTCAAAGAGACAACTTATTTTTTTTTATCATCCATTACGATCATCAATTAAATGTAATGAGATGAGACTTCAGAGATTTTAATTGTATTTTTTTTACAACGTGGAACTTAAGAGTTCCTTGCTGACATTATATTTTACCGAACAACTCAATTACTGGGATATTGGACTGCAGAGAGTCTAGGTTGTAAAAAGTCTGCAATTGCAAATTAATCCCCAAAGTGAAATTCAGTTCTTTATATGTTGGGTATTAGCCAAAGCCTTTTTAATAGTTCAAGACAGTTTTGGAAGTTCAGAAGGGTACACTGTTCAATCCATGGGGAAGTCAGAAAATGTAGATCACATGCTTTAAATGGAAATGTGAAAATAATAGGGAAAAATGACTCACTATCTGCTTTGTTCTTTGATCTTTGTCATTTCAATTAATGCGTTTTGGGTTTACCTTGATCAAATGTGATTTGGATGCTACTCAAGACATCAATTTATAATATTCTTTTCTCTTTCTCCTCAACATCAAACATTACAGGAATAAAAAGACGCATATACATAAAATACAAACAAATATATATCATTCCATATTGGATTTTTTTAATTATATCTTAATTGGCGCAATTACTGGTCTGTATGTTTAAACGCATATCAAGTTCAGTTCAAATAACATTTGTTAGATCTAAATTAAAATATATAATTTCTTCCAGCTTAAGTCATTTTTTGTTCTGTTTCCGAATTCTGTTTTAACCCAGATGATTTTTAATCTTGGTTTTGTAATATTTCTAACTTTATAGTGTTTCAGTAAACTATTTGTCATGTTTGGCTCAACTTTCCTAACCCACATGCAGAACACGACAGGAGAATAGATGTTCCGTTAAAGGTTTATTTACAAAGAAATCAGAGAAATGTATCGCGGGCGGGGAAAGCGTCTCCCAGGGAACGGCTCGCAGTCTGAATGACACACTAGGAAGGTAACAGAGAGATGGTGAGTTTTAGGTCATGGGAATTGGGAGCTTCGAAGAAAAGGAGTGGTCTTACTTGTGGCGAGGTGGATTACGAGCTGGGGGAAGGGTTCCGGGCCGTAGGATCGGGTAGGTCTTCGAGTGGGTCCTTTGAGGTTCCAGGGGTCCAGAGGGAGAAGGCTGCGGCGGAGGGCGGACAGGTAAGAACAAGCGGGACAAGTTCTCGGAAGGGAACTCCACGTTTCCAGAGCGGCACCTGAAAGTGACAAGCAACAGGTGATTTACTCGAGAGGAAAACTCAGGTAAACACAGAGAGGCTCTTGTTCAGTGGCTCGGGCTACCATTGCAGGTTAACACTCAGGCGTTGAATGAGTGTCGGTCAGCTCCTCTTCAACATCCGAGCAGATGAGTGATCAGCAACTGGTGTGTCGGGAGATCCGACACACCCCTCCGGGACGGCAGCCTCTGGCACCCTCTAGTGGTAGGAACAAATAGGAACCCAACCCACAACTAAAACAAAACCAAAAACCCCAGTACCTAACCCCTTAATGGGTCGCCACCATGCCTAGAAGAGCTGGATTGAAGCGAACGACGGTAGTCCCTTATAAGGGATGGATCCAAAATGAAGGAGCCGGGGACCCAGGAACGATCTTCCGGGCCGTAGCCCTCCCAATCAACGAGGTATCGCCAGCCGCGACCTCGTCGACGGGAGTCCACGATCCGGCGGACGGAGTAGGCCGGATGGCCATCAACTTCTCGGGGAGGAGGAGGGGGCTCGGAAGGAGGGCAGAGCGAGCTGGTCTGGACGGGTTTGATTCGAGAAACATGGAACGTGGGGTGAATGCGCAGGGAGGGAGGGAGGCGCAGGCGGACTGCAGTAGGGTTAATAACAGACTGAATTTCGAAAGGACCTATGAACTTGGGAGACAGTTTCTTGGACATAGATTTTAGCGGTATATCTTGTGTCGACAACCATACCTTCTGGCCCGGGGTGTAATCAGGAGCGGGGATCCTCCTGCGGTCAGCCAGCCTCTTGTTTTGGCCAGCTGTGCGGTTGAGTGCGTGAACCGTCTCCCTCCAGATCTTGTGACAACGGCGGATGTGGTGTTGCACCGATGTAACGGCAATGTCGACCTCTTCAGTCGCAAACAGCGGTGGCTGATACCCTATAGAGGCTTCGAAGGGGGACCGACCTGTGGCTGCAGAAACATGACAATTATGAGCATACTCCACCCATGGGAGAAAAATGCTCCAGTCAGCAGGGTTGGTGGATGTGAGGCAACGGAGAGAGGATTCCAGTTCTTGATTCATACGCTCAGTCTGGCCATTGGTCTGTGGGTGGAACCCAGATGTCAGCGCTACTCTTGCGTCAAGCGCTGAACAGAAACCTTTCCATACCTGTGACGTAAACTGGGGTCCTCGGTCAGACAAAATCTCCACTGGAATGCCATGCAAACGAAAAAACATGTTTAACCAGTAATTGAGCTGTCTGAAAAGCAGATGGTAGTTTACGGAGGGAAATTAAATGACAGGCCTTAGAGAAACGGTCTATTATGGTAAGGATTGTTGTCATACCTTTAGAAGAGGGAAGGCCAGTGACAAAATCAATCGCAATGTGCGACCATGGGCGCTTGGGGACGGGTAAAGGTTGGAGGAGGCCCGAGGGAGGTCGGTGGGAGGATTTATTCCTAGAACAAACAGGGCAGGCAGAAACGAATTCTTTAACATCCTTATGTATAGATGACCACCAAAACTTCCGGTTAATAAGAGCGATGGTACGGCTGATGCCCGGGTGTGCAGAAAACTTAGAGGAATGGATCCAGTGTAGAAAACGGGACCTGACTGTAGATGGAACATAAATTTTATTTGGGGAACAGGACTCGGGAGTGGGCTCGGTTCGCTGGGCTTGTCTTATAAGATCTTCGATCTCCCAAGAAACTGACGCTACCACACAGCTAGGAGGCAGAATCGTGGTAGAAACTCTGTCGGAGTCATCTGGAGAGTGAATACGTGAGAGGGCATCAGGTTTGATATTACGAGAACCAGGACGGAAGGAAATGGTGAGATTGAACCGGGAGAAAAACAGGGACCAGCGTGACTGCCGAGGATTAAGTCGCTTAGCGGATTGGAGGTAAGCCAGGTTCTTATGATCCGTCCAAACCAGCACGGGATGTTCAGCGCCCTCCAACCAGTGCCGCCACTCCTCTAAGGCCAGCTCGATGGCCAACAGTTCTCTATCGCCCACGTCATAGTTTCGCTCCGAGGGAGAAAGCCTACGGGAAAAAAAGGCACAGGGGTGAGTTTTGCCGTCAGTGTTCGAAACCTGTGATAGGACTGCTCCTACCCCCATGTCAGAGGCATCAACCTCAACAATAAACTGCTTCTGCGGGTCGGGTTGAACAAGGACCGGTGCAGACGCAAACAGGGATTTAAGTCTCTTGAATGCAGCGTCTGCTGCTTGGGTCCAACAGAAACTGGACTTGGTCGAAGTTAGTGATGTTAGGGGTAAGGCAGTCTGACTGTAATTTCGAATGAAACGACGATAGAAGTTTGCAAATCCTAGGAACCGTTGGAGCTGTTTACGTGAGTCCGGGGTGGGCCAATCCAACACGGCTTTGATCTTCTCCTCTGTGGGTCTTATCTGCCCGCCCTCTAGAATATAACCAAGAAAGGAGATTGAAGCTTTGTGAAACTCACATTTCTCTGCCTTCACAAACAGTCTGTTTTCCAGGAGCCGCTGGAGGACGAGACGGACATGGCGACGGTGTTCCAAGAGGCTCTTAGAAAAGATGAGAATATCATCAAGGTACACAAAAACAAAAACATTAAGGAAGTCTCTCAGGACGTCGTTGACAAGTGCTTGGAAAAAAGCAGGGGCATTAGACAAACCAAAAGGCATGACCAAATACTCAAAGTGACCTAACGGAGTCTTGAAGGCCGTCTTCCACTCGTCACCTTGACGAATGCGAAGAAGATGGTACGCGTTTCTTAAGTCGAGTTTGGAAAAAATGGTGGAGCCGTGGACCGGTTCAAATGCAGATGATAATAGGGGCAGAGGATATTTATTCTTAACAGTTATTTGATTTAAACCCCTATAATCAATACAGGGACGGAGAGAGCCATCTTTCTTTCCCACAAAGAAGAATCCCGCCCCTAGAGGAGAGGAGGATGTGCGGATGATACTGTTTGTTACTGCGCAATAGCCAGCCCCGCCCTCTCCTCACAACTCCTCGGGCTGACTACTGAACCAGTTCTCTGTCTAACAGGTCCGGAAAATCTCTAAGACCCGGGTCTTACCCTGAACAAAGTCTATAGGAGATAATCTGTTTAAACTGGTGGCGGAAGAGATTCGTCTAGCACTAACTACCTCCTTATCCAGAAGTTATGACCCTTTCCAGTTAAGGAACAATCAACCGAGTAGCCTTCACAGCTGCATAATTCCAATAACCACTTCTGTTAACGGTAGTTCTCTTCCTGTCGTAACGTGCACTTGGTAACGGCTAGATAATTTTTAGTGACTAAGATATAAGTCCCAGGGTCATTATTTTACTCTCACCAAAGGAAAGTCTGAAGCCACCACATTACTAGAATCATGCATACTGATTTTACTATAAATAGAAGAACTTTAACTCAAGTGACTCAATTAATTTCAATGTCCACAACCTAATCAGAATTTTTTAAGATATATGTATTTATTAAGCAAGCTTTAGCATGGAAAATGACAGGCATACAGAATTTACTTGTGATTACCATACAAAGAAAATCAATATATTTTAGATCAATTCAACCTTTACCTAACAACCTTCCTACACTGTCATCTATCTATCGAATAGGCTTTGGGGTGTGGCACAACTCATACTCATCGATGGTATCGGATCTTGGCAACCGGAGTCCTTGTAGTCCTTGGTCAGAGTCTTTGACTTTAAATCATAAATCCTCTTTGGAACCGAAACAAAAATGAACTGTCTGCTTCATCCAGCCGAACAGCCCTTAGTCTATCCTGTGACTTTTGTTCAGTTCCCCAAGTCCGTTGAGATGTAATTCTTTGAAATCGCTGGGTAGAGTGCAGAGTTTGGAAATCTAATTAGGAACCAAGGCAGTGGGTCGGATCTCGCCCTTTGGTCCGGCGTGAGGAGCTCCGTTGTCCTCCTTGTGGCGCTTTTCTTGGTTCCAGGGCGTAGTCCTCTGCTGGTCTTCTTACCACACTTGTGTAGAGTCTCAGCGCCGGCGACGAAGAACACCGTATCACCTCGGTCTCACGATTTTATACTTTTCTCCCTCCCTGGGGAGTACACCGAGGGCGGGAGAGAGAGAAAGACAAAGAGCAGTTTGTGCGCTGCTTCATAGTTGCGCAACCCGCCCATCTGCAAATTTGGGCACTATGACTCACTTGTGAGGTAATGTGCTTGTGAATCTTGGGACTTTCCGGGAGCAATAGACTCCAGCTTGAGACACAATGACCCCATTGCAAAACTATGTGTTTGGGCTTTTTTGGGGCTTTCCGAGTTGCTGTAGCTGTATGTGTCATAGCCTAGGACTTTCTGGGACTTTCCGAGTTGCAATAACAGCATGTGTCAGCCTCAACACCCCAACCTTACTTCTCCTTATTCTGTATGTAACTTTTAATCATACAAGTTACTTCAATCATTAAAATCATATAAAACATTAGTACATTAGCCGTTTCGATAATTACTTCAATCATTAAAATCATATAAAACATTAGTACATTAGATGCTTCGATTCTATTTTCTCGTTACAACATTAATAGAATACAGAGAACACATTCTCATACAAAGAGTACACAATAAGCAATCATTTTTAATCAACATACAGGGCTGCCACAATCTTCTAAGTACTTTATGATCCGTTGTTCTGCATGTGCCTGGACAGATCTCAAATTTACATACATTTTCATACCAGAGTTCTTGACACCCCCTCCTTGAGATCGGACAGTGCTCAGCAGAACACGCACAGTCCTACTCAAAAGAGGTCAAGGCCGTTGTCCAGTCCATCATCACAGCAAAGAAAGAGAACATCCTCTTCAGCGATGACCGTAGGAGAGGGAGACGGTGTCCACGCATCCACAACGTCGTACTCCGTGAGATTCGACGGTGGTGGGAGCAAGACATCCGTGTCCATATCCTCGTCAGATGTAGAGCAGGGCTGGGGCTGAAGATGTGGGGGACTCGGCCGAGGTGGAGGAGCTGGGGCAGAACCAGCCGCAGTCACCTCTTGGGGAGGTGTTGGGAGACATAACTCTGCCAACAGCTCCTGGAATTCTTCCTCGTAGGTGGATGATGAAGAACCGGTGTCAGTCGTCTGGCAGGGTTGGTGAGATGAACTGAGTAACTCAGTTTGGGAACACTGATCCTGTGTTGCTGTGCTAGTTTGGGTTCCGACGTCGACGAACATATCCGGAGATACTGGACAAACAGGGGGAATATACTCTCCCACAGCCACCACCTTGCCATTCAAAAGATGAAGAGTAGGTAGGCAACGACGGGACACTTGGTTCTCCCACAATTTCCTGACTATGGGGTACATCCGCCCATTGCCCAGTTTGGACGATGATAGCTCGTTGCCTTGGCCCAAGGCAGAGGTCCACACGATCTTGTGGTCTCGCCCAGGATTCTAGATGTAGAAGCAATGTACGGGACCCCACGCCCTTGACGCAGAAGATAGCCGTTACATAGCTAAAGTGAGTGTGCACACACTTGTGGCACCAACGAGTTGACGATGCAACCCAAAGGAATCCATAGGATTCTGCGGGGATTCCACACCCCACACAGCAGATCGGTACCTAGAGAGAAATAGCAACCCAGGTAACTTCATGATTAGTTGCAACTGATTAAAAAATATTTACATAAATATGTAGCCAAGATGCCAAAGCAGAAGAAAAGATGTAAATTAGACTAAGCTGGTGTGCCAGATTGAGCTACAGCCATGGGGAGTTGATCACGGGGAATCGAGATGGGGGCTTGAGGCTCCTGAATGGAATCATGAAATATGGCAGAGTAGGTCATGAGCCAAGCAATGAGGGGCAATGTAGAGGTCTTCTTTATCCAGTAAAGGACCACCAGGACCCCCCAGCATACTGCCCAAAGGACCAGGAGCGCCCATCTCTGGAGCCAGCGACGCTTGCTGCTACCCTTGATGGAATATGCTTGGTGTGCCAGGTAGACGAGGATGTAGACGGCCAAGAGCCCCTCTACGATAGCAGTGATGATTTTGAGAGGACCGGCACGGGTGGCATGAACTCCTCCACACACCAACTCCATTACCATGGCAGCTGTATCCATGGTTAGCCAGAGGCCTGCGACGATGCCTTTACGCCAGTTGATTCGGGTTCGGCCCATCAAATAACAAGCAAAGAGGGATAGAGCACAATCCCATCTTTGGAGAAAGATAGGGCGTAGGATGATCTTCATATACCCTTGCAGAGCGACAACCACCCTTAGTGGCTGATCAGTAGACCATAAACCGGTGTGGGAATATATCACCCAGGCAAAGATGACACTAATCTGCTCCACGGTACTCACTTGAATAGGCGCAAAGAGTGATGTCGGAGCAGAGGAGTTAGTAGATGAGTTAGATGCCATGATCTCTGATGATGGTTGTTCTTTAGTTCAGGTCCCCACCGCAGCCGTGAAGAGGAATGGCTCGTAGGCACACAGCAGCCGACTTTTATGCGGATTTACGCTCCGCCTTGGGGGGGAGGGGCTTATAGTCCTTCCCCCTGCAACGACAAAGTTCCTTCAGCCACACCTCCACGATGACCTTGCCCATGATCAAAACCACGGCAACGCCCAGGAGGCCTAGCAAGTATGGCCACAACATACTCAGGGCACTGAGTATCCAACCTTCGACAATAGAGAGCCCTCCCCCTATCACGTCGGCAACTCCTTCCACAACGTCGGTGACTACGGTTGCCACAGAGGAGCCCAGGACCTCATACCAGTAACATTCATGTTGATTCTTTCCGTCTCCACATTGCTGCCATGTCTCTTTGGTGACATAGCAGGTAAGGTTAGAATACATAAGGTTAGGTCCAACCCAGTCGAACCCATGGTCTACTTCACCCTGGCACAGACTTTTCCGGAATGCATGCCCCTCCGCAATGGCGATGATAGGGTGTGGGATGAAGGGAACGGGGGCATTAAGAATGCTTTTGCGCTTCTGGAGGTGATAGCCCAGGATCGCATCAGTACATGTCTTTCCACTCACGATTGCTCTCCGCCACACTCCGTTGATCTTCCTCCAAGTAACCTCCGATGAATGGGTGTCATACTCTTCTGCGTAATGGTCTTTGCAGTAGTCTTCCCAGCCTATGAGCGTTTGGCAAGGTTTCCTGGCCAATGCTATGACGCATTCAGTGTTGTTGCGTCGACACGTCATGCGCCAGGGTCTTGGGTTCACATATGGCTCGGGTCTCCAGAAAGCTCCGGGCCATATGGTGACTTCTTTGGAGTAGACAGTGGCAACATACTGATATTTTATCCAATAATTATTTGATTGACTGAGACAAGGTAACACCCAGTTTTGAAATTCTCTTTGTTGAAATCCCCAAAATTCCCAGTCCCACTTTCGATAGTAATCCTCATACCAGCCTTGCAGAGTGAGCTTTGCTGTTGGGACCAAGTCCGGGTCGGGGCATTCATAGGTCCATACTGTGAAAAGGGCGTGATTTGTCTGCCAGATGTCACAACGTGGAGAGGAGAGAGTCCTCCTCCAGGTGGTTCCGTTGAGGCTGTCGAAGATCCTTTGGCCACACACTTGTCGATTTTCGCAAACTGGTCTTTAGGAGCATTGAGAAGATCGTCAGGAGTTGGGAGTCGTTGTGTGCGCAGGTCGGCAACCTGTGGTCCTTTTAACCCGTCGGGAGAACGAGCAGTCCCTTCAGGAAAATCTCCAATGTAGTACAGCTCGGCTGGTGCAATGTAGGTCCATGGGAACGAGTTATTTAGCCAGGGTTCTATTTCAGTTCGCACAGCTCTCACGCGAACCCATGAGACAGTTATGTATTCTTCTATGCCTAGTACTATGTAATTTTGACTGCCACATCTCATAAATTTGTTCCACAAGCAACTGGAGAGCAACTTAAACTTGTTGTCATAACAGTCTGCCTGGTCCGTTTGATATATGAATCGTCTGGGGCCTTGCCGAATCAGAAAAGCAGTGATGTTCGTAAAACTTGATGAATCCTGACGAAGTTGTGTCTTATTCTTCGGAGGTCTTACCACAGGCGGTCTTCTGGTGACGACAACATCTTCCTCACAGTTCAGGTGATAATCCCCCCAGAAGTCCCAACGTGGGAGCCAGGTTCGACAACCTGAGGCTCTATGCGCATAGACTACTTCTGTATCCCAGTATCCTTGTAGGGGCAACAAGATCAAAGGTCGACAGGCCATGTTGCAGTGCCATTCCGGCACCCCTAGGTCTGGGTGGATCCAGTTGCATCGGACGGTTCGGCGTTCCTTGCGTTGCAAGATCCTTATCCAGCAGAGAACTCCGTCAGTGAGGAAGTTGTAGTTGTAGATCTCCCATGTACGATTCATGAGGGCATCGATGTCGGAATCATTCAGGCTGAATGCTCGACTTTCCACATACTTTTTGCCATAATCCTTGGCAAATACAGCAGTCATATTCTCGGTGGAAGTATCTTTTTCCCATGGCACAAAGATGGATGTTGTACTTACATTCCAGCAATTAAAGTTAGCGTACTTGGAGTGACCATAGGTGACTCTTGAGTGTGTAAGTTGCCATGGTCCAACTCCAACGAAGTATAGGATAGTGGTGAGAGTAGCAGAAGCGATTAGCAGGGCGAAGAGCGTAAGAACGCTTTTGCAACAGAGGGATTTGGCCTTAATCGTAGTCGTTTTCCGTAGCAGGGGTCCTTCAGAGGTATCCGAGTCGTCGTCGTCTGAATCTTCCGGGGCTGATATGTCGGCCAGTAGGTTTGGTTTCGTAGGCATTCTTTTCAGATGGATGTCGTCCATTTTGGTTCCAACATGTGGCGAATCAGTCGTTCTCTGGGGTCTGCTTCAGTTGGAGTTACGCAGATCTTCTTTAATGCTTTGGTGTGTCGCTGGGCAGCTGGGTTCTTTGCAACCCGTCTGATGGTTCTTCCTCGCTGCAGCGTGGTATATATCGGAGAGGGGTAGGGCAGATCTGGTTCCAACCCCCTCCACACCCACTTCCATAAGAACATCCTCCAACAGTCGGGCCTGGGAAGTGGGCCCTGTGCACTACCACTTGTTACCGCCTTATCCTCCCAGGCGCCATGCATGTGCCCCACGGGGATTGGAATGGTGATATATGTGCACAAAGATTGGCCCTGCAGTGTGAGCCGGGTGCGGTACCCCATAGGTGGTGGAGTAAAAATCCTTTGATGCGGAGGGTTGGGGTAGACCCTGTCCATCTCCAGTCTCAGCGGCAGTCGAGTGTTGTTGAAGATGAAACGGTCCGGGTCACTTTCCATCCTCACCAGAGTTTTAGCCATGCCGGGGGATGATGCCCAGATGAAGCAGCCGTTCAACGCTATTTCACAGTATAATCCCTGTATTGGCTCCAAATAGTGGGGTCCCCATCTGATTCTTACTTCCATTCCTGCTGTCATCCAGTATACAGTGTTGAAGATCCAGGGGAGATGTCTCCGGCAGTCCGGGGAAATCTCTGCTTGCTTCACCACGCTAGACATTTGTCGCCCCCTCCAGACCGCAGGTTCTGACGGGGAAAAATAGTACACGCTGTGCCATGATCTCGGCACCTTTTCATCGCCATTTCCCACATTCCCTATGTCTTGAAGATCGGTTGGGCGTAGGTAGATCAAATGTTGGAAATAATAAGCTTCAGAAAGTGGGAACGAAGTAGTGAAATCTTCTCTTGGTTTATCTAATAAAACGGAGCCATGGGGGAGTTTCAGAAAAGGCCCTCTTTTTGAAGTCCCTGACCAAGCCCCCGTGCCTACTTTAAATAGTTTACTCACAAAATATCTTTTTCCATCTCGTTTTTCATTCTTTTGCTGACCTTTAGTTGTGACGACTCGTGTTCCTCTTGCCTGTAGGTCCGTTATTTCTAATTTTTCTTCTTCCATGGAAATGTGAAGGTGAGTGCCTGCCAGGGGTTGGTCTTTATTTTCTTACGAGGTGGCTCCGGTTCAGTAAGGGACACGGTGGCATAGACCTGTTCATCCGGCACCGTCTTGATTGTTGCTCCGACTGAGTAGATCCCCTTAAAAGGGATGATGACCATCTTCACTGACAGTTGAACCTGACGGGTGGTGCTTGAATCAGAGGGCGTTCTTACCCTATGAGCCACGCCTCCAGGGACCTGCAGTATTCCATCGCGGAAAGATGACTCTGCTGTCACCCAGTAAAGAGATGACTTTTCCTTGGGTCTCGAGGCATTACTGCCCCATCCATCCAGCTCGGTGTTGTAGTAGTATACGTTCGACGTATGCATCCACTCTCCTTGGTACGTCTGGTAGATCCGTTACTGGGATGGTGCAGTCATTGATGATCTCCAAGATCAGATGCGCCCAGGTGGTTAGCTCCCAAGGGCCTGTCCACCCCCCGTTGACGGCCTGCACTTTAGTGTCATCCGGGAGTAGATTTAACTCTCCAGCAGGATGACTCAACTGAGGCCGAAACACCCGAAAGATTACTGGGGAATGTTGGGTGCCTACCGGTAGGAACGGTACGTGCGTCCGAGAGGGGTCATATGGCCAGGCAGCTTGAACAGACGTCCACAAGTCGTCATGGGGCCCCTCTGCTGTCTTCCACACCCCTTCTTCTGTCCCCGACGGGTCCTCCGGAGTAACAGGAGGAGCAGAAGGTCCGGGGAACCAAGGGGGTGCTGGTATGGGGCTCTCATAAGTTGACCGGGCACGGTCGTTCGATTTAAACAGGCGTAGGGCGCTGTAGTATCTCTTTACCTGCCAGCCTTCAGCCTGTCCCGTTGGAGACACCCCTGCCTTCTGAATCAAGTCACAACAGACAGTACAGTAGCACAGTTCCTCGCCGTCCCACATGCACTGACATCTTTTCAGTTCCTCCTCTTGCCAGCCCCATTGGGCTACCACCGTAAGTCGGGGCAGGTATCCTATCCGGCAGTTCCCGCAGAACAGGGTGCTCAAGACGATGACCGGAGAGACCGGCAGGGAGCCCAGTACCATCGCCGTTGCCTCCTGTCGCCTGGGTTTGTCACGGCCTGGTCCTTCCCAGGTGGTAGGGAGCTGGTTGTCCGTTAAACAAACAGGGCAGCAGTTCTTAGGTCCACTCCACATCACCATTTCTTTCTCCGTCGACAGGATTCCATTTTTGGCCCATTCCAATTTCTTCAGGGCTTTTCCTGTCCAAATCCCTGAAGTTGTTCTTCTAATTACAACCACCCCTCTCACGGTGGCCAGTCCGAGATAGGGTGGAGTATTACATGATTCACTGGCCATTTCACCGGCTTCTGTTTCACTTTAGTTAGGAACTGGCTTGAGCTGTTCGACTCCTTGGATCCCCTTCTTTTCCAGCAACACTGTGTTCCTATCCAGTACTTGCTTGACTATGTCTGTTGTTTCAAACTTGGGTTTCACTGCTGCGTTCACAGGCTGATCTCTTGCTCTGACCCACACGCGTTGTCCCACGCGGAATGGCACTTTGGGCGTCAGCTTCTCCTTTTTGTCGCTGGAGCTCCGCCCCACTTCCTTCGTGGTGAACGGTCGTTGGTTGAGCTCCATCGCTGGGCGGGCCTCGGCTCTGCTTCTGTCGTTCAAGGCCTGTCCAATTTCCACCGCTTTGGTGCTCCAGCTGTTGGTGTTAGCATTCTTAGCTATCCAGCTTTTCACTAATCCTATGGTGCGCTCCACCACCCCGTTGGCTTGTGGGGTGTATGGGGGTGAATAAACTCGCATTATCCCATAGGTCTGGCACCATTGATCAACCTGTGCATTACGGAAATGCGTCCCATTATCCGTACGCAGCTCCTTCGGGATTCCCAGGGCACTGCACACTTGCTCCAGCATGCCGACAACACTATTGCCGTTTGCTCTCCTGGCTGCTTTCACAGTTACAAATCCCGACATAGAATCCACCAGCACCAAGAGGTACTTCTCACCTCTTTTTCCTGTTATCCCCATGGGGCCTGCAACATCCATGCAGACTGAGCCCCAGGGGACTGTGCTCTTGATGGTCAACCCGTCCAACCGCTGCCCTCGGCGACCTGCGTTGTATTGACCACACTTGCAGTCCCTCAGCACGCGCTGGACCTGTTTCACTGGGATCCAAAGCTCTTGCTCCTCCAGCTCTCCTACGGGTAGGTCGTGCGCCGGCATGTCCAAGGGCTTCATGCACGCTCCGTGCGACCTGGCCCACGTACTCTTCTGGGACCTCCCGACCTTTGGGAGTACTGTCCCACTTCTCGGTACCGACAAAGACAATCTTCCGCTGTTGGGCGTAACAGTCCACTTCCTCATTCCCACGCCAATGAGCTCCCTCATGCGTGTGCGCTCTGATGCTCAACTTGAGTTCTAGCTGCAGCTTTAACTCGGCAATCTTTTCCACAAGTCTTTATGCGCCACTGGCTTGCCTTTGGCTGTTTCAAAACCATTCTCTTCCCAAATGGCCAAATCTTCTTTAAAGGCTTGAGCACAGTAATAGCTATCCGTGACTATTCTGGCACTTTTGATTCTTCGTTTCACCAACTCCAACAGTCCTTCCAATATTGCTGTCACTTCTCCTGCTTGGGCGCTGCCGGGGGCTTTTCCCTTCTGTCGGCATCTTTCTTTGCCATCTTGCTTCAGGATGAACCCCCAGTAGGCCGTCTGATCGACCCTTTTCTTGATCCGTGTAGAGTATCCACTCTGGTTGTTCTGGTGTTTCAGGTGCTTCTTGTAGTCGTTTCTTCGTGGGTTGTGTAGGCCCAATTTCGAGCTCTGGGTCTAACAAGATGTCTTCCCATCTTCCCCACCGTGCATTAGTTGCTTTGGTGCTTTCAACAGTCCCTTTCCTTAAGAACTTGTGGACCTGGCTTTGAGTGATGACTTTAACTGGTTGTCCCTGTGCTAGGTCTTTCAGGACACTCCAGTAACGAGCTAGCACCGCCAGCTCTTTCTCCTCCTGTGGGTACTTCTTTTCCACAGAGGTCAAGGTGTAACTCCACAGGGTAACCAGGCCCCCGTTTTCGTTGCTTACTTTGATCATGGCGTCGTCATTCTCACAGCTGATCTCCGCCACCAGTCTGTCAAACTCCTTGGTTCCAGTCTCACAGCTGCTTGGATCGCCTTCCTCAAATCCTCCAGGTTCTGTTGATTGGCTGCTGTCCAAACCCACGGTCTCTCTTCTCCTTTTCCTTCATCTTCACCTTTCTTCAGGCAGTTGTACAACGGTCTGGCATATTTTTGGTAGTTGGGTACATGGTCTCTGACATAGTTACATAATCCTAATATTTTCTGCAGGTCATTTTCTGACTGAGGGGGCTGAATATTCATCAATTTTTCTCTGTATCCTTCCGAGAGTCCCAGGTCCGACGTGACCTGGAACCCCAGATAATTTACTTGGAACTGTCCGAACTGGCATTTCTTGAGGTTAAGTTTCAGACCTGCCTTAGTGAGGTTTTCGACCACAGTTCGTAGCTTTGCTAGGTGCTCCTCTTCAGTGTCATCGGCAATGAAAACATCATCTATGTAGACTGTTGCCCCCACATCCCCCAGTACCTCCATCACGGCCGACTGGAAAACATTCGGAGAGTTCTTGTATCCCTGGGGCAACCTCTGCCAGACGTAGCTCTTGCCTTTATGGGTAAACGCTGTCTTACCCTGGGATTGTCTTGCCAGGCGAAGTGAGAAAAATCCATTAGCCAGATCGATGCAGGACTTGAACTTCTTGACACGGAGTGTTTTCAGTGTGCCTTGCGGGTTGATTAGGCTGGCTCGGTTCGCTACAGTTCTCCGATTCAGGGCTTTGAAGTTGATCACCGGTCTCCAACCCCCTCCTGCCGATTCAGGTTTCTTTACCGCTTGGATGGGGCTGTTCGTGATGGGGTTGAGTTCCTCTCTGATGATTCCCAGGGCGCTCAGCTCTTTCACTATTTTGTCCATTTCCTCGACCGCTCCCGGGTTCAGCGGGTACTGTCGAACAGGCGGGTGTACCCCACCTTCGATGTGATGAACAAACTTTGGACCCAGATCCCCACAGTCGTTCTTGAACCGGGCCACCTCCGCTGATGTGATGATCTCACGCAGCTTCTCTTTCCCAGCCGGGGAGAAGTCGCTCTCTTCAATTTTCTGTTCTGTCACTGCTGGTATGTCGACCGGCTTGTACCAGTCTTGTGTTTCTGGTCCAGCCTGTGTCGGTCCGATTCTCACAAGCCTGGCTTTCAGGTTTGTCAGTCGTCGCTCCAAGGAACGACGATTGTTCCTCTTTTTTCCTAGTCCTTCTAAGTCTTTTACTGTGAGAAGATTATAGGGACCTTTTACCCACACTACTCCTTTCCAGGTCCCGTATGGCATTTCTTCTACTTTTCCATTGGCAAATTGAACCTTTAGGTGTCCTGCTGTTTTTAGGTCTTTGCGGGTCATAGACACCTCTGCTCCGGTGTCCACTAGATAGGGCACTCCATCCACTTTAGCGTAGATTTCATCCCCCTTCCAGTAGGCATTCTCTAAGATGACCCGCGACCTGGACTCCATTACTTCGTTGACCCTCCGTTCCCGACTTTGCGGGCCTCACGGAGGGCCATCCTCTGTTCTGGGCTCAATTTTCTATAATCCTCATCTGACAGGAACGGGCCTTTCCTTGGCTGGTTTGATGGTGTTGGTGGGACGACTGGTTTTCCTCATGGTTCCGGTGCTCCTTGCTGGTAGGGTCTGCTCTGGAAGTTAGATGGTGGTCTCACATTTGCCTTATTAGATGGTTTTGCAGGCTGGCTAGACTCTTTCTTCCGTCTTTCTTCGAAGTAGTGTTGCTCCAGGTCAAATCCTTGCACTGCTGTGTCCATCTGGGCGACTGTGGTGCTTCTCACCGGCAGTTTCACGAAGACCAGCTCACCTCTCCGTCCTTTAGTCACTTCGCGCAGCACCTTCACATATCGTGCCGGGGAAACGGTTTGCTTGAGTGTATGCCAAAGGGGCTCTAACTGCTCCCTTTGTAGTCGTCCTCTGGCTCTTTTGATCTGGGATTCTTCATCATCCATGTCTTCTAACACCAACCTCTCATAGTGGTTTTGTGCAGACTCCGATCCAGTCATCGGGTCCGCGGTCACGCTAGTAAGCCACAGCTTCTTGGCTCCCTCATGCTTAGTAGCAGACACCACTGTGGGCCAGACGTCCTTCAGATACTCCTCGTTGGTCTCATCTGCACCCTTACTCCTAATTATCAGTCTCAGATTCTTGAGTTCAGCGTAAGCATCCTGGCTCGCACTTAATCCTGTCGGCTGGGCTGACACACCTTTCAATAGTGGCGGATCCCCTTGTCCCAGTTGCAGAGATGTCCCTTGGGGCTCCTCTTCATCCGCAGACACTTCGTCCAGCTTCTGTCGAGTTTCTCGGGAATACTTGTATGCGGCTTTCTTCAGTCGTCGCAGCATCACGTCGTACATAATCCCGATGTAGGCTGTCCTGAAGTTAGCGGTCAGGGAGTAGTGCGCCGTCAGGGTCGAGCAGGACGGTGTCATCAGTATGTTGGCCCATTCCCCGACCGTCGCCTCCACCTCGAGTGTAACTCGGTCCTCCAGTCTGCTGGCCCAACCTCCCGGGATCTGGTACTCCTTTTGCCCGACTTCTGGTACATACGCCCGCCGTCCATCCTTGGCCTGGACGGGACCCCAGGTCAAGTCTCGAGCCAATCTCTCGGAAGACTTTTCGATGTCAAATGTCTCCGTCTCCTTCTTTTTCCCTCGATGTTGTCCTGTCCGGAGCGGCCTGTAATCAGCTGGAGGCTGCTTCGGGTCGGAGAAGGCGCTCTCGTGGTCGCTCTCTTCTTCCTCCGCTGCAGGATGTTCGTCCTCGCGCTGCTCCTCTCCGTCCTCTGCGTCGCTGATGTCCTCGTACCGCGGCTGTCGAAGAGGGTCCCATCGGGGGGAGTTCAGCGGCTGAATCTTGACCGGTTTCAGCAGTTCATCTTCCTTGTCAGCCTGCCGTTCGTTCTTCACCTTGTCTGCGTTGAATTTTTCCTGTTCGCTGTCGCTTCTTTCAAACGTGAACTCTTTGACGTACTTTGCTGCTTGGGAGTCGGCTCCGTCTGATGAGGCTCTCAGCCTTATCTTGATGGGTTCCACCACTTTGGCCTTGCCCGCCTGTGAGGTACTTGGAGGCGAGCTCGGCTGGATCACCAGGGGGAGCTTCTTAGCCTCTGGTGGGGGGGGGTTGACCCGGCGTTGCTCCTCTATCTCAGCTGCCATCCGCACCCCTTGCTCCGTCTGAAGCCGGTGCAGACGAGGGTCGACCACCACCACCAATTCCTTGAACCCGAAAAGATGACTGTTGGTCTTGGCTATGGTCACCAACCCGTTCTCAGCAACTGACTGGGCGGTGTTCCCTGGCAGCTTTGGTGATCTCAGTCCTTGTACGCTCACCACCACTCGCCTCATTCCTTCATTGTTCCCGGCCACTAAACCTCGCTCGAGGCCGTGCCAAATCTTCTTCCGGTAGTCCTCAAGGTTATCCCCCTTCTGGTATGCGTCGATCGGGACCAGAATCACTGCACCGTAGGGAAGCTTGTAGCCATTCACAATGAGGACCTTCCCTCTGGTTGCCGCGGCTCTGGCCGCTTCCCGCAGCAGCAGTGAGTTTTGCTGATAACTCTCTCCGGCTTGACGTTGAGGTCCCTCGAATTCCCGGTTGTGAATCTTGTATTTGTGGTTGGCGAACACGATCAGTCCATCACCCTCGATGTCCCCAACAAGCTGAAACACCTTGAGCCCGGTCTGCATCTTAACACAGATGGCCTCCGGCGGCAGTGGGGCCAGTTCCTGGGCCATCCTCCAGCCGTCCGACTTCTGGGTCTTTTTCCTCGGTCTGTCGGTTCCCCGTAGTTCCTCGTCTGTGCTGTCCCCCTCGTCGTCTGAGCTGCTCTCCTCCCGATGTCGTGGCGGCGCCGATGGTCTCCTCCCTGTGCTGTGAAGCGTCGGGCGAAACTCGGGCCGCTGGGCTTTCTGCGTCGACCAATTCGCTGCAGCCTTCTTCAGCTCCCCCTCCAGAACTATCTGATGGAGGGCTTCCTTCGCTTCCTCCAGACGTGTCGGTCGAGGACTTCCTTGGGCTGCCGACGGAGCCGGTTGAGATGGTCCTTCGTCGTCCGAAATCAGGCTGACGAGTTCCATGTTCGCCGACCCCAACTCTCTGACGGGGGTTCCTTTCCTGCTCGGGAAACAGGATGGAGCCTCAGCTACATCCGATTCCTCTTCTCTCACAGCCGAGGCTGATACTTGTCCCCGTTCCTTCTTCTCCTTTTTGTAGGCAGCCAGCCGCTCCAATTCCTCACGGCATTCCGTGTAGCGATTAACTCCTCTGGCATGGGGGTCCACTAGTATTCCGTCTAACCCAGCTGCCCGGGTCGCTGTCTTGATTACGCCGTCGTATTTCGCAGAAGGGCTGTAGACCATCCTTATTTCACTGTCCTTCTTTTCCTCAAGCAGGTCAGCAAACCATTTCAGCCAGGCTTTGATCTCACTCTTTTTGCTGACCTTAACCGGACATGGAGCCACACACAGCCGTGTCCCATGGTCCAGCTTGGAGCAGCTGTAGATGCCTTTGGAGTCAATGATAGTTTCCATCAAGTTCGGTATGTCCTCCTGCTTGTAGTGGTAGTGATGATTGAAGAACATGCGTCGATTTACTTCAGTCCATGTATCAAATCCATCACCAAGCAGCAGCAAATTCATTGGAGTTCTTTGTAGTTGGGATGTGGAGAGCATAGATCGCCACTCTCCTTTACTTTGTTCGCCATCCTCGTGGCCTAGGCCACTTCCTTGTGGATTTTCTTGCATCGGTCCAACTTTCGAGTATCCATCATCTTCACTATCCATTCTTGTTCTTTGTCTTCGAGTTGCCTCTCCCCCAAAGCCTCTCTTATCGATATAGAGCAGGGATGGGTCCAGGCCGGGTTGGCTACTGGCTTCACTGTCTGGATCTGGTCATTTATCCTCAGTAGAAGCTTTCCCTCACCTGTATGCTATACAGTTACTGCGAGGGTTGTGACTGACAGCCCTATCAGTCACCACTAGCTCCTCTCCCTAGGAGCTAGCCACTAAGTGAGCTATTCAGAATCACACATCTGTTTTTACTGACTTAGTACCTGAGGCCCTCCTACTCCGTTGGACTTGGGCCCACCCAGGGACGCCATGTTTGTTACTGCGCAATAGCCAGCCCCGCCCTCTCCTCACAACTCCTCGGGCTGACTACTGAACCAGTTCTCTGTCTAACAGGTCCGGAAAATCTCTAAGACCCGGGTCTTACCCTGAACAAAGTCTATAGGAGATAATCTGTTTAAACTGGTGGCGGAAGAGATTCGTCTAGCACTAACTACCTCCTTATCCAGAAGTTATGACCCTTTCCAGTTAAGGAACAATCAACCGAGTAGCCTTCACAGCTGCATAGTTCCAATAACCACTTCTGTTAACGGTAGTTCTCTTCCTGTCGTAACGTGCACTTGGTAACGGCTAGATAATTTTTAGTGACTAAGATATAAGTCCCAGGGTCATTATTTTACTCTCACCAAAGGAAAGTCTGAAGCCACCACATTACTAGAATCATGCATACTGATTTTACTATAAATAGAAGAACTTTAACTCAAGTGACTCAATTAATTTCAATGTCCACAACCTAATCAGAATTTTTTAAGATATATGTATTTATTAAGCAAGCTTTAGCATGGAAAATGACAGGCATACAGAATTTACTTGTGATTACCATACAAAGAAAATCAATATATTTTAGATCAATTCAACCTTTACCTAACAACCTTCCTACACTGTCATCTATCTATCGAATAGGCTTTGGGGTGTGGCACAACTCATACTCATCGATGGTATCGGATCTTGGCAACCGGAGTCCTTGTAGTCCTTGGTCAGAGTCTTTGACTTTAAATCATAAATCCTCTTTGGAACCGAAACAAAAATGAACTGTCTGCTTCATCCAGCCGAACAGCCCTTAGTCTATCCTGTGACTTTTGTTCAGTTCCCCAAGTCCGTTGAGATGTAATTCTTTGAAATCGCTGGGTAGAGTGCAGAGTTTGGAAATCTAATTAGGAACCAAGGCAGTGGGTCGGTGGATCTCGCCCTTTGGTCCGGCGTGAGGAGCTCCGTTGTCCTCCTTGTGAGGCGCTTTTCTTGGTTCCAGGGCGTAGTCCTCTGCTGGTCTTCTTACCACACTTGTGTAGAGTCTCAGCGCCGGCGACGAAGAACACCGTATCACCTCGGTCTCACGTTTTTATACTTTTCTCCCTCCCTGGGGAGTACACCGAGGGCGGGAGAGAGAGAAAGACAAAGAGCAGTTTGTGCGCTGCTTCATAGTTGCGCAACCCGCCCATCTGCAAATTTGGGCACTATGACTCACTTGTGAGGTAATGTGCTTGTGAATCTTGGGACTTTCCGGGAGCAATAGACTCCAGCTTGAGACACAATGACCCCATTGCAAAACTATGTGTTTGGGCTTTTTTGGGGCTTTCCGAGTTGCTGTAGCTGTATGTGTCATAGCCTAGGACTTTCTGGGACTTTCCGAGTTGCAATAACAGCATGTGTCAGCCTCAACACCCCAACCTTACTTCTCCTTATTCTGTATGTAACTTTTAATCATACAAGTTACTTCAATCATTAAAATCATATAAAACATTAGTACATTAGCCGTTTCGATAATTACTTCAATCATTAAAATCATATAAAACATTAGTACATTAGATGCTTCGATTCTATTTTCTCGTTACAACATTAATAGAATACAGAGAACACATTCTCATACAAAGAGTACACAATAAGCAATCATTTTTAATCAACATACAGGGCTGCCACAATCTTCTAAGTACTTTATGATCCGTTGTTCTGCATGTGCCTGGACAGATCTCAAATTTACATACATTTTCATACCAGAGTTCTTGACAATACCTGCAGCCAACGACTCCTTAATATACTTCTCCATAGTCTCCCGCTCAGGTCGGGAGATGTTATAGAGACGGCTGGATGGAAGGGGTGCTCCGGGTAGGAGATCGATGGCGCAGTCATATGGACGGTGAGGCGGAAGTGAAAGGGCCTTGGTTTTACTGAAAACTGGTGCCAGGTCATGGTACTCTGAGGGAATTGTAGACAGATCTAGTGAGGCTGCTGGTTCAGATTGCCTCGTGGGAGGACCTGGGGGAAACGCAGAGCGGAGACAGGAAGCATGACAGGAAGTGGACCATGACTCGAGACGTTTGTCAGCCCAGTTAATATGTGGGTTATGACGTTGCAACCAGTTAAAACCGAGGATCACAGATGAGTTAGCGGTGGGGAAGACAAAAAAAGAAATCAACTCGCTGTGGTTACCGGAAATAATGAGACGCAGCGGCTTAGTCTGGTGAGTGATTCGGGGGAGCGACTGTCCGTCAATAGCTGTAACTCGGAGCGGAACAGGCAACAGGCAACTGAACGGTCTCTAGAGACAGCTGGTGGACTAATGCTGTGTCCATAAGATCTCTTCGAATCAATGAAAACAGACAGCGGGAAATCATGGCTGCCGATGGCGAGGTTTGCCGGCAGTAACAGGCGAGGAGTTTCTTTGTTAAGAGGGAGGTCCGCCAGCCTCCTCATTCTTACTGGCGGACCTGACGGTTTAAACGCTCCGGGCAGGTGGCAATAAAATGGCCCGGGGCCCCGCAATAAAGACATAGCCGGGAAACCATGCGTTTCTGCCTCTCCTCCGGAGAGAGGCGAAAAGTCTGACCAATCTGCATGGGCTCGGGATCGCCAGCCCTTGGTGGTGGGGATTCAGGCAGAGTAATCGAGGGGCCAGCAAACATCTTAACCGCAGAGACTCTTCGGTTTCTTTCTTTGACTCGGGAACGGATCCTGGTATCCAGTCGGATAGATAGAGCTATTAACTGCTCTAAAGTTTGCGGTTCATCAAGGATGGCCAATTCATCCTTTATCGGTTCGTTTAAGGCGTGAAAAAACGCACTTTTAAGAGCTGCGGCATCCCAGCCGGAAGCGGCTGCTCTAATTCTAAAGTCTATGGCAAAATCCGAACGGTTCGTTGCCCTTTGCTTCAAATTCCATAGCTCCCGTGAGTTAAAGGCTGTGTCCTGGTCCTGACCGAAAACTTGTTTAAACTCTTTTAAAAACTCATCAAAAGAGCAACCATAATTAGTGGGTGTGGGAAAACGGGCCTCAGCCCAGCATAGGGCGCGGTCAGACAGTAAGGACAGGATGTAAGCTATCTTCGAGCTATCATGTGAAAAACTTTGGGGCGAATGATTAAATATTATGGAGCACTGTAATATAAATCCCTTACATTTGTTGTGATCTCCAGAAAACCTTTCAGGAGTCGGCGGGCGGATCTCAGAAAACGTGGTTCTGGCCGGTGGAACTGGATCCGGAGTAGCGACTGGTTCTGGTGCCGGGGGTTGCGGAAGAGAATTCCGTAGAAATGTGGTTAACTCATCCAAGCGGCGATTGGTTTCAGCTTGGCGAGCACTCAGCTCCTGCAGGGCGGACTCGTGGGACTGAATTAGAGAGTGTTGTTCAGATAAAGTCTTCCTTATCGCGTCCGCTGGGCTAGGATTTTGGCCTGAGTGTTCTGTCATGTTTGGCTCAACTTTCCTAACCCACATGCAGAACACGACAGGAGAATAGATGTTCCGTTAAAGGTTTATTTACAAAGAAATCAGAGAAATGTATCGCGGGCGGGGAAGCGTCTCCCAGGGAACGGCTCGCAGTCTGAATGACACACTAGGAAGGTAACAGAGAGATGGTGAGTTTTAGGTCATGGGAATTGGGAGCTTCGAAGAAAAGGAGTGGTCTTACTTGTGGCGAGGTGGATTACGAGCTGGGGGAAGGGTTCCGGGCCGTAGGATCGGGTAGGTCTTCGAGTGGGTCCTTTGAGGTTCCAGGGGTCCAGAGGGAGAAGGCTGCGGCGGAGGGCGGACAGGTAAGAACAAGCGGGACAAGTTCTCGGAAGGGAACTCCACGTTTCCAGAGCGGCACCTGAAAGTGACAAGCAACAGGTGATTTACTCGAGAGGAAAACTCAGGTAAACACAGAGAGGCTCTTGTTCAGTGGCTCGGGCTACCATTGCAGGTTAACACTCAGGCGTTGAATGAGTGTCGGTCAGCTCCTCTTCAACATCCGAGCAGATGAGTGATCAGCAACCGGTGTGTCGGGAGATCCGACACACCCCTCCGGGACGGCAGCCTCTGGCACCCTCTGGCACCCTCTAGTGGTAGGAACAAATAGGAACCCAACCCACAACTAAAACAAAACCAAAAACCCCAGTACCTAACACTATTTTCCAAACTATGCAGAACTCCTAAACAAAACAAAACAAACAAACAAAAAAAAAATCAAAAAACATTTCTATCCCAATTTTCTAGTGTTGTGTTTCAAAGTATGAAGCTCTGGATTACACCAGGGAGCCAGCATCGCATTAAAATCCTCTTTCTTTTTAAAGGAGCCACACAGGTTAACCCTCATGCATCATAGGGTTAATTTACATACATTGAGGCAGTAACACTATTAACAAGAACATCAATTTGTGAAATGGTAGAAATTAAATGACTATCCTGAAATTAAAAATGGACTGTATTTTTAAAAAGTTGTTAAAGAATTGATATAAAAAAAGGGATACAATTTTAATGCTAGCAGGGTGTTCTTGCCCATCATTCTTTTAAATTATTTTACCAGTGTTTTCAGGTTGTTGAAGGTGAACAAAAGAGCCTCTGCTTAGTTTTACTTTCAGTTAATTTACATTTACATTTCCTCCATTTATTTGGAAATGTTTGTTGCGGATAAAACGCAATATTGTACCCCTGTTTTCTGTTCCGGGTCTAATTATCTTTGGCAAGCTTACTAAAAATAATCCAATGTTTCCAACTCTACTGTAAATACTGTAGATGATTTGTAATTCTATAGATGCTTTCTAACTTGAATAAATCCAAACTCTCCACTAAGAAGTCACTGTGGTAGGCTGCATGTTTAAAGCGTCTATGTGTACATTGTTCGCATATAGACGTTTTGTGTCAACAAAATGGATAAACCTAAATAAGCTCTCCATAGAAACAAAACACAGAGTGAAGTCTAACCTTTATATGGAGTCTAGTTTTCTTTGTAATACATGTTTGACATTCTCAAAAAAGATTTAATTTTAGAAAACCAACAGTTTGCATAACTAAAGCTAAAAACAACAGCCTATAACTAATATGCTAGAAGATGTGAAATAAATTACTCAGGGAATGCTATTGTCAATATTTAAACAAGTTTGCTTTGTAACATATTGAAATTCAAATGGCTTATGTATATTATTGATACTTTAATTCATTCAACTGCCGTCCCCTTAATATCCTTATCTTGCCTAGGAAACCAAAATAACTTGAGCCTTTTGATATGGACGATAACGGTTTACTATGCCATGCAGACACTTTGTGTAATCTTAAAACAATTCTTAGAATAACATAAAAAAAAGATAAAACTATCTACATTTCAGCTTTTTATAGTGCAAAGTGTGATTAGAAACTCTCCTGTTTCATTGCAGGTAGCAGGAGAGGTTTAAACCCCTAGATAACAGAGTGACATAAGGGGCTGTGGAGAACACAATACCTTAAAAAAATAATTTTACACAACATACTGTACCACCGCTTATCTGAAGGCCCCAGCCAGTAGAGAGTGGCCCGCTATGTCTCAGATACATGGCACAAACACGTCCGCACTTCCCCAGGCTTTTCCACATTCCTTTCGGTATCATCTACCAACAGTTGCAATGTGTGTATTTAATTGCTATGCAGTTCACCCAATAACTTGTGACAAGCTGACTCTCCTTAAAGTCATCCACATTCTTTGACTTTCTCATTTGTCCGTCTTACAACACAGATTACCTTCCCTGGATGACTTCAGTAGCTGCCCAGCATATTTCTCTCCTCATCAAGTGCCGTTGTAATGAGCTCATGAATATCTGGCATTACAAAATCTTATTTTCAGAGTAAAGGTTGCACACTCTTAACCTTTTAAGCAAATATGCACACTTAAGTGTTTGTTATTGTATATGTACTTTAACTTGTGATATGAAAATAGCAAAAAAAGTGGCCATGAAAACCTACTCACAGGAATGGATGGATGTATTTAATGGAGACTTGGACATTAATTTATTCAACAATATTATTTCAACTGGGTTTTGAAGCGTTGATGTACTGCACCATGTTTACAGGGTTCCTCCAGCTACAGGCTGACTGTGTTATATACTTGTCCTTACAAGTGCCTTCATATTGAGCATGTACTCTCATTACTGTAGTGCTAGAGTTGCAACAAAAAGCAACCTTGTTGCTTTTTGTTGCTTTTGATGTCAATCGAAAATGATAAAAATAACTGTTGCATTTTGTATGCCATTCACACACAGTGTTCACATAATCCTCAATCAGATGATGTTGTTGTAATTTAGATATAGTTTATCTCATTCACTTTTGCTATTCAGGCTTTTGTAAATATCTATCAGTTTGAGACAGGGATAAGAATAATTATCATAAACTTTAAATCTCAACACAGTCTAAAAGGAAAGTATCCAAATAAAATTTATAAGATTTCAAATTGTAGTCTTTGGTTTGAAATCCCAGAGTATAACATAGAATGCTCTACTCTGGGAATGTAATAGTTCACAAATAATTATGTGTTAGGGAAGCCTAAGGTTTTAAAGCATACACTTATTTTTCCGGGAAAAATTTGGAATTAAATGGGTGAGTTAAGATCTCAGGAAATAGATACTCTACAAACAAGATGTGCTTGAAGCTAGAAAAATATAGTCTGTTTTCACCTCTAACTTTATCCTAGATCTCTCCACATATCAGTGTTGCCAAAATTACAAAGCAGCATAAATTTTGCATGTAATTCTTGCAAGTTAATGTTTTTTGTTGATGTTGGTCCAGAGTGTTTTGGAAGAGACAAACCACCTTGTAGTGCTGTGAAAATATGTAAATGCGAGCAGCCTTATTGGGAAATCAGGCTTATTAAGAAAGTGTAAACATGCAAATGTTGCTGTACGTGATCCAATTCATATGTTAACTAACACATAACATAATCTGCAACAATTAAAAACAAATATGAGGATTTGTAATGGTAATTTTAGAAATAGTACACTATAAACATGGCTTAATTCAGTTTTTCCGGTGTTCAGCACTGTTATTGATTCCCATTACTCTAGAGCTTAGCCAAGGCATTAAGTCTTTGCTTCTATGTGTATGTTATTTTATTTTCCCATTTGTTACAAAAAATAAAAGCTATTTATATACATATTTTTTGACTGAGGCAAACTAGCTGAGCCAAGACACGGACAATTGCTATGGGGGTGGTAGAGGAGCAGGCGCTGTGTTATTGCCAACATTCAGGAGTTTTTAGGACACAAGGCCTTTTAGCAGCCTTGGGAAGGTTTACAGATGAAATCTCAGCAAAATGTTTTCTTCAGTTTTGGATGTGCACCATAATCATAATTTAGGCAAAGTGCTTGCCAACACTAACTGCCTAATTAAGCATTCAGCTGTGTTCTCATTGACTTTGAGGTCATTTTCACTCTGGCTAACAATACAGTGATTTAATTTTGCAGAGTGTACATCACCAGCATATTATTATGGATATGAGATTTTACTAAATATTTCAATTAGACTTCTTCAGTCGTGGAAACTAAACTTTTCAAGTACCGTACTCTAAATCTATTAGATGTGCACTTTGAAGATTATAGAACATGTGTTGCTTTATCTTTTTTCGTCTGAGTGGAGAAATATTTTTTTTTCTCTGTTTTCTACTGCCTTTCTCCCTTTGTTTCTTTTTCTTTCAATTATATTTATTCAGTCTAAAATGCCATTCTAAACTGTATAAGTACATGTCTAGTATTTAGACCATATTCATGAGGATCCATGAGGGACACGCTGAAATATGTACCAAGACGAAGACAACGTTTTTATATTCATCTGGAAACAAATATGCTCAATATGCAAATTACACTAAACATTTTTGGTAGAACATATTTTGAAAAAGTTTATTTTAATAGCAGAATTTTTGTAACTCATAATGCTTGGTACATTTATTTCTACTAAAGTTACTGCACTTCCTCATGTCATTAATAAATCTCACTCAATTGTTTAGATGCTGTAGAGCAGTTGTGCTAAAACTGGTATAAAGGTTAAGTCTTACAGTCTTTTGCATTAGATTTGCCATTCTGTCCTCTGTTCATTTTATTATAAACTGAATTTGTATTTTTAAGGTAAATGCATCTGTTTTTGTTGCATTTTTACATATGTTTGGTAACTCTTCTTAATCATGTACATAATGTAATAAATTCTTAAACCATAGTACAAAATAATGTAAGACTGCTCCTACTTGATAATTCAGCAGAAAAGGAAAATACTATCAAATGGAAACAGGGAGTCGCTGAAATAAAGAGGGAGCTTTAGAGAGCATCACTAGAAAAGACTAAATCTTCTTCACTGAATACTAATGTATCAATATAGTGTGCTTTGCTGTGTTTACCTACTGCTTGCGGAGCTTTTCAGTTCAGAAAGTTGACATTGCTGCGAGTTTGTTCTGAACACTTAAGTTTGCTCACTGAGGCAGGTGACTGATGCACAAACACAAGACATCTGCTCTCAGCACAAAGTCCACCAAGATCTCGGTTTGTATTTCTTTCACCAATTGAGCTCCCAACCTGTGTAAGCATCTCCTTTCACCACCACAGAGCACATGCCAATACACGTTTAAAAATAGCCCACAGATACACTAAGTGAAATCCAAGGTCAAAACGGTATCAAACAATCAAAATGCTCCTTGTGTTTGTTGTTGCTTTTCCAAGAAGCCGTGGCCCTTGGTATTGTTCTGAAGTTCTTTCAAAGTTTGCAAGTGCCAGCTGAATCTGATGGAGGCCCCGGAGCCTTGCAGACCTATTTTAAAAAACTCGAACATTCTGCTGAAGCATTAAATCATAACAAAAACACCATGATAAAGCAAACTGCTGAGCTCTGGCGAGCTCCCAATGTGTGTCCGCCAGTCATCTGATAAATTTTCATGCGTTCCAGGCATGGTGCAGTCCATTAACATTTTTAAATGTCACAGATGAAAAACAACAACCACAGCAACAATTATAATGAGGCAGGGAGGAAATACCTCAACAAGCCCACCAAAAAAGTAATTTCAGGAGCGTATAAAGGCAGGTAGACTATTGGGAAATTTATTTTGATATGTTTTATTTTTCTTTTTTTTACATTTACATCCAAGGATGTATGTTCAATTTCCCACAAACTATTTGAGAAAGGGGTGTGTCAGTGAATGTTGTGTTTTATAAATATCTTGATAATAGGATTGGGGCTTTGGGGCCCAGAGTTCCAGAGACATTCCATCAATCAAACAAAGCATGCCTTAGTTAAATGTTCTTGAAAACACTTGAGGAAAAAATCCAAAACTTATTTGAATTAAAGTACACAGAATAAAATAAGATTTAAAAAAATAATAATAATTCAAAATAACCTTGGTTATTTATCTGTAAACAAATCCCAATGACCACAATATCTGACCATTCACATAGAGATTTCTTTGTTATATATTTCAGTTTTTTTTTCTTTGTTTTTTTTACAGACCTGTCATAATAACTATGAATAGGTCTGTGAGTAATTATGAGCTCATTTAGCTGATCGCCATTACAGAAATATTTCCATAGACTACCTCCCACACTGCTGCTAGTGTTTTTTTTTTACAGAGGCCTATAACCAATCAAAATGTTGTCTGTGCCATGGTTACAAGTTTTAGGTTATTTTTGCTTTGAATCTGCACAATATAAGATAAAAAAAAAAACACAAATACTAGCAGAAAAACTTAAACATTTACTAGAAGTCAGACTTGTAAAAGATTTAAATCAGTCAATACTAGATGAGACTGTGTATATAGTCACTGTTTTCCCATAATCGCTATTTCCATTTCAAGCCTTAAACATTTTTGGTCGCTTTTGGTTACTGTAACTAAATCCAGTCCAGAGCCTCATTTTTACTTTCTTCAATGGAACTCTGAATTCCCATAGACAAATGCAGATTAAATCTGAGTTTGCATAAATAATGCACAGGTTGTGTTCATTGCCACTTATTGTTATTGGTGAGGAATATTGCTGTGGTATGCAGAGGTCAGTGGAGTGTTGTAAATATTTGCTATTATAAGCTCCAATAACAATGCTGCATTGAGAGCCATTGTGCACGATGAAGGGTCTCTGCAGAAGACATGGCTCTGATTCACATTTGGTCACACTCCTGGCCTGAATTTTAATCACACTCTCTTTGCAAACCATTAGAAGTAGAAAGTGACGTTTATTAGACAGCGGAGGAAAATAAACAAGGCTAATTGGCTCGCACCGAGAGCGCTCTGCTCTCTCACCTAGGTCCTTTGTTGGGGAATAAACCTGACAGGGAGTAAGGTGCAAAATTTCATAGCCGGCTGTCCTTTAGGGAGTCACCTCCAGCTTTGAGGATGCATCCAGGGCTCAAAGCCTCTCCTGAGATCAAGGAGGGATCTACGTGATCATTTATAGATATATGAATACAGACACTAAAACGTTTTAATGGGTATGAAATGTGCCATACTATACTGCATATGGCCTTTGTCATTTATAAGCTTGGTAGTTATGACCTTATTTCTGCTTTCTTTAATTCCATAATTGAGGTTGACTTGTAACCTTGCAATTCAATGATATCTCATACTGTATTTTTTATTTTTATTTTATAAAACAGAACAAAAATGTGGACAATTCCCCTGGGATACAAAAATACAGATAATCATCTTGTTTCAAAAGAATTATTTGATTAGCACTTTTTTTTTTCAGCTTTTTAAAATAAAAAAAAATATGTGTGGCAGAGCGCGTTGCAAAACTGTGCAAAGTGAGCAATAGGATGTTACCAGGAGGTAAATTATAACTGTTTTTCCACAAGCAATTAAATGTGACCCTGTGCACATATTCTTTACTCTGACGACAACTCACTGATGAGTTTGATTGTTGCATTATTTTGTCTGCAGTGTTTTCTTAGGGGAAATCCCATCCCATTCACACAGAAAATAACTGTTATGAAGCAGCTAATCACTTGGCATGCAAACAGGCTGTGCTGTTTCTCAAGGGTGTCGGTTCAGTTTATGAAGTGAGAAAAAGGAACGGAGATATTCTCTCTTCAATCTGTGGCAGCAGACTAAGCATGTGCCAATCTGAGATCCTCCTGGTTTGATAACCTTGAGAATAAATATCATGATGTAAAAAACAAATTACCAAAAGAATATAATTTATGTTATTTAAAATATAAAATAAGTATTAAGTAAAAAAATATGTTTTTGTCTTCTTGAACAATATAGAATATTGATTATTGTTGTTATCAACAGTTGCAAGTATGTAGATGTTATTATTTCAACAAATGCAGTTTTATACAAAAAACCTTTTTGTTGCAAAATGCTATATCTTTTTCTCGCTTATTTTAGAGTAACACAGGTAAAACCTTCAGCTTGTTACTCAGAGAGGCTCCTGTTGAGTCTGCTGTGAGCTGTTTAAAAGTTTTAAATCAGCATCAATCTAATATGTTTATTGGCTTACAAAATATTAACTAATATTTGTCTGTTTATTAGAAGAGAATATTTTAACCATGCCATCGTGTTTCTCTGACAGTCTGTAAAAATCCAAAGTTTACTTTGTTCTAAGTGGAATTATGATGAACTGAACAATCAACGCTCATAAGGCAGATTGATGCAGTTGGCAGCCTAGTCTGCTATCTGCTAGTCTAGTCTGACTATATGTTATCATTGAATAGCATGTTTCTTTCAGGTAAGCAATCTATTACATGAAATACATAACTTTCCCTCAAAAACGTTACAATAACTCTTTAAAATTTTATTGCTTTAAATCCTTCAGTGAAACATAATCTGTTATGATTCTGGTGAGTGTGTGTTCGTGTTTTTGAGTGAGTCTTGCCACGTGTCTGAGGAATATCTGCAGATGGGTGTTCCGTTCCTGAGCAGCAGGCACACCTGGCATCAATTACCTCATTGGGTTCAGAGGACTTAAGGACCTACATGACAATCTGTCTTTGCCAGATGATTAACCTTGTTGGGTTACAATTCGTTTCCTCCTCTCGAACTGCCATCTACAAGCCTCCAGTGTCAAGATCTCCAGAATCAGTCCTCCTCATTTCCTGTATCCTCTGGACTTCCATCTACCTGCCGACTCGCCAACTCTCACTGCACCAATACAGAGCTGGAGCTCACCATCCTCCAGCCGCACATCCGGGTCAGAATTACATTCCCACAGTGCTGCAGCCTTGTCTCAAAGCCGTAAGCCGTCACCCATCTGTTACTTCCCAGTTTCATTCCAAACTCTGTTAAACCTCAGATTAACCATTCCTTCTGCTTCCAGACATCTCTGCCAGCTAAACCAGTGAGGGAACATCATCAGTCGCACATTCTACTCACTGTACATATTGCATGTAGACCCACTTTACCTTATCTCTGTTGTTCCCAGACTGATTCTGCATGTGGGTCAGAAAACAACGTATTAACATGATTTTATCAACTTTCAGCCAAAGAGTGTTTTGACTGCCAAAGCTTTACATCACCAAGTACATAAGGTCTACAATTTAACTTTAGATTAAAGCAGTAAAATCAAGAACCAACAAGTTGTTTAAATGTTGGGAACTTTCAATTGACATTCGAAATTGTTAGTGTACAAAGTTTTTGACTTACTTTGGTATTTATAAATTCTTTATATTAGTGATAAATGAAGCAAATCTCATATTATGTAGACTGCTTATTCTGTGAACTTCACATGCAGAAAACTGTACCAATACAACCTGACAGGCAGTCCAGTTTATGTAACCCGAAAGAAAAAGAACTATCATGTAACAACCTTGAAACAAGGCATTATACACAGAGGCAACTGCCACTACATCAAATAAAATCTAGCAGCATGTATCCAGGTAACAGTACTTCAAACGGCTTGAAATATATCTTAGTGAGCTTTTGCAATGATATCAGCACAGACAGAGGAAGACTATTGCTGTTCAGGTGAGTAACTACAAATATATCACAACTACCAAACTAAAAGAACAAGAGATGATAATTCTCCTTCTTCATGGCCTTTCACTCTGTAATGGTGAGTGACAGCACTAAGTCTTAAATAAACCAACAAAAATAATTTGGCTTTCAAGTAAACATTTCTGAATCATGCATTTATTGTTATATTGTTTGACATTTCCAAGTATTTACATCAAGTATGAAATAATATATATTGTTTGTCACTTATCCAACACATATTTGGCTCAAGTGCCAGAGAAAATATCCCGTTCACAAATTCCTTTAAGGACATCTAAAGGGCAACCTGCCAGACATTTCCAACCTTTGGGATTATTTTCTGTAGATCCCAAACACAATTCAGAAATGGCACGAGATCAATCATTCAACACAGGCAGTTAATGCAGAAAGACACTTTTCAAACATGGACAATACAGGTGGATATATGAAACTAGTAAGAATGTAGGAAAAAAGAAATCAATTATTTACTGTTCAGATTTTTATTTGTTTTGTTTTTCTTCTATTTTTTCTATTTTCTGTTTCTGTTATTTCAACTTATTGAAAAGTTACTCACACAGGTTATTACTGTGGAAGAAAAACTTTAGATTGAAGAAAACAAATATGTTGGAGTTCAAAGAACAGTCTAAGCAACAATTCAAATGGGACAGGAGACACAGGTCTTTTTCTCATTTTTAATAAGCAAAAACTCACTGCCTTTTTTTTTATTTTTAACCTTTCATCATACTGTGATAGAAATAAAGACCATACAATACAATTGTATTGATTCGTGAATATATTAACAATCAGTATAAACTGATGCACAGATTGACTTCAGCTAAATATATGAATAATTCTAGTTAATTTGCAAAGTTCTATATTATTATTATTTTTTTTTTTAGCTTGTAGGGTTAGACAATCATAGCTGTTGCTTTCAGCAGAAGATTAATTGCTTTTGCATTACATATCTGAGTTATGTGTGCTTTTAATTTGTTTCGTAAATTATAACTGTGGAGCTTCAACTAAAAGCCACCAATAATAAAACAACATTTGGTTCTGCACTCTGAGGGCCAATTGTACGTGCCATTTTGTATACACAGTACCACTGATTATAACACTACTTGTTAAATGATACAATTTGCTCAAATCAATACCCATACTTAATTTTTTTACAGATGTATTTACCTAATATAGTTCAAAGATTACACATGCTATATGCAACATAATATAAGTATTGCGTTATCTTAAGGTAAAAGGGAAGTGGGTTGAGATAACAGAAAGGCAACTGTAGCTCAAATAAGCCTCTTAATACATCCGTTGTAAATACAATCTCTGGTGCAAATAAGCTAGACAGAAGAAGACCAAACTGAACTACAGTCCTGTCGGGTAAGAACTTGAAACTAAGATTTTACTTCTAACAGCCTTATCGAAACTGGAGAAGAAATTGGAAAATTTTGTCTGGTAATTCTCAAACTGTGACTTGCAAATGGTAGATTCAATTGGGTGTACAATAAAGAAGATGTTGCGAATTATGACAATTGTTTCAGACCGCATTCATCCTTTAGTGACCAGTGACCCATCTTCAGCATGGTAATGCACTACATGTCAAAACGGTTCAAATAATCTCAAACTGTTTTAATATATAATAGCATAAATATAATATATGCTATTATATAAATAGCATATATAATAAATATATATGCTTTTTTTTTAAGTGATGTCATATCCACATGGAACACAATGTCAGAGGAAGATTTCCAAAACCTTGTGAGTTCATGATGAAGTCCAACCAGATGCCTGTGTCTACTAGGTGAACATAATATGTTTCTTCACATTTTTCTATCTCAATCTTAATAGCAATAAGAACAACAAAATTTACTACTCTGACCTATGAATTAAATTTCACATGAATTTCACTTTTTGAATGAACCGTACAAGAATGACATACAATTTCTTGACTGTCTGTTCACTATAAAGTATATTTTTCTTCTCTCTAATACTAGCTTAGTGAAAACAGGACCAGAGAAACAGACTCTGCTGCCAAGAATCAGAGACAAATAGACAAGCTGAGACAATTTTCCAAATTCTGTGACATAGATGAGTGGGTCACTTAACTGGAGGCATTGTGCTAAGGCCCCAGTGGCTTTGAGAAACTCATCTGCAGTGAGTTCAGCTCCAACAGCAACACAAGGGTTCAGAGTAATTAATAACATTATGTTCTGTAATTACCTTCCATGTGTCCCCACATGGCCCAAGGGAACAGAACTGCAGCTAATAGTAGCAATACTTTGGGTTTACAGAGCACTCAATGTAACAGAGGGACTAAAATTGTCCTAATTTCATGTATATGTGGGAGAGAGAGAGAAAGAGACAGACAGTGTGGAAGAGAGACTTAGAGAGAGGAAGAAAGAAAACTATGTTTACACGTTTATTGTTCTTAAGCATGAGCATGGTCATTTAAATTTAGTACTGTAGTTTCCAGACAAAGTCCCTCTGGAGGAACATGCTTAACCCATCACTTCCTTTCCCAAATGCATTCGCCGGATCGCTCCATCTTAATAAAAGGGACACGGATAGCCGTGGGAGTGTGGCTTCCACGAGTCTCATTAGAGCAGTAGTTCAGCCAAGCTGCACAATATGGTGCCCTACACAGCTTTACCTTCAAATTTAAATTTATCCATTTCTCTTGGCTTCAAAAGCAAGAAATGACCCATTTGCTCTTCTTCACTGATTAACACAAAACTGTTTATGTTTTTTTTTTCTTATTAACCTCATACATATTTAGAGCCAAATGCGAAAACATATTATAATCACTAACAGCTCAATGTTTTTAATTAGTATTTATCACTGTGTTTGTGGAACATCATCATTTTTTGAGATCGCAATCATTTTTGAAAGGTCAATGTAATCAATATTTTAAGTGTTAAATTTATTTGGATTTTGAACTTTTCCAGAATATAGATTTTTTTTCCCCCAAAGACAAACCATAGTCAAAAAGTTAAAAAATATTGTTAAAAGGGATAACTAAGGAGTGTAGCATGAATGTCAGAAAAAAATGCATTATGATAAAAAAGTTATTATTTTTTTTACTGATGCTATTTTTTCTTTTGTTGATTTTAGAAAAATGAAAAAAAAAAACATAAATCATATACTTTATAGATTAAATACATTCAGAGTGGAATATTTTAAGTATGCACTTTGTTCATACTGTATTTATGATTATGCCTTACAGCATCCAAAAGCCCCAGATTCAGTGTCTCAGAAAATGCAAATGTTGCATAAGACGATTAAGAAGAGTTCTTTAACACAGCAATGTTATGTTATTGTAATGTCATGGCCTACGTATACATGGGATGACACCTGGCATGACAGTTATCCAGCAGACAGTCACTGACACCCTCCAAAATGAGGCTATGCCACAGAAGGTAGTTGCTGAACAAGCTGGCTTTTCAGATAGAACCGTTTCTTTGCATATCAATGAAAGATTTGGTGAAAAGAAAAGGCGGGAAGTAAAGCTCATTCCAGAGTTTGGCAGAGATTCACGTGGAGTGGACTATGGTGTGTTGTTGTTTTGAGGCGCACCACACATAGAAACATCCAGAATATGCACTGCAACTGCTGAATGTTTCCTCTTAGCAAATTCTGCTATTAATTTTAAAGTCAAGGTCCCAGAGTCTAAAGGAGGAAAGTAGTCAGATACAAATATTGCACCAGTTCATTTTTGTCAAAAAAATATTGTGATGAGAATCAGTCATTTTTATATAATAATGCTAAACTCCTATTACGATCGCAATCCCCAAAAATGTGGATTTTAGCACAGCAGTTGCTCTATTATGAAGTTGTTGCAGTAACCAGGGAACTGATTTTCTTTCTATTGATCTGCTCTATGTAATCACAATAAAATACATTGAAGTTTGCATTTGTACTGTGACAAAAACAAGTGCAAGGAACCCATTAATTCATGATATGTTGGCTTTTAGTAGCAGTCAACAGAGAGACTTGCTTAAATAAAATGTGATTAAGTTTCACAAAATGAAAACAAAAGCCATTGGTTGATCTTTTTATCATATGTACAAAACATATTACAACCTAGTAATGTTATGTTTTTTGCCAAATGTGGCTTTGGAAATATTGATATCTGAACACCTCAATTATTGTGACCTACACGTGTTAAAACCCTTTTTGTTTTAGTGTACAGTGCAGGTCAAGTTAAAAGCTTCCACAAGGTTAACCTGAAAAAGCAGGATACACACATTAGCCCCTGTGATTTGATTCTTTATTGAACACTTGTCAAATGAAGATGTATGTAATGGCAGACTCGAGTTGGAAGTGAATCATAGATGCAGAGTTTGATATGGCCTGCTTGACTTTACATGCCAAATATGCTACTGTCGTCTATATTTCAAGATTTATGTTATACAATATGTGTGAAGCTTTGCACAGTATTGGACATAAACTGACTGAATAAAAGGATATTAAAATGCATAACAAGGGATGGAGAGTGCTCAACCAGAGATGTATGTATAAACAGTGCTCACAGTTCCATTCATTAGTGATCTTGTTCTCCATCAGATTTATTGCTAATGGGCTCTGAGAATAAACCATCATTCTTCATCATAATGGCAGGAAAGAAGATGATAAAAGCTACCTTGATCTTACTTATTCCTTATGGTGTTTACACATGGAGTGACAGAGGCCACCTGGGTTGAAACAAGACAGATGAAAGTTGGTAAAGCCCTTTAAAAACATCAAGTTACTCAAAGGGAATTGAGTGCCTCTGGAAATTAGGATTATTAAATCTTGTTTTCATTTACTGTATCTTTATTTTTGCATACTGTCTTTAGTGTTGGCTTCTATTTAACCCTCCTGTTGTCCTAAAATAACATTTAGTGGATCTTTTAGTGAAAATGCACATGATAAATGTGATAACTAAAAACACATCTGTCATAGCATCCTCAGTAAAATGTTTAGCTCCCTCTTACCACCTACAGAAAAAAGATTTTGGAGCCGCCACTGCTACTGACTTTGAAACTCAATTTTCAACACCTACATCATTGTTTTATTGTCTGAACAATGTGCAGGAAGATGACTGACCTTCTCCCTGAGAATCAATTTGAGTATGTAAATGAATTAAATGTACATGCATTACCATTGCTGTAAAGGAGAATAATGGAGGCCACTGGCAGAACACAAATAGAAAAAATTGTATATTTTGTCAGTCAGCCAATAAACGGCAATACAATTCAGAAGAAAATCATGAATTCAGTCACAGGTACAGAGGGCTGATGGATACATGGAGGAGAATAAAACAGGGACCAGGTACGTGAAGGAATGAATGAAAGGGAGATGGTTAAATACTGGGAGTTTGACTGCTAGAACAATGGGACAGCGCTAATTAGAAAACAAAGAGCAGGTGGGAGGGGAAAGCAGAGGGCAACCTGAGGGAAGGAGAAGGAGGTGTGACAGTGAAGCAAGGAGGAATAACACAAACAGGAGAGTAGGAATCATGAATATTATCAAGAATACCAAACCACAGGAAAAAAAAATAAATAATAATAATAAAGTAATCTAACTAAAAATACATTACATTCTGATAGAAATTCATCAGTTTTCTAATATTTTCATTTTCCATTGTGGCAGAAACTTGAAGAACGTTACATATGACTTTGTGAGGAATCACAAGTAGAATGTATGCATGACTTTTATTTAACATTCTTGACTCATTGTCGTGTTTTGATTATTGATTCTATGTTGCATTGTGTTTCTGTGTTTGATATGATATAATGCACTTTGAAATGCATTGATGCTGAAATGTGCTATACAAATAAAATTTTATTAATTGATTCTCTGTTGAATTTTTGATCAATATCATGTTGGCAATTTGCAACTGGGCTCTAGTTAGTTTCATGGGATTGCTGGAGAATAAGAAACCAAAAAGTAAGACAACAGGAATGGCCAAAAGATTTTATTGTCTAACCTGGCATTGAAGCATGCAGATTCAATTCCAGAAAAAAGAGACAAAAAGAAATTGTAGAGATTTAATTGATAGGAATAATTGCAAAATGATTAACTTTACCTTATCAATTTTATTAGGTCCAAAATTGATGAGAAATCTTTGAAAAATAAATAAAGAAAAAACACAATCAGGTTGGTACACTGTGTGAGTTTCCCGTGGATGATCCAAAGCAATAGAAGAAAGTGAGTGAGAGATTAAAGGTTAAAGGCTCCCAAAAAAAGAGGAGAGGCTGTCAGAGCAGGTTAGTGGTCAATCCACCAGAACACAGGTTTAAATTCCAATAAAAGCCTCGACATCCTAAATCCAGAGTCTAAAATACAAAAGCCAGTCCAAATCCAAAACTTAATCAAGCAACATCCGCTGGGTAAAATCAAGCAAATATAAAATGTGAATCTTTTATTCCTTTCCTAACGAGACGTCAACATCACACAGAGCCGTTTTCAAGCAAATCTCCTGGAAGTTTGAGTGAAAGGAAAAGGTGTGACAGGAAGAGCTTCAACTGCAACTGGGCTAACCAGTAGCTACTGGAAAGAAGGCAAACAAAATCCATTCAAGAATTTAAGAGAGATTCACATCAAGAACCATCAACCTACAAGAACACGTATAGGTGAGCTGTTTAGTCCGAGGTGATACAGAACTGTTCCTCAATAATCCAGTGTCCTTTATACTGATGCAAAACAAGATCACATTTTATTTGAAAAACAAGGTCCTACAGGAAAAATGGAAAGTCTGTACCATGTGTAAATTTTCAACAGTCAGTGATGAGTTGAAGTGTCCTCTTCAGGCATTGGTCCACTTTGTTTTCTGAAGTACACAATCAACCAGTCATCTACCAGAAAATGTTGGAGCCCTTTATGGAGATACATATTGTATTTTCCATCAGCAGTTCTGGTTTCTGCCCACATTGCTAAATGTGCTAAAAGTTGGTCCAGTCATTGTTTTACTCACCTGACCTGAACCATATAGAGAATCTGTAGAGTATTGTAAATATAATGATGAGACACCAGACCCAACAATTCAAATGATCTGAAAGGCTGCTGTCAAAGAAACCATGGGATTGAATTAGACCTCAGCACGGCAACAAGCTGATGGCCTTCATGACATGCTGAACTGATGCCTTAAGTCATGCAAAAGAAGGCCAGATCAGGTACTGACTGCATAAAAATGTTAATATTTTTCAGAGGCCTGATGTTTTTTTATTTTTTTATTATTGTTTATTTATTCTATTTTTATTGATCCAATGTAATTTTCTAATCTTCAAAAACACTAACCTTTGGGGGGTTATCTGTAAGAAATTATCATCCAAAATGACAAGAAATGAGTGCTTGAAATATTTTACGCTATGTATCATAAATATACATAACATATTCTGATATAAGTGACAAATATAGAACAGTGATACGAATAAAACATTTCGGTGAGTCATTTCATTGGGCTCCTCATTTGTTTTGTTTACAAAGTTTGGAAGAGAGCAGAAAAATGAGGATTAGTCGCTGCTTCTCAGAGTTATTCCCTCCTAGAGATGTCCTTGTAATTTCCTCCTAACACTTGCTGACTGATAAATGACCGCAGAGGAGCCATCAGACCTAAGGGCTAAGCTGAGTCATGGGTGGACATTAATGGCTGTGCTTGTGACACTAAGGAGAAAGCATCCTTCCAGTGGTGCCTATTAGACATATTCCAACAGTTGATCCTGATTTAAATACAAAATACATTTAATAAGGGCAAGCAGAAGGACTCAGGTGCTTCCCCAAATTATGCAATATCAATAAAAAGTTTATTATTTCAGTAATTCCAGTAAAACAGTGAAACTCATACAGATTATTTGAACTGATATATTTGAAGTTTTTTTCTTAAGTTTAATAATTATTGCTGAAAGCAAAGGAAAACCTTTCCAGCTTATCAAATAGTTTGAATAGCACATAAGATCTACTAATAAAATAGGTAGAAAACCTGCTGAAAATGATCTCCATTCTTTGAATCACTCTGAAAAATGTTCATCAATGATGCACTTACTCCTGTTGCTTGGATACCTTTATCTAATGGACAATTTACTTTTGATCTTTTTCAAGTGACCTTTTAAAACTTAGAAGGCGTCAGTTACTGTCTGCTGGACAGCTGTGCAATCAGCCGACTTCCCAGGATTGTTTAGGAGATAATTTAGCATTTCTGTTTCAAAAGAAGTTTTTTGTTTGTCCTATCTTTGAATTTTTCATTTGTTTTCCACCAGCCAGTTTTTATGTCTACATGATCGGAAAATAAGGACAAGTAAATTCTTGAACCACTATTTTAATTGTCTCCTTAAATTAAAGTATTGAAATATTTATATGTTGTTTTTTTTTTTTCAGCTGTTAGGAAATGTTTTAAAATAATAGAAAGTAGTGTGCAACATCGATTAGTTCCAACTTTTGCTTCTTGAAAGACCTGGATGGATTTTTCAGCATTTTTATTTCTTTTCTACCAGCATTCCTTGTAAGAATATAAATGTATCTTTTTGTTCAGATAAACACGTTTCATGTCCTTGCTGCTGTTTCATAATAATGAAAAGTGAAGCACATTCACTTTCCTTATTCCCTTCTTGAGCTACAGTTATGGTACATTGAAAGAAATGTAGATTCACTTTAACAGCAAAAAATTCAATGATTGTCAATGAAAAAACAATTCAATGTTCAAACCTTGAAATATCACATTTTGCCAAAGGTAACATTGGATTGAATTTTCAGTTCTAACAGACCAAACTTGTAAAAAATGCAAATAGCCCCCCCCCCCCCCCCCCAAAAAAAAAAGACTTTAAAAGTAACAGAGAAACGATTTTATGTATTGAACTGAACCATCCACCAGCCATACAAAACTACCTTTCCCTTTTCTTGTTTATTTCCTTTTCAATTTCTCCAAGGTGATATCATGACCTCCTACCCTGTAGAAAAAAGCAGCATGACACTGCTTTGCAATGATGAAAGCAAAGAAAAGCAATGAAAAGCATTGTTCAACAAAATACTTGTTCAAAGCTGAATTAGAAAGGGGGGATAAAAGAAAGGCTTCAAGGATTCAAATAGATCAACTTGTTTATCTGGATTTGCAAATTTATGAACTAAAGTGACATCCATTTCTTCACCATTTGTTGATATGACAACTCCATCTGTTGAAAGAATGCTGTCTACAAACACCAAATACCGTCTTCCGGTACTCACTAAAATATAATGTGTACCCCTGAACATTAGAATGTCAGATTTAACAAGGAAGGAATCACTCTATATGTAATCACAGTTCAATTTAATACAAGCATATTTCTGTAAGCAAAAGTGGAATCATCATCTTTACTATTTATAATCAAAATAATACTTCATAACTTCTGTAGGTGAAAACAGACAATGTTAATACATACACTTTTCCAAATGCTTATAATTTTTTATCATATTATGCATTGAAGTAAGTTATCGACTGAAGTCTGAATCATCTAAGTCACTTTTGTTTACATTAAATTAGATTTCGATCTTAGTTCTGTATAGAATCTTAAAACCTACTTTCACACTTTCACCTACTTTCACCTACTTTGTTTTTGTGAATTGTTTAGTTCTGTCATGTTTATTATGCATGCATACCATTTATTACATGACCCTGTTGCATGCATTCTGTGTGTTTTAGGATGAAGAGAGTTACAGGGTAAGAAATGAGAGGACAGATTAAGTATTGATTTTATTATTGAATTTATCTGAATTTTATTCTATGTGGCCAAAAAATATTTGGTAGTCGGACTTAGCTAGAAAACACATTATAAAAACTATTGCTGGAGAAAGATTACTTAAGGCCTCTTTCAGTAACGCATCCATCTTCATACATCCTGAAAATATAAGGCAGATACACTTTTATGCTGTTAGTGGCATAAGTGGAAGTTCTTATTAGACCATAGAAAATATGAATCTTTTTTCGATACTCCTTGGACAGGTCCTAATTTTAAGCTTTTTGGAAGCTGGCCTTGGTGTTGAAATGAAGCAACCACTTTAATTTAAAATGTGCTAACCAGTTATTCAGCTGCAGCAGAATGGTATTAAAAAAACAAAACAAAAAGAAAATGTCTTCTGGGGAAATATGACTATTATTCTTTGTGAGCATTAGCAGAGAATATCTTGTTCCAAGAAGTGGTGATTCTACACAGAACAGCATGAGTCTTGAATTTTATTCATTAGTTTTTGGGGAGTTTTTTGCTTAAGAGCTTGTTCCTAATTCATTCATGACAATAAGACTAAGCTATGTAAAAAAAGGAAACAAAAAAAGTCAAATACCAAAGCACTTTGTTTAGATGTTTGTCCAATCCAGGTATGTTTTCTTAAATAAAGGGCCTAAATAAACAGCATTGGTCAAAGTTATTTAACAATGTTGTCTTTCACTTCCTCAACAAATATATTTTATTAAGTTTGTGCCCTACAGTGTTGTGTTCAGATTAACTGAAGATGACATTATTTCAGTTCTTTTTGCTAGGGTTAGCAGTATCCATTTTGTAAAAAAATATTTACCCATTTTTAATACATTTTAAAGTAGCTAACATTCTCCACCCAGTTCCTTATCTTTAATATTCTTGAAAAAATAAATGCACTTCTTCGGATTAACTCACGTTACAGTGACAAGAAATGTAAAAGTAATTCCAGAACACTGAAATCGACTACTTGGTGGAAAACCTACCGACATATGATTCATTCTGATAGAAAGACATATGCTGAAATAACCTGTGTTATGACCAAGCTTTGTGCAAATTTCCCTTTGAGCAGATGTTAAACATTCATGCAGATGGTCTACAGCAGTGAAAGACCACACCAGGTGCCACTTCTGTCAGCTGAAAAAAAGGAGACCTATACTATTCAGTCTACTTTCATTCAGGTAGAAAGAAAAAACCCTTCCCATTCTGATGAGCCATCTCAGCAATACCATTCAGATGGTGGGGCACAAAATTCTGCATAAAGAATGGACTCAATCCACTTTGCAGTCGTGGTTCAGGCTGGTGTTGGTTTTGTAATATATCAGGCATATTTTTTGCACACTTTAGGCCTTTTAAAACTATCAACCCTCTGCCTACCTGAGTATTGTTGCTGACAAAATCAATCCCCGTTCATTCAACTGGACCAATATTCGGATTGCTACCTCTTGCAGGACAACATGAGTGAGTTTTCTGTACTCAAAAGGCTTCTGCAGTCTCCTAATCTCAATCTAATAGAGCATCTTTGGGATGTAAATTACTGGGAGATTCACGACCAACAAATCTGTTTCAAATGTGTGATACTGTCATGTCAATATGAACTAAAGTTTTTTATGGAAAAAACAAAAGCTTTTTTATGCCAAATGTTGGCAAAAATTGGATAATATATATTAAGATGCACCTAAGAGATATCAGCAGATTATGAAATGGGTTTTGGCCTGTGTTTGCGTGTGTGTGTGTGTATGTTTGTGTTGCTGGTTGTACATGCATAAGTGGAGTGCAGAAGGAGGGGCTTGCCTTGGCCACTAAAAAAGCATGAGCTGCACAGGTAAAATCTGACAGAAAGCATTCAGAAAATATCTCCAACAGGAAACCTAAAGTCTATTATTATAACACTGCACCATATATTTTGGAGCAGCGAATTTTATTTTTTTTTTCTCTATGAGGAAAGGCTGAGCTACAACTGAATGATGGGGTTTGTGCCAGAATTGTTTCACATGGCAGTAATACCTACTGCCTGGACAGTGTCAGTGACAAGTACACCGACACTCTCAGTGCAGGGGATTCATTAATTTTAGCAGTCGATGGCAGAATCTTTGCACTGGAAATAGAATTGTATTTTATTTTATTTTTTTCTTGTCTGCCAGGTAAGGAGAAAGAATTATTTAAGTGTCTTCCTGGACTTGTTAAAGCTCTCACCATCTATTATGTCTCTCACTGGTACTGAATTTCTGCCCCACTAAAGATGCTCCCTCGCCTCAGAGGTGAGGCCGCTGATGGAAAAACAAAGCGCCTTGCCCTGCTGACACCAGACAAACTGACATCAGATGGAGCCTCGTGTTCTGCCTCGGGGCCCTGCTGGGCAGAACAGCTGTCAGTTGAGCCAATGAAAGAGTCAGAAAAGCCCCAGGTTTACAAACAAGCACATAAATAAACAAGCTGCTTTCATTCTCATTTCAAACCTACATCATACAAAACTTCCTATACATACATTGATTTAAGATGTGAGAAACTGAGCGTGTGAGTAAGCTGCAAGACGTCATTGCCTGATATTCCAAATAGTTGTAAACCCGACATAGATATAAATCCTTCTCTTAAAGAAAGGCAGCAAGAGAAAAAGTTGAATTGTGGATTATCCTCCAATGAGCTGAGATATCTGTAACCTTATGTTGCAGAAAGGGGCACTGAAGGAGTCATTTGGAAGCTAGTAAAGAGACTGTAATGAACAACGGAGGATATAAATTCACAGAAAACTGCAATTCATACAATCAATGCTGGTCTAAGAATTTGTTCAGGAGGATGTAATACTTTCAGAAGCTATAATATTTTCTGTGTGTCTCTCCCTAGCTTGCTTGCCTTTGTCTTTTTTTCAGTTTGTTTGAGTGTGGCAATTTCAACCATACAAAGAGGGTGAAATGTAGGTTTTGATTTCACTGCCCATCCTCTCAGTTGTGTCAGGTTTTGGTCACTCTTGCAATTTTCATTTCTCAAGCTCTCTAATGTAGCAAGCAAATTCTATCCTTTTTTTTTCTTTTATCAGAAAAGACATTTATTTGAAATGAAACTTTTGTATTTGATGTATTTCCAAATACTAATTAGCAGCAGGACTAGGAGTAAAGCAGCTGTTTTACAGACTGGACATGTGCACGTACCTCAGGCAATCCAGTAAGATGCAGGCTAAAGCTCGTTCTATGTACTTAGTTTGAATAATGTTACCATGACAACTAGTCGTTTGTACACATTGAAGCAATGTAAAGGCAACATTAATCATTTACTTGGATGATTTATACCTACCAGGCTACTTTTCATCTTGACTACAGTCGATAAGGACTGTTTAGGAAACTTAAATAGCAGAGCAAAAATCCAACACGGACAGTGGCTCATTATAGTAGAACTCTAAGTTTAATATAAAATTTTATTTTGTGACTTAAGTGCAACTTAAGTCCAAGTCAAAAATTTTAGTGACCATCTCTGCTGAAGAATATTAAATATCAATCGTTTTCCAGAATGACATAGCAAACAGTGCAAAGTACTTAGTCAGAAATTGTGTTAAAATGCCCAATGGACAAGGAGGAAAAACGAATATGACAGCAAGGGAACAGAAACTAAACATAAGAAAGAAAAGCTGCTGGTCAGCCCCCAAAGATGCTGGTTATTCAATGATGCCCTGAAGTCAGTCCAGGACATAACAGCTGTGTAAGATGCTGGTAACCAAAGTGTAAATGGAACACCGTGACATTCATAGAGCTAACATCCTGGGGCATTTTCTAAATCCATGCTGACAAATAGTTTATGGCTAACCAGCATTACATTGTGAGATGGTCGATAATGGTGGAAGTGACTGACAAAGAAACTGTAAGCTACAGCAACACTAAGGAGAAGGAAGATTAAAGCTTGAGAAATACCAAAGCTTGCAGAAAGGAAACTGAAAAGTTGTGCAAAGTCAAGAGCTAAGTAGTGCCACAATTGTGAGCATTTGAGCCTTTGTTCTTAAACCTGAGAAAGTTGGTTAAGAAGGTTTCAGGTCATAGCTAAACAGAGGACAGACATCAAAACATCCAGAATGTAACCTGAAATCCCAAGCCTCTGATTGTGGTGGATTAGTTAGGATGAGTGGAAGTTTCTCTACAGAACTACCATAATCTATAGAGAGATCAGATAAATTATTAGTTAAAATAGGTGTGATTGAAAAGGATGTATGTAACATTGAATGATGACAAATTCCAAATATGTTTATACAAAATGTAGCAAAATATGAAGCCTTCAAACATTTTTTTTGTTTTGTTTTTGTGACACAATCTTTCTTCCTGTTACAGTACTTGCTGTTCTGTTCCATATGGTAATTGCAGTGACTAATGCCTTCTTTATCTGTCTGCACACAGAAAAGACAGGTTGGGTGGAAAAAAAAATCACGAGCCTGCCTGAGAGAACAAAATCATGAGAAAATTTTTTAATTAGCATGGAACTTTTAATGAACAAAGTTGAAATGAAAGACAAAAAAAGAAATAAGTATAGAATGAACTGAATCATTCAAATTTATTGTTTGTGTGGGACATTTAGAAGAGAAGTTAACCTGGCAATGCACAATTTGCAATGTCAAACACAAAGGAAGAGGCAACAGTGACATCTACAAACTAACTGTATGGAAAATTAATGAGGTCGGAACTCAGAATCCATAAACAGGCTTAGAGTAAATATACTTAGCAACTCAAGGAGAGTTAACATGACAACAGTGTCTATTTGTAAGACAATATTAGAACTAATTCTGTTTTTTAATTGCCCAAGCTGAATTCCAAAATTCTGCAGTGTCTTCATTACTCACAAAGCATAAATCAAAATTAACTGATGAAAGTACGCAAAATATGATGGCAAGTGCCCGATTACTAACACAAACTAAATGCTGTCCTTGCTATGCTTCTTGGTCCACAGAAGACAAATAAAGAGAAAAACTGCCATGTCTGTGATTTCCCCATATGAAATGTTCTGCTATGGCGAATGTCAGCCTGCCTGCTTTGATTGATTATGTTGCCTTTTACCAGAGAGTCTCAGTGCCCCATCGCAGCCCAGAGGAGGGCATGAGTGGTAATCTGACGAGCTGGGTGGTCTGTGACATCTGAGGATTATCGCTGGATATTCGGCTCTGTAGGTGTCTCTCTTCATCATCATTGCCTTTATTTTTTTGCATAAGAAAGGTTTGCATTTGCTCTTTTTTATGGCTTCCCCCCTGCGTCCCTTGCAGACAGACATGTGTTTGTACAAGACCCACCTGCTGAGATCAGACATGCTAAGCCTTGCATGGAAAATCTCTCCAAAGACCTCCCTTTACCACGCTTGGAACGTGCTGACTGCAGGACCCCTCTGAACTTTTGTGTTACGAATTAAAGCAGTTGAATCTCTGATGACTCACTCTTGGCCTGCTCACCTCACTACAGGAGCAACTCTCGAGATGAAAAAATGCCCTAACACCATGGTTCTCAGTTCTCTAATATAATTGGTAGTATGTTTTTAAAAATAAAATGGTGAATGATATGTTATCTGTGATGTAAGACTCATTGTTTGCATCCTTAAAAGCAGAGATAATGTAAAGAACTCTGAAACAACAATGTGTTAGATTTGAACTCAGAAGTTTGACTTTGTTCGTAGTGAAGCAGCCCCAAGTTTCAAAAATTCACTCAAAGCTAAGGCATTACAAGCGACTGTGAGTAGCTGAAATCCACTAATGCTCTCGACCCTAAAAATATTATTTACTGCTCATGCTATTTTTTCCAAAACAAAATATAACTTCATGTGTGTTAATAAGCACATGGAAACCATCTTGGCACTACTGCCGAAGGTAACGTCCATGGTTCTCCTTATCTAGGCCCTTGGGGGTACAGCTAATCACTGCCAAGGGACATGTAAAGCTCTCCACTATTAGCTCCTTTGCAAACACTAGTCAGTAGCATGTCAAGGTTCATTGTACCTAGATATTTGAAATTCCCAGCTGCATTTTCTTTTAGTTAATTTTGACATGTTCTAAAAAATAATTTTCATATTTCCAAAAAAAGTTCAGACTTGCGTTCCATCAAAAAAGTCTGCAAAAATGTGAATATGGAAGCACTGAATGGTCAATAGGTGGTAGTCCACTATACTATAATTTTGTGAGCGTTTAAAGAATAAACCATTTGTTATTTAATCCAATATACTGATTCTCATTAAGATGATGTCCTAGATAGCATAATGTACTTTGTTGGTACAGGAATGAAGAAGCCTGCAAGACACAAAGAGCATGAATAGATAAAATTGTTTCAAGCTTCCAAATTTGTGGTTAAAGCCAGATTTTCAGTTATCAACTTTTATGCAAACAAAAGCTGGTAACTTGGTGAGAAAGCTTAGTTTTGGTCCAGTCTTTATTTTTGACCATAAAATTTTGCACCAAAAAAGAATTCCAATTTCTACTCTTTTCTTCACAAAACACTCATGCACATGGCCTCCTTTCATTTCCAAATCAGCTGAATGATTCAATTAAAGCTGCATGGTAGATTGCTGTTTTGTTTTTTTGTTTTTTTTTGTCTTATGCAGAGCAAATTAAATCAAAAGAAGCTTTCCATTTTACCAAGCGCAGGTGCAAATGTATGGTAGGGAACATTTATCTTTTAAAAGTACAGCAGGAGTGAAAAAGCCTGAGTCTGAACAAAGAGAACAAAACTCAATAAGTTAGCAGTTACATTTTACTCCATCCATAGCCCACTCATTCATCATTTAGTAGACCTAAATTTCCTTAATGGATGATAAAACGTTAGCATCCTGACATTGTATTAAATATTCAAATCTAAGATTTATTCATCTGTAAAAGGGAAAGGATCAAACTGGGATTTTAAAGATGATATTGTTGAAGAAATGCATTGGCAGCTTTAAGTAAACATGCCCATTTTATTTTTAAATATTCTGCTAAATAAAGCACATTTGGTGAAAATAACTTTTTTGGAAATGTATCTGTGATATGTGATTTTGAGGAAAAGGATGGTTTATTGTTCCTTTGGTCAGAGGTTTATGGCAATAAAGCTCAGTGTGCAGGGTGAGAGTTTCCTTGGGAACAACTAGAGCACGTCGTGAAAAGATGTTTTTGTATGTACATATACTAGGGTCATATGATTCATCTCAATCAATGAAAGAAAAATATTAGATTCTTTTCTTTTGACTTCACTCAGCATTAAATGATGGAGTACTAGGGCCATTAGATAAATATATATTTATATGTGAACAAAAGCAGTATAGTTCTGCTAAAAAAAATTGTAATTCTACAGAAATATTACATATTTAAAAGGAAAAATAATGATATTCTCTGACATTCAAGGTTTGCAAGGAAAGAATTAAAAATTTCCAATGATTAAAGGCAATAATTTATATTGAAACTAATCTAGTTGTTTTTCAGAAAAAAAAAACATTTCAATTTATCAGAAAAATAATCCCTTTGTATTTTCCAAAATGTAAGTGAACGTCTCTGAATGCTGTCTCCTGTCGTTTTTAGAGAGACAGAGGGCAATTTTAATAGGGTTAAATTACACAGTCAAATTTATTTTAAGTTACATTTCATTTATATTTTCATTATAGCCACAAGGAATAAGAGAGTTACTTGGTTATGATGTATAATGTCATTATGTGTCTAGAGAAAGCTTAAAACCACCTTTTTATTGCTCTCAAATAAGAGAGGTTTGTGATTAATTTATATTTTCTCTTAGTATCACATTTTCAATTCACTTTAGACATTTGGTTCTGCACATAAACATTTTGCTAGTAATATACAAAACAGTTTTTGTGGCTTGTTACTGCCACTTCAGAAAAACAAACTCTTTTATTTTTAATTGCTCTTAAAATGTGTAAATGTGTGGATTAATTGAGAGACAAATACATGATTTAACAGCATATGAGGATGTTAGTAGAAGATTTTAAGAAGCAAATAAGAGCCAAACTAACTACACTTCACTGGGAGGAGGTTAGGTTCACAGTACTGTTACTTGGTAACAAAGTGAGACTCAAAGTGAGTTCTCAGTTAAGAACTTTGAAGCTTGTGTTGTTCATTTTCAATGAACCCAAACGGCCCTGTTAAAATAACTCTGGAGTGCTACACAGTTGAAAACAAGAAACTGCAATTCTAGTTTTCCGTTAAGAATCGTCTACAGTAACTTGGAAATATAGTGTTTGTTTATCTAAAATGTATGTTTTGTGTCCAGACCTTGTACTGAAGAAAACTACAAATGTCATTTGCCAGGAGGTGTTCTTTTTTTCCAGTTTTGCAATCAGTGATTTGGGAAGCAGTGGGTTAGAATGCATCAAGGGACTACTTGGTCTGAAGAATGTGGGTCAAAAGATCTTTTGTCAGACAGGATGGTGTGTAAGGAATGTAATTTGTTATGTGACAGCGTGGGAAAGCAAAAGCAATGTTTAAACGTATGAAGGGCAGATAGAAAATCATACAGGGATTAGAAGTAAGACAGATACTTGCGAAACCTACAAATGGTTTTCTGTTCTCGCAGTGTTGGAAAAAAAAGACTACACTAAGACAACGCAACACTGTCTTTGCTTCAATTTAAATAAGTGAATACTTATTTCACTCCTACCCGTTGTTTTCAAAACTTAAAGTGAATAAATGAATGATCTTTCTTTCAAACACCAAGGGCCTTTTTGCTATGCCTGTATATATATATTTTAACATATTTATCATTTATGAGTCTGTTACCTGCGAAAGCTTTCCAGGAATGACTCTTACACCAATTTAACAGATGAAGCTGGTTCTGTGTCATGCCTTGTATAAGAGCGCCCAATTTAATTCAGACCTATTTTAGAATCAGCTGACCTCCATCTTGGTGCACAGTCCTCCAGAGGCAAATGTAATGGCTCAGGTCAGGGTTTAAGCATGCGGAAGAGTGCAAATGGAAGCAATCTCAGAACGTAATATCTTTTATATGCACAGGATGTGTTTCAACTCATGATAAAAGGTAGAAAGAGTAAGTCACTCCTTTCAATTCAAAGTTTTGCATGACAAATTATATAGGTAACCAACTTGGATTAATAATTATTCAAATATCAAAGGCCTTTATCTAATTGCGGAATATCATCACCTCTCTAAAATGCAGAAGAACTAAACATACCTTCAATGCAACCATATGATTTAAGAGGGTAAGTAGCAGCCAAGCAGTACCAATCAATTAGATTATCAGTCACTAGAGGTGTAGACTGGCTGATTTGCTAATCAGCAAGTGCACTTCTGTAAAGCAAACAAAATTGGCTTTGCTGTTTTCAAGTATTCAAGCACCAGCATAATTATAACAATCTGAGAAGAAAAACATGTTTTTTTGTTTTTCTTTTGTGCCTTATGCAAGAGTTTACAAAACTATTTGTTATGCAAATGTACAACTACAAACTTCAATTTTTACTTATTAAAAATGTTTCATTTTTTGTGATGAAGCATGTTGGTGGCAGCATTGTGCTGTGGGAGGACATTTATTTCACATGTCAGGGAAGATAGTTTGAGTGGACAAAGAGATATAGCTATACTGTTAGAGGTAGCAAAAGATTTCAAACTGGGGCTTCAATGTTTTTTTCAGTGGATCAACAATTACATATAGAGACCAGAATTATATTGGAAGGGTTTAGAACTTTATTGTCAGTAAGTTAAGTTAAAGCCCAAGTATAAATATAATTGAGAATCTCTGAAAAAATGCATAAATAATTTTCAAAGACAAAAGATTCATGCAATCATGCACTGTTAATTTTTAACATAAAATTCTGAAAACAATTTTAGTGTTTTATTCTACCGATTGTTTTTGTGAGAAACAGTAAAGTGGCAAAGAATCTTGTTCAAGTCCAAGTTAAATGTTTTGGCTCTTTAAGACGCTGTTAAAATATCTGCAAAACTAAATGGACTGAACAAAAATGTGACTGTGATATCTCAACGACAATAGAAGTGCCTGATGGGGTCATGCAGAAAACAATTATCAGAACAAACTCCTGTTAAATGAGCCTCTGCAGGCTAATGAATAGGTACATTTAGCTTTCCACTGAATGCCTCTGAAATCAACAGTTTAGTGAGCACCAGCACACAATGATCAAACAGGAATCCACTTTAGTTCTTTTGAAATATATTCAGCACAGTTTCCTATGCTCAGTGTCCTTTTTCTTTAATTATCCCTTAATCCCAGAAACAAATTTGTTTTATTCCTATCTGTTTTTTCCCCCTTAATTTCTCAAATGTTTTTTTTTTCTTTCCCATTTCTGCAGCAATCTCTGCCCGTCCTCTATCAAAAAGATACACAACATATTGCGGTGAACCTTGGAGAACCTACGCTTTCTCAAAAAGTAAAGTTTTCTCTGTCCCTTCTTGAAGACGGTGTTACTGTTGCAACTCCAACCCAGCAGCTCTCTGTGTTCAGCTTCTTGTTCATTTCCAAGTCGCCCAATGACTGCAAATTACTTTTTTTGCAGATGAAAGAAGTCTGCTTTGTTTGCATACAGAAAAGGAATGTGAGAGTGGTCCTTCATGATGTTGAATGTCATGGCAACGTGTTTTTAGTTGTTGACGTCTGATGGGTGAATTCTCTTTGGCACTGGAACCAGGCAGAATGTCAATCACACACTGTAACTTTCTCTTGGGTTAGGCTAAGGTTGAAGAGGTGTTGTAGAATCCAACAGAGCCAGAGCTGCTCTGCACAGGCCTTGAGGGCCCGGAGCCTGACACCATCTGGACCTGCGGTCTTCCGGTTCAGCCTCTCCAGCTGCCTCTTCACCTGGGTTCCAGTTAAAGGAAGTAGCAGCATCTCCTGATTTGGTTGAAGGCAAATTTGAAGAAGCAGAATAATCCTGTCTGAAAAATGTCATGTCTATATTTCGTAAAAACAATAAAATTATCAAGTATTTAAAGTAACATTTATTCAGTTTTATGCATATTCATCACCCCCCATATATATATATATATATATATATAGATTTATATATATATATATATATATATATAGATAGATATAGATATAGATATATATATATAGATATATAGATATATAGATATATATATATATTTATATGTAAAGTGTGGAGTTGGAGGTTTTACTGTGTTTAAGGAATGCATTGCTTGGTGACAAGCACTGCCTCGTTCAGACATGGAAGCCTGCATTTCTTCCAAAGTAGTTTAATTTTTGTCTCATCAGACCAGAAACCCTTTTTCACAGTTGTTTAAATGCCCATCTGTCAACCGCCAAGTGAGCTGTCGATTGCCTTTTTCTCAAGACTGGCTTCAATATAACCAGCACTTTGTAACGGTTTGCTTGATGAAGTTCTGGCGAGATGGCCATCATTCCATCTGGTCGCTCAATTTAACAAGACAGCCAAATCTAGCAGGAGTCCCTAGAGTTGCAGGCTTGTTTCATTTCACGGTGTTTGAGGTCTATGTTTTCTGTCCTGACGTTCACTGTGAATTGCAACACCATGTGATCACAGTATGTGCTCTGATCTTTGTCTAATCAATTCAGTTTTGCCCAGGTAAACTGCATATGGCCGCTTGATACATCTCAAGGATTAACAGTGCAGCCTGGCCTGCAGTGATGAATGCCAAAGTAAATACTTTGAATACTTTTGTGAACAACCCTTCTTTGTAATAAACTTAAATTTCATACTCTTCAGTAGGTTCAAATAATTTAGCCCTGATTTTTCAGGAAATAATAAATCACAACTGCTTCTTTAGACTGTGGTGTAAACAGTGGACAGTTAAGTTAGATTTTTTATGGCTTATTGCTACTTAAAATAATTTCATCCGTAAGTGATTTTGGCCAAGATATCACCACCTCTTTCTTTCCGAAATATGCTTTAAGGAAAAAAAGCATATTCTCAAAAAAACTGACAAAGGTAAATATTTAACAAACGTGACACTATTACCATTTGGGTTGCCCAGCCTGTGTCCAGAACACTCCCAATACTAGGGTGATAAAAAGCCGTCTCAGCCTCTGTGAGTTGCAGAACAAAGCAAAGTGCAAAGGTAAGTCTTTAAAATATCCACATAAAACTGGTCAGAAATGATCAAAAACAGCTTGGTTGTAGAAATACCAACAATCATTTTTAAATTGGTTTAAAGGGTGTCAATAGTTTTTGACATGTTAAGGGGTAGCAATAATGTTGGGTCAACTATATGTAGCTACAGAAACTTAGATATTTGTCAAAATTCCTTCTATAAAGTATCATGCCAAAAATCAACTGATCTAACAGTGATGTCTCTGGAGATGGATTCACTTGTTATCAGAAAGAAGCTGAGCAGAAAGTTCAATTCAGAAATAAATTTAGTGGGAAGAACAGTAACAGGCTGACAGTGCAGCCTGTGGCAAGGCGTATTTCATGATGGAATAGCAGCACCAATTGGGGATAGTTGCTGCTGAATAGAGGGCATCAAGCACCTGGTGTGCATAAGGAGGAAGGTTATCCATCTCCTCCTACAAGGCCAGGTACGTGTTTCCAAACTGCAAATGGGGAGCTTCTGGCATTCACGTTTTGAATTAAGAACTGGGTGAATAAGAAACAGACACCTTCAGTAAAAGAGCAGTGAGAAGACAAGAATGTGAGCTAAACATCCAACAGGCTCACTAAAAGAAAAACAACCGAAATAAAGATCTATAATTTAGTACTTATAGGTGCATGAAAACTTAAACTAAAGCAAACAAAAATAGAATATTGTGCACTCTTCAATAATGTGAGAATTTCACTTAAAACATTACCGTAACCTGAAAAAGACTATTATCAATGATGGACCAAAATGCTTGTTGTGGTCACTTTACATGAAGCAACTTTCCAAACAGTACAAGTACATCTGCACTGTAGTAGTGTTAGAGGTAGTTATGTTTTCTTTCCTCTCTCGCCTGTGGCAGCTGGATATGCTCTCTCTTGATAATTAATCAAGACAAGTTCTGGCATTAACACAGGAGTCCGTTCTGTTAGAGGTGGAGTGTGTAGTGACCCATCTACTAATAAGGTCCCCAGAGGTGAAACTGCATCAAAGTACAAGAAGCTTGGAAATGTTGAAATCCTGCACTCATCTTTGTCTTCCCCTGAGAGAAAGAACAAAGAGTTGCATGAGCATGATTTCATGACTTTTTTTTCATGTGTAAGCTAACCTATGTCAGTCCATCATCCTGGCCCTATTGTTTACTGCTCACCATTATAATTTTCAATAGAGAATGACACACCAGAAAGACTTGGTGAGCTCACTATACACTATGTTTAGGTGATACATTCAAACTCTGTTAAATACTACAATGCAGCTGTGTCTTCTGTCAGACTGAAACAAGATAATGGGATGATGCAAATGTTTAGCATGAATGTTTCAGAAAGAAGTCAGGAGTATGTCTTTTGAGTAAAGTGTAGTACTCTAGTATGATGATCCCCACTGCAATGCATTTCACAGAACTCTGATCTTCTACTGATTCCTTACTATGCAATACAACAAAGAGAAACTATGACATTGACACAAACCAAATGTTTTTATTGTAGACCAATATTACATGTGTCCTGATCCGTTTTTCTATCCAAGTACAAATCCCAGTCTTTAACAGTCAGGCATTTTCCAGGACCACATCCCAGTATGAAACTTGATTAAAGTTCATGTAATTGGTTTTAGTATTAGTTCTCTCAGCTGACAAGCTTTATGGAGACGCTTATTTTATATTTCAGTAGTAGTTGGCCCATAACGACACAGCCTAATATTTAATACCTGGTTTAATGACCATAGTATCATTTTCTTTAACTGCCAAACTATCCTTGATTCTTTTCCTCTCAATTTAAAGTCAGAGGCAGAGATGCAGTTGATTTGTTGCACTGTTTGAAAAAAAAAAGACATTTCATAGGAATGAACCTAACTCTTTTTAATAATAACAATAACTTCTCAAAGTTGATGTCCTTTAACAAAAATAACTTAAAACAACAAAAGCAAATAAATGGTATGTTAGAGCGTTATAGCTCATGAACACACGATTAGCAACATCAAAACCAAATTTTAATAAACAAAAAACCAGATCCATGACAGATCAAATGGATAATCAACACACTTGCTGTTTTTGTATTGGCATTATGACCAGATGAACACTGAAGTTAATTGAAAAGTTAATTATCAGTCAGGTTTTGTCCTTTGTTAGCAAGGCAGGAATGTCAGCATCATGAATCATAATTTTCTCAGTTTTGTGTTCGGCTCCCACACAGAAATATCCTGAAATCAATTTTGATTTTACTCTTTTCGTGAGCAGCTGGGGAGAAATCAATAAAAACTTGTATGTTTACTGTGTAAAAAGGGCCTTTGCTTTTTAACTAGTCAACCTGCAAATCCCATGCAGTATTTCACAGAATTAAAAGTCGGGATAACTGCCAGATGTGTGCATCTCTTTCCTGGAGCATTTCTTACCCCCATGTTACTGACTCTTCTCTGTGAGAGAAGCAGCTGTTTACCAAAGCAGTTGTAGAAACCCCCAAACCCCATTGCTCCAGCATGCTTTGATTTTATTTTTACTCCCTTTCTTCTCTGTCACATGGCTGAGTGTGTCAGAGCTAATTTGTGTCTCAAAATAGACCTTTGAAGACTTGAACAGGATCTGTAACAACATCAGGAAATTCTGATGAGATGGAAATGGTAGATGTTTTAAAAATGGCATTGTTAATCAACATGGAAAAAAGGTCCACAGAATAATGAATAAAAGAAAAAGAAAAACAAATGTATGGGCTAACCTGTGGGGATGGTCTTGGTACTTTTGTCTCCCAGCAAGAAGGTCCAGGGTAAGAAGTTTGTGCCAGAGCCTTGTTGTTTGGATTTTGCATGTGCAGGATCTTTCTGGGTGTTTCAGCTTTCTCCCGCAATCCAAAAACCTGCATGTTAAATTAAAAAGTCAACAACTGATTACCGATTACCAACAACTGATTTTAGTTTTTTTTTCTTTTTTGGGGGGGGGTTCTGAATGTTGTCTTGTGATTGACCAGGATTTTTTTCTGTTTAGTGGACATTAAGTGCTGATGATAAAAACCTTACTCTAAATTTTAAGCTAAACAAATTACTACAAGAAATAAAAATAAATAAATAGAATAAAAATAAAATAGTAGTGTGTTTTAAGTTAGCTGTGGCACAGCTGCATCTCATACAGGAAGGTATTTGTTTGAAAAATCACATCCTTACTTTTTCAGGATCATTGCCTATGCAGCAGAATGCAGCACAGAATGTGGTGTTCCTTCATCTGGGAGGAGCTCTGGTGTAAAGCCGCTGCTCTGCCAAATGAGAATTAGTCAAGGTGGTCTTGGGCATGTGACCTAGTTGGCTCCTACCCACCTTCCTTTGGATGTTTATTGGGCAAGTCCCAATGGGATGAGACCCCTTGGCAGACCTAAAACTCTTGAAGGGATTAAATTTTCCTCATTGCCTGGGAATGCCTCGCATCCCTCCAATCAGCTGGAGCGTTGCTGGGGGTAGGAATGCCCTTATATTAATTCTGTTACTCCCACAGTTTAATCTCTGATAAGTGGAAGACAATTGGTTATCTCAAAGGATTTAACTTTAGGCTTCGACCTCTTTCTCAGAACACATCCACAAATAATATTCATATCACATTGCGGAACTAAAGTGCTCTGGCACTCATTAAAACGATAAGTTGTAAGTTGAGAACAGGAGAGAGGCTGTCCACATAACAGATTTCATCTTGCCACACTTACCTTATTTGTGTGGATGAGTCCCAGACAGAAATCTTAGCACATGGTATTGTGGCTTGTGGGCACAAGGGAGAAGCAAACTCCCACCTTTATACTCAGACAGGCAGGAAGGAGAAGTCACCTTGATTAAATTAGTTGTATATGAAAATGGGGTTATGCCTACTGGGAATGTGTGACAAGGGCTTATAAACCTCGCCTTTCATAGGCATGAGGGAGAGACTTTTTAATTTCCTTCTTTTTTGTGGCAAGTTATATTTCTCCCCCCGTCTTTTGTCCCGCAAGGCCTTTATGTGTCAGGATCAATACAGAATCCTCATTTGGTTACCGTCCTTTCCACTCATCCCTATTGTAGGATTCTATTACCATTTTCTGAAACAGATCCGCCCAACGTTTTTTTTTTTTTGTTTTTGTCTTTCTATTCCTCTTCTCTACATCTATTGCCTCTTACATGCTATTACACATTTGTGAGATGTTTAATCAGTTCAGTAAAACTAAAAAGCCAAATACAATGATAAAGTGGAGAACTGGGACTCTTTAGAACAAGATGAATACTTTTTCAAGTCATGCTGCTAAATGTGTTGTTTAGTAACAGCACATGACCTCATATAATATTTCGAAGATTTTTTCTTTTTATTAAAGTACTTGGGTATTTTTTATCTCCAAGATGTTTACATGGTGTAAGGTGGACTCCATCTCCACCCATTGATTCTCCCGCAGCGCTGCGACGGGCGCTGCTCAGTTGGTAGTTCTGTATATATCAGTCTTAAGATAAATATTTTCCCCCTAAAAACCTGCCCACATATGAAACTTTGCCTTAGAATCCTATATTTAAATGCTGAGTTTCAGGTATAAAACACTGTGAAAAATGCAGTGCATTGGTAATTGCTGTATCTGTCTCTACCTTATTATTGTTGCTGTATTTTCTTTCATCTAAAGTACAGTAACCAAAGAACGGATTGCAACCAATTTTCTGGTAGTCATTTTTGGAAAAAGAGACATGAGAAAAAAATAAATAATAATTTTTTTTTTTTTTTTTTCAGAACTGGCAAAGGATTTTGCTGCACTACATTATGCATACGTGGATTTTTTTCTTTGTGTCTTTACAAGTATCCCCTTCCTGGAACTCCATAAGACAGGCTGCAGACAAGCTGCAAATGTATGCATGAGGAAGAGTAACTACATAAATGTGCTTGCTGGCAGCATATGAGTAATTGCTAAAAGAACTTTTGACACTTATGTGACATGTATTATCCAATTATAATTCAGTACCATAACATATGCCAAATAATAGTCTAAAGTAATTCTCTGCCTAACACCTGAGTAAAAAAATCCCATGAATTTTGAATATACAGTAGTTTTGTCTTTTTTTTTCAGTCACCAGTGAAGGTGAGTTTTCAATTTTTTCTCAAGAGTAGCTGAGCTTCAATGTGCTTGCTTGTACAGGAAGTGAAAATTCAGTTTCAAGTACTATGGAGTTGCATTGTTCTGCATTCTGTCTGAGTAAAGATTAATAAAAAACAAATACGACACAGTTTAAAACTGTTTTTATATATGCTTTTTTTTTTTTTCATTTAGTCTGTAAAGTCACTGAAAAAACAAAATTTAAAAAAATTTGACTTATGCATTTTTATGAAACTAGTTTAAAACCTCTTTATTCTTCTTCTTTGTGTCTTTTTTTTTTTTGCATTATTCCAAAACAGCGTTTTAAGTAAAATAGACTTTTTTCTTGTGGGCCGCATTAAAGGGAGGCAAACTTTAAAAGATAGGTTTAATTTTTGATTACAAAAACATCCTTGCAGTGTTGTGTACACTTGAGAACCACGGTTGTATTTCTTTTCTCTTTTTCCCTTTTCTGTATTGCAGCAACTACTGATTACATTTTATTAGAATTTTGTTTTTAAAAATTACCTCTTTACTTTTTTCAATCCAAACTAGTTACGTTAAGCTACAACCATCAGCTAGCTACTCATTTTAAGACAGTTTTAATTTCTCGGATTTCGATGGGTTGTGTAGAGGGCCTTGACAAAGAGACCTGCTTTCTTCCCTCCAGGTTTTCTTGTTTTTCTGAACCTACCACTCACACAGACCCCAGCCTGTACTGTATCCTTGATGGGATGTTCTTTTCTGCCCAGCAGGCTGGCTGGAGCAAGATGGGAGGCCTGTAAATTTTTTATTCGAGCCTGTATACTTTTTCAATGTAGTGCTCTGAGACTTGGATGTCTTCTGTTATGAAGGGAAGACTGTCAGCAACCTGGAATGAAATTGTGTATTGCATTTGAATGTAGTTCTCATGTTGCTGTTAGCATGAAAAAATTGTCTATTTTCAATAGACAATTTTAATATTTTTAATGTCTATTAAGTATCTTTGTTAATCACAGTAATTAAGGGATGTGTGTTTTTTTCTAATGCAGCACCCTTTTTACAAAATACAGCTGTCTCATCTTTAATACCTGCGCTTTTGTTCAAAAAACCTTGGTTCAGATGTTCCTTATTAAATTAAATCAAATAAAAGCATGTTTTAATAACAACATGGTGGCTTTTGAAAATAGTTTACTGGGAACAAATTATTAAATAGATTTTTAGGAGTACATCTTAAGCGCAGTGCATACGCAAAAAACAGTAAAAACATGTTTTCTTTTATCACAATTCCCTCTACAGAAGACCAGGAATGAGGAAGAAGAAATGTTTCTAATTTTATTTTATTAAAATTTTCTGGCATGTTCTAACAGCCCTAATATTTACTGAGGATGCCCAGAACAGGCTGGGGAGTCTTTGATAAGAATAATGAATAGTGGATAGATAGATGTAGCTGTGGATGTAGATGAGTTTGTTTAACTTGATTTCTAAACGAATTGAAAACTTTGCTTTTATCTGAAAAGAGAACTTTTGACCACTGAGCACCCACATTCACATTGCTAGAGCATCTTTCTCTTCTCTCTCTACTTTTTATTAATATGTTTGAATAACGCCTTCTGTGAACAGCCAGCTCTCTGGCAGTGACCTTCTGTGGCTTTCCATTCTCACTAAGGGTGCTTTTGACTTTCTGCTGGGTCATGATGAAGTCAAAAGTCTTCATCATGCTTTCTTCATAAGTAAAAGCCCTGTTTGCTGGTCTTATGCAATATTCAGATATTTTGTTGGAACCAAATTTTGGGTTTTCATGAACCACAATATTGAAAGTTCACAAAAATAAACACTCAAAATACATCTCACTATGACTCAATAGCATATAGATTTAATTGAATATTTAAAACAACTTTTCTGTGATTTTATGATATATTGAGATGCACTTCCATTAATTTTACTGAACAAATACCTTGATCAATCATCAGTCATCCCTCACTATACCTTCAAAACATGTTTGAATTGACTACTTACTTAACTTGACTTTTACATGTACTTGCCCCATTGTTGTTAATCCTACCAAACTTCTGAATTGTTTACTTATATTCATGATTAATGAAGCTGTGACATGATGAGTGCAGTGGTTTGCAAGGCTTATTATGGCCCGATTTTAGCAAACATAATCATAAACTGATTTATTTTAACCAGCTGCGTAAGGAACCCTGAGACGTGCTTACTTTCACATTTTCCCACTGCAAAACAATGGAAAGCAGAACCTGTAAGAGACTGAAAAAGTTTTATATATCATATATATATATATATATATATATATATATGTACTTGTACTTGACTTGAATATTTGTGACAAACGGGTGATATACAACTTGAAGTTGGAGCTGTGACCTTAGTTCAACAATATTTAAATGGTGAACTATGCACCTGAATCAATTCATCTTAGCTTGCCTGAACTTAGTTTAGAAAAAAGCTATTGTTAAGAACAAATACTGACCATGTGAAACTTTTCACCTAGCTGGTATTCGCTCCAGGCTGTACTGTGGTCCCTTCAACAGTATAGTGCACCCTGTTCAGGAGAGTTCAGGAATGGTTCGATATACATACTGGGGTTTGTGCCTCAATGGGTCAGAGCAGTGCTTGGTAACAGCATGTGCAGTGACACTCTTTTAATGAGGCTGCCTTATGAGATTGGCGTAAGGACTGTGTCCTTTCTTCATATTTAGTAATGACAACATACCTATAAGCCTAATTTGAAGAATAGACCTAAAACACATTTAGAGAAAAACAAGTAAACAAACATAATACCTAATATAGTATGAAATTTTTGCATGTAAATGATAATCAGTTATCATCTCTCATATGTCCATAAAGTGAAAAAAGTTTTGGAGCATTTTGGAATCAGATGATGAATCATAATAAAATAAAAAAGACAAAACATTCTGTCATCAGTTATTTAACAATTCTCTAGGACTCTGCAGGCTGTCAAGCAACTATTAACAATTGCTTGATAGAACCAGGCATGAACACCAACCAAGAACACTTTATTATGCCCCATCCACAGAGCAGATAGAGAGGACATTAATCACAATAAAGTTACACTTCAAAAATACACACAAACACATTTGCACTAATGCATAATGGCTGATTAAATCAAATATAACTGTCTCAGTCACTTCCTCTGTGGACTTCACCCTCTTGATCGAGCATCATATATCATAACTTTAATGGCTACTAGTTCTAAATACTACATACATTTTTCAGTAGCTACCTAATTACTTATGAAACTAGGACAAAGGGTGTGTGCAAAGTCATCAACTCTAGAGAAAAGCTCTCATGTATGTATATATATTTTTTTCTTTTTTTTCATTCTGACAATTTCTTGTTCCTTTTGTATATGCTCTCCTTAAAATGATAAAAGAAAGACTGTTTTGCAGACAGGTGTAAATATGCATAGATTTTGTTTGTCAAGCAGTGGTAAAGCTTATTTTACATGGCTGATGTATGCCACCTTCATAATAAATGACAATTTTACATAATGACACAATTTCATGTTTAATGCACTGGAGACGGATTGTCTTTACCCTCTTTTCTCTGCTGCTTCCTCACCCCCGTCACAGAGGAAACGGGTGTTTTCTGTTCCTTTCGACAACTTACTGAGTGAACTCAGTCAACAATACGGTGGCGACAGTGTTCATGGGGATGTATTCATTGAAACCCGCTGTAATTATATGGGTATAGTGCTGACTTTAGCGAAAATGATGAGAAATGAGATCCTGATGAAGACCTTGCCTCGAGCGGCTCAGTGGATTTATGTCCTTTTTCTGGTCCCTCAGTTGTTAACGTGGGGGGAGATGAGAGCAGCAAAAAAACAGAGTTTAGATGAGTGGGGGAGAAAAAGGACAGACATACTCAATTATAATAAGGAGTTGTCAAAGCAAATAACTAGGCCCTATATCAAACATGCAGAAGCTTTGGGAGATCTGCCAACAGGCACTGAACGAAGCTCTGCCCCACCGGAACTCCCCTACAAGTTTTAGACCATAAAATGTGCCTTGACTGCTGCACAAGTTTGGCATGGACACATTTTCTTTATGTAGTTATTGTCTTCCAAAAACATTAAGAGACATGCTCTTTGATTCTTAAACTTACGACTTAAAGAGCTTATTTATCCTATTCTATCAACAAAAGCTTTGTTGAGTACAAAATAGTTTAAATCCCGGTTGGCAACTACTCATCATTTGATATTGATCCATATTCTTGCTGTTTAAGGTTAAAAAAAATAAATAATTCTTGCCTTTTGATATTGCTGGATTTAGTTTTTGAAGAAATGGCTGAATTTGATAAATGGACTGAATTTATATAGCACTTTTCATTTTGACCACTCAAAGCGTTTTATACTAGAGTCACATTCACGCAGTCGCACTCACAAACACACACATTCATACATCAATACGCAGATCGGTAGGCAATTTAGGATTAAGTGCCTCACATCGACATGTGGCAGGAGGAAGTTGGAATCGAACCGACAACCTTCCAATCGCAAGACGACTACTCTACCATAGAGCCACAGTTACCCACAAGACATTTGCTGGTACCCAATTCAATACTAGGAAGGTAATGAAATGAACACTGTATTTTGGAACTTACTTTAAAGCAGCACAATTAAACTTGATTTCATGTGTGTTACATTGTCCACATTAGTGCTACAACTGTATCCCTTTCAAGTTATGCAGAGGTTGTAAAAGGATAAGCTTATATACAAAAAAAACTTACATCCGTGTCTCAAATCAAAATTACAATTAAATGTTGTAAATAATGAGTAAATAGTGGAAGGGAAGGTTTTTAGATCAAATCCCTGGCTGGGTCTTTGTGTACAGAGTGTGCACGTTCTCCTATGCATGTGTGAGTTCTCTCTGGGTGATCTCGCTTCCTCCCAAAGGCCACAAATTTGATTGCCAAGTCAGTTGGTTTCTCAAAATTGTCCTTAGGTGTGAGTGTGTACATGGTTGTATGTTCTGTTTGTTTGATGGTCTCACAACCTGCCCAGGGTGTACCTTGCCTCTTGCCCAATGGCTGCTGGATATAGGCACCAACCATCTCACAGCATGAATAAATGGACCTTGTTGCTGCAAGGTAACAGTGCTGCCCACTGTGGCTCTGAGCAATCCTGTTTTAAAATCGCAACACCCATTTTCACTGCATCACTCTTCAATCTTTTTATGAGAACACATCCTATTATGTTATGTACATTAACTAATAATTACATATTTATTAACACAACAAAAGTTGTACTTTAACCAATAGTGTCTTTCCTGTTTTTGAAAGAATTATTTGGTTTATTCACTGAATTTCTGCCTTGGTCTTAGATTACAGTAATACCATGATTCTCAAGCCATGGTAGAAGTATTCCTGGTTATATTTGGCCTGCCTTTTCTACCAAGAACAAATTGTCTGTGATGTAATGAATGATAGTGAGCCCAGAACAAGTGCTGCGGGCAGCTAACACTGTGATGCTTTCATCTTTGAAGTCAGAACTTCAGTCTAATTAAATTGTCCTCAAGTTCAACGTGCAAAAACAGTGGGATCTGCTAATTTGGATCTTATGTGACCAGGCTACCTACCATGATCAATTCTGGCTAAACACATTTACATGCAGTACAGTCATTTTGTATAATCAAACAAAGATGACAGTAGTCCAAGCAAAATATGACCAATTGGAAAATTATGTGCACAAAAGGAATGATATTTAATATTTATTGAAGTAAAGAAAACCTTTGACTTCTTAATTTCGATTTTTAATTTCAATGTGAAGTTAGAAGTTAGAGATCTTTCAATTCCATTTTCCAAGTTAAAACTACAAAATTACACATCTAAAACAGGGTATCTCTTATTTACAAGCGATACAGTCAAACCCTGAAAATGAAAATAATTTATACATATATTTTTGTTTTCCAAGTACTATTGTGCTGAAGTTTAAAATGAATGGTGGTCCTTAAAAAATATGTTTCTGGAGGTGGAACTTGCTACAAAAGTTTTTTTAACGGCTTTGAGGAACACTTAATAAAATTAATCTTTAAGTGTTCTATAATACCTAGAAGATAATGGGTTTTGATTTGCAAGTCAATAGGAATCTTTAATGGCTGACTTGCATGAACCATAAAATGAAATATTACGCAAAGTTTTTTTCAGCTGGCATACTGAGTTTTGCTTTTTTTGTTGTTGTTGTTGTTGTTGTTGTTGTTATTTGCCCTCTTTCTTGAGAAAACCTAAATCATTTTGCCACCTTTAGATTAAATTGCATCTTGAAAGGCAGAAAAATAAATATCTTCACTGAATTGGACTTCCTGTGATTATTGGACTGCTCTCTTAATTTCGGGAGGCCAGAGTGATGTTGACATTGATCTAATGAACCATGAAGTGTGTAAAGACTCTACCCAAGAAACATGGTTTCTTTGATGGATAAAATTTAGGGCTTCTCTTCCAGCTGGGAAAATGTATGAATGCAATTTATATCTGTCACAGTCTAACATGCTCAAAGTTAACACACATGTGGAAGTGTTATTATATTAGTACAATAAAATACTAGATAACTGAGCTTTTCTTTCCCTAGAAATGTTTTTATAAAGAAACCAGAAGTTTTCTTAACAATTTTGGATTGCTTAAAGCTACCAACCCAAAGTGCTTTTTTTTTTCAACAACCATACAGTTGCAAGATAAACATTTCTGGGTAATGATGTATGAATTTCCATGGCTGGATTTCTCAAAACTTCAATTTTTGCATAGATATTAAAGAAAGACATTCTGTATCCATTCAGGTAAAGTAACGTCAAAAAGCACAGCAGGGTGCAAGGATATTTTCTGTCACATAAACCAACCTGTTGCGTTTGAGATTTAATCTTCAGACTATCCTCGCTCCTTGCCAGCTTCCGCTAACCAGGTGAATTTTATATTCAGTCTAAATAAACATGTTGAGTGACCTTTTAGGCTGTTTTCTGAAAGCATACAGCAGTTATAATAGAATCTCTTTAAACAACAATAACAACAACAACAACAACAACAACAACAACAACAACAACAATAATAATAATAATAATAATAATAATAATAATAATAATAATAATAATAATAATAATAATAAACTTTTCCAAGAAGCTTCACTATCTTAAATTATTTTATTAAGATAGTTCATAAGTGAGGTTCAGAAGCTAGAATACTGAAAGTCCCTTAAAAGTTACAGAATAGCACTCATCAGATAATCTATTTTAAGATAAAAAGAAAAAGATTATTTGATGAAGTTGCACATCTGCAAACCTCTCTGGCAGTTTTGTTAATTGGCAAACTTCAGACTTTTTTTTTACTGAATGACTGAATGACCCTAGTAAAACTGGAACCAAATATGGCTTAGCCAGTCATTGGGTGTGTGATTGCACCAAATGTTAAATTAGTCTTTAATGTCTTTAATTTTAACGTATGTCTAATTTTCCTGCAGAGTTTTGTTTTGCCTTCACACAAACCCAGTTCTGAAAAAAAAAACAAAAAACAAAAAAACAACTCAGACTAAAAATTTTTCTTTGTAAAAACATCAAAACCCATCTAGAGTTTTCTTTTAGTGCACAAATTTGTGGTACTTCACGGTAAACTATTATGTAAATCCCACATAGAAATAATTGAACTTCAAGTGGATGAATGCTTTAGCAAAGCATTTGCAAAATGCTGTAATAATGTGGTAATATAGTCAATTCAAGACAGACAGAGAGTAAAGCTGGATGAAAGGTTTATTTGTGAAAGGTCACAGAGAAAAATGAACAAGCACTTACAGACAATCTTCTAAACAATATCTATGCTAATGTTTGTCACTTCCTTTTTAAAATCTAAGCATGATTCTGCAGATAAAATCACCCGTGTAGGCCGTTTGTCCCTATCTAAAATGGGTTCTTTCATAGGTTTAGAGTTACAATAATCCTATCAGTGAATTTCTTGTTCTTGTTTGCAGAGCATATTATATAGAAATTGCAGCGTGATTTGAGCTCCCATGTTGCCTATAAGAATTTGAAGTATCTGTAGCTCTTCCAGGGTGTGTGCTTTGCACTGTTGGTGTCCCTCTCCTTTACTGACCTCTATTATGTTTTCGGGGAATTACTGTATTAAATGTTATGTTTTCACTATGTGCCGAGGCTTCGTGCTCCATCTTGCTATAAATTAGGACGCTTTGACAGCACTGAAAAGCCTGCACACTGTTAAAAGAGAAGTCTATTATTTATAATGTTTAATTCTACAGTGATGAAGTAGAGGTTAATAAACCACATGGTCTTATCACTGCAACCTCAGGTATTTTCTCCACAGAAAAAAAACTGGGAGCTGCAAAAGGCACCGTGTGTATACCATCTATCATGACAAGCAAATTAAAATATAACCTTTTCAATTACACTGCCGGTGCTAGTGTTAGCCTCGCTGGCCCAATTGCAAACCTTGCATGTGCTGCAGATATATCATCATAAAGGGTATTTTTATGTTTAGAAGCTGCTTTGCACTGTGCTCTGAAAATGTTTTATGACACTGTATGTGACTTGTGTTTTTCACAAATGGCTGAAACGGCTCTTTAGAACAACATGCAGCATCCCAAGTGAACTCAATGGCCCTGTGGCTTTTGGCAAACCCATTACTATTATGTCTGATTGCTGACACTGTAGCTTCCCACCTGATACCACCCAGATGGTTCTATGGTGTTTTAGCAGACAAAGAATACAATTTGGTTTGGTCAAATGGTTTTAATAAACAACAAAGTGATGATATTTGTTCATTTTTTTATACAGCTTCTACCTAAATGATTCAACTTCAGATAAAACTTAATTGAACATTAAGGAACAGCCTGCCTTATATCATGAAATTTCTTTTAAGATTTTGAATCTAGACTCCTACTTCAAGAAGTGCTTGTTAGTAAATTTGAATATCATCCAAAATGCAAATTCTTCCAGTAAAATACATTTTAAAAGGAAAATTCACACAGAATTAATTCCACATCCAGTGTCAGAATTAAAATGTTATTCACTTTGATGATTGTGTTTAAATATGATACATTAAATTTATACTTAAAGATATTTGAGATATTTTTATCCATAAAATCTCAGTGAAACATTACAGTTTTTTTTTGTCCAGCTAAAATTTCATTTTAGAGGGAAGCAACACTTTCTCACATATCTTGACATCCAAATAGAAGGAAGAGTTGTCTGAGAAGTCAGAGTAACTTCATTGTCAGCCATATCTGTCCGCCAACCCACAGGGTCTCCATGGTAACCAATGATGGGTCATGGCAGTCTCTACTACTTGCACGACTGTTTTTGGTGTAAACCTAGAGATCTGTCATAGCACCACAATGCAGCAGACCCAACCCTGTGCCACCTGGATGATGGTATGTTAGCTGTCAGACCAGTAGTATCCAAATTTGGTTTCACAGATGTTTCTATGAAACTGAACAAAAGAAAAACAGAGAAATCCACTACTTATTAGAGTACATTCTGTTGTTGTATTTACAACTGTAAATAATCTATCTTGTTGTTCCAGAGATGAGCAGTAGCAAGAGAAGGCAATAGTGTAGCTACTTATTTTATGAAGAGTGCGCTCTAAGCTAAGCCCTGTCAACAAATGTTCAATCTTGCCATCTTCTCTAAGGCAACCACGTTCCACACACACTGACTCAGTCAGTTCACCCTTTTCCAATCTCTGACATCACAATTACTGTAGTATTTCACTGCAAGGATGTCATTCCAGTGAAAGAATAATACTTTGGTTGTTAATGTTACATTCAGCAATGTTAGTTTATGTTTAAGAAAAATTGGTACTGTCCAGAAACCTCCTGATATATGTCAATACTTTGTTATATTTTTAAATTTTTGTTTTTCTGGGAGTTTCAGGTCTTGTTGCTTGAAATATAATTGTTAGATGGTAACCCAATATTATTTGACAATGTCATTTCCTTTTCCAAAAACGCTATGTTCCTTAAAATGAATAAAAGATGATCAAAACTAATTTTCTCTGCAAAAAATTAAAAATAAAATAAAAAAAATCAATGAACATTATTGCTATGAACCAAATCTGAGTCTGTATCTACTTTTGTTTGTTTATAGTTATCTTAATTATACAGGGATGAAAATTATTAATAAAAATTATTTCACAGGTTTTACTTTTATGCAGATTATGAAGAAAAACAATAATAATCTATTTCTGTTGAATACTTAATGATCTTCAAATTCAATACAAGTCCCCACAGCACCTAATTCCCTTCCTCTTCAAATTAATGCTGAACTTATTTAGATTAGTTTATTTACATGCAAATTAATATTTGTGGTTTAATCAGTAACATGCACAATCTCCCAGCATACATTCTTTCTGTGCACAAACACACACTGGAGCGCAAACTGTCTTATGTGATTGATTCTGCTGGGTCACCCTCTGTATGTTTTTTTGTTTCTTGTTATCCATTTATTGCCTTGTGCACTGTTGATATTTTTTTTCTTTTACCTCAGTGCTTTCACCTTGTCCAGAATAATGACTGCGCACGCAGGACTGATGTGTCCACATGCATGGCGGCTCTGGTGACAGAGTTGACAGAGCAGCTGAACTGAAATTCACTTTTTTGACTGCTTTCTATCAGCACCTCTGTTTTTTTGCTTTACTTCTTGGCTTTTATTCTGGAATGCTTATCACATAAACCAAAAGGATGGTAAAATGCTAACTAAGACTGTTTAGATACAGTACCATTTCAATCTCAAATAGGTTATGCTATAAAAACTCTGTTGAAAATCTCATGGAAAAATCATAGTTTGCCATGATAAACATCCAATTTTTGGAGTGCATAACTAAAGACTAAAGGTCTATGCAGTTTCTCTAGAAGTATAGCTTGTCATAGTTGCATTGATTTGGTTCTAGCTGACATCTTGAATAGTGGTCTAAAAGGTGTTCAAAAGTTATGATGGAAGCTGACCTTTCTGATTTAATAAGATTGCATAAAAGTGAATCTTTTCAGATTTGTACTTGTAAAAAAAAAGAAGAAAATGAAAAACAGATTCTGTGTCTTTCCCATCATGTAATTATTCTCTTCTGTAAGTCTGTCACATAAAATCCAACAAATGCATTTTTTTTTGTAGTAAAAACAAATTATGAAAAGGTTCATAGATTGAATTTTTTCTTTTTTTTTTTTTTTTTTTTTTTGCCAAGGCATTTTATTAACAGTCTTTATAAAATGGAACAACAACTCAAACAAAAGAAGCCAAAATCCTGAATGCATCCACAACTTTCAAAATATACTCTTTTGAAGTATTTATTCAACTGGCTCATTTGAGAATAAAAAAGATTTTGGAAAATATTAAGTATTGGGCAAGTATACGAAAAGTTTTACAGTGGCTCTGCATTGGACATATATTCTCAATCAATCAATCAATCAATCAAATTTTATTTGTATGGCTCCTTTCAGAAGCAAGGCATTTCAAAGTGTTTTACATCATAAAAACACAAAAATACAAAGTCATAGAACACACAGTCAACATTACATTTTTCACATCACATTATTGAATAATGTTTCATGATTAGGTTTCAAAAGCAACTCTAACTGTCTGGATGTTTTGTGGTGCATAGAAGCTGAATGCTGCTTCTCCAGATCTGGCTGAGACATTAGTCCTTCATTGCTGGAAATGTTCTTCAGGTGTGTAATGAAGAGATCTTCATTACTGGGACTGTTTTTATATATGTCATTGTATAGCACTTTAAAAGCATTTTTGCACTTTATTAACAAGCACTTTATTTAGAATTGCACTTAAAGCATAATTTGCACGACAATAATAATTACCACGCAAGAAGTTTTAATTATATTTAAGTATTTTAGTAATTAGCATGTAGCCTTTTGTTCTGGGCTCTGCACAGCTGCTTCTCATTGAGAAGTGAGGTTGGTTGCCTGTGAGGAGAGGATAATTGTTACTCAGAACAATGAGCTACTGTTGGGTAAAAGACTGAGCAAATGTTGAGCATAATCTGTTGAGTTTGGAGTCCTAACATGGAGTGACTCACCTGTCTTTCCTGTGTCCTCTCCAGGGTGTTTGGACAAATACTCCCCCAGGGCTCCAGACACCGAATATAGCTTCTGGGAGAGGTCATTGAAAAGTATAGGGGGGGAATTGTTTATGGGTTTTGTGGTGTTTAATTATGGTGTAGTGATAAAACCGAAAATATTCATAAAAGTAAATGGAAGTGTTGTATTTAATAAAAGGTATTTTATTTAAATAGGTGGAGATTGATTAAGTGATTCCCCTGTCAATTAAATGTGGTTTGGTCTGTTACAGTTGGGACTATTTAAGGCTGCAGTTTCACCTGTGAAGTGTTGTTGATTTTGTGTGTGAAAAATAAACCACTGCTGTTCTCCACCTGACTCTGCCTCAAAGCTTCATCCTCACAGTAAAATCCAACCGCAAAAGGTCGTCTTGGTGATAGAAGGCAGACTTTGTAACAGTCTTTATGTAATTCTGAATGTTCAGGTCAGAGTCCATCACTACTCCAAGGTTTCGGGCCAGATCCCTGGCTTTTAGTTGTAATAACTGAAGCTGTGCACTGACTCTGGATCGTTCCTATTTAGGTCCAAAAATAACTTCAATTTTGTTTCTGTCCAGCTGGAGAGAGTTTTGGCACATCCATACATGTATCTGTTCTAAGCATCTGTTCAGTGATTGGATGGGTCAAAGGTCACCTGGTGACATCGTAACATCTGCATAGTTATGGTAGCTAATCTTATTTCCTGTTATAACCTGAGCTAGTGGGAGCATATAAATATTGACTAAGAGGGGTCCTAGGATTGAGCCTTAGGGTACCCCACATATGACTTCTGTCCCCGTCGATGAGGAGTTTCCTATTGGAATAAAGATACCCTTGTTCTTTACGTAAGATTCAAACCAGTTGAGTACAGGACCGGAGAGTCCTATCCAACTCTCCAGTCAATTCAGTAAGATGTCATGATCAACAGTGTCAAAAGCTGCATTGAGGTCCAACAGAACCAGCCCTGTGGTTCTTCCACAGTCAGTGTTTATATGGATGTCATTGAACACTTTGACCAGGACATATAACTTTATTGACTCTCATATTACTTTATTGGTGCTCTACATTCTGTAAAATCCGAACCCTAAACACTGTTCCAAAATCCTATTGTAAGAAATATCTACAAAATTCTGCTAGATCTAACATAACAAAACGTGGGAAATTAATTCTGTTTCCTTTCTGCAGATTTATTAAAAATATGCTATCTAAATACACATTATTTCTGGTTAGAAGGATTGCACAGTTAGACGGATTAATTCTACATGAGCAAAGCTCTTTTCATGAGCTTTTTCATTAGCTGCCCATCACAATGATATTTTCATATAAACATTATTAGTTTGCACTCACAAGGTGAGTGCAAAAAAGAAATTCCTGAGCTTTGAAAGTTACATTCCTGTCTAGCACTGATGATCTCTTAGATCACCAGTGGTGGACAGGAAGTGCTCGACAGAAAGATCTAAGTGCATATTTAAGAGGATATTCACTCAGAAAGAATGACATGATATATTCTGTGGGTGTGCTGTTTGTTGTATGTTTTTGCTTACAGTAGAAAGATGATGAGAAGCTGTTGTCAGGTGTGTATGTGGCATGCCTGTCCTGAGGATAAAAGGTGTAATGTTCAGCCTCAGGCAGCTCAAAATGGTTGCTGCATTTGGCACCTGGGACCCCTGTCTCTCAGCAGGAATTGGCGTGGAGCCGGCAGCTTCTGTAAGAGCCAGGTGTTGTTTTATTTATCTGAGAGCACAAGTGACCTTTCTAGAAGAATGCAGCAGAGAGATCTGCCTTAGAGGCTTGTCTGTGCCCCCCTCCTCTATCGCACACCTAGTTGTGAAGGATAAGATTGAGAGGCATAAGCCAAGTTTCTCTCCAAAATGTCACAAAGCAAAGGCAAGACTGATTTTTACTTTTTGTTAAACTGTGGAGCTGTTTGGTTGCTTAAGAACTGAAATGAACTAGAAGTAAAGAAGTGTACTTTAACTTATCAGATGAAAGTTTATTTCAGGCTTGAAATGCAGCTAAGTTTTAAATTGTGAGATTTGAAATCGATGAGAAGCCTACGTTTGAATTGAGTGCAGGTTGAAAAATTCGACAGTAAGAGGATGCCCCTCAGATTTCCAAAAAAGGGATGGTCTGTTTAAATAAGCCAAATACTTAATTAGCTCCAATCAAAACCACAGTATAGCTCATAACTCTCATTACAACATCCATCGTAATTTTGATATCAATATGTGGTGCTTAAAAAATATTTATGCCTCTTGAATTTGTTTTTCTTACAACACAAAACTTTCATGTATTTTTTGGTGATTGTTATGTAATAAATCCTCCCAAGTTGTGGAAAATGTCCTATTATCTATGCTAATATTGTGTAATCTTTGCAAAAATGCTCAAACATTTAGCTTTTTGGCCATTCTAATACAAGAACCAAATAATTGTATTGTGTCTGTACGCTTAGGATTGTTGTCCTGCTGCAAGGGGAACCTCCATCATCCCACTATTAAGAATGTTAATTTTTTTGTCATACATACAATCTTTTTGTCATACAAAAAATCTCTTTTTGCCAGATTCTTAAAAATATTGCTTGTATTTTTTAGGGGCAGTGAGTTTAAGAAGGATGAACAACAATAACAAGGATAACTAAAACCACCATGACAACACATGAAAAGTCAGACTAAAATTATAAAAAGAATGCTTGGTGAGGCTTCAAAAATATTTACTGTGGTGGTACACAGAAATAAAAGGGTAGCAAAGTTTTATGATTTTTGCCGTTTACTCATTAGGTTCTTTTGGCCTTTAAATGTTGATGGGACTTAGAATGCAGACAAACAAGGGTTCAAGGGAAAAAAAAAAAAGGATACAAATTCTTATAATCACACAAACCACTCATACGTGCAAAGTTTGACAGAAAACAGAAGACAGTGGGTGGTGCTCAATAAAGAGCCATTAGGGATCAGTAAGAACCAACTCTAGTAAGGTAGCCCAGTCTAAAGAGCTGACTCAATGGAAGTAGCTGGAAGACTTGTCACTTTTTGATGTTTGGAAACATATTGTTCTCATTTCCAAGAATTTTCAGTGTCTGCTGTATTAATTTTATTCTTTGCCAGGAAAGCCTTAGCCTTGCAAAAAAATTGCAATAAATAGCCAGTAGCCACAATAGAGTGTTGGTTTTCCCCACTGTGAAAATATAATACTACCAGATATTGTGGCAATGTATTGTTTGATCAGTTCATGAATATAACATCATGCAGAAAATATTCAGATTTGTTTTACTTTTATTAAAGAGCTCATAAAATGCCTGCACTGATACAACAAACAAAGATGGCATTCTCTGTGTATTATTTATTAACTCCCAAACAAAGCTAGTCACGCCTGCCTGGATTCACTCTAGATGTAATCCACCTCCCACTGTATTATAACAGCAAGATATTAGAGTAAATCCATGGTTTCTATGACAACATATGGCACTCATCAGCCCAGCTGTTATTAACCATAGGCGACTATACACATATATATTTATATGAAGGACTGATTTAAGAATATTGCAATCAATGCTGTATGCTTTGCTGAATTTCAAATGCTCTTTAGTAGAGATTATTAAAATGATGACAAGAATAAAATGATCATATGATCAGAGTAATGATAGCTAGACCATTTAATATCAGCAAAAAAGTTGTATCTGTACCCTTGAAAACATAATACAGAATTTAATTAGTTTGGTTCATATACCAAAGACAAAATTCAGACATTTTACCTGATTTATGTTAGCAACAGTTTTCTCACATTTTTCATTGAAAGTCTACTTTTCATCTGACTTAGCAAGCAAACTGTCACTTCACTCTCTTCAGTTGAGTATAGAGCACTTTTTGATCATGGTGCAATATCATGTAACAAGGCAGGGAGCACATGTCTGTTATACACAGCTTTCACATTGAACCTTTGACAGCTTTTGTTACTTTGTAATTTTTGGTATGGTCTGGTCATTGTCAGCTTGCGGGTCAAATCTAAAAAAAAACTAACATTTGGTGTTTTTTATGGTTTTCTTCATTTTGTTATATTCTAGAACACAGAAGAAAGGTGTGCCAAATTGCCATAACATAATAATATATATCTGCTTCGAAATAGATATTTTTTTCAAAATAGGAAATCAACCTTTCATACACTACATCCAGTCACTTGCAAAAAAGTGCTACTCTTACATTAAAGACTTATGCAAATTACATTTATTTTCTTAACTTGACTGTAAACATCTTTTATACATGCTAGCCTATGTTTAATTTCTCTATCTAATTATAGGTTGAAACATAGACATATATTATACAGTATATGCCTTCATAATTAGGCCAAAGTCCAAAACCACAATCACAAAAAAAACCTCTGAATCCAAAATTTCAAAGAGGCTCAAAGATCAGTAATCCATGTTGTGGTGAGTTATTAACTCTTAGAAATTAACTCTTAGAAATTCCTTCCAGCAAAGAACTTGATTTGCCCAGGAGGTGCACATTAATTTCATACCACATGGATTCTATTCCATTTCATGGTACAAATGACCAGATATTGAATTTGTTTCCTCTTTAAGTCTGAGTCTTTGCGCCAAAACCCTGAATTAAATATTCCCAAATTTTGCCACAATTGTGAATGCTGAGTATGTATCATAAAGTGTTTTTCTATATGGTAAAAGTGTTCAAACGCAATCTTAATAGACATGTCTTTAGATATTCTAATGCAAAATATGACTGAATAAAATAATGCATTAAAATGTTGATTTCATTTGGCCTTTTTTTAAAAGTCTTTTTACTATAGTGTTTTTGCCAAAGTTTGACATTTTGTACCAATTTTAAGTGGAAAGATTTTATACTTTTCTGTCATTTTACCTGCATTTCTGATTTTTATTTCAACAACACAGAGAAATCATGTCCCTCTGAAGAAGGATGTGATGGGGGTTTTTTGTTTTGTTTTGTTTTTTAATATCTAGTTCAACATAAACAAAACCTACAGTAGGCTACATAAAAGTTTAGAATGGGACAAAGGCAAGAGCAATAAACAAAGACTGGGTGAAATCTCACAGAGAAGTAACTGTCAGTTCTTATCCTGGTGGAGAGTGGACCATGTTGAGGAACATTAGGTCTGATGTTAAAGAGAACACTGACCTGACACATTGTGGTGAGTAACTGTGATCTGCTGAGCTTGATAAATTTAAGAGCAGAATTTGTGCTGGTAAAGATAAAGGCCTTGAACTTGCTCTCTGTATCTAACCTAGTCTCCTGTAGCTTTTATGAATCCTTGATAGCTCAGATATGATCTGATTTAATCTGTTTTATTTAATATACTGAGGTAAAATCTCCAGTCTTGTTGAGGAAAAAAGCTTAGATGGAAAACCTTAAACTTTACTTCTTGGCTTCTTGGCTTGATGTTGTTTTGACATATGGTTTACTTCTTAAAATCCTTTCCTTGTCAATTTCCTTTTGTTATGTTTCGAGGAGGACTTTGTGCTCCTGCACTCCACAGAAAAAACCTGCAGGAAGAAGGACAAGAACCCAACAAGTAATCCTATTTAGTACCAGAATATTTTAAACAACCGAGTTATCATCCATTTACCTACTTTACATTGAAGATGTGTTTGAAATATATGCACATTTCATTATGCATATATTACATGCATAATTAAATGTAAAAGCTGTTCATTAAAAATTGAAGTACAATTATGTTTCAGCATTTAGTCTATGCCAGATGTGTGATGTATTTACATATCTGGTATAAAGTATGTATGCGTATTCAATATACAAGCAGAAGATAAGTACACAAAAGGTTCCATCTTAAGGTTAAGTCCAACCTGCAGAGTTTATGCAGCTTGTGTTGCAATCAAAGTAAAACATTGAATGAATGGGTTGTGATTTTTCCCAAGCCAACTTTTGATTGTCGGCTAACAATGCTTGTTAAATCCCCAAAGAAAAAAAAACAACCTACAATTTAAATTAATCTTTGAACTAAATAGGACTAGTGCAACATTAGACATTTTGATCATTTATATATTGTGGTGATGCTGCTCTTTAAAAAAAAAGAAAAAAAGATTGAGATAATTTTTTTACTTGTTCCACATAATGTATGTTTACACTTTTAGGAAAGCAGATGGTGTGTTTTCCCACTGCTGGTGTTGTACAAAGACATTAATTGGGTGAGGACTGTCAAAGGTACCACAACTTAGCAGAGAGATACAGGGACTGTAAAAATATTCTTATGAATACCATTTCTTTGTTTGGGTAGGAATCGGATGCAAAAAGTTATAGAATAAAGGTTGTTTTTTTTAGTACAGCAAAACTTTACTGATTTATCACTCTGGAAAATTTGGGTTAAATTCAGTATGTCTGAATATACAAGAACTAGAACAGCTCCAATCTAATACAATCCAGTTTGTGCACAAACTTTATGTATGACTGAGGTCACAAAATGGACTGATCTGAATGGACTGATATAAACACAGGTGAGAGTCAAATTATTTTTGCCTGTTACCTTACTTCCACTTTATTTTTGCATCAAAAAAAGCACATACAACTGGGGCAAAAACGTCACATTAGCAGTTGGAGTAAGCAAGCATTTACCAGAGACAGTAAAGTAAAGTAATTCCACCTTAAACTGCTAAAGGAAGGACTGTCTCCATATGGAACCAGGATGAAGTTTTGTACATTATCACTAAAGTGACCCCCACAATACACCACCAATACAAATCTCCTTTCAGGGAAAGAAATCTTCACACTTTCTGATCATATTTACATTATGGAAAATATGTTGTATATAGTCTAACATTCAGACTGACGAACAAGCAGTTTAAAGAGGAAATCTCTTTGTTGTGTCGTTTTGCACAATTATAATATAAAACTAAATGCATGTGTGGGGTGACACAAATTGTAGTTTTTTTTTTCTTTTACACGATTTTCTATAAAACATACAGTGTAATTTTCCACCTCTTGCTAGAACATGCATTAACAAGAAATAAATTAAAAAATATAGAAAATTTATGAAATGTGTCATAGTAAACATAAGTTGTTGATACGGTGGAAGAATTTAAGTTAAATAAAATGTGTATGTGTATCACCTGCAGAGCATCTGTAGCTCACAACATTATACAAGATGACACGATCCTCATGTGTTCTTGGAACACTTTTCCAGCACATGTGAGGAAATGTTTGTGAGGATCACATAAATGCCACAGTCAATACTGATCCAGCAAGATTAGCATTCTTTTCACAGGCAATAAAAGGAAATGCCACCAGAATACTTCAGATGTACTCAATAAGTTTCATAAGCATCTCACTACTCTTCAAAAACTATAAATAAACACAGCCCTGACAATTGCATTGACCACCAGTTTCAGAGCAAATGCCAGCTTGTGGCAGAAAACTGAATACATACTTTCATGATAGTAGTCACAAAATAGTTTGTAAAACAATGTGTTGAAACTCTAGCAATTATGAACAGTTTATAACAAATGAGCAAAAACATAAAATGTAACTAGAAACCTCAATGCAATTTTGCAGAGATGGAAATCTGAACCTCATTTTTGGGTTGTGTTCCCAAACCTTCACTTTTACTACTACAAGGACGTGGGGTTCACCCAAGACCTTATACACAATGTGTTTGAATAAAAATGGCTTTAATTATCTATTCTTCTTCCCAAAAGAAAGAACGTTTGTCCCAGCATCATTAATTATCACTTAATTTATATCCTCCGGCATGGAATTAATCAGAGTCAAAGTTCCTATCTTTAAAGATATTTTACATATTTGTGAGATTGAAAGAGTTGCAAAGTTTGTTCCGATGAAAGGTGAATGACTTTTAGCTCAAAAACAGTGATCAAAATATGCATATTTACATATTTTGAAGACAACAGCACTAGTATGGGCACAAATGTACCCATGTTCTGTCTGCCTGTCAAATATTACTGAAAACCTAACTGCAGACTCCAGACCCCTTCCACACTCAAACTGCTAGATGTGTTAATGAGCTGTCAGTAAACAAAGTCTTGTATAAGATAGTAACTGCTCAATATAGACAAATGTTATGTTTTTCATCTCACCAATTCTGACTTTTTGAAATCTAACAAGCCAAGTGTAATTTTTCATTAACTCATTGTAGGCCTGTTATTGGGGTGAAGGCACACCATTGCCTATTTTCAATATTGGTGAGGGATTTAAAAATAAAAGATGTCTACTAAAAAGAAAATGTTTGCTGTTAATACAAGTTTAGTTTATACAACAATGTATCCATATTTCTATAGTAAATCAATATTGTTAAACATCTTTTTTAAATAAAAATGTAAAAAGATCAAGTGGAAAAAGGTGAAATACAACCTCAATCCTCTAATTCATCAAATGGCTCATGCTTTTCTAAAATATATTTTTTATATATATATATTATATTTATAAGACTTTTTAGGCTCAAGTTTGCAAACATAGAGTTGAAAACCTTCAAAAGCTATGCTCTGATAAGATACAAACAAGTTGTTCCACATGGGCTTAAATGTTTATTAAAGATAACCATCCTCCCCTGTGATCTGTTCGGTTGTAACTGTTGTGTGTATAAAAAGTCAGTATGATTCTGCGTTCCTGAGAGATCCTTGCATATTTCAGTTAGTGGATAAAACATGCTGGATTCTGAGCTAAGGATCATTGAAGGATCTGCTGAAGAAGATTGTTAAACTTCACGAAGAAAGTAAAGATATATAAAAATATAACCACAGACTTTAAAATGTCAGTCAGCAATATTCAAACTCTGATGGAGATGTAAAAACATATGTTGAAGCAACAAAGATTTCAGCAACGACTGTCCACAAGATAGTTCTGAACCCAAAGAAAGCCCCACAAATAACTTCAGCTAGAATCTAACTTTATGAAAAAAAAAAAAAAAAAAAAAGGCTGTTACAAAATGGATGACAATGTAACACAAGCCCATATCTACCTGTCATTGTGTACAGCAGGAATAAGTGAGGGTTTTGGAATTGTCATCTTAGTGTTAAGAGCTCAGCATCACTGAGCCACTTTTGGGAGAACTCAAACCTGCAGTTAATGCTAGACAGCTTAAGAATGAACTGGAACTCGAGGCTTTTTGCCCAGCACAATGTGCAGCTCAATACCTGAAAAAAAGAGTGCCTGCTCTGGAACCACCGCAAAAGATGTCATTTAACAGCAATAAAAACAACAATGAAAAAACTGGAATTTCCCAGGGTATGGAAACTTACGAACAGAAATGTAAGCTCCACAAAATGTGTTGCAAACCAAACAGTTTAAGATGTATGCAGCTTATATTGATTGTTTTGTATTTACTTAGTTTGACATTTGCTTTGTAAATGGTTTAATGATTAGTGCCATTTTGCTGGTGCAATTTGACCTTTTATGTGAGTAAAAGTACATAATTTCTAATCACTTCTTCAGTTAGCCATATTCCTAATGTTACACAGTGAAGAACTAACACTTTCTCTTGGCTTCCCTTTCTGCTATCCATTCAGTGTGTCTTCTGAGTTTTCTTTAGGCTATAATTTATTTCCACTCTTAATTTACTGTAATTATCTCGTGCAGACCAGCTCAGCACATTTTAGAGTCGAGCAGGTTTATATTAAAGATGGAAAGATACTGGAGGCTGTGTGCGATTGAGTTCTAGTTGGGGGACTGGTGTCATGCGTAAAGCACATTCTGTATGAGAAATAATGTTCTCTGACGCAATGAGTTTGAATAGGTGATTTGAAACATGAAATATAAAGTCTGAAAAATGGAAATGCTTTAAGGAAATAGGACTGAATCCACCAGCTCTGTACCTGCACTGGCATTAATCAAATAAAACAATATATATATATATGTAACCACTCAAATATTTGTTAAAAATATTGCTACTAACAGACATCCTGTATCTGTTATTATTTTGTAACCACCATTAAGTCTATTTATCATCTGGATGAATAAAAATATAACTCCTGTGACTGTAGCAAGATTGCTATTTGGGTTCAAATTGAACCTAATCATAGATATGGTTGGAGATTACTTTTTTGTTCCAAGTTGGCATGGTGGTGTCTTGCAGAAGTCTAAATACCACCCTTTCAATTTTGTTACATCATAAGCATTTTAAGGAATGCCCATGCTTTTCCAAACTTTTTGTTTTGAGTGTAAATCCAAAGGCTGACGCGTGATTATGCTTTGATCTAAACCATTTTATCATCGCTCTGGCTGAATGTTTCTGTTGGTTGCACCACTGGAAGGTCAAACACTTTTTGTTTCTATCTCAAACATTTCAAAACCTTTTTTTATTCCTTCCTCTAATGATACACTACTTTTTGTTGGTTTACCAGAAAAATCCTTTGAAGAATATAGTTTGGTTTTGAAAATAAAGGTAAATTAATAAACTAAACTGAATGAAATAGCTATGTGTAATTCATTTACTTGTATTATGATTTTATGTAATTAAGTAAATAGTAAATTAAATACCTTCATCTACTAAGGATATACTATGTGCAGTCAATTGCACACACATATTATAAATGGAGTATAGTATGACTGTCACTCTGGTTTAATTGTCTCTGCAACATATTTGAGTCACCTCATGACTTTTAGCCATTAAGCTAAATACAACTTTATCTAAAATCTTAAATGACTTGCTGCCTGACAAATACAACAGCTACCGGTATTTAATTTGTTTAACACATAAAGACACCAGCTGGTGTTTTCACCATTTGCCTATCAGTGTTTGTTTGTCTTTGTGAACTTCTAAGAATTCCAACATATGCATGGTTATATAACTTATGCAGTGACTCAGGCATGTTCAGTTAGGTCAGAGTTTGTTTGTTGTGTTTTTTTCTGCTATACATGTGACAGTTCCATGGAGAAGCAATTAGTCTACCTTGTCTTGTCGGCTCTCCTGTCTGTCCCTCTGTGCCTTATCGAGGTGGTGGTTTTCTGGTAAATAGTTTTTAAAGTAACTGTATGTCTCAGCGGACTCTTTATAGTCATATCCAAGTTTTAATCTGGACTCACCAGGTTTCTGGTCTTTATTTTTAGCACTGGTGCTATCACTTGTAATGAGCTTCCTATGTGGAGGGATTTTAAACAAGAGTAGAGAGCAATTTAAATAAGAGAAAAAGAGGACTACAGAGAAAAACATTTTCTGTAGTACTCTACAGAGAATGTAGTACTACATTTTCTCTGTATCAAAAGAAACAACTCATCAATATATTTGGATTTTTATGGGTGTAAACATGTCAATACCAGGAGCACACAGGAGTTTGGATGTGGTAAATGGGGCAACTGGATAATTTCAATAAATTTCTAACTTTGTTCAATTTTGTACCAAATATCCATCTTGCATTTGCACATAGGCTGGATGGAAACAGTAACTCAATACAAAGCCAGTGAATTTTAAACACATAGTCTTTCTCTCCCCAGCATATTCCAAATATGCTAACTATCTGCCATTTGCTTAAATCAAAATTTGCCCTCCATTTATCTTCCAGCCCTTGACCCAAACTTTTTGAATTTGCTAAATGTTTGCATATCCAAGAGACTTGCTGACATTTTGTAATGGTCACCCTCACTGAATTGTCAAGTAGAACAAGATTATATTAGTGACCATGACCCAGTCACCCGGACCAGGCTGGAAGGGTAGTACTTTGAAATATCGTGTTTTTAATTGCCAATTAGTGCGAGAAACCAACAGCAAGGGTTCTTTCATTAAATTAATTTTACTTTACAGTAACACAAAGAAACAAATAATGTTTCACAAATTGTAGAATGCATTTGTATTCAGCTGCTTTTAATCAGATACTCCTGATCAAATGTCTTCAGAAGTCACCTATTTACTAAAATACAGTGACCATACTGTATGTAGTTTAATCACTGCACATACAGCTGATGTGTTAAAGCTCAAAGATTTGTTAATGTAAGTGGTCAAACAGTAACTCAAGTAGGATGTATGTGCACTACAAAGATGGCCTTTATGGAAAAGTATCAGAAATGAGACCATTGCTCAAAGTGAGATGCAAGAAGTTCATTTTGTAGCTTGCCCTAGAGAAAAAGGTGCTCTGAACAAAGGAATCAAAAAATAAACTACACAAAATCTAATCCTATGGTGACATGAATGGTGGCAGTAATATGCTGTTTGATGCTTTCATTCTTGAGGGAGAAGGAAACATATACATACAGACTTAAAATATAGAGCAATCATGAAAGAAAATCTTTTGAAAGCTGCGAAAATCTTGGGACTGGCACAAAAGTTCATATTCCACCAGGATAGCAACACTAAACTTATAACTAGATTTACAATAAAATGGCTTTAAGTCAAAGCACAGTCTCTTGTTTGAGCAGTCCAGTAGGATTAATTCAATTAATATATGGCAAGACTTAAATATGCAATCATGTTTTCTTTTCTTTTTTTATTTTGCAAAATGAATTTTAAGTAAAGCAACATTTTAATTCCTCTAAAAGAATTATGTTTTTTTTGTGTGTCAATCTCTATTTCTATAAATCATATTGTAGTTTGTGGTTGCATCATGAAAAAAAATGTGACAAAGAACAAGTAAATGGTACAACTATCAAGTCCCTTCAGATATATTTGCTTTTGGCTTTGTTCTTTGTGTGATGTTTGGTATGGAATAATGATGTTAAAGCTTGTGCAGTACATAATGTCTGAATTTTAGGCTATAACTAAATGGGTTTTTTTTTCTCAAAGTTGTTTTCCACTCTCCTAGTGTCCATGTAATCAATTTTCTGATTCTTGTTTACATGCGTTTCAGCCTTTAACATCACTTGGTACGTGCCTCTTCATACAAGTCTTTTATCTTTTCTGGAGGAAATGATAACTGACAGAGTGTTATCATTAGAGCAACAGAAAGCCATAGAGTAATCAGCATCAAATTACCCATCTGAAATGGCAATTGCCTTTAAGAGACTTGAAGAAAGCACAAAGTTTGGGGAGCCTCAAGCATGTGTTGCTGTGTTGAACTTTTTTCTTGTTTGTTCTCTGTACAAGCAGGCGTTGGATTAAAGGGATTTATATCCTAAAGCAAGAGCATCTCTGTTAAAAGTTAAAAATGACTTAGCCATTATTGCATCCTGCCTGAAGAGTGTGTAAACATCAGAGGCAGGACTGAAGTGTTTAATGGAGGCTCCCTTTAAACAGCTCAAACCAATTTTGCTCCTTTCACATAAAGTGCTTCATCTAATTTACCGTCTCATCACACAGATGGAGATTCTTTCCACTGGACCCTTATTGACTCTTTTTATTAAACTGCTGGGTTTTTGCCACAGACTTGGTTTGCATTCCTAGCATGCCTGGTTGTATCATGTCTAAATGTTTCAATTTTCAGGCTTACATAGGAGGAGGTTATATACTTAAATTTATTTTTAAATTTTTTTTTTAGTATTTGTTGAGAGATTTTGTCTTTAAATATATTAATAGATTAAATCATTCCCTCTGTTTTAGTTTCTCCTATTAAGTGTATTTTTGTTGAGATTTCTTGTGTTGGAACAGCACAAAGAATGGTGCACATTCTCTTGCTCAGTGACTGCTGGAAATAGACACCGGCTTTTCTTCAACACTACAAGGATGGATGGATGGATACATACAAATATGTGCCAGTTTTTTCTTGTTATTAGAAAAAAAAAGCTAAACCATGAGTCAGTTTTTATCAGTTTCACAGGTATTCACATTCTTTTGTACTGTAATTCTTTCACAAGAAATCCTATTAAAGTATACCAAACTTTGTAGTTGTAACATGATAAAATCAGAAAAGGATCTTTAGGCACAAAAACATTTCTAGGTAAGGAATATTGCTGTGATTACATTCAGCCAATTTCCTTTTTCTTAATTCACCTGAATGCAAGTCAGCACCTCAGAAAATGTCTTTGACTTTGAAAGAAATTGAAATTAAAGTATTCAGATCAAAAGGAATTTCTTCTAATTTAGTAACTTTGAATTTTCTTTATACCTTGCTCTTCCCAAAACCTCATTATTCATACCTGCAAGCTTTTAACATACTCTTAGGTAATAAGGAAAAGAGTGTAATTCAGGTCATTAACATTGGCGCTGCTTCGTCCTCCTTGCTGATTGTGTTGAGGAGGCAAAGTCATTTCAATAAACGCTACTCTCTCCTTGTGCGCCTGATGAAGATTTCCCTGCCTCTTTATATTGTTCTTTCAGGAGTTCACTCTCCCCTCTGTCCCATAATTAAGTCAATATATGAGCCGTAAAGACTAAACTCTGAAATAATCCCTGAGAATTTTTCACCATCTGCTCTGCTTGCCTCCCTCGACACTGTGGGCTCCAATCATCACAGGGCTGGCCACCCTTGCAAAACTCCTTCCCACATATCTACAGGAGGGAAAACAAATGTGCTGGCCACAAAAGTGCTTATTTTGTGCATCGTGCACAGGTAGGGCTGTAAAGAAATGGATGTCTTATCTTTTTTACAAAAAACTCTGTCCGTCCTAATGTACCTTCCCATTGTGCTTGTAGAAATTGTTGTTTTTTTTATCACCTCAAGCAACAAAGAAAAAGAGAACAAAAGTGGCAAAAAGTGCTGTCGGCTTAATAGCCTGTATTCATTAATTAATCATTCTCTTCATTTCAAACCATTGAGTAAAAACCAAGTGCATTACAGAAAGTGTCAAGGGAACTTGCTTTGGGTGGCCTATTTCATTCTAACACTTTAATTTTAATACCCTTGCACTTTCTATGGGGATCCCAACAGGAATTAATTTCATGTATCTGCATTGTCACACCCACACATATTGTCATGTGGGAAGAGGAGGCTAGTCACACCAATCAAAGGACAAGGACGTTAAAGAAAATCACAATGCAAGTAGATAACGTGAAGGTTGGGTGTATGGAAACAAAAAGGAGGCCGTAGGAAAGATGGGCACCATATTTATTCAATTTATCTGATAAGACACAGTTGGAAGCAACAAAAGCAATGACAAACGGAGACAACTAGATAGGACTGGGATAAATCCCAACCTGACACAGCACAGAGGCTTAAATCAGACTAAAACCACTAAAATGAAGCTTAAGGCTTCCAAGAGACTTTCAATGTCCATCTGGCTAACAAAATGTGATTCATCATTTGACACAACACACAATATTGGGTTCAAAAGTTAAAATTTTAGCAGTGTTTTTTTGAAAGCTAATAATTCTCAATAAATACTGTTAATTTCACATAAACTCTTTTGAAGAATCTGATGTAATATCCAGTCCTGTTTTAACCAGTCTACATTTTGATGTTTTATGTACCAAGCCTCAGCCACCATGGCCTCTGGTCCACCCACCATGACAAGGACGCCAGAGAAACGCACTCCCAACCTGAGCACAAGCAGCCGCCTCATTGGGAGCCAGAGCAGGCCCCGAGCCATCCACAGACCCAGCCCCCTACCCACCCACACCAGCAGGAAGTGGCAGCAGGCTGGACAAGAGGGTACAGTGGTCCACGGTCCAAAGCCACTTCATTGCCAGTAGCCGGTGCACCCCCACCCTACCGCCAACACCTCCATGCCGGACCCACTGCCATCACAAGGCACCACTCAAATACCAAAAAGTATAGAATCTCCCTGGTGCCAACATCATGCTACAATGAGACATATTTTATTGTCTAAGACTAAACCAATTCAAAATTATCCTGTTGCTTTTTCTTGCAAGCAAACATTTGTTCTATAGAGACAAAATCTGAAAAAATGAAAATTTTAACTCTTTTTATCTTCCATTTCTTAAATGTTACATTCTTAAGTATCTCCTTCATTATTTTTTCCATTCAATGAAAGAAAACAATGGAGATCCAACTTTAAAAAAATGGTCAATTTGTTACATGACATCTAAATATATTAAGTTGGATAAACTTTATTACGTAGATTACTTAAAAAATGATCCAATTTGCAAATTATCTCAGTGTTCTTCTGTTTTAGAAGAACAATGAGATCATTTCTTCTGTTCTAGAAGAAAAATGAACATCCCTGCAGCATGATTCAAACATTCGTCAACAAGATTACCACAATAAGAAAAAGTGATGACGAGTTGTTCGATTGCACTTCTATGCTGAGTTTCTCTCAGGCAATGCTGCTATGATTTTTATTTTTCATCATGCATCTAAGCTGATGCCTCCTTCAAATGTCTTTGTTGCTTACTTTTAGCCTGACTATACTTTTCGTGAGGAATTTCGCTTATCCTTGATGTTGCAGAAATGGGTCCACAGTTGCATTTATGAGGGTAAAAGTAGTAGAAACAGTGAAAAACCCTTTATTCTAAGGGTGAAGGTTGAGCTCTTTGTACTGCTGCTGCAGATTTCTTCAGTATCACTTTTGTGAAAGAATTAAATTTTATAAACCAGTCCATTGATGACGACTGTAAAGAAGATGAAATTGAAAAAAGAAAAAAGCTCTCAGACTTTGTTTCTGACAGTAGTGTCCCCCTCCTGCCTCATGCAAATGCCTTTTGTTTGCCTGCAGAGATCAATAAGAATATTTTGGGTGTGGGTGGGGGAAGCATGTCCTGCTACCTATAGATATGCCCCAATCCAGCTGAATCAAATGGCTAAATTACCTCATTAACATGCAGTCACATTCCACAAGGTACTGCTAACAACCTAATTATTTAACTTAGGCATGTTGGAACAAAGACACATCTAAGAACTGCTGGAAACTGGCTCCCCAAAGACTGGCAGGTAACACCCCTGGACAAGACATGTATTAACTTCTAACATAGTTGTATCCTACTAACTATTAGCCTCCAACTGCTCTAAGGATTCCTTAACTCTTCTGCAAATTCAAATGTCATCAGGTAAGGAAACGTTTAACTAATTATAACTTCGAAGAGCCTCAAAATCTGAACTATTGGTTTAAGTACATATCAAAAAGTGCTTTTTAATCATAAGCTGTTCCAGTGAGGGACAGAAATTATCCTTAATTTGGAGGGGAAAAAATGAAATCCCTTATTACTTTGGATTATAAGAATGAATTTGTTTTAAAGATTTTAACAGTTTTCTGATTAGTTCCTTTATCCCAACAGTTACTGAAATCTATCCATCCATTCTCCACACCCAATTTTCCTTGCAGGATGGCAGGAGGGCTGGTGACCCATCTTCAGTGATCTGTATGTGAAATGTGAATACATGCTGGGCAGGTTGGCAGTCCATCAAATGGCAACACAAACATATATATAAGGGCAATTATTCAGAGACCAATTGTCTAACAGTCTAATTTTTGGACTGTGGGAAGAAGCAGAAACACCTGGGAAAAACCTATGTTTGCATGGAGAGAACATACAAAGTAAACTGTGCTTATAACATCAATCCAATTAAATCTAAGCACATATATGCTATTCAGACTTTTCTTCTTCATAACATTGAAAACTGTGGCTTCCATTGATATTCACGCCCATTCATTCATTTTCAATGGAAGGTCAGTATACATACAAATGTTCTTTGAAGGCTTTAGAGGTTTTCTAGAAAACTATAATAAACAAGAAGCATCATAAAACCCTAGGAACACATCAGGAATAAAGCTGTGAGTCTAGAAAGAGTCTTCCAGTTTGAATTTGTGCCTAAGCTTCATGTTATAAAAATAATATCCAAACTTCAAACATCATACAAAGGATTACTCAGTCCATCCAAAGTTATCCTCAGAATTTGAACAGGCTATATTTCTTTTCTGCTTCTTCTAGATTGAAAGAGATGCTAAAGTACTTAGCGAAATTTATTCCACAAGTGAACTTTTGTATGGATGACATTGTACTCCTCAAGAAGGTACAGTGTGTATCCAGTACTAAGCCCTGGATCAAACTGAAAAAAAAAGCTCTCCCTAAGGAGAAGAAGAGAACTGTAGGTGAGGAAGCAAGGATGAGCTGAGAGCTGTGTAGAAGAAAATGAGAAGGAAGATCAGCCATAGGAAAATATCTTTAGATATGGAAGATGGACCAGATGGACTAAAGAGAAAAAAATAAATAAACATCAGAGGTGGGTAGAAAAACCTAAAAACAATTTATGATCACAAACTTAAATTGGGCTTTAGGAACTTTGCGTTCCAAAACTTCAAATCTCTCAGCTCCCAATCAACAACCAATCAATGGCTCCATCCCACAGCACCGCTACCCCACCACCATCCTGTCCCTTCCAACACTTAATGTGAGAAACGTGCTACTAAAGTTCAAACTGCGATAGGCAGCAAGATAAATGTTCAACAGAAGCTTGAAATTCGAGAAAATACCACAGCTGTGGAGGATCTCCTGTGCGACACCAGTGCTGAAAACCACAAATGATGTCGCTGTATGATGCCATCATCTACCGCCTGTTGGTGTATCACAGTAATCCATAAAATATGAAGATAACTGTGGTCATGATGTGTGAAAAAGCACAAGGGGCATGCACACTTTTACAAGGCACTTTAAAAGTCTCCATATTTAGAGATTTTGCACATTTAAACACAAATTACTGAACTTTTCACATATACCAATAATTGCCATCCTTGCAACTCATTTGATTGAAATTTAGATATTTCTACTTCCTTTGAATTATGTTAAAGAGCTCCAATATGATATGAATTGATTTACAGTTGAAGCAAATACATAGGAGGATGAGTGGTGGCACTTGTGCATAAGTATGGAGAGCACGCTCAAAAGGCAATCGAATGATTCACAAATCATGAAATTTCATTTTTTATGTTGTCAATATGCTATATGCTGCTGTATATTTCCACATGGTCCCCAGTGCCCTGCTAAAATATGCTCAGCCTTGACTTGCATTTGCAGTTTAAATGCAAATAAAAGCCAAGCCTGTATTTAGTATTTAGTGGGAAATAATTATGTGTAGAGTAAATAGGCCAAGCAGCAAAGTCTTCTCATGAGTGCTTTCCTGTGTGTCTAAACTTGTTCAGCTTTCTCAGGAGTCTAAGCTTCAGTTTGGAGCGTTTCCTTTTTACCAAATGAAGCTGTTTCATCCGTGATACTATGTTGAAGGCGAACAACTGCCCAAGAAGTCCACATGGATTCATGTTCAGAGGCAAACAAGTAACCACATGTCTTACAGTCTTACACATACATTTTCACATGGATCCCAGATGCAAACGAGATGGAGTTTCTCACAGCCCAGGCTTCTGCCTATCTCAGTTCTGCCCGAATTATGAAGACATTACAGATCAAAAGCATCTGATCTGGGATAAAATAACTTCTAATGTAATCTTATTTCCTCGTAAAGAAATTGTGTCTCTCTTTGAAAATAATCTCTACCCTTTTGGACTTATACAAGCTTCATTTCTAACAAAATATCAAAACATATTGTATTTTAGAGATTCATTTCAGACAGAAGTTTTTAATTCTCAAAATTGTCTAAACCTATGTAAATTTACTTTGTTGATTTCCCTCCAAAAATCTAAATGCTAAAAAAGCATAAGACAAGTTTTTCACCTGATGTTTTATTACTCACATATTGATATACTTCCAGTCATTTATAGCTAATAAAAACTGTAAATCCACTTTCTCAAGAAAGTATATTACATAGGACACACATGCTAAACATGTTTGTTCATACATGTATGTTTTAAACATCACATGCTAATTACCCTCCCCAAAGCTGCTCACACTGATACACACGTATCTTAAAATATTTTTGCCTGGGTGCAAAGGTGACAAATAAACAGCATTTTGTTAAACATTCTGTTATATCTATGAAGCACTTATGCACCTTATTCTCAAGAAATGTCTACTATGTATTAAAGCTCACACTAACCAATTTTTAAGATTTCTATAATTTTTGAAAATAGAAAAGATTAATTCTCCAACCACAATTATGCTAACAGCAGAGATGGTTATTGTTGGCCAAAAAAAGGGTTTTATTTTCAGCTAGCAATGGGAATGGTTTTCGAGCCACTGTGTGTGTAATCTTTTACCCCTTTCGAATAACAAAAAATCAACAATGAATTAAAACTTGGGTACTTAATTTTAAACATTTCTTTAAATTTGGTACATTTTAAATCACAGTACTTAGAAGAAATGTTTAAAATGCAACAATAGTAGAAAAAAAAGTAGTAAGAGAACAACATTCAACATGAGTGGATGTAAGTGTCTCGAGAAAACTGAAGTTGTTTAATTAAATAAAAGCAAAATTTTTTTTTCATTATTCTTGACTGTGACTGGATAAGTATCAGAATAATGATAATCACAAATATACAACAAAACAATTATTTCAAGTTGTGCAGATTGTTATATTTTATTGGAAGAAAACCAATATAATCCGTTTTCTTTATCTACATAAGAATTAGCCATAAAGTATCCTCTTCTGGCTACCTCCAGTCCTGAGACAAACCACAGAGCTAATATTTTAAAGTAATTCTGTTTCTCAACTTTACCATAAATGACTCAATGAATTGGTCTCCCGCCCTAAGAGAACGAGGGGAATCTGTCACTAACGCTAGATAAAAAAAAAAAAAAAAATTAAATTACATTGGTGGTTCGAAACATGACACGCCAGTCTTTACAATAAAAGAACTTGTTGACTCACGCAGAGGAGCCAGAGCTGGAGTCGGAGCCGGGCAGTGTTGTTGGAGACAGAGGATAAGGGGCTTGTCTGTAGATAGAGGAGGCGTCAGACAAACATAGACAGGTCATTTCCCATCCATGCAGGGGGCCAGAGTTGTGGATTCAGCAATCTTGGATTCAGATGATGATGACAGCTATGGATGCGCCCGGTTGGCTCCTCTGCAAGGCCATTCTTCCTCATCAGCCTCTCAGAGGGAGAGTTCAGCCGAGTCAGCACAGCATAGATGAAAGTGTTGCTGTGTGGCCTCCTCACGCTGCCTTTTTTTCTTTCATTCTCCTTTGTGAAGCAAGCCATTGTGTGCATATAGGAGAAAATCGGAATGGTACAAAAATAAAAAGACAGAAGAAGAAGAACAGAACAGGAAGTCTATTGCAGTGGAAGTCATCCCTATTCTATCTGTCCCAGTGTTTTCGCAGCTCCTGTTGCAAGAGGATCCCTGACATTAGATTGCATTTCCAATTTTCTTCCAACCAATATTTTCAAGAAACGCTGGTCACAGCATGAGGCAGTAATGGAATTCAAATGACAATGAACCACACAGAGTATTTCTGTGGTTGCACTTATGAATTCACGTCTCAACCTGTGCAGTCAATCACATTTACTCCACAAAAGCTCTTTCCTTAGAGCTTTCCAGTCTGCCTGTTTGATTAAAGAAAGCTTTTAAAGGTTTAATTTAGTTCAGTTTAAATAGGATAAACCTGAATATATTTTTTTATGAATATTAATTTTGTTGATAGCTTTGACAAGGAGACAGTTACCACCAGTGGCAATTCTAGCATAAATTGCTGCTGGGGGAATTCTGAAAACCAAGACTCCCATTTGTGTTCTTCTAAGTAAAGATTCCACTAATCATAAAGTGTGGTTAGAATGATTCAAAATCAACGTGAAATAATTTAGTTCACCTTTGACCAAAATAGATGTTGCAATATTCATGTTAGTCGTATAATAAGGTGGTCCTGATGCAGTTGGATTCATTACAACAAAGATGTCATAGATTACTCGGTTTTTTAAGAATGCCTGTTGTGTTTAGAAAGTATGTTTTTTCAACTTTGACCAGTCCAAGTAATTCAGATTGTGAAGAACATCTGATCAAATGTGGAAATAGGCCTTTTCTGAAGCCGAGTAGCTAAAAATTTGGCACCCTTTTTTACCATCACCAGCCTTATCCTTATAGTCTTTACTAATTGTTCATTTCTGTTACTCTGGTTTTTTTATGCTGTGTACTTAATAATATTGCTACACAGAATGTGTTAAAAAATCCTGGAGAACCTTAACTGTTGATTACATCAAAAAACAGGGCAGCATCTTAGTTACCTTTCTTACTTTTAAACTAGTGCAAACATATATCCAGGATTTCCTTCATAACATTGGCACATAGTAATAGCTTGGACTTGTATCACAAGAAAAAGTCACATAAAATCATCATCTGGACATCATCTTTATTACTGAATTAATAAAAAAAACTGTGGAAAACCATCATTCACTATGGTCTGTTTTCATTGCTCTGCTCTGTGGTAATTTCATTATTGTGTTTGCTTCATTTTAGGGTGTTTTGTCAGCTGAGATCTTTCCTAACAGACAGACCAGACCTAGAATCACTCCTGTCGGAGGTGAATAATGTTGGCTTAGTATTGACTGAGCTTGTCACATCTTTTGATGTCTCACGTTAAAACGTTTTTCTGACTAAGGGTATTTGTAAAGATGTGTCACGCACTGAGCGTTTCTACTCCCCTGGTCCTGGTGGCAGACCTGTTTTCGACAGGAAGAATCAACCCATTATCTTTTTACTTTTATTGATAGGATGCTGGAGGAGAGCTAAATGGAGGTTAGCCAGTGATAGCTATTAAGGTCAAGCACATAAATATACACTTCTCTGACATGCTGATAGGCTGTGCACAGGGCCAGATTTTATTCCCAACTGGTCTTACATGGGGATCAAAGCATTTCACTCTCTGATTGATCTAGTCTTATTGAGAAAACTAGTATTTTGATGTCAGGAGACAAAGATGAGTACAGCTGAGGGAGAATATCTGGCAGTGCATATGAGTGAGTGGAAAACCCCATTTATAAAAGTTGACAGTCTGCCATTGTACTGAGATCTGTGATGAGTCAAGTTCACTGCAGGGTGCCCTCTCTGCTTATTGAAGCAGCTGATATACAAATTAACCTTGGTCTAAGATTTTCTAATTTTATTCCATTTCTAATTACCGCCCTCACAATTTTTTTAAGACTGAAAAATGCAGCAGCTAAAAAAATTACAATTTTACACTACACAACCACTTTGTATTTTGGAATAATAAACCGAGTTCATACTTTTAGATTAGTCCCTTATAATATTCACAAGTATTAGAACAAGAAACTTTTCAATTCAAATGTTTACTTTACATAAATTAGCAACCCAATTTTCAATGAAAAAAAAGACTTTTACAATTCATATTTTTTCATATATTCAAGTCTTTACAACCAGTCAAAAAAAAACCCAACATAAAATCAAAACAAAACACTGCGCTCGCTTGCATTCTGACTTTCATTCTCATTCTGAAGCTTCAACTTGGTAGAGATGGATGGAGTGACGCTCAAACCAGCAACCCACTGATTACAGAACTAATTCCTACCACCAACATGGCCATTGTACTGATTTGCCCATAAATATGTTTAATACTATTAGTAGTATTTGATATGTTTTTTTTGTCTTGTAATCTAATGCAAGAGCAAATAGGTTTGTACCTTCATTTTTTTTTTCTTCTTCCAGAAACCGCCAGTAGGTGGTTTAGTTGCTTACACTCTGTGGTTTACACAAGCCACAAAAAAAGAGAAGAAGAAACCGTAGCTAGCTGCAGCACAGATTTTGAAAAAACAAAACAAACAAACAAACAAAAAAGAAACCATGATTTATGATAAACGTGCATAAATTCCAGTAATGATTGATGGAAGAGGAGATAAGTGATCTGACCCTTGCAGTTAGATCTGTTTCTGCTGTGATTTTCTCTGGTGAGTGATGAATGTTTGCGAACTGAAATTAAGCTAATGCTAACTAGCGTCACTGTTCCAACAAGGGGGGTGGAGAGGATAAAATAAAACCAATGGATAAATGTGTAAGTCTTGAACAATAGAAATGTTTTCACTGTATTTCGCTGTTTTTCGTTTTGTACAAATTTATAGTGTTCATGGAAACACTAAACAAACAAGTGGTAACTATACTTGTTTGTGCTTAGCCTCCTTTTTGAACTCAGATTTATGGAAACTACATTTGTCTGAAATCAAAATTTCTCTGCTTACTTGTTTAGTTACATATGTTGGTCTTAGTTTTACTGCAGATTATCTTGCTGGTATACAGCTGCATGGGTACTTTTTCGCAATCTATACCTTTCCTGAGATCTATTATTAAGTTTCTGCTTGACAACACATCCTGGAACCATTTGTAAATTTTTCATGACTCAAACTTTCCAATAACTTTACAAACTGTGTCAGGCATTTCAAGACCTCCACAGATTGTCTTGTGGGGATACTGGGTGTAATATTTTCTGCTAATAGATTTTTTTTCTGTTTCAGCTCAACAGCTCTGCTTTAATATTAGACCACAAAGCTCCTTGTTTCCAGTATTTTCTTGTACGTTGGTTCTGTTCTGAAAGCATGGTGTTTCTCTCGTTGCTGAATAACTACCTGGTGGTGGTGGCTATAGGCACCCACTGGCAGTTTTCTGTATAAAACCCAAAGAATGTGATTACTGTAGATTTTATGTTTACGATGCCATATTAGAGGTTGGTATCGAGACTAATTCAAGAAATTAGTGCATGATGTTACATGGAAAATTTTTTATTTAATTTTTTTAAAGCTCTTCATAGGCCCTGTAGAGTCTCTCCACATAGAGGGGTTCCCTGATTTTGTCTAGACCAGTGCTTTTCCAAGTGCAAGGTGTAACAAACATAGGGGGTGCCATAGCTCTTCATAGGCACCATGCCTATACCAGAGACAAAACGGACACATTTTTAGTACCTAAAGCTATGGTGAATAGGGTGCATTCACACCAGCTCTGTTTGGCCAGTTGGGGACAACTCCATTTTGTTTGCCTAGAAATGCTGCTTCACTTGACATGACGCCAGCTCCGCCCCCATGCGCCCCATCACACTGTTATTAAGGCAGACTAACTGACCTCAATGTGGTAGCCTAGATGTTTTTTGAGTCATGTTTGCCTTACAAACCAACACTGAGGCAAAGACGGCGGGCAAGAAAATTCTGTAACTAGTCCTATGTCAGGTCTGTAAGGTTATTTGCAGGAAATAACAAGGAAGACAACTATAAAGCCCAAGAGGACAAATGAGGGACAAAAAAGTCTGATTGGATGTGAACGCTGCGGGACAAAATGGGTGAATAATTACTTAAATAATACCGGCTTGTGAAAATAGTATCAAACAGTGTTTAAATGCCAATATAGCAGTTAGCGCAGTCTGTTTTCATGTTGCCAATGGGCTACCGTTGGAATCTACACACATTAAATCCAGCATAACTACCTTCACTTATTGATCTGGAAATGATTAGATGTTTATCATTGTTATTTTAAATTAACTGAGTTATGAGTCGTTAGCATGGAGCTATCAGTAAGTATTGTTATGACAAAAACTGGGATATTTACTACCAGTTACCTTCGTGATGCTGACTAATATGGTAGTTCCCGTCAATCAGTTTCATTTAACTGGACGAGAGGTGGGCTACAGTCCATGATCCATTTCTTGAGTTATTCCAGACTCCTTTTTGATTTTGGAAATGTAATAAACAGTATTCCTCCCTCTATATGTTCTGGGTGACGCCTGTCGGGATTGCATATTACCCACTGACAACTTGGACTGTGATTACCTATTATTTTCCTCAAAATCTCTCTGACTGCAGTGTGTTTTCTATGATAGATACTGGCAATATTGTCGGAGTACTGTACTTGGAAGACTGATTGGTCAGTTGCTGACAAGTGCCCTGGAATGTCTGGGGGAGGATTGCTCTACGTCAGCCAAGGGGCGGCGCTGGCGTCATGTCAATTAGGGAGGTGTGAATGCAAAATCAAACACACTCTAATACGGACCAAAAAAGGAAACTCTGATCTCCCTAAAAATATAGGTCTCAGTTTGGTGGAAGTAAACTTTGGTGTGGTTCCAATCTCTATGTGAATGCCAGAGAGTCTAGAAATCTCTCCAAAAGCAGGAAGCAGTCCAGGACATTCTGATTAAATGCAGCCAAAATAATTTTGTGAGTCTAGTGCTAATGGGAGAAATGGAATGTGATCTTTTAACAAAGATAAAAGGAAATAAAAGTACAACATCTAAAATTTGATGGGACTTCATTTTTGTTTATGTTTTGTTAAGAAGGAAGTTGTGGAAGTGTCTTAAGAATTTTTTTGTGCCGTTTTCTTCAGTGGTTCTTGATGCGACTGCAAATGAGGAGTTGAACAGGTATCTTGTAATGCTTAGTTTGTTTGACCTAGCCCAGTTTGAATTTGAACCATACCAGTTGAAAATGTGACCAATATTGCATTTTTGAACCAATTGAACCAAGTCTACTGGACTATAGGAAGACAGAAGGTCTGATCTTAAAAGATTCCAATAAAACTGGTTGTGCAAGCAGTTTGAGACAAAGAGTCTTTCAAAGTTATTCTGGGAAAGTATTCCCCCATCTGAGTGCAAGTGTAGCAGGAACTTTGCAGAAGAATAAATTCGAGATTGGGGAATTTCATTAAATGCAAGCATATTTCTCTTGCTTTGATTCTATTTCATTTTGCATATTGGAATTACTTCCAGTTTCTATTGGCTTTCTAGCTTTTGTTGAACTGGTTTGTAAAAGCATTTATGAAAACAAAATTAGGAACCAGAAGCAGAGACACACCTGTTCACATGGGTTTTTGGACATTTGTGTTGGGTCTTATTAAAAAAAATAATTTCCAGAAAGTTTTTCTCCCTTATCTTGATTTCATGATCTCTGATAAAGAATAACTAATAACTTTTTGACTTTAACAGATGGCCCATTGTCTCCAGAACCCCTTCGTGTCCCAGTTGCATGTTACAGTATAGGCAGATGGCAGGGGACAAAGTTCCATCAAGCAGAAAACGATACAAGGTATTTCACATAGTAGCTACAAACAGATGTTTTGCACTGTTGTCACCAGCAATGACCTCCTCATGCACATTATCATTAGATGCCCGCTCTTCTGACTGTGGTTGCCATCTTGAATTAGTGATGGCCGAGTGTGCACAGGGCCTTCCTGTCTCCCTGTCATCTCTATGGAGACTTAGGAAGTGTATCTCGCCCACAGCTTGTGCCCACATTTCACATCTACTCAGCTTCATGCCACACCATTCCTGTAGGCTGCCACAGAGCACTATTCAGCACATGAAACCAGGCAGACTTAATAAACATGATCAACCCTCTCATTCCTCTTTATTTAGAGATTTAAAAGTCCTCTGTTGCTCTAAGTACGACAGCGGGGAAAGCTATTTTCCTCAATATGACATTTTAAATTGAGGTGCAAGTGCAGGCCAGCATATTTGTAATTCAAATTTCAGAGGATTGCACAGAACATTTCTTAAGCTGCTAACTGGCATGCTGCAAAAGTCAAGTAATGGGAAACTGAGTGACTTTTCTTCCCCCCTCTGCTCTTAGTGTGTCCACTGTTGAAGACTGTTAGAACCAATAAGCTTATGACTTGGTTCTAAATTTAGATACTTAACAAAGCTTTTAAGTTTAATGAAATGAAAGTGGTGTTTCTAAGTTATAAGACATAAGTATTAGATACATTCATGGACACATGGCATATGACAGAGTAAGAAAACTGCACATAAAATGGGAACTTAATGAAAGCAGGAAACATGATAAAGGCTTGTTTAATGCTATCTATTGAGATGTACTGGTACCGAAACATTTAAAGTGTTTGTTACTGGCAATGCACCACCAAACATTGTGCATTAAACTGGTTGCATTGAGAGATTATGGTCTTTTTTTTTTTCTAAATAAATATCCTTTGGTTCTATTGCATAGAGACTTGGTAAGGATTTTTTTTTCTCAGTAGCAAAGAAAGCATCATTTTACTGCCAAATTTACTTTACTCATTGGCATGAATGTTTCCCAATCCTTTCATGGGCTCGTGGACGTGCTAAAGGCTCAAATTTACATATTAATCATGGAATAGTACAAATTTGGACCATCAACTTTTGTGATAGTTTAATAGAAAATACAACCAAAGACATTCACTCAGTTTATTTGAACACAAACTTGGACCCAACCCAATGAGAAAACAGTTCTAACCACAGCTGGTATTCATCCGCTGGGTTTTACCAAGAGAAATGTCAGCACAGCAATCTACCTGGAAAAGCACTTCATGCTTCCCTCTGCTGACAAGCTTTATGGAGATGCTATCATAGCAGGACTTGGCTCCTACTCACAAAGCCAAAAGCACCAATATCTGGTTTATTATGCTATCACTGTGCTTGATTGGCCAGAAAACTGGCTAGATATAATATGTGGAAGGGTTTATCAGAAACACTTGCCCAACCATTCAAATTCTTAATACTTCAGCTGTATCACAGCATGATCTTGCAATTCAGCATTGATGGAGTCAATAATGCAAAATAAGACCTGACAAAGTATTTTATGCATTACTGTACAGTAAAGCTTGATGCCGCTATCGCCCAACTGTTAAATTCCGACACTGAAGTCGAGGAATTTGATGGATTCGTAGAAGATGAATGATTGAAAAAGTGAGTGTACTTTTTTGTGTAATATTGACAGTTATTGTTAATGATTTGAATAAATTCTGACCTATCCGACTACCGTATTATGTTTCGCTTTATGCACCTTGTAATACTGTGTGTCTTATATATGAAAATACATCTGTTCACTGATACTGCATCTTATAATCCGGTGCGCCTTACAGTCCGAAAAATACAGTACTTATCTCAACAATTAGTTTAAAGACGTAGGTAAAATTACTCCAACTTTTCTTGTAAACCTGTGAAAAGCTTTTATCAAAATGTTTTCTTGATTGAAATAGTTTTGTCAGTTGTTTAATTTTACGTACAAAGACATCAAACAGAAGAAGTGAACAAGGCCCTTTAGGAGGAATATGACAAACTTTATTTGACGCACCAACCAGAAAAAAAAACAAACAAGCAAATTATTATTTTGACAGCAGCTACGTGATGAAAGTCAAATGAAGAGAAGATTGATGTACTGATGACACCAGTCATACAATATGTATATATTCATCATGACATTTAGCTCCGCTCAGTTGGAAAACTTCCTCACTTCTGTTCCCGTCAAGGAATTTTTCCTTATTCCCTTTGGAGAGTTTACCTTGTTTGACATTTAAAGTCAACTCAGAGCAGAACACCAGGTGAAAAAGGCCTATTGGGGGTGTGAGTGGGTGAACTGTGCAAGGAGGGAAACTTCTGTTCGTGCCATAGCCGTTATGATTATGCAACTGCTTGCAAAATAAGTGATATAATACCTGCAACATATTTGAAATTACAACTTGTGTGAATGAAAAAAACAAATATTTTAGAGGACACACTTTAGGATGAAGAAATGACAGTGAAGGACAAATGCTATATTTTACTGTTGCCTCTAAGAGAACAAAATGGGCAAAAGCAACAGGAAAACAGGCTGTTTTATTCAGCAAAATACTCATTGATAAGCAACCATTCACAGCTGCAACAGACAGACTGCAACCAAACCCATTATTCAAGGCTTTGACATCTTTTTGTATGCAATTTTTCATTATCACCCCTCATGTTATCGTGTCATCTTTTTTCTTGCTAGATCACGTCATCTTATCATCCTGAGCCTCTGTGAGCTGTTTCTGTAGCCCAGCCTGGCTGGCGGAGCTTGAGTGGATATCTCAAACTTTCCTTATTAAAACAAAAACAGAGGTGAGACCATAGGAAGACAGACCTGTCAGAGCAGCTGGGTTTGTTCATCATCACACTCGCATATTGAGCAAATAAGTGTCAGTGGACTTAAAATGAGTAGTTAACAAAAGACATTTTTGTTTGGGGTTTAGGGTGTGTTTATGTGTTTCACATCTCCTTTTGCCCACTACTTTCTTATTTGAGACCACTATCTAAATTCCACCAGATATTCTGGTGGACACAATCTACACTACTGTGGACATCATTTTAATTTATATATTTTATTTGTATATTTACCTTTTACAAATACATATACTTATGTGTGTGGTATATGAGATCTGCAAAAAAAGAGAAAACTGACAAAAATTATCCATGATACTATATCTTATCACCAAAGCAACCATTGCTGATGTAATTTGATGCATTCTGATGTGTCCTCCTGTCTCCTGTTCACCTCTGTTAATTTTCTATGGCAGTTGGTCTATTTTTGCTGAACTCCTTTGATTAGGTTTTCATCCAGCTGTGCTGCATTTTCTTGATTAATTTCACCTGGTTCAGTAGTTTTAAGCCAGTCGGTTGCATTTCGTCCGTGTCATTTCCTTCTGTTTCCATTCAATTTTTCCTACAATGACTGTTGCTTGACCTCCTGTTACCATTGATTTTCTGTTATCGTATGGCATCATCATCCATAAATGTTTGATTTTTCATTAGTCTTAGGTTTTCTTGCCTGCTCTTGAATCCTACTCAAAGTATGACATCGTAATTACTGTTGACACTGCTGCACATCTACAGTTTTCCTTATTGGGGATGCAGCTAATCAGGAACAAGGAAAATGAATGCTGCTTCTGGATTGTGCCTAAGTATTTCAGCTTCTCAAGCTGAACCTTTATTTTCTAATAGTTTAGATACGCTCATTCTAGAAATTTTCATCCATCCATCCATCCATTTTCTGTACACCCTTGTCCCTAATGGGGTCGGGAGGGTTGCTGGTGTCTATCCCCAGCTAACGTTCCGGGCGAGAGGCAGGGTCACCCTGGACAGGTCGCCAGTCTGTCGCAGGGCAACACAGAGGCATACAGGACAAACAACCATTCACACACACACTCACACCTAGGGAGAATTTTAGAGAGCCCAATTAACCTGACAGTCATGTTTTTGAACTGTGGGAGGAAGCCGGAGAACCCAGAGAGAACCCACGCATGCACAGGGAGAAAGACTCCGGGCCGGGAATCGAACCCAGGACCTTCTTGCTACAAGGCAACAGCTCTACCAATTGCGCCACTGTGCAGCCCTAGAAATGTTCAAATTTTCCCAAATATTTTGGAGTTATGTTTTACAAAAAAAAAAAAAAAAATCTGCAAATTGGTGAAACCTCAAACACTGAACTGTATAAAGACGAGAGTCCACTGTAAATAAAAAAAAAAAAAAATTCTCATGGGGTTAAACCAGCGCTTCTCAATTCCAGTCCTCAGGCCCCCCTGCTCTGCATGTTTTAGATGTACCTCTATTCCAGAACAGCTGATTCAAATGACTGCATGACCATCAAGTGTTGCAGAAGCCTGTTAATCACCCACATATTCAATCCAGGTGTGTGGCAGAAGAGAAACACCTAAAACATGCAGGGCAGGGGGGCGTGAGGACCGGAATTGAGAAACACTGGGTTAAACCAACAGGTACAGCTTGCATCTTAGACATCAGTGAGAAGGCTTACAAATTAAGAAAACATAGCACTACCCCAAAATCACACCAACAGCTATCTTTAGCTTTTCACTTGCTCCCCGCCACTGTCTGTGCTGTCTATAGCTGTCCTAACACTGTCTGTAACTGCCTGCAGCAGAAACAGCACAATCCTCAAGACTTTTTTTTTTCCAGCTGTTTTCCTTCTCCTGTCTCTTTTTTTTGTGTGGGCACTTACACATGTGCATACATATGTGTACCAGACAGGAGCATGGTCATTATCCGTGGGGAAGTTGTGCGATAGCAGTGAAGCATGATGAGTGGGAGGTGTATGATGCTGGCGTGCCACATCCATTCTTCTGGGTTTCCAGATATCTTTGGCCCCGAAGCGAAAGTCTCAATACTGGACATCTCAGAGTCATGGGGCACAGGGTCACAGTGAGATGAGATCTCTGCTTCTTCACTGAGGCAAATGACTCTCCTCCCTTTCCCTACACACACACAGAGACATGCCTACATACACAAAATTGAACAACTTTCCCTTTAATGCAGATGGAATCAGATGCAAACCTCTAAGATGAATTTAGAGAATGTCCCTTCGCAGACCTGCATGTGTGCAATAAAATCTTTAGAATCAATGAATTTCATAAAGTATAGTTCAGCAGTCTGTGTGTTAGAGGTAAGGATTATGATGTCACAGCATGACTTTGTATACACAAGCACAAAAATTACCACTACTGACCTGTTTAAAATGTTTAGAACTTCATTTCAAGTCAATGCACATTTTATTTTACATGATTTTCTATTACTGACGCCATCAAATGAAAAATGCAACTGGCATGCCATTAGTCAAGGCTCAAATATTGTAAAACACCAACAGGAAAACATATTCTAAAAATTAATGTGTGCTACTAAATCATCCAGAAGTCTAAAAGGCTCAAACTGCCCAATTGTTAATGGGAGGAAAATGCCTCCTGGCTTATTCAGGAGAAACACTGAATCAATTTAGGTTATTGAAAAATGGATATTTGTTTTTAAGAATTTTCTTAAGACTATATTTATGAAATATATCATTTTACTGATCAAACAAGAAAATAAATTATTCCATCATAAATAAATGTAAATTAAACTGTGAAATACTGACTGTCCCATTATGAATTAGCACTGACTATAAGCCATAGTTTTAGGATCAAATAAAAAAAAAAAAAAGAAAGATCTCTAAGTCATGAATAATTAAGAACAAGAGCAAAGGTACAATAGATTTGATTTTGTACACATTTCTTTTATTTGTTTGCCCCTCAGACCTATTGTTGAGCAATGTTTTGTTTCTCTTTGTAAAAATAAAATCCCCTTTTTAAAATACATGGAAAAAAACTAGATGTGTACCTCAAGGGCTGAACTGCAAGCTATCTTTTTTTAGTTTTTAATGTTTTATGTTGTAGCTGAAACCAAGTCAGTTTTTACTTTTATTACACAGAACCCATTTTTGTGTTTGGAATGAAATAAGTTTAGCACTGTAACATTTATCCATCCATTTTCCGGTCAGGTCAGACGGGTAGAATTTCTCAACAGGCAACAGACGAAGTATGAGGTACAACTTGAAAATTACTTTTTAAATCACCTAAACCAAAACTGAAAGAATTTGATCTTTTCAGTCCCCAAGCTCTTCTATGGGGATGTTGTTGAGAAAAGGAATTATATTTTTGGGAGGTGGTATTATTATAAAAGAGTCGCATCAAAGACAGTAAATTACAAGGAGCAGAATACAAAGAAAACCATTTTGTTTGTGTGCGTACTCTGGGTTTTGGAGGAAGTTGCTGTTTTGACAAATGATTGTGATTTTTCAAGGTGCTCATTGTATGAAATTCAACCAGTGATTGATTCCCACTTGTAGAAGGGGAATGACAGTTGGAAGATTATCGGTTTGCTTGCTCCTTCTCTTTTCTTCTCCTCAGGTAATTTTCATGTTGTAAATTGAGTTATTGATTCAGGCCCTACTCTGTTTGTCCTCACCCCAGTTCATCATATTTGGAAAAAAGCAGGACCAGAAACCTCAGTGAGTGTGACATCGCATAGGGGAGTATGATCAATGGCTGAAATATGCCATGATGTTTTTAAAATTACATTTATTTGTTATTTGGGTTTTGGTTTGAATTCCCTCTTGTCTATTGACTAAAAATAGTTTACCCTGAAAATGTTTTCATTCCCATGTTAATTATTTGTGTACAAATGCTAATTTATAAATGTCAATTTGTCACTTTCTGATATTAAAGTTACAAAATGTGAAGACATATTACCAAAGCCAAGCTACTTTTTAAACTGATACAATGTTGTTGTTTTTTTTTTTTAAATTCAAATCTGGAGTTTGGAGCAATTAGATCCAATATTGGTAATAGACATAATTTTTCTTGTACTGAATGATCTTGCATGATTTTATAATATGAGGCACTTTGACCTGCTTTGTTACTGAAATGTGCTACACAAACCTGATTGATTCACATACGCTGTAAAACACATAGCCTTGGTGTGTCTCCATGTCTTTAGATGTTGTGAAGTTGAGATATTGTAACACACCAAATTTATTACCAATCAACAGCGTAGTAGGCACATGTCCTCTATCCCAAAAGCTTTGTCTGATTACCCAACACCCTTATCTGCTATTCTTTGTTGCTGCTTGTTCTTTATTATTCCCCATGTCCTTCCTCTCTTTACCCTCATGATTTCAGCTATCATTAATTCTCTTTTGTCACACAATACTCATTACAATTTGTCTTATCAGCTGCATGTCCTTTGAGTCCAAGTGCCCTTTTTGAATAAACAATGCACCCTGAAAACACTTCAAGAATACTAGCTTCAAACAATTTGTTTTATATATAATAAGCTTATTGTATTTTATTTGAATGTATTTGGGTAAACAGAACTATGTAATTTTACAAATATGTAATAAATGTTAGGTGAAACTAGAAAGACCTTTGAATTTTTACAAATAAAAGTGTGATTTGTGGATGCATTTATTCATCAGATTTCTTCTTATGGATGGAGCTTAATGCAAGGCAATCCTTATAAAAATCATTAAATGTTGCAACAGTCTTAAGACTGGAACAAAAATTTATTTTCTGGAAAAAAACAAAATAAAAAGTCTGATGTGTTCTTCCTTCCCCAACAAGCCATTATTCTAAATAATATATGTCCAAGTCATAGTCCTGACTTACTTCTCAGAAAAACTAAAAGCCATATTTTGATATATCACCTAAAATCCTAATAAATACATTGAATACTTCGGCAAAACACTATGGATCCAGACATGTTAATAAAAACAACAACAACAAAAAAAATATCCATTTATTTGTTTAAATAAACACAAGTTTTGCAGAAAATCTTTGCTCCACATTTTCTGGAAGATATTTCTGTGAGTGCAACTGCTTGCTTATTCTTCCTAAGATCACAAGCAATGTTTAAAATTAATGTTACAGTTTAATGCTTTGCAGCAGTGTTAGCCCAGAGCTAATTTTCATCTACAGTCCCCTGGGTGATCATCAAAACTTCAACTCTCTGACACAACAACAAAGCAAATTAGACAAGCAAGATAAACCACATAACAGAAATTACACACAGATATGCACAGCTCAGAAGTACGCTGACACACACCTTATTATACCACAGTTTCCTCTGGCAGTATGACACCAAAATTAAAGGCAGAGAAGAAAAGTTCATCTCTTGTCAGCCTTCTGCTTAAAGATGTTTCTGAAATCTGTTAAATGAAAATCTAAATTATGTCCAAATGCCACTGAACAGTACTAGTCTGGGTGTGACTGTGGCCAAGTGGCCATCCAACAGACTGTGATGTCATGCTCTAGCAAAGCTGCTGCTGTCAGATCACTCAGCAGTGGACAACAGCACTAGTGAGAATATTTATTAAAATCAGTGCTGTCTGCAAGAGTTTGTGATGCTCTCATAATAAATATTTCCAGACGCCCGTTTCAAAATGGCTTTGAACTGCATTTTTATTCCGAGACAAATTAAACATCACACTGATTTAGGCTTCTAAAGGAAAGAGATGCTAAATGGAAGAAGGGTAACTTTGTAATTACTGAGAAGTTTTTCATCCATTGATCTCTTCGGGGAGTAAAATTAGCACCGACTGTTGTCTCTTTGCGCATTCTGTTGCTATTTGAAAACACGACAGCTTTGTCTGTGAAGTCACCGGCATTAATGTTGGTGTTAAATTTATGCCCAGTTGTTTAAATCTATTTAAAGTAAGCTTGTATTTCAGCTCAGTCTTGCTCTATTGGATTTACTCACTAAATGTGCCATCTTGCATGAGCTACAAATCCACAGTTGCGCAGCACAGCAACCTTTCAAGAAATTAGATTTGTAGTGGGACATTTTTTTTATTATCATTGCTGTATTTTTCATTAATGCAAAGCCATGTGTTGGAGGCTTTCCACAGAGGTCACGGACTGTTCTTTATGACTGCCGCTGCACTGAGGGATATGTCTGCTTTTCAACACAGTAAAGAAGCCAAGAACACTGTTTTCGGTGTAATATTAAAGGACATATATAATAATATTTTAGATAAAGAAAACTGTTAAAGATTGCAAGCATCACATAGAGAACAACCATAACCAGATCTAACCAGATCCAAATCTGTGTGTGGGACACGAGTACTGCCTTATAGAAAAGCTTTGGGGCAACAAAATACTGGACTGGAATTCCGATATCTTTTATCGGATATAATCTGATACTAATTTTTTGGCTCATATCAGACTCATGTCAATATCAGGTCACTCCTATCTAGAGTCACACAGTCTAGAATCTGTGAATATATTAAAAACATGTTGCTAGCTTGAAAAGGAAGGTGTGAGCATGTCTTACTACCTACATCAACAATGCAAGAATTTTTGGAGACCTGGATGGTGGTAAATAAAGATAGAGAACAGATTCTGCTGCAAAAATGGCCTCTCTGCTGAAAACACTTGTTGCTCCAGGATTGTTTAACAATCTTCAATGTAAAGGCAGAAATGAGCCAAAGCTTAGTCAATGCAGTGCAACCCAGTTAAGATCATGGTTACAACCAATAGCTCAACCATACTAAACCACCAGACCACAATGTGACCATTAGTGCTGTGATGGTCACTGGTAAAACCGTTTTTCAAGTAAAAAATGTGAGCTGGACTTTTTTTTTCTTGTGTTTCAGTTGAAGCCTCACTTGAATGACATCTGTGTTTGCACATAGAGAGAGTGGGTGGAGCAGACAGAAGAGAGTGAAGCAGAAGTGAGAGAGTAGACACTACAGATCATCTTTCTGGACAGGTAAGATAAGTGACCACAGAATAGACAATACCATTTGGATGTATTTCATCAGGTTCAACTGCAAAGTGGTAGAATAGCCAAGGGTAAAAACCTGCTAAACAGTTTGAAATGTATTTGTGTTTACAAAGTTTGTACTGTAAAAGCTGCATTTAAAACCAAATTTAAAACTATTTAATAACTTTATTTCTGCAATCAAAAATGTGAGCAGCCATTTGGAAACTGAAAGAGCCTGTTCTTTTTGGTGAGCAAGATCATAAGAGACAACTCTCATCCCTAGTAACCACAAAAGTTAGTATTTATTTTCAGTAAAATATTAATTCCTTTTAAGAATATTTGATTTTAGCAGATTGTTGTTCTGCATGTTATAAAGCAAAGTAGAAGAATTAATAAATTTTTATTTCAACCCCCACACGTGTATCATTTATTTGAGGTGTTTTTTTTAAGGCAAAATATGTTGTTTTGAGAATGTTTGGTGTAGACAACCTTGCCTTTTTAGCAGTATAATATTGGGTTGCTGTAGAATAGTTTAGAACAGATATGTAGATAAAGTTAGATATGTGCGTCAATGGGTTCCTTTGTAGCATTTTCTGACACATGCAAAATGGGAAAGATGACCCACTGGAGGTTGTAGAGCAGTGACTCAAAAGGGCTCAGGTTGGAGATGTCTCACTTAAATGATTGGACTGAAACGCACTTTTAAATTTCTACTGTAGGATGCTGGTTGGCTGAGTCTCTAAGCTACTGCTCTGTCAAGTTCTGAATACTTTCTTGCTGAATACATCTCTATAAATGTTCACTTTATGAATTGATGTTTCATTATAAAGTTTGACAGTCAGTATTCTATTGGTGGTCATTGTTGTAGGCATTGGATACAAAATACATGACAGCTCTTTGGCAACATTTTACTGCCATATTTTCACTTTTTTTTCTTTCACACTTTCCCCCATATTTATCAGCTTTGAATATGAAAATAAATATAACTCAACACAATTGAAGGAAACATTTGTAAATATGATATGCTACTGCCCACATCTAATACAAAAGGCACTCCTAGATATTTTACCTAAAGTTATTGAATAGATATGTAAAATATTTCTTTTTTAAATCAAGGGAAAGATATGGATTCATTTGGTGTCAGTTTTGCAAATGTAGCTCAGAATTTTGAAGACAACATTGGCAAAAAGATTTATGTCTGCAGAAATTTATCCACATATATAATGAAAATATGCAGCATATAGCTGGTTTTCATTTAAAGAAGTCATATTTACATTTCCAGCTTAACGCATGGTCTATCACAGCTGCATTTAACTGATAAGGCACTTAAGGAACAAACCTGATGGCAGCTCTGAGACCAAAGACTAGTAAAATAGATTGACTGAATAAATCCTACGTCAAGCTTTCCATATCTTAATAGACCAGGGAGAGGGCAATGATTTACAACACAACAAGCCATGCAAGTCGTTCATGTGTTGATGAAACGTACTTGTGTGTTTGCCAAGCTCTGGATTTTCCTGTGCAGGAAGTCGTATTACTTTTTGCCTGAGTTAAGAAATACGGCGCCTGCACAACACATCTGCTCAGAGCCACAGAAGAACCCGATGAGAAATCAAATGAAGCTGTCTGCTGAGCCACCTTTTTCCACCCCCGCACATATTTCCAGCTTTCAATTGCTGACAAACTCCTGACTGTTCTTACCCTTAAGTAACTACCTGAATCCAAACAAAGTCACTTTGCTATTGGCAGTTCACTATACACAGGCTTTAGAAGATATATGCGTTTAAAACCTCTGAACTTAATCAAAAGTGAGATTCCCCAAATGAAAGTCTAAAGGTTTTTCCTCTCAATTCATTCAAAAGTGACATTTAAATAACAAACATTAAATTTAATATAGCTATTCAAGATACTGTTGAAGAATTCTGAAATAATACTGTTTATATAAATTGTCAAGATAATTGTTTTTTTTTCACCAATTCTGATTAAATAAAATATTGTGGAACATTTTATCTTTGTGATTTCCTCTTCCACAGATGTGTGGTGCCAAAAATCGACCTTGTAAACTTTTAAGTGTTTCTTTCTGTAGAGAGTATGCATCACTTTTGAGCAACCATAGCCAAAATTGTCTCTCAAATACATATTAATTCGAGCTCATTATGTTAGAAAATGTGTCCTTTTTGTCTCTAAATTTTAAAATATTAAATCTAACTATGTTCTGACTAGTTTGTGGACTTAATGGTTTGGGGATAATGAAGTAGTAATAGTAAAAAAAAAATTAATATATAAATTTATTAAGAGCTGACCTGCAGGGGAAAGATCAAAAAAGAAGAAAAAAAAAATGGTCTCGTATCACTTATGCTGCCGCTACCCATGAAAATCTGTCCTGATTTTCTAAGACCTTTGATCTGGGATTACATTTGGAAGCTGAGGAGAGAAGTAAGTGATCGGCCAGGGAGAACTCATGGTTCAGCCTGAGGTAGTCCAGACCTCTGAAGTCAATGCTGCCGCTGAAACTACTGAAAAGATTAAAAAAAAGGTTAAAGTGTAAAATATATTCAGAAAACTGTCTTGGAACACTTATGTGAGCTGAATCACAATAAACAGACTGTTTTTTACTGGTGTATGTCAGTCCTTTTTATTTTTTGGAATAGTTTTAAATTAAAATCAGCAGGTTGAGTGTAAAAGCAGCCCAGTAACATTTGTGCGCGGCTGCATAAATCACCTCTTTCAGTTGCACTAAAGGAACTCTGGCAGAAGAGCATTAAAAGTGATGTAGCAACCATTCTCACCCAGCCTCAGGCCTGACAGCTCACTGTACTTTAAGAAGATGTCACCTCCCCTCCAAGCGAATGCGTTATAGGAAAAAATTGCACCATATGTGTGCCACACGCCTCGCCTCAGGTCTTTACACTGAAAGGTGAGATGCCTGCTGAGGTCCCCTTTAGCTTACTGCTCTGTCCAACCTCAGCAGTTCTTTCTCTTCCAGCTAATATCCTCAGTGATTTAAATAAAGTCTCAGACATCTGCCATATATTTTTATTCACTTGTCAATTAGCCTGGAATAAATTGTCTGATTCTATTTTATCACGAGGATATTTTTTTTTCTCCTCTTCCCCCTCTCTCTTTTCCCATCAAAACACTTTGAATCAATTTCATGCCCTAAAATTGCTGTTTACCCTCTTGGGTGAGAAATCTCTCCGGATCCCACATGCTTCTTGAGCTTTCTCTTCCACTCTTACAGAATATATTTTTTAACAGATTTAGAAAGAAGCTTGTTCCTGTTCAGGGAAGATGTGGAGCCGATCGATTGCTCATGATAGGCCATAAAGAACATCTATTTCTGGAAATAATGAAAGACAAGCCTAAGACAGCTTCAATTAAGATTTGAATTACATTCCAAATATATTCAGATATCTATTATTTTTCTTTACATGTATGTAAAGATTGTATTTATTTCAGTAATTTCAGTTAAATATCCAAATTCATTCAGATCAATACCATACAGAACAGTGTATTTCAAAATTTTTTAAATGTTTTCTGAAGATTAAGCTTTTATACTGGACCAAAAAACAAACAACAAAAAACAGGTTTGTTTTGAAAAAATTACATGGATGTGTTATGGTCAGTATAGCATGAGGTGGGCAGTTGTCAACAGGAAAAACTGACAACCTTCACAGAGTGCAAGTAACAAGTTTACTGCCAAAAAAGCTCAGTCATTTCAACTCAAAAGTTCAATGGAAGGGAAAGTGTGATAGAAAAAGTTGAAGAAGCAACATGGATGACCAAATCCTTGGAAAAACTGTGAAGCAAAGCCTACTGCAGCATGCAGTCAGTGCTTCAAGTCACACAGATGGATAGAGAACACTGGCTTCAAGTTCTGTTAACTGTTTTACATGAAAGTAAGGTCTGGACTGTAGCTCAATGGTTCAAACATCTCTGTTAGATATATATAAAAAAATAAAATAATAATTTTCTAATTATTAGATCCCTGAGTCTGGAGGAAGAGTGGTAAGGCTCAGAATTTAAGTGTCTTCAAATTCCGTGTGAGGTTTCCACAGTTGGTGATGATTTGAGGAGCGATTTCATCTTCTGCTGTGTTTTATCAAATCCAATATCAGCACAGGGAATTTTGGATCGCTTCCCGCTTCTCTCTACAGAAAAGCCCAATGGAAATGCTGATTTAATTTTTCAGCAGGACCTGCCTACATTCCTAAAAGTACTAAAACCTCCTTTCATGCTCATGGCATTACTGTTCTATATTGGTCAGCCTGACCATAACCCATCAGGAGGTTTATGGACCACTGTCAAAAGAAATCTGAAAGACATCAGGGCCAGCATAGCTAAATGAAAGTCATAACTAAAGCAACCAAGGTTGGATAATTGCTTCCATGCCACACCCCGGCAATGTAGTAATTCATGCAAAATGAGCTATTTCTAAAATATTAATTTCCACTAGACATGACATGATTTTTTTAATGAATAATTTCAACATAAAAATAAAAACATGCATCCCTTCATGTGTTATGAATCTTTCTCATTTAGGAGTTTCACTTTTCAATTGGATTCTTGAAATAAATTAACTATTAATGATATTTTACCTAATTTTGCACATGTAAAAACTCTACATCAAAAGTCTGCAGCCTTTAAAGTACATATTTCCACCATAAAAAAAAAAAAAAAAGTCTATAATATAATATAATATTGCTGCCTATCTTCTACATTTATTCTACATGTATAAATATACATTAAATGTATATATGTTCCCACTCTGGGAACTGTCAAGTGAAAAGTGAAAAGCAAATCCTTCCGCAGCATGAACACTTTGCAGGAGTTTTTTTTTGTCTCTATAAAATCCTTTAATGTCCAGTAATCTATGCTGACATAGGATGACTATTGTTTGTGTCTATGCTTAATGATTTATTGGAGTATTGTGGATGACACTAATGAATATAGTAATAAATCCTGTAATAAACTGCATGTTTTCACTGAGATATAGATTTTTAAAAAATCTTTCTCTGGAAGTTGTAACCATAAAAGAGTCAAATGGGCTTTATAATGCGTGTTATTTCTTTCTGAAGCTGTTACCCTATTCAGACAATGATATCAAGCCAAATATTGTTTATCAAACGCAAGTCGAAAAGAAAACATGGATATTTTAAATGTTGTCCTCAGTAGACATTCTGTTATTATCAACACAAATTAATAACTGTTTTTTTTTTGTTTTTTTTCTTGTCCCCCCACTCCAGAAATTCCTGTATTTTGGCACCAAGACATATTATAATTTTAAACTTTTCAGGTTTCAAATGCACAAAAAAGGTCATCACACCTTTTCTATATTTAAAGTGTATATTTAATCAAAGCAAACACAGATTATTGGCACAATCCAGTATTCTTTAGCAATAATTTGTCTCTGTTGCCTTTGAAGAAAGCAATCCTATCATTTTATGTATTTTTGTTAGTTCTTTAACATAAATGTTTTTGTTTACGGTTGTACTGTGAGGAGCAAATACCACCCCATACTGTTCAGTTCCATGCACACTGTTTTTGAAAAACTGCTGACAGTCACTCTTTACCAGCATAATGTTTTCAGATGAAAAATTTCAACTTTGATATTTTGACCAACCTACTTCTTCTCTAACCTCACAAATATACTGCCATTTTACAAATATTCTTGAAAACACAAAAAAATTGGTTTGTTGACAATCTGCATAGACATTTTTTCTCAATCATACATAAGAGCCATGGTCATTTTGAGCATTTTTTGCACTTGACACCTTGATGCAAAACCATTTCCCCCGACTTTTATTTCATGTTGTAGAAAAACATAGCTCTGACTCATATTATTACAAAAGAAAAGAAGCATTTCATGGTTAACACTGCTGCTTTAGGTTGGACGACGTTGAAAACTAAACTACAAGAGAAAGTTAAGTAGAAAGAAGTGAGCGCTGGAAAACTGGAAAAAGAAATGGAAGTTGAGGGAGATATGGAGCCTGGAGCTGAATAGGTCACAGCTGCTGCTGTTTTGGTTACAGCTTCTGAAAAGGACAGTGATGTGTCTGATGGTAATAAATCTGATGATGTAGTTTGATATAAGAGCTGTGATGAAAAGGACATTGAGACCAACAGTAACTACTATTAAACAAGTGTAAATTGGTTCCATGCAAGTGCATTCTATGTTTTTAAAAAAACTGTCCAGCCTGAGACACTTCTAATTTTGCCATTTTGAAAGGAGTTGCTATTATTTCTTATTTTGCAAATCCTGCCATCTGTGTGACTAATAATGTTGGATATACGCTTTCATAGCTACAGATAAAAAGTTCAAAATATATTGTATAAATTGGTGCCACATCAGATCATCAGTCTGGGATAAGTGAGACATTTCCAACTACAGTTTCTATATAAAAGACATATCAAGCATGTTTTCACTGAGAAAACACTGGGATAAGTGAGACATTTCCAACTACAGTTTCTATATAAAAGACATATCAAGTTTAAATTGTGCAAAAATTATAATTTTTTTTTTTTTTGTGTGTCTTTCTAAATCTTTTAGGACATTTAATCTAACTGGTTAAAAGTGATCTCTTATCCTAGTTTCTCCATGGTTCAAAGGCAACTCCACTGATGTTGAAAGGTGAAAGATTTCACTCCAAGTCTACTGATTTTTTTCCCAAGACTGTGACTGGAAAAGGGCAGTATCTATTTATTTTTTTCCACACAAAGACTTGACCTTTTGTGCTCCCAGCCAGTCTCCCCTATGAGTCTTCTATTACCTCAGCAAGAGATTACCTGAGTTTCAAACTCGAAAGATAAATATTTCCACAGTTATCACAATCACTCTGTACAGAAAGACAGCAACCTGGCCTGTATGATATAGTTCTTTCCAAACCATTTAAGTTAGATAAGCTGGTGTTGTGTTGTTATGTTAACAGAAAGACACAGGAAAGCAGATCATCTGTCATGTGCAACATGAGCCCCAAAAGAGCATATGGTGACATTCAAGTACAAAAGCCCTTTAGGTGAGTAAACAACACAGCAGACCTTCACACAGGACACATTTTTCTGTGTTTTGTCATTTAATTAAAATGAGTTTTCTCCAGCAACACCTTCTTTTGGCCACTTCACTAACAATAACTGTGAGAATGTTTTGTCTCAAATAAGAGAAAAAAAGATAATAATCTTCATATAACATTCAGTACAAGATCCTAGTGCCCTGAGCCGTGTTGCCATAAATAAACATTTTTCGTCAAAGTTGTATGTTTGTTAAAGCTAACATTAACAATCACTTTCTGTAAACAGATACAGATTGCTTTCTAGTGTCATCTGAAACATTTTGTTTAGGACAGTTTTATGTCTCACTTTTGATAACAGAATATGATTGATTACATGAGGTGTGACAGATTGTGACCCCTAATCAAATCTAACGATAAATGAGCATCCGTCTGCTGGGAGATGTTATTGGTTTGCCACAATCCTTTATGGTAGAATATGTTTGTAGTTTTTTTGTTTTTTTTGTTTATTATTTTCATTTTTTCTTAACGGGGACATAAAACAATACCTTTGTGGGTATAATTGACATATGGACAGTGTGAAATTTCATCTGAAGATTTCTCTTTCATACGTAAATATTTGTGTTTAAAAAACTAAAATGCAAAACTATGGAAAGATGAATGGGAAGAATGACTAGAACAAATTTTAAATTATTTAAAAACACTCATCACTAGAGCACATATGTTTCATGATTTGCAACATAAATTAATTTTATGAAATTTAGTAGCAAAACAATAGTCAAAGTAACATACAAAGTCTCTACCAATATAGTTTGAAAAAATAAATGAGAAATTGTTTGAAAAAAACAAAGTTTGTTGAGTTAGACAAAAAAGACTAATTCAAAATCTCCATAATGTAAATATGATTGATTACATAGGCTGGAAATCACAACTTTTCAATGGAAAAACAAAACTCAACTCCTGGCTGGTTGATAATAAACCATTCCATGAGAGGTGGCTTGGAAAAATGTGCTTACAAAATTGCGAGTGTGCAACTTGATCAGCACCCAAAGTCATACCCCAGGAGTCTCAACAAACACACATTGTACATTTACTTCTTTTAGTTCCAGAACATATAACAAAATCCACAAATTATCAAAAAAGAGGGGACTTGAAGAGATCATCCATCACGCCAGTACTGTGAATCCATTTCAATTCATTTTTAAAGAAGAAATAATAAAAATATTACGTAATGCACAGTATAATCCTAGTGAGTATGACTGCAAAGTGCATGTGATAAGGTTTTTATTCAGTAGATTAAGGTCAACAGTTTGGCATGTGCCAACAAGCTAAACTGAATCAAGACATTTATTCAACGCAAATAATATTGAAAAGATATAATAATAGGAAAATTATACTCTTCAAAGGGCTTAAGTATGAAAAGCTCTTCAAACAATGTCAGGAAATTGCACTGAAGTCCAAAATGTCACTATATATGGCAAGGCCACAATGCACTGTGCTTAGTTCCCCCCGCCCTCCGTTTATTCTTCTCAAAGGACTGTTAGTATGAAAACCGAATGGTTCATTACTGAATGCCTGCTGTGTTTTGTGCTGTTAGAGTTCTGTTGGTACATCTAAGGTGGGCTGTTTTTGTTAACCCTTGCCTGTACAATAAACAGGTCACCACTCTTGGGAAGTGATTATGCTCTAGCTCAGTTAATGGTCCTAGCTGACAGCATTTAATGAAAATTAATGGCCAGCTTTAGGATACCATGCAAACAAGTAGGACAGGATCTGTATTTCTCTGGCTCCAAGATGCTTTTTATTTTAAAGATAAAGCCACATAAAACAAATAAATAAATGAACCAATACTGCAGATTAACTCAACAAAACACAATCAAAGATACATTTCTTTCTAATTACGGTCATTAAAGAAGTCTCACGCTTGCCAAGCATCTGATAAATGATTCGGCCAAAGTTTTTCCTTCCCCATATTTGGTTGGACCAGAAACAGAAGATCTTATTCTATGCTGCGAGAATACTATTAATGAGTATTAATCGAGCAAAACAACATGGAGTGAATCATTGATATTCTGACTTAAAATTGTAAATTGCATCTAGGAGATGTAATCCCAAAACTTTATGATCAGCTGTGTGCATGGACTATATTAACAGAGAAAAGTATGTGGCATGTGTTTTCATTTTGTCAAATGGATTTATATTTTTTTTTATTAACTTAAAGCCAACAAATTTTCATACTGCTGCTAAAATAATACTTGCTGTTACAGTTGTAGGAAAATGGACTGCTTTTGTAGTGTTTTTGTAAATTTTTCCTGGGCAATTTTTGGACTTACTTTTTTGACATTTGATTGGAAAAGTTGATTTGTAAAGTATTTGTACAGAAGAAAAAAAAAATCTTTTTGTTTTACAAATATTGCAATTAAAATCATTAAGTCACTGAATGGATCGGATGTAGAAGTTTGGTGAAGGAACGGTCCACTGAACTTAGATCAGTTCAGTTTCACAATGGATTCTTTCAGATGCCTCAAATCAGGATGCCTTCTAACAAATATTATTTATAATCTTTGATACTTTTATTCTGTTTGAAAAGATTTTAAAACTGTAGCTTATGAATAATTTGCTTTGCATATGAACTACCATAGATATTGATCTGTTAAGGAAGATTAAGAGCGGTCAAAGAACCAAGAAAGCAGTGAAATGGGCCTTTTTGTTGAATAATTGAAACTCTGATAAATGTGTGATGCAGCATATCAAAGCTTAAGGATGTGACTTTAAATAAAGATAACTGGAAAAGCAATTTAGGTATAGATTTTTTATTTGGATTTTCATCTTTTAGACTATAAAACAGTCAAGAACGGTTGAAACACAAACATTATTTTATGTTATGTGTGTATGTGTGTGTGGGAGGGTGGGGGGACTTTTTAATACAGTTTCCCTGAGGGAAAATCCCAAAGGGATTAATATAAATTTTATCTATCAAAAACAACCACAATGTCAAAAAAATCTTTCTGGTCAATTCAGAAGATCAGAAGATTTTATAAAATCTTGATACTGTTATCACTTTTGAAAAGCATTATTTCTAAAAAGTAATTTATTTACATAAAAGTCAGAATTTAGTAACTAATGCATGATCAAGAAGTTATTTCTCAGCCAGATTAACCTCAGTCCAAGAGCAATGAAAAGACGTTGTCTGATTTATGTTATTTTTTTAATGCAAATGTCAATGTGGTAATATATCTAGCAAAACATGCAGTTAAGTTCTTGGTGACATTTTTGATACTGGTGTACATTTATGAAGGCAAAAACCTGCTTTGAAACTGTTGCTCTTCAGTTCAAAACAGGAACTACTGCCAATTGCTGCATGTAAGCTATTGACTAATAGTAACTGCACAGAACTGCACTTCAAAACTCCAATCTATGATTTTCATTATTTATATATTTATCCCTTCATCATATCTGAAATTTAACTTTACCACATAATTCCTGAATGTGAAACATAATTTGTTCTGTCCCAGAAAATAATATTGTTGTGGTTTGTTTGAATACAGATTTGTTTTTATGTGTTAGATCCTTCCCTGTATATTTTTTAATCGACAACTTAATCATCATCTTCAGTCTTTTCTGTTTTTCTGCTTTGGGAATATACTCTCCCAAGCACACAATCCCAGCTTGAGTGAGGTCATAGCCAAGTTGCACCAACAATGTAGTGCTCTTTTAATTAAGATTGATTTTTTTTGTGTAGTGCATTTAAAGCATTGCATAAATTGTTAACCAGTCTGCAAATCATGCATAGTATTATATATTCCCTGAGGTGTTCCTGCTGCACAGAATTAAAGCAGCTTTGGTGAATGTGCAGAATTTGTAAATATTTAGACAGGGATAATAAAAGTACAGAAAGAAATATCTCATTCAGCAGCTTGATCACTTTTTCACAGCATGATTTAGGATTCAGAGTCTGAAGATATATCAGATCACAAATAGCAGTGAGATGTGTGATAGAAGTCATTTTAATGTGTTGACTGGAGAAACATGCATATTTGTTCCACTTCAGACTAATAATACATAATATGATCAGTCAATTTATCATAACAAATTATTTATCTATTATCTGGCTTCTTCTGCTAGAATCTGTCTTAAACTATCCCTGAGTGCATGTGAGGAAACAACAATCCATATCTCCTGACCTTGCATTGTATGGATGACTGCTCTGTATTGGTAAATAATCGGAAGCATGTTGACTCTCCAACAAAGACACTTCAGGCTTGTCCGTTGCTGCCTTTCTAATCAGAATCCCTTCCTTTATATTCTCTTCCTCTGTCGATCAGCACTGATTAATACAACTCCTTATAATGCCCTATTTAAACAGTTGCAGCAAAATCTACCTCATGACAAATTGCTGCATGTTTCTGAGGTAAAACACATCCCTTTGTACCAGGTCTGTTTGCATTCTATTCCCAGTCATCATATTAGCAGTCAATGCTTGCACTGAGCATTCAAAACCATCGCAAGCCATAGGTCTTGTTTTTGCTGATGCAGCCTGGCTGTCAGAATCATCAGTGTGTGCACACAAACAGTGGTCCTTCTGGAGGCATGGAAATGCGTACAGAGAAGACACACCACATGCGCATATAGAAGAAGGCAGAAAAAGACTCCCTATGTTCCTCTTTCTCTCTGCTGCTCTTTCTTTCTTTTCTCTGACTGTTTATCTTTCTCTGCTTCTCCCACTCCTCAGTACCTCATGCAATTCAGAGATGATCCTGTTTTCCTCCTATTCCAAATGCTCCAAGCCCCACCAAGCTGGGATTTGTGTCACTCCAAACCTTTTTACCCGTCTTCCAGCTGTGCAAATAGCAATGATAACTTTTACTGCATATCACAATACATCTGAGAAGCGTTTGATAAGTTAGACGTTAAATTAATAAATAGAACCACCACTCAACAAAATTTGCAGTGGAGTTACAGGGAATTACATGGTTCTTGCAACAGAAGCAATCCATATTTCTGCCAATATATGACTTTAATTTGACTGACCTGGATCAGTTCTATGCATTCTTTTTTTGTCTTTTTCTTTTAGTTTTAATGCTTATATACGGTATTATCCTCAGCATTTATGTCTCTCTATATTACCACTCTTATTTTGCTCCAACTCTACAAAGTCCCAAAGGAATTATGTGTACATGTTATCCCCTACATATTTATGAACCACATATTTCAATTACTCACAAATGGATATGCCCATCCATATGGATGGGCATATCCAAAGCTATCAAGGACTGATGATTAAAACTGATGAACTCCTCAGTTGCTCCTCTCGCTGTCCGACCTAACATACCTGTTTGTATCAAGCCTACACTGTCAATAGCTCAAACTGTGATTTGATCTCTGCCTCTAGGTCCTGTGATAATTACACTGCTGGAACATCAATAAGGATTTATTGGGCTTTGCTCCACGGTGCACAAAAGCGCTCCCCCTTAATCTTTGTGAGGCGAGAGCCTTTGAGTTGTTAGCAACACGTGCAAAGCTCCAACGTTCTTTTATCCTCAGCTAATCATTAGTGGAAATTAACATGAACTGGGGCGAAACGAGAGTGTGAGTTCTGTGTGAAGAAAAAATGTGAATGGGCGAAATGTTCTCAAAGCGCATGTTGGGTTTCCAGAAGGAATGAACGTCATCTGACCGTGAGGTGTGAGAGGGAGAAACGCACTGTAAACCAAATATTTACGGTGCAAAAGCTGCATCGTAGGTGGGAGAGAAGTACCCCTGCAGTATCGTTGGGATACATAGTGCTGTTTTTACTCCTCAACATAAAGCATGATGAACTGACATGATTCTTAAAGTCAGTATGCTAAACTCATTGTTTAGAGAATGCTTTTCAGTTTTCAGTGGAAAAACCCAGAGAGTTTTATATCAAAGCTCTTTGAAGAGATTTAATCCGGTGCCCTGGAGTCTCTACAGATGGAGCCCAGTGTTGCCTCCCGTGACGTCAGCTACTGCTTAGTAGATAAAATCTTGTGCTGCTCACTGAAGAAACTTAACAGTTGTGTTCCAAGCAAGGAACTTTTTGTCCTCCAAATACGGTGCAGAATGATTCTATGATGCAAAATGAACAAGCTTTATAGGAGCCAAGCTCAACTTGGAGAGGACAAAAGAAGTTGTTCCACCTTTTAATACATTTCTAAACTTCCACTTGTTTTTCTTCTCTTTTTGTGGAATAATATGGCTGTACACTGCTGGGGCTATAGTTACACATTTGTGGCATTAGTGTTCTCTATTGACAGTTACCAGACAGGAAATGAGTAGAAAGAGAAGGGGGAAGTGATGCAGCAAAGGTCTGAAGGTCTGGAATAGAAACAAGGACGACTAGGGACTATAGCGTCTTCATATGGGGCTACACAGCGCAACACCCCAGTGGCCGTATTTGATCTACGTCTTCTGATGCAGCACTAAAATAAGAATTTTTATGGTTACGTTTTCAGAATTTTGAAATCTGAATTGCTTTTTGTTTGCCTCTTATCCTGAAACACTCATCCTGGACAAATCTCAGGTGAATATTTTTAGCATGAAAAGTTTTTTTTTTGTTTGTTTTAGATAAAAAATGCACAAAATTTATTTATTTTTTAAAAAAATATAGCACAATTAAATTGCCTACATTTAAATGGAAAACAGTTACTACAACTGGGGTGGGATGTGGTGTGGTGGGAAGACAAGTAGCCGTTTGCTGTTCTTAATGCAGCCATCCAGGGTTCGAATCAACCCTTCAGGACATTTTTCTTTTGCATTATGTCCTTTTCATTTCTCTCTCTGCCTTTTTAACTGTCTGAATACTGTCATTAATGGTCAGTCGTGCTGCAACAAAAGACAATTACTGAAACTGCTGCTTAATCAATACAGTTACTGCAGGTGTTTCCAGACCATGAATGTTGGGCACCAAATAGCTGAATTTGTCTTTACTATTAATGTGGGAAAAGTGCAGTAACAGGTGGAAGAGAGGCAGTGGTGCATGAATTTATGCTCAATGCAGCAAGAGAACACTTTGCCCCTTTTGGCATATTTTTGAGAAGAACTTTCCAGATACGTTATTCCTACTATGTAAGGAAAGATTTAAGATTTTGTTACAGCTAATTAAATGTAACTGGCTTATGACAAGTTTGTGTTTGGTCAGTATATGTTTTTATATTTGATCATTTAAACTGCTGCTTCTTCATATCTATTTCCAGACTATCCAGATTGAGATCATGTGAATCAGAATGTGGTGCCCTCGGTTTTCCAGTGTCAACCCCTCAGTTTGAGCAAGGTGACTCCCACAGCATGTAATTAAACAGAAAACGGCCTCACTAAACACATTGCTGACCTGCTGCGCGGCTACACGCACTGGCATCTGCGTTTGTCAAAACGACCGGGTTCTTTTTGTCCATTTTTCAAGGAGCTCGCCACACTGTCAAGAAAGCCAGCTAAAAACAAGAAAATGCTGTTTTTTTGACAAACAAACTGGTCACAATTTAGGAACTGTGCATGATCCAATCTTGCAAACAAAAAGTTTGTAACATATCAAACAGCCTCATTATACATCTGCCAGAACACTGAGGTGCCAGTTATCAGACAGCACCAAAGAGCATGCTTTGAAGATGCGGTTTTAGTATTTTTTGGAGAGGAACATGTAAGAAAATCCCTCAAAATGTCAAAGACAACTAATGTGAAAAAGATTATGTTCTTTCAATTTTATCATCTTGTCTTTTAGCATCTAAGTGTGGCTTATAGAAGAACTGGAAATGCAGTGGCTTGCACTGATAAAAATGTTTCTAGATAAAAATGTTGAAGTATAATGTTAATTTTTATTCAGCTCTACTGACCCAATGCTTCACTTATTTTGCCTTATGCAATTCAATTCAGTTTATGTGTTTTACCAATTCACAACAAATTTAAGCTCAACCAAATGTACAATAAAACAACCTAAGTTAGACATGTAGATATAGACAAATTAAAATGCAAAAATTAATCCTTGTAATTAAGCAAAGCACTCAATCTTAGTTTATTTATCAAATTGTTTGTAAAGTTTACTTACTAAGAAACCACAGCCGATTGCATTAAGCCACTGACTTTGGAGCAATCACTCTTCCTCGAGCAATCAGTCTACCTTAACCAGCATGTTGCAACATTGGACAGTTGATTGCATTGAGTTGCTTGAGACTATAAGACCTGGAATGTTTTTTTCTTTTTCATTTTTTTTTCTGTGGATCTTTCATTTACCACATTATTGTGAATGTTTGCTCTGTAGAGGTTCTTGAGATGGTGAGTTCCCCTACTCTCACAACTCTGACTGATATCTAGTTCATCAGCTGAGTAAGTGGGAGACGCTCCCTTTGTGAAAATAGCACCTGTGACTTTTAGCATTAGCCTCTTAACTGGCGGTATCCCATCCATGGGACACATCTAGTTTGTTTGAATACTATGCCTTTTTTTTGCCACCAGCTAAGGGGTTAAAACAATTTTTGCTCTTTTTTAACACAGTGATTACCCTTTGTGATGTATATAAAGTCTCTATACAAAGTCCACAGAAAGGTGCAACCATAAATTTTGAAATGATTTACATTGTGATCACTAATTATGATTACTGGTTTACATCATGTTATAGAGTTATTCCCTCATCAAAAACATACCTGACAAACCTGACAGAGCAGCCCTCCCCTGCCTCTCCACCACTCAGCTCCTTCAGACTAGCCAGCAGCAATTAGCTAACATCTGGTGGAACTGTGCATCTGCTGGGCTCATTATACAAGCTACTACTCAATGCAGCGCTGGTAAACACATTGTTAAAGGCTTAATAAAGGGGCCATGTTGTGATGACTTGCTGAAGGTGGAGTTACAGAAAGAGCAGGAGATTTTAAAGAGACAGAGGCCCAATTTCAAAGCATTAAATTACAAAGTAAACTTTCCTTTAAGTCATATTTGATATTTGTAGAATTTTTTATAACAGCTGAAGTTAACATAGTTACTTGACTGTTCTATACAATGGCAGTATGTGCCTGGAAAACACATAATGAAGCCCAAATATTATTACAACTCCCTCACCAGAAGCTATTTTTGCTTTAAATTTCTAGCGTTTTAGCTGCAGGTCTTTTGGGTTTGCTTCTACCAGCTTGCCTCATCTTGACTCTACATGTATTTGCTCACTTTTCTCCTTCTCAAAATAGCTCCTGCTCAGTCAATCTCAACTGAACATACATCTATACTTAGTGTGATTCTAACTTATGAATTGAATCACTAAAAAGGCTCAGCAACAAAATACATTAAAATCTGTTGTATTAACAATATTGTTTTATGTTTTTATAATGTACAACACTGAACCATCTTGTTTCTGAAATGTACACATGAATATAACTTATGGTAAATTGTGAAAAAGCTCAAGGGGTAGGGACACTTTTACAAGGCACGGCAAATACACACTTCACAGGTTTGCGAAGCACACAAGTTTGAGTTTGTAACAGGGATGCATTTTGTATTCCCATAGCAGATATCCTGCAGGGTAATCGTTTTCTTCCGCCTGTGTTTTGCCAACTTGAGCTGCAGGTATCATCAATACAGCCTAAAAATGATTTTAACAAGGCTCTTCAGCTCATGCCCTACAAGTTCACAGTTTGATGCTTTAAATCTTACTTTTATTTACAGAGAGGAAGGTAGGCAGAGGGAAATAGCAAGTGATAAAGCTGTTTAGTGAGATTTGACATGTTTTGCATTCATTGACAGTGATTTAACCTCTGCCAAAATGTTCTTTGAAGTCGAGCAAGAAATCGGAGGTGCTGAACATGTCACATGCTACAAGCTGAACAGAGCCAATCTGAACCCAACAAAAAGCCTGACTGCATGAGCTCAGAATCAAAACACTTTCTCACTGAGCTACAAGTAATGAAACCTTATATTTGTGTGGGTTTGAAAATGATTCTGTGCATTGGTGTTTAACCACAGTCACCCGCATGAAATAGCCTGAGACCATCTGCGATTTATGATTCGCTCCCAGCCTCTGGCAAGCCAGGCTGAATAATTTACATTGTGCTGAGGCCTACGTGCCCAGAATGTCTGATACCAAAAATAGAGAAAGAAGGAGAGAGAATGGGATGGGGGCGGTGGTGGTGGGAGCTAATACACATTCAAACGAGACACCACTATGGTTGGAATATGGCACAAAGTGGACATGTTGAGGGAAATGGAGCAGGTAGCATGCTGTGTGATTGCCCTAACCTGCTGAGTCATATAGAAGTCCTTCTGTGAGCCTTACTAATCAGTGAGGCTCTGCTGTGTCACCAAGACATGACAAACACAACATGCAGGACACTTTCCACTTTCTCTCTCCTACCAGAAAGTGATCTTTTGCACTCCCTCTGCAATCAGCTGGTGGAAGGGATTGATTTCTTTCCTTGCCGTTGTTAAATTGTATTTATTCAGCTTTGATCAACGCCAAGAATGAAAATATCAGTGAACAAATGAAAAGAAGGAAGGATTTGACAAGAAATGAGCTTTGGGAAAAAGCAAAAAAAACAGAAGGAAAATGCTGTATTATGGGGTTTCTAGGTGTGCAGTACGGGTCATATTTACTGGCAGATTTAACAGACGTTAAAGCTGGAAACATAAACCAATACATTGTTAATTAAATTTTACTGTCTTTTCTTAAGCATTTCTAATTCGGTAATGTTGTTCCCACTGAATAAATGCACTCAAATTATTTGTCGAATAAAAAAAATCAAATCTATGTGACAGTAAAGAGAAGAAAATTAAATTTATTTTTTTTTTTCAAAACTTTGATGCCAGTGCTGATAAAACGTGGCTGACACTGTGTCTCTGTGTGTACTAATTTACTCAAAGGCTTGTTTTCCCTGCTACATCTTCTGGCAATACTGTTTTGACTCTCACAGGTGAATGCACTTTAACAAATGTGCAGACCCACAACTCACAGTTCTCCCAACGGACTGCAAAAAAACTGCAAGATGAAGGAGAAACATAAAACATCATAATAGCCACTTTTTAAACAGTTGCATGCACCCATTTAAAAAAAGGTCAAAAGCAAAAGAGTCATTAACATTGCTAGAATTACAGAAAATAATGAGATACAAATAATGGCTGCAACAAGGAAAGCTATTTGGCTCTATCATAAAATTTGTCCTTGAGGATGTTTTCCCAGTGTCTTTGAGCACAAAAGTAAGCAGGCAAACAGAGATTGCATTGTGTGATAATCTTCAACTGTGCCAATCAAGTGGCTTAATCACATTGGGGTTTTTAATGAAAGTGGAAGACCAAAGGCAGCAAAAAGTTGTACGGAGCCAGATAAGAAACTCCAGTGGCCTATAATTGCACCTCATTGATCTGCAGAGTTTAAAGATCTTTATCATCTCACATTATGTAAATTCTTCCCTCACACAATAGGATTAGTAGACTCTCTTCTGTCTGTGCTTTTGACCCTAAGTGTTTGTAAAAGGTTCTTCTTATACTGTACAGTCTAAACATGTTTTTTTCCAATAAATATTTTTTATCTAATATCAGCAAAAACAAAATCTATTTGCTTTTGCAGTTTGCTTTCATTGTTTGAATTTTTGTCAGACATTGTGAACTAAACAAGACTCTGATCCTACCCTTGTTCTGCCCATGTGAGCTTATGTCCACAGAGAACCCATGGGCAGATGACAGATGGCAAGGCACCGCCACTCACAGATGCCCACCTCTTATGTCTCATGTCTTTGCCAAGACAAAACACATGAAGCATGCCTGGGATCAAGTAGTTTGTGAGGAGAAAATCAAATGAGAAACACTTGACACAGTAACACACCACATAACAATTCAGAGAAGATTCTCAGCAAAGTTCTAAATGTTATGTGTAGGAATGTCTTAAGAGTTTAGAACCGCAAATGACTCATACCTCTCTATCTGATTATTTTAATTCATTAAATGTAAACCATCTTTATGTATATGTATTTTTTTTTCAGTTCAATGCAATTTACTGTATTTAAATTTAAAAACACATGATCAAAATTACTTCAGCCACGTCCAGTTTGTCCATCAGTTGTATTATTATGTATCAATTCTTTATTTACATTTAATAGGTCACACTGTGCTTGCAAGAGGTGGAACGCTACAGTGCAAGGGAAGACCATTCCTTTAAGAAAAAAACTAACAGAAACACAGAGAACAGATCGGCCATCTGTTACGGCTGGCTGGGGGTTGAAAACAAAACATAGTTATGCAATATAATAAGGATGCCCCTGGATGGTGGTATAAGTATGGTAGGGGAAATAAATAGTTGTAAAAAAAAAAAAAACCTTACAAAGTTAGTGAAAAAAAAACAAAAAAACATGTAAAATGAGTAAAAACAGCACACTGTTAGTCACTTGAACTAGCAATCCCTTTAAGAATGGGCACCTTCTGGGGTGCTGTGGTGGCGCAGGGGCAAAGCACGACCCACGTATTGAGGCCTTAGTCCTCATGGCGGTGGTTGCAGGTTCGATTCCAGGCCTGCCGATATTTGCCGCATGTCTTTCCCCTGTCTCATTACCCTGTTTCCTGTCAAACTACTTTCAAATAAAGGCCACTAGAGCCAACAAAATCTTTAAAAAAAGAATGGGCACATTTGGGTAATTTTAACCTGAAATACATGTTTTTGGCTGGTGACAGGAAGCAGGAGTTACAGGAGAACCTGCACACAGACAGACCATGACTGTAAATCAAACCTGGAATCTGTTTCCAGTGATGTACAAGTGCCAACGGTTGCTCTGCTGTGCAGCCCTCAGTTAAATCATGGCATACATTTTTTATTTTAAATTTTTTGGGTTAATTCCACTGTTGTTTTGCTCAAGGTTATGATATATTTCAAACAGGCTCCAAGCAACTTGAAGCTTGGTTCTACATCAGAGGGCCTGACACCTAAAAATACTTTCTCTATTTCTATATTTAGAACACAAAGGTAACCCTGCAGTCTGACACCAAATCACCCTGTCAGGATAGTATAGAACCATAGGGTCTTTAGGAAGTTGGTCATTAACAGTCTTAAACTGGAGAGAAATGTTTTATCTAGAATTTTGCAGGTAGCTCATGAATAGAAGCTAAAACTAGAGAATTGTAATCTCTTTAACTAATTCTCAACAGAGCTCCCACTAATCCATTGCTCATTATTATTATTCATTTTTAATTAAGCCATTTATTCATTATTCAGTAAGTCATTTATGCAAGACATCTGCTGCAGAAACTAAAAGAGAAAATTGAACTGACAACTACTAAGTATGTAGTCTTCGAGTCAATTCTTCTTTGCATTTTTAACTAAAAGATTATTTACAGTGCAACTACTAAAACACAGACTTTTCTTTTTTTGTAATGAAGCTGAAGATCTGGCAAGATCTGCTTAAGTAATAGTTTTTGTTCCCTTCAAAATCATCTACATCTCCTGAGTGTTTCTACCTCTTGATTTTACCACCACAAGCATCATTGGATTTTACTAGGATTGTATGTGATAAATCACCACAAAGCAGGGCAGACTAATAAGTGAATGGACAAAAATACATGATTTCACTTTTTTACAACTAAAAATCCTCATAATTTGACATGCATTGAATTCACCCTTTGTCTCCAGCAGTTTCTGTATGTCTAGAGATATTATTTTCTGTCCAAACAGTCTGCAAACATCAGTTTATCGACGTCTTGCCATAGTTTTCCAATTAGATTTAGGTTTGGTCTTTGACTGAGCCTTTCAGACACATTATATTTTCAGCTGAACTCTCCCATTGTATCACTTGCTGTATATGTAGGGTTGTTTTCATGCTGGGACATTAAACTCCACCCAAATCTCAAGTCTTTTGCAGCCTCTAACAGCTTTTTTTACATGACTGTCAAATATTTAGCTCCATCCATCGTCCAATCAACTCTGAGCAGCTCCACCATCCAACTTATACCATGTTTCACAATGATGTGATTATGTTGTGTTGTTCTGTTGTATAGCATCTAATAGAATAACACTGGAGTTGTTTCTTTATGTGTTTTATATCTTACACACCTACATGCGGTCAAATCAAAACCTGAGTTTATTTAAGCCTGACACTTTTTATGATTGCTGCAGTTACTTCAACTTTCTTGATACAAGTGTATTCTATTCAGCAGTTCTTGCATCTTCACTTGCCCAAATGGAAAACTGTAATCTGAGACACTGAGCAATGACATAGATCACAGTTAAGACAAGAGCGTCTAATATGAGTCAATGAGGTCTGCTTCCTTGGCGACTGGCTTCAGGTTTTCTTACAGTAAGCCTTTATTGATAATTACCAATTAGTTGTACAATACCTGCCCCCTGAGCATTGATCATTGTCTTATTTCATGCTTTAGTTTCACCTGGTAACAAAGCAAATCTAAAAAGAACCAGACATTCTCTGGGACTGTCGTAGGATGCAGCACCCTCTCACTGCAGCTCAGCGTCTGTTTCAGCTTCCATGCAATTTGGCTGATGACTTCTGGAATGAGTTCAACATACAGAGGCCATTCTGCTGACGGCGGTGAAACAATTAATACTGTGTGAAGTTATGGAAATACACACTCCAAGCAACAGCTCTGGTTTCTCCTAAAGCCTTACAAGAGATATAACTGCATAGTAAAAATACTGTTGGTTCATTAAGTCTCTATAGGACTTGGGTATCAGTGGATTGCAAAAGGACTTGCGGTAGCTCTGGAGGAGATGCAGAGATCTACAGCTTGTGTGGAAGAGTAGTTCTTGATTGTGCAATCCACAACTTTGACCTTATTGCAAGATGAAAATCACAGCAGAAAGAAAGCAATAGGAAATTTGATTTGAGGTTTGGTCACATGAGACCAAACCTGAACTTTCTGGTCTATATGAATGATGCTGCATGTGGTGCCTGAAGACATCATCCCCACCATGAAATATTATAGTGGAAGTCCCATGATGTGGCAGGGTTTTTTTGGCAGAAAGATGACAAAATGGGAAAAAATTCTAATGGGATGTAATTATTTTGCAATACAATCAACCTTAATTTGGAAAAAAGAAAAAAAAAACAAGTTTTTGGTGGACAAAAATGTTTTACCATGCTCAGGTGTAGCATATTTCTTAATTTTGTGAAATAATGGAATAAATAAATAAACAGTCCCTTTCATTATGAATCCGGAAAAGATATTTCAGGAGCAACACTTATCAAATATCTTCTTCGACTCTAAATGTGCTTGTTGCTTGGCAACTTTCATAAATAATGTTGAATAAGCTTTCAGGTTGCAACTATTGAGGCTTTGTGTGATTCAATGTCACTGCTGACAATATGCTGCTGATGTCTCTCAGTGGGCTACTTTTGTATTTATTGTATGATATTTGGACTGTTAATGTAAAAAAGCCTTCAAGAGTTAGAAAAGTTTGTTGTACACTATGTTGAGTCATAACATATAGCTTCCTCATCCTAAACATTAATAAATTGCCCTACGTGATAATCTGATGAGCGTAATGCATGACACAAATATTAAAAAATTACTGTTCTTTCTTGAATATATATATGGCATGTTGGAGAAATAAGAGCAAGATCAATGTTTGGAAAACAAAATAAATATATAAATATTTTAGGGAAAATAGAGCTGTATGTAATATTAATAATATACAAACCATTCTGCAAAGAGAAATCAGAAGTCATTCTCAGATAATCTCCTGGGCTGAGAGACAGTTGTGTTGTGTCCCACCTGTGCTCACATTAGGACTGATTCTTCCTGGAGTTTATTTTCATCCCCTTTGATCCCGACGCGCCTTGAGGCGGTTTTCAACTCGAGTTTCACAGGTTCTCATGAGAACGTGACTCATCAAACAGACATCCAGAGACAGCTTAGTTGATGATTTCTGAGGCATGTGAAAGAGAAAGACGGGAAAAAATACTCTTGTATACCCCTCATCTTAGATAAAGGTGTGTAGAAAGCATAACAGTAAATGCAAAGTTCTACTGCAGTAGTATAGTCTCACACTAAAAAAAAAATGTGCACATCCAAATGCTTTCACTTAAATCACAGATGGGGCATCTATTGATAGTCTGTGGTATTGAAGCAAATTGTTTAATTCAGTGAGTTTTTTTTTTTTTTTTTTACATGTTCAGGATGATTAAAACAAAAGTTATTTATTAATCCTTGGCTTTGTGTTTACCTGGTCAATAAAACCAATTTGGAAGAGATGCCACGTGAAGCCCCTCTTCAAACTAGGAATGAACAGAGCAGATGACATTTAAGTAAGACAATTTTCCATTGACGTTTTTAACTCAGGGATGAATTTGGGATTATTTTAAGTTTTCATGGTGACATTACATTACTGGAATGAAATACTAATTAATTTTAAGTTATTGTATTTTTATATTTTATTTTTTTGTTACAGATCTTTACTAAGAGTACCAATAAATGTAGAGCAGGATGTTAATGAATCGCTGGGGTTCCATAGCTGCTTCACTAGTTGTAAGTCTCTTTTTTGCAGGTCGCATCCATTAACCTTTACCCCAAGCTGCTTTACAATCTGGAATGTTGTGTTTCATATAGTGCTGCTCAGGTTGAAAGTGGGGTGTCTGGATTTAAAGAGTTTCAGACATAATGAGGACATGAAGGGTGTAAACAAGTATGATAAAATATTTCTTCAGGAACTAGTGGGAGTAAATTCAAATACCATCTCTTTTATATTTTATTATTAAAGGGGTTGTATGTTGTGAAAGTATTTTTTCTATCACATTAGATATTAAAAGCTAGCATGAAAAAGTACATGGAAAGGGTGCAAATTGTGCTTAATGAGCAACAGTGCTTTTTGCTGCATGACATTGATATTGGTTTTCCCTTATCTTACCTTATGGGGAAATATAGTTTCCCCATCTGTGTCCCCAGAACAGAACCATCTTTAAATAGTATTCTTATTGTTTTTCACAGTCTTAATAAGAAAATTGTTTAATTTGAACTTGAAAAGAACCTGTGGGGAAGCATCTGCATCCATTGTGACTCTCCCACTTGTCTTTGTTTTATTTTCATGTTTAATCATTTTATTTTTCCATTTGTTACCCATTTTAAAAACAGGGAAAACACAAATTGGTAAGCCAGGGCGGTTGAAAAACACATAAAAAATTCAGCTGCCTATTTCATCCTTTATAAAGTGCATCGGCTGACTCAGCGGGAGGCATTGCATTTCTAATGCAAGTTTCTGTAGAATATTAAACAGTGCAGAAGCAAAATTCAATTGCTCTTATTGTTATTATTACAAATGCAACTGTTAATTTGAAGAAATTGTCTAGTAGGAGAAAAAATGTATGTTAAGAAATAATTGTTATTAACAAATTTGCCAGATGGACACTTATTGTTGCTTCCCTAATTATGGGAACCTAACAACTCCTTAAAAAAAAATGAAGAATTTTTGGGGGGTTGTTTTGTTATTATTTCTTTACTTCTGTAGAGGGATGAGTGTTTCCCAAAGCTTTTGAAGTAGTAATCCACCACTTCATTTTAATCTAAACTTTAAAGTTAGATGAGAAAGACAAAAATGACAAATTACAACCTAAATGAATATCCTTCGTCTAGTCGCTTATTTAAAGGGAAAATATGATCTGTGGTTACATATAACTTGAACTCAGTAAAACAAAAATGAACAATTAATGATTGTTCAGTAATTGAACAATCAGTAATTGTTCAGTAATTGTGAGGCAATTCAGTAACTGGACTGCCTCGCAGTCCAGACAAGTGAGGCAGTGGAAAACAATATATCCAAAATGTACTGTTTGAGAATTTCAACAAAAACTGACCTCTTGGGGTCAACAAGTTTCTATTACAACCATTGCATGTTATGTGCATGCCCAACAGCTGATTGGGAGGTATGCCAGAAAGCAAACTCAATCACTCAAACAAACAAACATAAAGGAGGTTCCTAAACTCTCCTCTGACTTTGACTGGAGCAACATCCTTTGATAAATTGATAATAAGGCTGACACTTCTGCTGTAAAACATAGGATGTGGAAGTAGAAATATATGTCATGCATGGTGGAGGATCTCTGATGTTTTGGCATTGCTTCTTTTTCAAACATCCCAGAAGACTTGTTAGAATGCATGACATTATGACCTTTCAGAAATGCCATTCGATTAAAATCTGATGTGTTCTGCCTGTTTAAAGTGGGTTGTGATTCAAAGTTTTAGCAGGACAATAATCCAAAACATGTGATGAAGTTAACAAGGCTATAGCCAACCTGCTCATATGGCCATTTCAGATCCCAGACATTAATTTTAAGGAAAGCCTGCAGGGGTGAGCACAATAGAATTGAGTGTGAGAAAAGAGGTTGACAACTATAATTTCATTTTGTGAGATTCCCCCAGTTCATATATTTACTCAAATTAAAGGTTGACGTTTTTTACACTTTCACTGTAAGATTATACTTCTGAAAATGAATAAATAAAATTCTCGTTAGACATTGTACACATCTTTTTAGGGGTGCAAGGTGATTTGTCTGTATGAACTCAGTCGTCCAAATTGCAGCATTTCAGCACCACGGACAGTTCTGTGTAGTAGTTGGCTGCCCTTTTCTCAGCGGTCTGACAGCTTCTTGTTAACTTTCAAGCTAAAATACAGATAGTTAGTGGAAGTCACAAAAAAACACAACTCTGCAGCATGGATAATATTAATAGTAGGCTACATTTGAATGGGGTTTATATTTACATATATCCTGATAGACATTGGACATCATGTAAAATGACATGAGATGACATCTGTTGCCAGTAAACGGAATAAAAACAAACGGAAAAAAATTGAGAATATGGCTCTCTGCCCAGGACATCTTGTTACCTGGGGGTGGCATAAGTATTTGAACAAAAAGAAAAAAAAAACAAAAACGTTGCATCATCTTAGCTGGTAAAAAGACGCTATATATAAATTACAACAGTGTATAACCATATAACAGAAATATATAGATAAGCTAATATTGTCTAAGAATTGCTGCTGAATAGTTGCAAATCTATTCTGGGGGTGACCATACCTCCCCGACGTTTAGTGCGCGATGAACTCTTCGGACTAGTTCACTGATCGCGGTCTGACCAGGAGAGGGCATTCCGCTTCTGCCTGACAAAGTTGCTTTGACAAGCAGACGTGATTAACGGCGGCGTCATGCTGTATTTCAAACCCAGCAGCAGCGAGAGGGAAGGGAACGATTGAGCAGGAAAAAAAGAAAAGAAGGGGGGATGTTTGGATGACTTTCCCGAGAGACTCGTTGACAGCGCTTCACACTCACTTGGGGATAAACCTGCTGCTTACTTTCTTTCGGTGTGCCGCGCAGAACATAGACGAACAAGGTCTTTTACCAGAAAATATTTATGGGGACTAACGGCCTGCTTTTTTATATCACGCTGACGCTTGTGTGAAGTTCCAGACGGGATTTTCGCGGAATTTCTGTGCGCATGTAAGACTGACGTGACTTACTTGGATGTGATATTGTTACCGTCTGCGCCAGCTGCAGTGCTCTTTCTGGTGCTCTTTCTGGCTGTTACTGAAAAAAAGAAAAGAAAAGAAAAGAAGAAGCTGATTCTTCGTTTTGCTTCTGAGACATGGATAGAGAGTTCTGAAGCCGGATTTTGCAAGCCTTTAACCTGGAGTCGGGAAGTAAATGACATTCTCTGCGGTTCGCTGGGACGGGAATAGGTGCAGAGCTAAACCGGCTAAAGCATCGCAGGTCCGGGAGAGTGAAAAAGGGCAGGTGCGCTTTGGAGTCAGCGACTGCGCGGAGAGCGGACCGGTGGATTAGGACGGTACCTGCGTGTGCTGTGGAGAGCGCATCATGCGGACTCGGATGTCGCGCACAATGAGCCATTAAAACCTGTAGGCTGGAGCGAAAACAGATAAGCGGATATGGGTAAGTTTTTTTTTTCTCTTTTAATTGTTTGCTGAATGTAGGTGGTTGCCTCCATTTCTCACGATGCAGATCAAATTGTGTCTTCTTTCCATAGTAGAAGCTGATGAAAACCGGACGATTGCGTCAAAAAATGTCACTTCAAACGCGCCGTTCTAAATTTTTATTTTTAAGATTTTTAATTTAAGTGATTAGAAAAGCTTCTGGGTGCCAGTTAGTCGCAGAGCTGGAATGTGATTTTTTTTTAAATCTCCTGTTCTCCATATCCCTGTCCTTCGCTTTATTAGAAAACTGTTTTTTTAATTCACATGTACAAATAATGCGATTAGAAATTCCGCCCCTAAAATATGCACAAAGCAAATCCGCCTGCTTGTTTTAATTAAAGAACACCCCCTTGTTTTTCTCCGACTAGTTCGGGTGCACGGATGCGCTGATTGATATGGATCGGAATGCAAATGCGCGGCGCATTTTGGAACTCAGTCAACTTTATAAAAACGTGCCTCTGCATAATCATTTATTGTCCTGTTTGTAGGCGCGTCGCGCGGATCCTGCTGTCCTGCCTCACACCAAAGCTGTGTGGCTCTGAGAGGACCAGTCGTGCAGGACTTGCTTTATCAGATTGATTTTTCATTCAGCAAACCCCATCGTGTTCTGCACCTGCTATCAGCAGACTCAAATTTAGCATATAGAGCGTAAAGCATGCGTCCAAGTGTGTGTGCTTGGTTGTCTTTCTGTAGCAATGAAACGGGCTATTATGCCACTGTATCTAACCTACCCACACTTACTCTCACTTCTAATTAGTATTTACCATTTGCCCCTTCTGTTACCCACACGCGTGCGCACTGTTCCTTACCCACAGGCCACTCTGTGTCACACTCTTGATCCCCACTGAGAGAGCTTCTGATGAAAATTAAATATATATATATATATATAAAAAGAAAATCCCATTTTGATCCACACTTTTTAAAAGTCTATTTTTGCATGATTTCATCTTTTTTGTTCTAGACCTAACCAGTTGCTTGAGTTTATTGGGATAGTTGTACCATTAATTGTAAAACAGCATGATCTATTGATCCACAGCAGGTTACTGCACCACATCAATATGAACTGTACATACCAGTACAGTACAGCCTATAGGAGCTGCAATTCCTGCACAGGGCCAGGCTTAAGAGGATATGAGCCCAGAGGCTCAAGCCTGTTTTTCTAGGTTTAAGCTTGTTGTGACGCCTTATGCACACGTTTCTTTCACTCATTTATCCATCCCAATTCTATGTGCGCATATTATTCACTGCCTTATCAATCAGAAGGTAAGAAGTGGAGCACACCTTGGACAGGTCAACAGCCTATCAAAGAGCTACACATAGATCTACTACACACAGATCAACCATACATGCACACACCCTTTCATCTTTTCGTAGACCAATTTTGCACCCACACTTTGGAATTTCATTTCCTCTTGCTCCTATTTCATGTCCGAATGTAAACCATTTTGTACCCGTATACCGGTAGTTAAAATAATTTTTTCTTGTTGCGTTATTTACAGATTTAAATTGCGATTAAAATCATCAAGTCTTGCATGTATTTTAATTCAGTTTTATTTTCTAACTCTTGTGTTACTGGGCCAGCCAAGAATTGCTCATAGCCATTTTTTAATGTATCTCACTAATGTAGGTTGAAGCATACTCCATATAGTCTATCAAGTATTTCGGAAGACCTTTGTTGCTGTCTTTCAGTTGGAGTTTTTCCCTAATTATGCCTAATTTAATCAGTTTAAATATTAATTATTCAAGGTAAACCCATAATATCTCTAATCTCTTTAATTTAGCACCTGTTCAAAAGTGAAAACAAAATGAATGTTTATTTTGAATTAAACCTCTGCTTTTGTAAAATCAACTCTTGTGCTCAAGCCCAAGCTAGTGTAGGTAACCCCCCATTAAAATATATTAAATCTTGGATCCACATAACCAATTTTTTATTTTTTTTTATTTAATGCTAACATTCCCTTGGAATTTATGAGTAGCACAGGAACAATGACCGTGACTAAAAACAGTTTAGTGTAAACAAATAAACTAACTAAATTAGATGATCCAGGGAAGCATATATAAGGGAAAGATGCAAACTACGTGCAGTTCTTTGTTATTTAACTAGGAGTTATGGATATTCTTCAAAAATGTTGCTCCATATTGAAGTTGTTGCAAGTCAGTGATGCATTTTTTTAACTTCAACACCTCCCTTCCAGAAATCAATATCAGGTGATTTGAGTTTTGCTGTACATTTTGTTTTCCTGTTGGAAGTTGTCATCAGAAGATGCTACACCGTGGTCAGAAATGAATACTCAGGTTGGCCTTGGAGTTTCATTGAATGAGGCTAAGACGGTTAGAGGCTTAAGCATGCCAAGAAGAAAATCCCAGAAGAAAAAGGCAGAACTGGTGCTGAAAGGCAGGGCGAATTCATTATTTTATGCTATTTATGCCAAATTCCAATCTTACCAGCTGTATGGTGCAGCTGAAATCAACACTCATTGGGTTAAGCATTTTTTGTTTGTTTTTTTTCGATCTGTTGTTTTTCAGTTTTGGTAAGCAGAAAACTTGAGCCCCAGTTTTCTGTTGTTAGTTAACAAAGGCTTTTCTCCTCTGAGCTCTGACATCAACAAATTATATCTGACCACACCCCACTGCCAACGATTTGTTATTTTCTCTTTTTAAGAACATTTTGTGTAAACCAGAGGGGTGGTTGTGTGTGAAAATGACAGTAAATGTAATTAAATAGACTATCCATAGAGACTGCCTGACCATTTCTTGATGGTCAGTTTGTTCTTCAGCAAGTTGCCTCACCATGTCAAGATACCTAAACACATTGGTTTCCTGCCAGAAGATTAGTTGATGAGCTCTTTGTGTTAACAAGCTATTCAACTGATAAAGTTACTAGAGAGTTCAAACAGGAAATTCCTGCACATCTGATGTGAAGTGAGTGAAACTCAGAATCACAAAATCCAAACTGTCAATGTAACACACCATTGTGCATTTTGCTCACAAGTATTTGACGATTGCGCTGTGTTTTAGTCTTCGTTTTTCCGCCAGAATGGCTGATTGTGAGCCTCTTCATTAACAGCACGCAGTGCACTTATGTTTCATGGACCATGTCATTAGAGATGTGCCTCACAGGAGGAGGATGTTAAAGTGGAGAGCGAGTACAGAGCTCAGAAATGAATTTAGATGCAAATGACATTTCACACGACCTCTCAGCATCTAAACACAATTTTGTTTCCTGTTGCAGATTCAGTGACCACGGACTACTCTGCACTGTTTATATGTAAAGACTACTTCAATAGTATCAACAGATGGCTTTCTGCTGGCCTTCTAACAGCACTCTACAAATGTCAGGTGAAGCAGGTGCACAGCGAGATCAACTAGCCCTTTGAGGGCAATATCTCTCCCCTCTGTTTACATTTGGGAAAGAAAAATCAACTGCTTGTGTGGAAGTTCACAAAGGTATCCCAATATTGAGGCATTTTTAATTATTTTTCGTAAAGCTTGGGATGAACCACTTCAGTGCCAATTACTAGCTTTTAATTTTTTCTGCACAACCTAATTTCACCCAGTTCAGCCAATGTAGTTAGTGTTAGGATTTCAAAAAAATAAAAAATAAGAAAAGGTCACTGAATGGGTGATTTTAAATAATTTTTCATCCTGTTTCTTCAGACACTACCCTTATAGATTATGTGGCCCTTGTAGATTCTTCTCTAGCAAAGGAGAAGTTAACTGTTTTCTTTTTTGATATTATATTTTACATCTCAACTGTTGCCTTCTTTTCCTATAGTTATCTATACTCAGTGGTGACTTTTTGTATGCTATTTGGCTCTCTGCCCAGGGCATCCTTTTGCTAGGAGGTGGGTCAACCAGGGAAACTGAAAGAAACAATTTAATCACCCTGCCCAATTTTCTCTTGCTTATGTGCATATTGAGTCAGTGAGAACTAGGTGTCCCCCAATCTCTAAAACACCTTCTGTGGTCATGCATGAACTGAATTATTCTAACAAATAGACCAATAAATAGGTACTTAAACAATCTGCACTGATGTAGACTTGCATAGTTTTGCGTTGATTCTTGATAAGGGATGCTGTTGCTAACAGAAGCTCCAATGTCACTGCTCACTGCAGCATGTTTAGCAATAAAGTGATTTTGTTGGCTTAAATTGGTTGTGATTGGAATAATCAACATATCCTGTGCACATGCTTCATGGGTGTCAAAAAAATTTTAGGTGCATTCCCACCACTTACGGGGCCAGAGTGTGTGCATCAGTAGTACCTGTGAGCCAAAATTCAGGGAACTGGGAAAGGTGTAATCACTAAAATTAATCAAGATTTCATGTGTTAATCAGAAGGATGGTTACCATCCTGGTTGGGGGAAAGTCATGATAGCGTCTCTCCGGCCCTTTTTATCAAACAAGTTTGGACTGAACTGTAAAAGCATGTTAGTAACTAGGCAACCACATAGAAATGGTACAGGCTTCTCTAATTTAGGCTCTGAATAGCAGATTGAGATCGAAATTACTATAGTTGCAAAATTCAGGTAATTGGAAGACAGCTGTTTGATTGCACTGTTTGTGCTGACCAAGCTTGATAAAGTCCTAATTCATAGATGTTCCTGAATATATTTTATTCAGGAACATCTTCTTCTTTATATATTTTCTGTCATTGCTAAACAACAGTGTGCTGTGTTACAGTTACCAATATTGGCATGTGGAGTCACTGGAGGTGATATTAATGCTATGTTCTATACAACAGTGCTATTATCAGACAAACTTTGGCAGACATACAACCTGAGTGTATTTCTGTACAATCATGATCATAATCCTTCCTGTGTAGTTCCACCTAACAAGACTAGGAAGCACAAGGAAGCAACAAAATGACCCAGTATTTTCAAGCTTTTGTTTCATTGGTTCTGGCTTGGCTGGCTTTGGTACGATCCCACAGATAATTGGAGACTAATGAGTTGGCATAGGCTGATTTGGGGACATCCGTCCTTATGTTTTAGGCTGCTGTCCAGCCTCTATGGAGTCAAGACGGAATCTGGTAGCAGTTTTGTCAATGACAGGCAGCAAATAGCAATGAGCCACTCATGTGCGCTCAAAGTGCACCAGTTAGTGAGTCCATTTGCCAAGTTATTAAGCTGCATTTGGTTTTATTTTAGGTCAGCAGTAAAGTGCACTTACTCTTTCTATGTGTTAGGGTTGAGAGGCAGAAATAACCATCTTCTGCTGCTGAGGACAGCAGGGCTGTCTGCTTTATAACAAAGCATAGCGCACATGCCTTTAGACAAACTTAAGCTTTTATTATCCATGCCCAGAAAGCATCGGATTACGAGAAATGACCGTAGAAGGTAAAGTAGTAAAATAATAAGCATTGAAGCATAGAATTCTAAAAATGTTTAACATAAAAGATGGATTTTAGCAAAAGAAAGAAGAGAAACCATACAGCACATTCAAAAAATATGAATGACTCTTGAATTTATATTGCAGTATAGAACTGCAATATGTTCCAGTGGGATTTTATGTGATAGACCAATACAAAGTTGTGTATACTTATTAAGTAAACAATAAATATATTCCAGGGGGATTTTATGTAATAGACTAATACAAAATTGTGTTTAATTATTAAGTAAGCAATAAATATATTCCAGTGGGATTTTATGTGATAGACAAAACAAAGTTGTGTTTATTTATTAAGTAAACAATAAATATATTCCAGGGAGATTTTATGTGATAGATCAATGTAACACTCTCTACATTACTTAAATAAGCAAAATAAATCTGAAATGTTTGGTGTGCTCTGGAAAACTACCACAACTTACTGCAATTGAATCTGCAAGATAGACATTTGAAACTTTGTACATTCTCTTTTCAAACTATAAGTCAAGCTCAATCAGATGGCGAGCCTCTATGTATGTAGGTCTTAACTTTTACTTGAATATTCTACCACTTGAATAGGTTTTGATGAAAGCTATCCCAATGTAGTTCTGATTTTATGTTGAGACTTTTGAATCATCTACCCACTCTCAAGTCTTTTGCAAATTCTGATGTTTCCTATGGCAGCCATTCAGAGGTGAATAAAGGCTTGCTCATACAGGGATTTAGCCAAAGCTTCTGCATGACAAAGCACCCCTCCACTGCACCTTCTCTCCACAGTTCCACCAGACTTGTGGCAGCAGCAATTAGCCAACACCTAGTGGACTGTGCATGTGCCGAGCTCATCATATGAACTACTTCTCAGTCCAATGCTCCTAAGAATGGTCATCATAAAATGATACTTTGATACAATTTCAAAGTATCATTTTTTTTTTTAAAGTTATTTTTGACATATAAATAATCTTAATAACAACTGAAAGTATTTCACTTGATTGCGGTATAAAATGGCACTATATACCTGGAAAATACATTAATCCTCCGTATAAATTTTGGTCGCATCTGACTGTATTTCTCTTGTCAACTATGTGATTGTCATTCACTGCAAGCAGGAGCTCTAATGACTAAACTTGAAACTGCATCCACAAAGCCACCCTTGGTGTGTGTACTCCATGTGACTATGCACACACTGTGCACTGTCCTTTATTTCCCACAATCAGATTAAATCAATCTGGTTGGAATATAAATGCTCCTGACATTGACTTTTTATTTGTGAAAAACTTCAAAAACCATCAGTAATTTTCTTTCCACTTCACAAATTGTCGCTACCTCATGTTGTTCCAGCTCAATGTACAATACATTGAATTGGAGGCAAAATGAAAAAAAAAGAGAAGGTTTTGCCAGTTACTGTAGATAATGACTTCAGATGGGAATAAACAAAAGTTGCAAAGGAATAAAGAAGATGTTTTTTTTTAATCCATGCTCAAAAATAGGTTTTGAGTTACAAAAACATCTTGATGGCTGCAGAGTTCAAGGGCATGCAAAATTTAATGTGGCCTAGACGAAAGGAGAAAATTCTTTAAAATGAAGGAGCAAAAAAAAAATAGTAACGATGAAAAGGACCTCAGCTGGGAGGTAATAGAGACACAAACCCTTTGAGTGACACCTAGGAGGGTGACTTGTGCTGCTTTGTGAATAAGATTAGAGGAAGGAGTGGGGAAGAAGATGGCCTACAGAGGCCTTAGCTCATAGATGTCTCATTAAACTGCATGCCATGTCAGTCAGCGGCAAAGGGGTGTTTTGTGAGCCAGCCTCAATCTGTAGGTGATCCAGGAGACTCTTCTAATAAAGCAGCCATATTTTGCAAATGGGAAGAATGCAGAGTAGAAGTCTTGTTTTGTGCGTCCTTGTGGGATGCAAGGCTGAGTGAAAGTTCACATTCATGTTTAATGGAAACTGCCCACACATTTTAGTCCACTCTTGAACATGCATTTGGTTCTAAGTATTTTAAATGGACATGGGGGGTTATGCACCGTCATTTGTCTACATCACTGTTCTTACCTTGTCTCCTCTTAGATTTTGATATGCATTATACACCTTAGACAAAAATAAATTGACTACGCTCACAAATCTTGTGATCCTCATCTTTCAGTCTCTGCAGTGTGTATGTTAAAGTAGCACAATTGTTGGACCTAGAATGAAGAAATATGATGGATGGAGCTGTTGGTATAATCAATAGCCAGCACAAATTATCTTTGCGGCTCCATAGTTCCCTCCATCTGTAAGGGATGATGAAAGAATCTTCTGAAAACAAACACTAAGTGTTTCTCTTTCAATCACACTGCAAGACACAGACAAATACACATACCAATCCCCATATGGGATCGGCAGATGCTTGGCAGTGAACTAAATGGCTATGTTAGACACCATATGCTGTATGATGCCTCTCAGCCACACTATGTCAGGCACTTACATCTGACAAATCCCCAGAAGATTATTGAGATTCCACAAAATCGAAGTTATGCCTTTGACTGCAATCGAGGTTTTCCCAAAGTCTGGAGATGTCCATGTTTCAAAGTGAGGTGCGTCATCTGTGTAACATACTAAAAATATGGCATGTTCAGTTTGGACTCATGGTAGTACCTGTCCCCATATTGTAATCTAATTAGAAGATGGATCACTTCTATCTCCAGTTATTAATCTTATCTCAGTCTGATCATGGCAATACATTTCATACTTGATGATATTGCCTTGAGAAGCAGACTGAGGTGAGCATTCTCTCATACCATATATTCCAGGGGAAATCAATGTATCTTAATGATAGATCATTTGTTGCTGGGCAAAAGGGAGAGATGAATGGGGGAAATTTAAGTGGAAACAACTGATTCCAAGCTAATAAAAAACAGGTTTGTTGAAGGAAGTTCCATACCCTTTTATTTTGTTATCTTTATACCACAAATCATTATTTTGATGTTTTACCAAAACTTCAGTCTGTAGAACTATTGTCACTTTAATACCACAAACCTCAATGGATTTTATTGGCATTTTACATGATAGACATATATAAATGTAATAAACCAACACAAAATACAAAAACAAAGTTTGCCATGCATTTCTATTCCAACAAGTTATACTTTGACATCACTAGTTATTTCCATAGTGACCTCCAACATTCATCAAATTAATTTACTTCACATGTATGCAAACCACAGCTATATGTTTTTAATTTTTTAAAACAATGTGATAGAAACTAAAATCCTCACAACATTATGGTGCCTCTGCTTTTCCCCATGATCTTATCATTTGCCGTGTCTGGTATGTTCTTCATTTTGCAGGATGCTGTTTGTTTGCTAATGTTCTTTAGCAAACGTCTGAGACCTTAACAGAACAAAAAACAAAATATTTGAAAAAAAAGGATTTGTCTTAATTACAATTTAAATGTGCTACTTTGTTTTTGTCCAAAACATAAAATCCTACTAAATCCAATAAAGTTTGTCATTGTAAGGTAATTAAATGTAAAAGAAAACATATGCATGCCAGCTACTGTGTCTTATTTCTATGGGATTATGCCTTCCCTTTCTCCAAGCTTCAACCATTATGGAAACTAAAATTTACATTCCAGTTTCCTGCTCTTTCTAATTCCCAGTCTGCTGGATTTATCTTTCAAGTCCTAAATATTCAATTAATCTTAGAACTAATCCTACAACTAAACTTAAAAATGATGAACACCCTTGGTCCATATTTTCTGGTTTCTTCATCAGTTTCTCTGTCGCTGCAGTACTGTAATAAATGTAATTCACACACTTGAATTCCAGGCTCCAAATTTGTCATGCCCTGCTCTTACAGTGTATCTTCACAAGCGGCTCGTGTTCATTATCCCTACAGTTTTGTTAAATTGCAGAATTTCTAAGAAAAGTGCACTTGATGGCACTTTATCAAGCCATGAATCCTAAAGCCTTCTTTGGGATCTGCAGGTGCAGCAACCAGGGTGTAAAATGTATCTGTTCTTAATAAAGGAACACCTGTACACCAGCTTAACTTAACCATTAAAGCAGACACGTGGGATCAGTATTCAACACAGAATAAAAAAAAAAAAAAAAAGATAGGGACTTTTGTTAAAATACGTGTTGAATACACAAATCTGAGATATGTTGCATTATTATACTAAATTCTGTGACCTGTTTTGGGTACGTTTATGTTTACTAACTATTCATGTGAAAAAGTTCTGATTTTTCTGAGTAGTTTTATATGCTTTATTGAACTAAAATCAAGAAAATAAAATCTGTGTTTTTGAAAATGTCTTCTGAGTTTCTGTTCCTGCGAACACCTTTCACCAAATTCCATGACATCCATTGTTTTGTCTCCTCTGTAGTAAATGTAGCCCAACAATCAATGCAGCATAATGTTTCCAGAGTCATATCTTCATCCACATTTGGAGTTACTCTTTCCAAAAGCAATCACAGTGCCAATTGCAGAAGCAGATCAGTCATGGAGAGTGAGATTTTACTCAGCACAGAAAAAAAATCAGCATGAAAGGAGTGATAGTTGTGTCTACAGTCCTGGAGGCGTTTCAATTTAGACTCCAGTCATTTCATGTTTAACCAAACCAAAGCAGAACAGATTCAGTCTGAATCATTACCTTTTGCTTTTCACTGGTCCAAAAACTTCACTATATCCTCAGAGGGATGGAATTTCACAACACCTCTCTGCAGAATCAAACAACTACCTGAAAGCCAGTTTTGTGGATTATTGTGGGCATGAAGTTCAACAAGCGAGTGTGTGTGTGTTGTCTTGTTTTTTTTGCATTCTCAAGACTCCTAAGAAGAAAGTCTGTGAGGTTAGGCTCTGGCATTTTGATGAAGCTAAGTTGAAATATCTTATTTCAGACATGTGACAAATTAGGACTTTAGGTACAGCTATTGTGATCGGATTTCAAGATATTTCTATATGGTCTTAAAGTCAACTGCAAAAAAGTCTTAAATTCATTTTAAGGACATTGGAAGTTTTAAATATTGAACATTTTAATAATAGATTTTAAATTTCATTTAGCTGTACAATTGTACCATTGTTCATTCATTGCTTCTTTCACCATTTTTGTGCAAATTCTGGCTTTATTTCTGTGACAAAAATACAGGTCCTATAATGCAGGGTAGCAAGCAAACTTTCCTGAAATATTTAATTTAATAATTCTGCTCCTGAAGCTATCTTGTTTTAGTAGGTAGTTTCAGTACATGGTAATAGAAATCACCACGTCCTTTATCCTGGTATGCTGTTTACAGGAATTGCAATGAAGATTACTATGCACTATAACATGGTATTGAAGTTTTTCAACTATTTTTAAATTAAAAAGCTGCATTTAGGTTTCAATTATTTAACAATGCTGTTTCATAGTTCCTTTTCAAACTGAGTCAAATAATAATCCTGGATTTGACAATGTTTCTTGTTAATTTATATTCTATTTTACATATTTTGCAAGCTTTCTAGAGCCTGCTCATGAGAACCAACCCTAAAGCATGTTTACTGGCTGTAGGCATGCTGTTTGTGTTGATGTGCAGTATTTGGTTTAGTCTGATGTAAATTAAGTTTACATTTAGTTTCAGACCATAAAACCTTTCAGTTTATATTTAAATAAGGTTAGATAATTGGTGTGTTTTTATCTTGTCATTCCACCTTACATCTTCAGTTGTTGTAGGTCTCTTCGGTGACTTGCAGAAGCAGTCTTCCTCTTGCCTGGCCACTTAGTTTGGGAGAGCAAGTCTCATTTAAAGTCTTGTTTTTCCCAACATGTTACCTATCTGTTCTGCTTGGATCAACTAGCCAATTTATTGAATTTAATAAAATGTAAATTTAGCTATTTTTGCTTTACCATCTTATGATGATGTGGGTTTTAGCCCTGTTGTTCTCTACCAGCTCCCTTGGTATTTCTCCCTGACTAATGCTAAGCGCATCTAGGATATTGTATGTATTTTGGATCTTTACACATCCTCTATTCTGGTAATATTTATAGGACTGTCTATGGGGCATATTAACTCTGCCTGCACATGGACTCATATTTAGCTGGTTTTGCTTTTGAGCTAAAATAATGGGCTTCCTGCTATTCAGGGACTTGTTATGCCATAAAATCTTTTCTTCTTCCTCCTACTTTGGGTTGAATTTCTTCCCCAGTTATTAGTGATTTAGTATACTTCCAAAAATCTTTTTTTTGTTTTTTTTTGTTGATGTTACATTTCAGCTTTTGCATGCTTTTCTGAAGAGCTTAAGGTAACAGTCCAAATGGGTAGGAAAAGATTCTTGGATTGAATTCAAATGTTTTAGCCAAGATGATCAAGACAACTTATCTCATCTCACTTTAGTTTTATTGTCTTTGTCTTTTGGAGACAAATAAGGTCACAGGGACAAGTGCTTGCAAATGCTTATTTGAATGCTTATTTTTCATTCAAATAAGAATTTGAATGAAAAAAAGAATTTGTTCAATAACATACTTATATTTTGATCTCAAGCATAATTGGAAAGTAAACATTATCTTATTTTCTAACCTTCCTTTTCTTCCCTTCATTCTTTTATTTTTAGGCTCTGCTCTGCAGCGTCGCTGGCTATTGTTCCAACTCCTGATGCAGGTGTGGCTAGCAGCAAATCCATCTCTAAGTGATCGCCACTGCCCTAAGAGTTGTCGCTGTGATGGAAAAATTGTCTACTGTGAGTCAAGCGCCTTTCGTGATGTCCCCAAGAACCTTTCAGGAGGCTGTGAGGGCCTGTCGCTGCGGTACAACAGTCTCTCCAGTCTTCGCGCAGGACAGTTTGTTGGCCTCAACCATCTTATTTGGCTCTACTTGGACCATAATTACATTGCCTCTGTAGATGCAATGGCATTCCAGGGAGTCCGCAGGCTTAAAGAACTGATTCTAAGTTCGAACAAGATCACGTCGCTCCATAATACAACATTTCATCCTGTCCCTAATTTGCGGAATTTGGACTTGTCGTACAATAAACTGCAAGCCTTGCAACTTGGGCAATTCCAAGGGTTACGTAAACTTCTTAGTCTTCACATACGATCTAATTCACTAAAAACTCTCCCAATGCGTCTTTTTCAAGATTGCAGAAATCTTGAATTCCTTGACCTTGGTTACAATCGCCTCCGGAGTATCACTCGAAATGCACTTTCTGGACTTGTCAAACTCACTGAGTTGCATTTGGAGCACAATCAGTTCTCCAAGATAAATTTTTCCCATTTTCCTCGACTCTACAATCTACGGGCTCTTTACCTGCAGTGGAATCGCATTCGATCAATGAGCCAGGGCTTGACTTGGACCTGGGCCTCTGTCCAAAAACTGGATCTGTCAGGGAATGAACTGACAGAAGTAGATCCCATAGTTTACCAATGCTTACCAAACCTGCAGACTCTCAATCTGGACTCCAATAAGCTGACAAATGTTTCTCAGGAGGTTGTTGATGCTTGGATCTCACTGACCATGATTAGTTTAGCAGGAAATGTTTGGGACTGTAGCCCTGCCATCTGTCCTCTTGTGGCTTGGCTGAGAAATTTTAGAGGGGCAAAAGAGACCACAATGATTTGTGCCTCTCCCAAGAAAGCTCAAGGAGAGAAGGTGATGGATGCGATTGAAGCATTTGGGGTTTGCCAATCCAACCAAGGACCAGTACTCACAGTGAACATTACTCCAAACCTATCCAGGGTCCCTGTACAGACAGAATATAACCCATCTGTTCTGGCTTTGACAACTAGCTCGGGAAAGAGATCTGAGGGATCTCTTTGGGGTCCTACTTCATTGGCAGTTACCCCACCTGTTGCACTTCCTCCAGAGCAAGACTTAGAGCCTGTCTCCTTCCATAAGATTGTGGCTGGAAGTGTTGCCCTGTTTCTGTCCGTTGCAATGATCCTCTTGGTAATTTATGTGTCCTGGAAGCGCTATCCTAACAGCGTGAAACAGCTCCAGGAGCACTCTGCCGCGGCTCGCAAGCGTCGCAAGAAACCCCGAGAGACGGAGCGCACCCTTAGCTCCCCTCTGCAGGAGTACTATGTGGACTACAAGCCCAACAATTCTGAGGCCATGGATGTGCTCGTCAATGGAACTGGACCATGCACCTACACCATCTCAGGCTCCCGAGAATGCGAGGTATGACACACTACTAACACTGCGCTCAAAATAATTGAATAAAATGATGGCACAAGCAATTCCTTTGCTTGTAACGTGATACTTTATGTTTTCTGATGGGTGTTTCACCAAAACCTAACCTCTTCTCACATGCATTGTTTGCTATGTCACAGAACAGCACAGAAATACAGACAAAATAAAAGTTATTGTCACACTATATGTTCTATGGTTTGTGCTATCTGACTTTGTTTTGTTTTTTTTTTACCTTATTTATGTCCTTATTTGGATTTTATAAGCTTTTCTTTGTGTTGGTATGCTTTTTCCAGTATTTTTATAGAACCGTTTTTTGTTAACATTATAGCTTAAGGACGGCATCTACACACTGGATGTGAATGACAGTAGTACTCTTTTTTCTCACTAAATGGAGCTTCCTCAGAGCAAATGACTTCACACTTTTTCTTGACACAGCTATGACTCAAGATAGTTGTTGAAAAGCTTTGCAGTCCCCCAACAGCATTGCCTTTCAGCTTTCCTTTCTTCCCTTTTATACTATGACTGTAGTTACTTGCTTGTTTGCTCACTTGCCTAATTGATTAGTCAAGCATAAACTGAAATGAATACTTTCACTGGCCGTTGACACTTATATTCACATTCATGGAGGTAGGAAAAAAAGTATTTGTTGCACACAGACAGAAACAGTCTTTGATAGTCCTTAAAGGAGTGTGAATCCTTTGAAATGTTTTACACACAGGCAAGTGATTTTCTTCAAAAAAAAAAAGTATTTACACACCACATCAATGCTGGAATAACACATTTCTCCGCTTGCTTTCACTTACCCTCCTCTTGTGTACTTGACCCACAGTATAAGGATAAGGTTAACCTCTTATTCCAAGAAATACTTTCCTCGGATTTTCCAGGTTACATTTTACATTTATTCACTATTTCATGAGCTAATAATCACATTAGAATTGTGATTATTGTGCCTTTAGCTCGTTTACCATCTATGTTGTGGAGTTTCTTTTTCCATTTATTCCCAAAGGAACTGTGTCAAACCTAAAAGTATTCTAGAAAATTAGGTTAATTAGGTTTAGAAAACTACTCAAATATTTGTGTGATGTCACATATAGCTGCAGTCTTGAAAACATGATACTATTTATGCAGGGGAACTTAATGAAGTGCTAGGTTAATTTAAAAATGGTTGCTATTTATTTTCAGATAACATGTTTTATATATCATACATAAACTAGTCCTGTCAATTGATTAAAACTTATGAATCACTATGTTTAAGTTTATAAGCTTGAAAGGTAAATATTGAAGTGTGCATCAGCAACACTGTTCTTATTTTTGGCCACGTACAAAGTGAAGAAGTGTAGTTTAATTTCTCATCTGTTTGGTGTGTAGTAACTACGACGTAATTGTGATTACCCACGGTTGTCCAGGGGCATCCGGTAAAAGCAGTAAATGTAGCGTCTGCCAGCTGTTGTGATTTATCTGCCTCATTGATGTCGTACAGTTTATGTATTCTTTTTGTAATAGTTTTTGCTGAAGTTTCTACAGCTGCACTCTGTCAGCGTTGTCTGACAAGTGTGGCTTGATGTTATAAGATCACCCTGAATTAGCATCTATGCTAGTTTCAATGTGTCAATGCTAGTGAAAATGTGCTTTGCTCCAAGATGGCCTTTTAAACACTTTGCGCTTTGCTGAAAGCAGAATTTATTGTTGAAATATGTACGTATCACCTTGATTTTATCTACAGCTCTATTTAAAATACAAATGTTATTTCCTTATGGACACCTACTTCGCATCATCCCCAAAAGTTTACTCTTTATTTTTGCATACAAAAACTTGGCTGTGCACCATGTGGATGTTGTTTGGGTCGCCTTTTAATCATCTCTTATCGAATCCCAAGGATAGAGATGGGCAACTTTGGTCTTAAAGGGCTGTTGTTCAGCTTGCCTTAAATGTCTTCTTGCTCCAAAAAACTGTTTCACATCACTTCACACTATCACTTTGTTCTACAGGGACCTAATAATTTATCTTAGATAGGACAGACAAAAATAGAAAACATGCAGCAGAATTGCTAACCCCTGAAGTAACGTTTCCAAACAGACTTATTAGACCTTAAGGAATTCATTAATTCCAGGATTTACATTTAGGTCTAATGTTATGCAAAATATAGTATTAAACTACAGTAAGTGAAATCAACTCACAATAAACATTCTAACTCATCTCAGCCTTCCTTTTTATTGCATAGTCTTTTGCAGATACTCTTGAAAATACACCTTGTCTTTCCTTATCTGTCCTTCCCTCTCACCTTACAAAATGGTGGAATGGTAAGACAGGAGCTATCCATCAGCAGTCCACGAAGTCCTGAGTTCATCTCAGAATGTGCTCTGATCTTGTTTCTACATTTTGTTGCCTTAGCGTAGACATAAATCACTGGACAGAACATGGCAGCGCTTGCAGCAGTCTGCCCACCTCGCAGCATTGCTTCCGCTTTTCGCCGTTAGGTACGTAGCGGCTTATGTTCATTCATCCTTGAGTAGGAGTTTCTTATTCCTCCTCCGTCACTTTTACCATTCTTTTCAATCTGGATTTTTGTGCCACAGTATATGGCAACCTCTTCATATTATTGTCCTTGCTCTCTCAGATCCACTTGCCTTGGTGTTTGGCAACCTTTTTAGGGAAATATCTGAAGATAGTGGAATCCTCATTTCCTGGTGTCACTTCAATCAGAGCAGACTTTCCCCCCCGTCATTTCATTTTGATTTTCCTTTTATCTTTTCCACTGTAGCTGCACTCCTGAGGTGCACAGTGGACTTCACCTGATTTCATGTTTGATGTCACCTCTTTTATGTGTCAGAACATTATTTTATGCCTCCTGGCACTTTTTTTCCCAATGCATTTTGTAATCTGGCAACACTACATAATAACATATGCACTCTTCTCTCTCTTCATTTTCCTGCCTTTTCATTTTGTTAAATATTGATGGGTCTAGGAAAATGGTCAGCATCAGATTTACTCAAGCTAATTTGTGGCTCTTTGCAGTTTAAATTTACAGTTTAAATATGGGTGAAATAAGAAGGAATATGTTGTTTGGATTTTTTCCTTCTTTTTAAAGCCTCTCATAGGTGCTTGACTCAGGCTCTTTACCCTCCATTCTCTAACTTGTGACTCAGGCTCCTTACTAGGTTTCTTCTTTAAAACAAGAAGAGAAGCAGATAACCATGAAAATGATCAAACACAAACATTTGTCTCTTAAATGTATATATAAATACACAGATTTTATATAGATTTTTCCAATAATTACATTACATAATAATAACATTTTTATTTTTTGCTGAAATTTTTGCATTTAGAAGAAGAAACATGATGCTTGTTAAAAACAAGCTGAGAAATCCTAGTTGGTGTTGAGTCTAATTCTATGATGAGCTCACATTGTCTGCTTGATTGAAACCTTCCCTTTCAGTGCCAGTTCTGAAATTCCCTCTTTTTTTCTTTTTGTTACATTCCTGTTTACCCTTTTGACTCCAACAACTTTCTATGATACTCCTTCTGACAGTTTTCAAAGCCCAGTGAACCACCAACTGCACCACAGAACCAGATCAGCACATGACACCTGGCTTTTTAGAATGTTGCAAAGAAGCATTTGAAGTACTTCTCATAGCTCATAGTGACATTTTAGAGGAGGCAAAAGTGATGTTTGATATTGAAGATTTTCCCACAATCATTCCAACACTATATTTCTTCTTCATATCTGTCTCTGAGCACTGTCAGGCAAATAATATATAATCATTTGTGTTGTATCACAGCCTCTCCTTTCATAGACAGCTAATTAAAATCTTGACAAGTCATTCTGTTAGGCATTTGACAAGTTATCAAGAGGGATGTATGCTAATGCATGTTCAAGTAAATGCCCTGTTTACATTTTTATTTTTGTAGAACACAACTTCAGATCCCTGAAAATGAGCAATGAGAGAACAATGTTTTCATTTTGGAAAAGAAGAAATGATTTTGCAGTTTTATAAAGGAGATGCATAAATTTCATCTGATTGGCACTATATCAAAATGTACGTTTTTATATTTATGACTATATAATGACTTATAAATCCTGAAATGGAAAATGCAACAATGTGCATATAATTTCTAAACTGATATCTCAACAAAAATATTATATGAATTAAAAAAAAAAAATAGTTGATGACATCCCACTTCATTTCTCACCAGAGTTAAATAATCAATAAGCAAAATAATAAATGAAATGGATTAATAGATAAATGAACATCAACAGACTACCTGGACTAGATATTTTTCCCAGGCACCATTTCTGATTAAACTTTCTTTTTGCCACAGTATTTTTATTTCAAAAGAGACAAAAATAATTAACAGTTAATAGAATGAATGATTAAATTAAATTAAAAAGCCAATAAACCATATATATTTCCAATCCTTACTTTTGACAATAGTATTTATGTTTTGCTGATTACACCCCACTAATTTCCAGTTTCACCAAAATGAAAAAAAAAAAAAAAAAGATTTGCAACTAAATAAACAAACAACAAATAATCACACAGACACAGATGCCAGTAGCCGTACCAGTTGTTTTTCTTTAAATTATTTACACATTAGGACAAATCTTACCACAGTATTTGTTATGCTGATAACACCCTGATTGTTTCAAATTTTAGCAGAATAAAAGCAACCTGAGCAAGCAAACACATTAATGAAACAATACAACACATGTATTATGTAGAATATATGTTTTTTCCAAAGATCTGGTTACACATTAACCATATTTGTTACCATGGTATTTCTGCCATGCTGCTGAAACCCTGCTAATGCTCCATTCAACACTGTACAGGAAAATTTCCTAATACTATATCTAACATTCAAATACCTTGAAAAAAAAAAAAAACGCTCATCAACCAAATACAGACATTACCTGTGCATAATGTTTTTCCTTTGCACTAATTACGTCTTAACTGTTCTTGTTACAGCGGTATTTCAGGTTAGGCAGACGACACCATGCTACATCCCAACCCGTTCTCACTCCCAACTCGTCATATATTGACGCGTGGGACGTCCTTTCGCGTCAATATGTGACGCGAGGGGTTTTACCTTATGCCTTACCGTAATTTTTTCCCTAAACCTAACCAATTTGCGGGGTTTTGAAGTTTCGGCAGTGTTTGCGAGGACCCTTCGCATGAATAATCCATGTAAAACATGCGACCTTCCGAAATCGTCAAATTCGTCAACATTTTACGGTGAAGGAACCTGCCCAAGTCGTCACATATTGACGCGAAGGGGCTACCCTTCGCGTCAATATGTGACGCATGGTCAGACGGCGTCCCAACTCGTCAATATATGACAAGTCGGGTGTGAGAATGTGTTGTACATCCATATTTCACCAGGTTAAGATACCAATATTTCAGGGCTGTCAATCAACAAAAATATTTTATTGCAATTAATCCCAGGATTTTGTTCAAAAATAATCAATAGTAATGATTAGCTTTCCCCATTCACACTTAAATATACCTGCTTTCTGTGTTAATTGTATTGTACATTTGCATTTTAACTTCGTTATTTGCTATTCTTTACTTGATATTCATTTATCAAGTAAGGTTGTAAGTAAAACCTTATACAACATTAGGCTTAACATTATTTATGCCCTTGACAAATTTCTATTTATTTACAGTTAAATACATATATCAAATTAAAATGTATTGTGAAATTTTAATTTTTATTTATTTATTTTTTTCATGTGTTACAATGATTTCTGTACCTTGAGGTCATAATGCTCCTTTGTTGTCATTCTAGTCTTAAAGCCTTCTTCCAGAAATTCTCTGTAGGATAAATCAGGATTCTTACTGGTCCATCTTACTATTACTTCCACTCAGAAGAAAAACCCTGGTCAAATTTATGGATTACCTAAAAGTAATTATTTCAAATGTGTTTAGAATTTTCAGGCTAACTATCTGTATCATGAATTTCCATAGTTGCCTATGAAGAGTTTTCAAATTTGCATAGTAATATTCACATAAGCCATGTCCTACTTATAAGTCTCTGGAACTTTGCAAGAATGCATGAGAAATCCTAAAGAGTAATTTTGAAATGTTTAATCTTCACACTATCTAGTTTAAAGTTAACATTGCTTAGGTAACAACACCTGGTAAAAGAAAACAAAATAATACTGTATAAATAAAAAAATAAATGAAAACATTTAAATTTATCATGGTGTCAACACAAACACTGGGACACTAGCCCAGGATAAATTAATTATAATTCAGTGGAGAGGTTAAACTTCAACATGCTAGTGTCTTCAGTTGATAATAAACCAAGTGGGAGTCTTAAAACACGCACTGTGCCGACTGTGGGAAAACATCTCTCTTATCCGCTAATCCTGTCTGTTTCACACTCCCGTTCCATGCTGCTGCTTTCTACACTGCTGTTTGATCCATGCTTAATGAGGGTGGAAGATCACTAATGCAGCAATTACATTACCTGGAAAAGAGGCAAGAGTAATTCCTTTTCCTCATAGCTTTCTGTAATGCAGCCAAGGTGTATTGTTAGTGTTAAGCTTTGCAAGTTACACCTTCCTTGTGTTATGTTTGACCAGTGATTCACATTATAAAATTGGTGAGTCTTTGGTATTTCTTTTTCATCTGTTTACATTTTCTATCCACTCATCTAGCAATCAGATCTCCTTTTCTGCTTCCAGTTTCAAAGTACTTTTTCAAAGGTGTTCCAATTTGTTTTACAGAGGTCACTGTTCTGTTTTATTACCTCATATCTTCCTCTCTATCTGCTGATGAAGTGCTGCTCTCCTAAACCTTTCCATATGGATGAGGAAAGTAGTTTAACATATTGTAGTTGCTTCTAAGCGGATAAACCAGGATCCTTTGAGAGTGAATAAAAGGTGAGGGATAATATCGCACTTAAGCCACACCTCAGAGAAGCCTGTAGCTGCATTCTACTTATCCTAACAATCTGTCTAGATATGCACAACACAGCAATTAAAACCACTTTCAAGATGCCTTATTTTGAGCATGTGGAATTGTTTAAGGTCAAAATGATCTCTTTTAAAGCAACTGAGCAATAAAAACATCTTATTTTTGGGGTCAGATTTGCTTCAACTTATGAACTTAGACTACATTTTAGTTCGAGTTCTGTGAAGCTTTTGGCTCTTTCAATAATTTATCATCACTTCTTAACTTTAGAAATCACTTGAAACACGCTTGTAAGCCGACATTCACTTGTAGTGTCCAGAAAAGCCCTCTGCCCTGCTTGAGGCAATTCATTGTAATGCTCTTGGTAACATGACTGGCATGCATTGCACAAAGAAACACCATGCCAGGATCAGACACGTTGCTCATTTAGATGAGTAGCGCAAAGGCTCCCTCTTGGAATAGGGGCCCCAGCTGGGGAGAAATATTCACACCTCCAAATGTTGCAGGCTGATTGCTGGGCTGCCAGAGGAAATATTTCAAGCTGCAGTTCAAATGCAAAATGTTTTTTTGTTGTTGTTTTTTTTCATGTTGTCAAAGAGAAGCTCTGACACCATATTTAGTGTTGAAAGCAGAATACATAATAAGGGTGAGCAGCAGCTCATCAGGTTTTTAATATAATCTGTTGCCAAGATTCCTCCAATGTTGTTGATTAAAAAAATATTTTATCAAGGAAAGGCTGAAACTGTTGGTTGAGGTTCAGAAACATCCATCATTTGTAAGAGAATTCCACAGACTGTAAGGGAATATCCTCACCAATACAATTACACAAAATTTCAATTTTGTTGTAACCTAGCTGTACTTGAGTAATTATGAAGACCATAATCTATTGATAGGATGTATATTAGATGTGTGTATTTTAGGAAATTCAAGATTTTTTTTTTCACTGCAGCTACCTTTTGATAGTGCTGATTTACTGTGAAATGTTGCAGAATATCAAATTATTTCCTTTTCAAAAGAAAACAAAAGTTACAGTAGTTATTTGTGTATTGGAGCAAAGACAGAAGTAGATTTTTGCAGCCAAATGCAAAAATGATGCTCTGTTTATATTCTTGTTGGTATGATCCTTCCCAGTAAGATTAGACAGCAGTACTCCCACTTTTCCCTTAATTATGCTGCAAACCAGAAAGAAAGGCGAATATGAGTCATTGATTTTCCGGCATCTAAGCATACTGTTCTCATTTCAGCACATATGTGCAATCCTGCAGTGACATGAAAAAAATCAAATCATTACTGTAACAGGCAAAATGTTGTTTTATTTTTAAACCAGGGCAATTGCCACTGACAGAAACACTTATGCTAAATATTTGTGCATGTTTTTAATGTTAATCGGTCATTAATGAGGTCTTTGGTAACTTTGTTTTTGGGTTGTGTGTGGATCAGTGGAAAATTAAGACTCAAAGATCTCATAGATATTTATCTCATAGATATTTATTTCTACAGGATGTTTGGTTATTTTAAGCTGCTTTTTATTATTGACATTTCTGTCTTTTAAACAGTAAATATCAATCTAAGAACATGGTTGTTGCAGATTCTTGGAAGTTGGAACTACATTTAATTTATCAGGATTTAAAAAAAAAAGAAAAAAAAAAAGAAAAAAAATCACATTCAAAATGATAAAGCTCTGCATCGGAACTTTGTTTATGTTAACCCAAGGCAAATGTCAGCCCATCCCAGAGCTGTGACTTGTTTTAGCACTCATTGGTTTTGACAGTATTTAGGCCAACCTGTCCTGCACATTCAGGAAGCAAAAGGTAATGACAGGAAATCTGAGTTTAAAGGCTGTAAGACACTTGGAAGGCAAACACCTGGCAACATCTTTGAGTCGTTGACAAGCAAAAAGGAAAAAGCAAGAAAAATCGGGTGGCCGTACAGGCTTGTCATCTGGGAGGTCAGACTGGGAAGTGTCTGTCCACATAAAAAAATCTCTGCCCTTTGTCTGCAGATCATCCTCAAAGCCTCATCCTTACTTGATTGATTTTTATCAAATGTATTTATTGTGGCCTAGGTAATATGTCAGAGGACACAACCAGCACATGTATGGTTAAAGATCTGATCTATAATATGAAAGTTCTGGTTTTGACTCCAGCTTTGTTCTGTCACATGTTGATGTGCTCCTTGGCAAGGCATTTAAACCTGCATTTCCTACTGATCTGCCTCTCTGCGTGAGAAGGCGTGCATGTTTGCGTGATTTGGTGAATGTGGCTCTAGTTTAAAGCAGTTTGAGTGATCAGTATGACTAGAAAAGAGCTGCATAAATTCAGAGCTATATATATATATATATATATATATATATATATATATATATATATATATATATATATATATATATATATATATATATATATATATATAGTCTCTTTGCAGGTTTAATAATGCTATGTCTAACTTAAAAACTGTAAATTTGTCTTATAGTTTAGCACAAATCGTAAGCTTTGAAGCAGATGTAACTTTAGCATAATTAGATGTTTTACGTCAGGACCGATCATCAGATGGTAAATTTAGTTTTATTAGTCAGTAATGATTAGGAATTAGAGAAAAACACATAGTGCTGATAAATTATCGCTGTTAGGTCTTTCACTATATCTGTTTTTTATAGATATACTTAAAAGATATACTTAAAAGTGGCATACTAAAAGTGCCAAAGGCGACTTTGGAACCAAGTGTTATCAATCACAGCGGTGAGAAGTCTTAGTTAACTCAAAGCCAAAGCCAGAAAGCTAAAATCACAGCACAATTCAACAGCTAATTATTTTCTTTCTTCAAAGTTAGAGCAGCAAACACAGACGCAACACAATGCCAAGCTTAGAGCACTCCTTTTCCTATCTGGGACCAAACGTACTACCTTGGACTTGGCAACATCAACATTGCACACTGAAGACAACTGGATAGCATCATGACATATCATAACAATCCCAGTGTGAAGCTCTGAGTCTCAAAATCAAGAGGGTTTTCTAAGATTGTTTATTTATTAAATCCAGTCAAGCTGCACACACATTTTAGATTTCCCAGACAATGTAATGCAGAACTCTAAAACAAAAATAAATCCAGTTTAACTAAAGTGGCACAATCTTCAGTGTCATCTAATGTCTCTGGTTGTGTTAGTGTCTTGTGGTTAAATAACTAATTTCAGTAGATGAAATGTAACTGTAGAAAATACATTTGCATACTTAATTAAGCCAAAATGGTTTGATTAACTAGATTATTATTTTTTTTTTTCAGAATTGAGACATAAAAACGTCCAACCAATTCTCACATATTAGATTTGGTTTAAAAACTGTATTATATATGGGCTCAGAGAAAGTACTCTAACATATCAAAGTAGTGTACCAAGAACAAATAAGGAACAACTGTTGAAATTATCATTTTGCCACATCCTTTTGATCTTACAGAAGAGCTGCAAGTTAGATTCACAGTAAAGGTGAACAGTTTTGTAAAACCACCAGCTTTTTTGTTGTTTTCAGTTTTACTGTCTGGAACACACATGTGTGTTTATATAATGCTGCAGGGGTGATATATATATACTTCACTCTGCATCAGAGCCGACTGTGTGTAAATGCTCGCCTTTTTCTGACCAGCACATATCATAACCTTCATCTCTCCGGCCTGTAGTCTAATCCTGAAGGTTTCATTCTGTTGTGTTTTCTGTTTTTATTGAAGCCATTTCCTCTGCTGTGTCAAGCACATATTATTTTTAGTTAATTACTTGTCTCTGACTACCTCCAGCATCCCACTCACTGCGGTCTCAGTGCTCAGACCTGATGTACTGTAGGTTGTCTTCTGTTGCAGGAAATGTGCACCTCGGATGATTGATGACTCCTCTTCTCCAGCCGCCTTGCTTTAATGCCGGGATGATTCTCATATGTCCAACTGCCAAGAACATAAATATACATAATTCAGAGAATAGGTCTCCGGCATCCATGTTATCACCATACATGGTGCTTTATAATTCAAACAGTAAGACTTAACAGGAACTTACAAACTCAGAAGGCGAATGTTTGTTATGCCTCTTGTAATTCTTTTAGCTACATTTCTAATAGTCTGCTAAAGACAGTCCTGCATTAGAGTATAACAAGACACAAATGAAAATGTCATAAAATCTTAGGGAATCTTTAAAAATAAAATATAACTGTCTACTATTGATTGGATTAAGAGGGTAATAAAAGCACTGTATTGACAAAACTGACAATGAATACATTGTGCATTGATTGTCCCACAAAGCCAGTGAGGCTACTTAAAGACCAGGGATGAACTCCATACACAGTAGCCATTTCCTGGGATTTGAAAATGTGAAAATGATTATAGATAATGATAATCATAAAATGAGAGCAAAATCCACCTGAGCCTCATATGTATTATACATAATAACTTCCAATACCTTTGCAGCAGCCTGACACCATAATTCAGAGTTTATGCCCTTTCCTTTGTAACAAAGAATGGCTCAATTTCACTATCACCTAATACCATTTCTGTATTTCAAGAGACATTCAGTGAAAATTTGAGGAAACTTTACATGGATTTTATAAAAGCAAACTGCTTGTAAGTGCTGCACAACAATTATCTGACATATTTAACATTAGGAGTGATTTCTTGAAGTAACTTAGAATAGAGATGTAATAATGCACAGTAAGGGGTTTGCAATACATTCATTATACAATATTCCAAGGAAAACAAAAAAATGGAGGCTTCTTTGATATGTACATCAAGTGTGGTCAGCCTGTTATAATTCCTGAAATGAAGTCTATTTTCCAAAGCATCAACACAATAGTGTGACTTTTATTTCTGTTTACCAGTGCAGATTATGCTTACAATGGGCCACTGCTGGCTGACTGTACTAGGATTCCTACCCTACTGAAATCAGCAAATAAAAGTTGACTTCAGCTGTTTTAAATTTTCAAAATAAAAACTTAATTTATTTCTGATTTTCTAATTTTCATGTGAACCGCTCTAAGGCATATTAAGTTATGTCTGATATGGGAAGTTTCAAGCTTAAAACAATCACTTTCAATCTTGGACTCATTTTACCAGACAGAGCTTTATATTCCTTTATAAGATGAACTTCACTTTGACAAGACATATTTTAATGTTTTTGTATTAAAGGATCTTGTTCCAAATGGTCTCGTCATACCTCATAGGAAAGTCAGGACCTTATGATTGAATGGGTGGTTTATCCACTTACTCTATAGAGCATTTTATAAATTACTTGGAACTCCTGAATCACCAGTTCTCAAGTCACTTTTATTATATTGATCAATTCAGCTATGAGTGGATCAAACTATGCGAGAGTGGAAAGTGAGCCATTTGTAATAAGTAGTCACTGTGAAGGTTGTGCTTTTAATAATTCTAAGACAATAAGTGATATTTTTATGACAGACGATGTGAACTTTTATACTGCTTTCAACAGCCAAAAATAATAATAGTATGATAAATGTCTTTTAAATATCTGTTGTTGTATAATTGCTCCAGAATTGTGGTTCAGGTCTACTCTGCATCTCCAGAGTTAAAACGAAACATGAAGAAGCACCATTCTGTTTTTTACACCCCACTGATCTGGAACAAATGTCCAGAAATCTGCAAAAATGCTGAACAGGTGTTCTTTTAAATGAAGGCTAAAAAACCCATTTATTTAGAACTGCTTTTGGTCAATGACAACTGGAACATAATAAAATATAGTCTGTTTTTTAGCCTGTCAACATTTTACCTTCTTTTGCCACTGCAATATTTTACTTGTTTGATATTTTATTTCCTTCTGATCCTGCAGAGCACTTTGAATTGCCTTGTTGAAATTGTGACATACTAAAAAAAACCCACCTTATTTCTAGTCATTTCTTCAGATGAAATCTCTTGGAGAGAAAAAATATGCCATTTGATTTCAGACCCTGAATTTCAGTTTTTGTTTTATTTCAAAACCATTCTTCCAATTGCCTTGTTAACTTTTGTAGATGGTCTAATAATATTTTTCTTATGTTTAGAATTTAGAAGCAGACACTTGACACCAGCGGTTTCTAAAATCAGCATTTTGAGGTAATATACTGTAGCTATTAGAATAGGTGGAGGTACAAGTAGAACTCCACTCTAGGAAGTTAATACATTTAAAACAAGCATTTATTTGGAAAATGTGACCTCTCTACCAGCCTCCATGATATTTCATTAATCTTGTATTTAAGTAGCCTAAGATGACTCTTTGAAAATATTCTCCTCTTTAATCCATTCAGTCCTCTTAACTGATATGCAATCTTCCAGGAAAAGTAAGATCCATAACACCGTCTTGCCGCTGAATATAACCATTTAAAAGCAGTCATTCTTAATGGATGGGGTCACTGCCCGACAAATTACATCATTCATCATCAAATATAATTCTCTCCATGCACTCACCTTGTAAAGTGAACACTTAAATTGGGACGTTTTCTAAAGTGGTGTGACAGTCAATGCAAAAAGAACATTTTAATCACATTCTCCTCCAACTCACTTCTGATCTATTGAATGGTTCACCTTAGAAAATACATGCCTGATCAGCTCCTCTTTTGTGACATCACTAAGCCTTTTTTTGTGTAAAGAATGATTTCATTTGTGAGAGCCATTACTGTAGTGGAGGTACCCTGAACATGTTGAATTTCACATTTCTATATTTTCGTAAGTGATGAGCTACTCTCAAATGAAACATTTAAGCTGCTTTTTTGTGTGTCCACTCTTTTTAGTCAAGATATGTGGATTTTTTAAAATCTTCTAATAATAATGGTGAGTGTTGGTCAGTAATCAGCATCAGGCTAACCGGATTTCCGTCAACAAATTGATGTTTTTGACATATGACTTTTCTGTTTGAAGGTAAAATTATCCACACAGTGCACGAGTCAAAGAGGGAGCAGTTGGTGTCAATCTGGTTTCATTGAATTCATTGGTTATTTAAATCTCTGTGTCAAAATAAAAATACAAGCATACACAATATAACAGTGTGGGTCACAATGAACAAAAGGATTGCATAATAAATAAGATGTTGAGGAGCAGAACTGACAACATGGTAAATATTATGAAGCAATATGCACAGCTTCATAAAATATTTCAGAACTATAGCTACACAATTACAAAAGAGGAAGGGACAAGGACATTTCTTTTAAATGTATAGCAAAATGTAAATGACCTGCACTTGTATAGCACTTAATCAAATCCGAGGACTCCAAAGCATTAGCACTAAATTCAATCTTTCACAGATTCATGCATGCCTTCACACACTGATGTAAAGCATACATAAATAATTATTGGAAAATAAAGACATATAGAAGTGAAATGAAAATATTGAAATCCAGAGCCATACAAAAATAAATATAGTCATATTATAATCAAAATCTTAAAAATAATAATTAAACGTCTGAAAGGTGTGCTGTGTATTTGATTTCAGTCCACTGTACGCCAAAAATAAAATTTGTCAATCTATATATGGTCATAAAAAAAAAAAAAAAAAAAAAAAAAAAACACTTGCCAATTTTAGTGGCCATCCACAGACAAGATCAGACAAGGAGAATAGTATTCAAAGATGGTGGCCAAAGTTATCCATCAATGACTCAATCAAAAGTGTACTTATTCGCGTACATGCGTATGCATGTGTGTGTGTGTGAGGTTTACTGTACAAGCTCCACACAGTGAGTTGTTGCTTACCATGCTACTTTCTGTTTCTCTGATTCTTTTTCCCCTTTGTGGAACGTAGTAACCCCACATTTATTAGGTCAGGTGAGGGAGATGACAATGAAAGGCCACTGGAAGGGAAAATTACAAACTAAGTCCAAGTACAAGTGTAGACATAAGGCAAGAGGGGGAGGAAATGGGTAGGTGGACCGAGAATGATGTAAGGTTTAAAGATTAAGAAAAATTGATAGTTGGAAAGGAGAGTCAGGCATGCACACAGTCATGATCCTAGTTCTCACTGACCTGAGAGGGAAAGTCTATTTGATTTACAGCCAATCAAAGTTTTTAATGTCTGTGCAGAGCATCATAATTTATTAGGATTATCATAAAATTGTGCTGGGAAAAGGAGTGGGGCACTTGTGTCTCCCTCTCAGAATGAATTACTTGCTGGGAGCAGAAGCGTCGATCAGACCAGCTTACCCACTCTGTTGTTCTCCAGCCTTTCTCTGCAGCACAGAACCCACAATAAATATTCAGCCTTTCATATTTTAGACACAGCCAAGAAAACTATGTGTAGGAGAGATTAAAAACTGTTTTTTTTTTTTTTTTTGCCTCTACATCTGTTATTATTATTTTGCTTTTGGATGAAGCAAAATGTGTTTGACTTTCTTTTTTCTTTATTTATTTGGGCTCACTATTTAATTGAAAGGGTTTGCAAATGGGATCCTTGTTTCCTTAGGTGCTTTTATACAGATTGAAATGAACACTGACACTTATCCCCCATCATCTCCTATGCCTTTTCACTCGATTTCAATCACGCAGAAAATTGAAAGAGTCATTGAAAGGTATTGTGTGGAATGAAGGAGGGGAATTTCTGTTCTGTCCTTCCAAGATGGAGGGTCCTCTTCTCTTACTTTGCCCTCTTTACCATGAAGAGTGGAGGCTGAATTAATTCACTCAGGACAGAGGGAAGGGCAGTGGGATGAAAAATAAAAACTAATCTTGACTTGAGCAAGATGTGTTAAATTTATTTTCACCTTTTTACAGTAAAATCAGGAATATCAATTTTCTTCTAGTTATAAAAGTCAAATTGGAGAGAAAACATGCTAATTTCTAGAGGACAGATGAGTATTTCCATCTTTCTACAGGTGTGTTTCAGTAAATTAAAATGTCATTAAATAAATTTATTTGAGTCATATAGTTGAAAAAGTAACAACAATAAAGCACGGGTACTAATGCTACTAATATGCATCACTGTATGGGGAAGAACAGATTATCTGGACTGCAGACTGCATACTTTAACTTGACAGTTTCTAGTTTTTTTGCATTCTAAATCAAATGTTTGCTGTGGATTAAGACTTCACACATGCCTGTACAGTCTGAAGATTATGTCTGTTTGTTTTTAATTTTGACCAAAATTGACGCTTTTTCCAGTGTAGATTTAAAACTCATGGTGGCATGCCTTGATCATTTGTTACACTAATCTGTATAGCAATGGAACAGATGACTTTTGGGAGTTGGTTTATGGCCTGTACTACCATGACGCTCATAGGGAGTAGAAGGCGCTTGGAGACCAGAGGCCTAATTAATCCAGACTCCCTTAATTACTCACATTCCTGTCCATTATGCTCTCACCAGTCTTCTCACGCTCACTTTCTCTCCTTCTCAATCCTTGTCTTTTTCCAGGTACTTTGTTGTTTTCTACTTTTTTTTTCATTTTCATCCAGATTTTGTGCCTTTCCTCTGTTCTTTCTTACTCTTTTTGGCTTACCATCTTGAATCAGGCTTGAGTGAATGGTGACAATATGTTCTGAGGTGATAAACAAGCCCAGGCTGCTGCAAAGGGCAGCTTAGGCAACGCGATGGATTTCTCCGCTGCTGCCTGTGTTGCCATATGAGAACCAGACAAAAGCCCAGCTGTAGGCAGCAGAGAGTGCCTTCACCACATTGCCTTTAGAGATATGTAATATTTCACAATGCAGGTGGTCGCAGTGTGGTTTGCAGAGCACAATGCCCCCAGGTACTGCACCCTCTGGTTGGAGATCATGACAATTGTCTTGCAAAAACTGGATGCCTCTTTCCATCATGGCTGGATAAAAGGCTGTGAAAGCGAGTGTGTCCGACGCCAAGACCGTTATGCTCAAAAATGCTGACTTTAATGACGCTGGGCGACCAAGCCCGGCCCACTCACTCTGTGCCCAGAAATAATGAGGCAGTAATTCCACCAGTGGCCATTCAGAATGACTGCACAGTGAATACTGATCAAGAATAACTGTTGACATACACGCACACCATGCTGGTTTGATAATGAGCTGCATGATTAACTCATCAGGGTTTGTTTGTGTTATTTGCAAGGAAGATGAAAAATTTCAATGGCAGCTATCTGAAGGAAAAAAAGAAAAAAAAAACAGGGTATTTTATTTTTCACAGTTTGATTGCTTTGAGATAGTTTGCTGTGTGTATTTAGATTTTATTTCTCCACATAGCTTTAATTTATGTTTTTTTTTTCTTGTTTTTTTTTTCCACTGATCCTCTGTATACAACAATCCTGAAGCAAAGTAAAACTATTATTTTAAAGATAAAAATGAGGCAGGGAGAAGAAAACGTAATAAACTAAGATCTGGTAAGTTAAAGAGAATCCAAGTTTGATGTCTCTACCTCCTTCAGAATGTGAGACGGTAAGACTTTTTGTAGATACCAGAAACCCTGGCCTGCAAAGTTGTTCTGTTTTATCCTTTTGAATGTTGATAAAAGCAGATGTGCATTTATTTGATTAGTCCTCACAGTCTGCCTGGGACAAAATTACATTTTCTACAATTCAATATATGACATTTTTGGGACATAAAGTGTGATTTTATGGGTGTTTTATATCTGACATTATGTGAGAACAGTATTCGACTTGTGGCTTGTGATCTTCTACTGGCAGCTGTGTAACGCTTATGAATAGATTAGAAATGTGAACATGTGTTTAGTTGAACATAGTGAAAGAAGCAGGAACTGCTTTTCTAACTAACTGTGAAATATACTGATATAAGATTTTTATATTTTTGTGCTGACTTGGCAGGTAAAGTGCTCTCTTAAGTGGACAAATGTATTTTGTAGTGTGAACTTAAAACAGTGATTTACTATGCTTTCATACATCCATCCATTTTCTAACACCCTTGTCCCTAGTGGGGTCAGGAGGTGCTGGTGCCTATCTCCACCTAACGTTCCGGGCGAGAGGCGGGGTTCACTTACTATACATATACAGCATAATTTAACATTTTTATTATTTATTACCGCATCATGTGCATATTGAGTCTTTTCTGGGTGTTGGAGACATATATTTGGTGATATATATATATATATAAACCCGTTATTCTTCCACAATAGTATATACCCAGAGTTTGGCGAGGCTAAAAGAACCCAGTTTTCCGTATTTGGATTATAAATAAATTATATACAGTCTTCTGTTCATTTTATTCACAGTCTCATTTTAGAAATAGATTGAATATTGACAAAACTAAATGAAAAACATGCTCATGTATGTAATAATCCAATTATTATATAATTAATGTTACTCTTGATTGAATACTGTGAATGTATTTTAGGAGTGATTTCATTCACCACATTAACTCCCGGTACATAAAGCAGGTGATGAAAAATGATTGAATAGAAGGTGATAATTACAAGAATCAGATCTGTCTTATTTTCAATGGGCCATGATGTGATAAATGTCCTGAGGGATGACTTTATATCTCTTCCCCTTTTGTGCCTGTAAAAAAGGGCTATCAGGGTTATCTTGTATCCTTGCAGCCATCTCAATGAACACTTGGCAGATTTTTACCCCTGCTTCTTCTTAGTCTATTTTTTGTATCTCATCTCCTATTTAATGCAGCATATTTTTATTATCTAATTTTTGCTTTCAGAGGTAGAGATTATGTTAAAAAATGGAAATCAGGTTGAGTTAACTCTGTACCCCCTCCTTTAAATGTCACACATTAGGGTTGGCACTTTGAAGTGAACTTGATTCCAGATGAGCCAAAAAAAAAATAATAATAATTATAATAAAAATGAAAATATCAACTTTGTTTGTGACAACATAGTAAATCTTCAAGTTTCCAGTGGAATTTCAGCAGTCCACAGTTTTTTTACTCAGGTATTTTGAAAACCAGTGGCCAAAAAAAATGCCAAGTTACAAAATGTGGTTGAAAGTATTACGCAAATTATGTATGGTTCTCCTTAACACTCTGTAATCCCAAGATACTCCAAGACTGTGTGGGCCGGAGATCTGGGACACCACACTAACTGGTGTCTGTAGTGACTCACCACCTCAACACAGTCTGCTAACCATCACATCCCTTGAGCGGCAACCAAATATCCATGTTTAGTCTGCTCCAGTTTAGCTCCTTTCTCCCACATTGCTTTAGTTGATCTCATGATTCAGTGGCTTGTGTTTTTTTTTATTTATATATATTTTTTCAGTCTATTCAGTGTGGCCCATTTTCTCTCCTTCTGAGTGTGTTTTTGGGTCTCTCTGTGTCTTTATTTCTTTGGCTTTCTCTTTCCTAGGGCCTGCTCGGCATAATTTGCATGGCCTACTTTCTGCAGTGTGTGGTTTTGTTAATACCCACAAGCAGACACTTGAGCAGTAAATACTCCCCTTGCCGTGGCTAACAATGGGCTTTCCAGCTTGAACTGTTCCACTAAGGGCCTGATCTGTGCAGTGCCTGATACACCATCCTTGACTGCCCTTCCATTCAGGTACTACAGAAAATATGTGGCAAACTTCACCAAATCTGGAATTAATAGAATCTCAATGTCTCCTAAATGTTTGTACAAATTTTTTGATGTTATTTGCGTATTGTTTATTTATGCAGTTGTTGTCTGCAATACAGCGAGTTTTCCTCTGGTCTGTTGTTGATGAGCAGTTGATGTCACTGTTCAGATGAGTTTTCTTCTCATCTGAACATTGGCTGTCTGGCAGATTACAGAAAGCTTGTTGTCACAAATGTTTTAAATTGGATAGAGATTTTAAACTGGATGGGCAAATCGATGGAGTAATGAAATTCAGCTTTCTTTCACCTGAGACATCTGTCCAAGTCATCTTTCTAGACCAAAACCGACTTCAAAACAGTAATGCAAGACTTTGTAAAAACTCAAATACTCCCTTCTTGGTCACAGGGGGGGATCTGACCCCCTAACTATAAAATGTGTTCTCTCTGCAAATCAGGAAAACATTTTCACTTGCCATTTTTGAATCTGCTCTTAAGACTCACATCTTCTCTTTGGCTACTGATCCTTTTTATGTTATATTTTCCTGTCATTTCTTATACTAGGATTTTATTTATTTTTGGAAATTATTTCATTTGTTTTAAACGCTAAATATTTTGTCATTTTTTAAATTAAAGTTTTACTTTGCCCTTTGTTCTGTGCCTGCTGTTCTTAAGGTGCTAAAAAAAATGTAGTCGTGCAGTGAATATCCTATTTTTGTTCATCTTCTTCTGATCCTTACCTATGGTCACAAGATATGGAACATGACCAAAATGAATGAGAAGCTAGATACAAACTGGTGGAATAAGCTTCCTCTGCATATGGCTGGGTTCAGCATTAGAGATAAGAAGTGGAGTTACGTTATCCTGGGGGAGCTCGAAGTAGAGTAGATCACATCAAAAAGAGTCAGTAAAGATATTTTAAGCATCTGATCAGAATGCCTTCTGGGTGCCCTCTTTTGGAGGGTTTCTAGGCACATGCCTTGGGGAAGATACTTCAGGGCGCACTCAGAACCCGTTGGAGGGACTGTTTGCAGTGCCTTGCTTAAGTATTTGAACCCTGTAAACGTTTGTTACACTTTATCACATATATATGTAATTTATTGGGAATGTTGGGGGTATAATTTTGAAGTGAAAATAAAATGATACAGCAATGCCCCTGAATTAACACACCATAGAACCACATTCCATGTTTGCCTACTACTAACCTGTGGCTCTAGCTGGATGTTTTGACTCCTTCTAGAAAGTGAACCTTAGTATTAGTATATTTCCTCACATGCCACAATTTTGCATGTAGCTCAATATGTTCTCATCTGACTTAAACAGCCTTCTTCCTCCTACTATTACAAAGCCATTTGTATCACTTTTCTTCAGCAGCGGTTCTTCTTTTTTTTTTCTTTTTTTTTAACCAGATTTGTCCAGAGTTCTTGGTGGTCTTGTCTTCCCTAACCATTTTTGTTTGTTTTGATGGCTTGCCATACCTTGGTAGGTTTTGAGTTGTGTCATTCTATTGATGTCAAATGATAGACTGAACAGTGTTCAGTGAGATGTTCAAAGCTTGAAGTACTGTTTTATAATCTGCAACCGCAAACATATCTCTGAAATCTTCACTACACAGGTGTATTTTTAACATTAAATGGGCAGATGGACCATATCTTCTCATTATTTGACTTTTGCACATGATTTTGTTTAGGGGTACCTTGGTAAAAGAGCATTGAAGTTTTCTGTTGTAACATACAGCTAAAAAGTTGAAAGGCAGTCAATACATTTACAAGGCAGTGTGTAGACTGCAATGTGATCTATGTAATACAAACAATGCATCAATGTGTGCATAAATGGATGACACAAACCGTAAAGTTCTTTGTAAGACCCAAAACAATCTAAAAGGTGCTCTTCAAAAGTAAGCAATTAAATTTAATAGGGGCTTTATTGGCTCCGGACCCATGAAACAATCCCTTCCACCTGACAAGATGCCCAGTTTAGTACACTCTAAAGTTTACAGCATGGGGTTCTCTTCAAAGCAAACATCTTAGTTTTAATTCTGAACTCTCAAAGCTTCCTTGTAATATGAGCCTGTAAATGGCAAAATCCAGTCAAGCATTGGCCACTTGTGACTCTTCTACTTGGGAGAATCCTGCACTCCTGCTTCAAATTTCTTTTTTTCCAATTTTGCTTATTGTGAAGTTAGAATAGCTGAAAACATATGCAAAGATTCAGTCCATTACACATACTCTCTATGTTCACCTTACTTGCATATTAGATTCAGTGTTTAGTGAGCCTTCCCCTTTATGTAATGCTGGTGTTAAAAATATCGAGCCTGAAAGAGCTCCCCACTCACAGACACGTATAGCCAAACCTTACAAACTGTGCAGTTATCTATATAGTGTACCTTTATAAATCTGTGGTGTTTCACCTCAAAACTGTATGTAGCAGAAATGCAGCACTTCACTGCACATCATCTGCACATCTGCATGTATCTCAGAATTTAGAGAAACTATTGAGGAAAATAGATCTCAGAAAGCTAATCTCTGCTTTTACGAGGCTTTCTGGGACACCCGATTCCCAGGAGAAAGCCGTCTATGCACTATACGCAACCTCTCTGAGTTTGTGTTGTGCTTTTTTTTAAAATGAATAGAAGATAGACGTGGCTTTCTGAGACAGGAACAGCAAATAAAAGCTAGAAATAGGTGACAGAAACAGAAAGAAAAGACCAGGATTCATATGTAATGGCTGACTGGTGGAAGATGAGAACTAGCTGTTTTTCATTTTACCATTTCACCTGTTTGTAAAGGAAGTGTCTGTCACAATGAGGGTGATGTCTCCAGGACAGTGCATGTTTCCATGACAACTGAGATACCCAGTTTTCTGATATGTGTTGTGTTGCTGCAAGAAATTATATCCCTAAGCAAGTTTGTGCTTGTCCTACAGAGGACACATATGAGAGCAACTCTACCTTGTTCTGTCCACAACCAGCAACCAATATGTTTCTATGCTACAACTTCATCCTGCTTGGATATTTTGATCATTAACTGTGCATATTCCAGGAAATTCATGGCAGCTAGAGTAAATTTATAGTCTTGTCCCATGGTCCATCTAAAGTCTAATGTCCTCTTGGTTTAACATCCTGTCTAATAATGGAGCAATCAACATGCTATTCTCCCCTTGGACTTTCTTTGCCAATCAACAGAATACTGTAGTAGTCTTTCAGGTTGCGAACTGGCATGGCCAGCAACAGTTGAGGGAGAAAGAATGCACAGTTAATCTATTTCACTTAATAATGTATTATGACTTTGTTGAAAAATGCACCAATCAATCGACCGTTTACTTGAATCAGACAACTTTCACGTAAGTAGGACAGATTTTTGTTGTCAACCACCAATAATAGATATGTTACAAAATGTGATATATGGATTTGTTCATTTATTTATTTTATTGAACCTGCTACCTTAAATCAATATAAAAATATGCACACAATAAAATAAAAAAATTGTGGTTTAGTTTCTACACAAAAAGGTGTTGTGTACGAAAGACATACATAATAATACTCACTTTTGTGAAGACTAGTATTGATGGTGATGTTCAATCTTTCTGTGGGTTGTATTGTAAATGTGTTTGCCGGTACACAATCAAGTCGATGCAGAAAGAAGAATAGAGTCCAAGCAAAATCAGGGGCCACTTTTCTATTGTCACACAGTTGGAAAATGATGAGGCCCATCTGTTCCATGCAGGGATAGACAGGCCCCTGTAGGCTCACAGAGTCTGCAGCAGTACATTTATGTTATGTTCTTTCATCTCTCATTTTGGAAGCTGCAGGTGGGCTTTTTTCTAGAGCATAGATGCATGTTCTCCCCTGACTCTCCTTTAAAAGGTATGGCCAGACTTGCAGTAGAATACATTGTAAGCTGTACTTACATTGGGCTCGCACTATTATTATTACAGAGGTTCACTTCTCGTTCACCAAAGCACATTATGATGTGCTACATGCTATTACCTCCTGCTTTGGAGCCATCTCTAGGAAATACATATATTCGTTTTCAACAGTGGTTAAAGGTCAATGAGCCAGTCAGATATGAATGAGAACTAACAGTACAACTAATAAGATAATGGTAACTTCTCCACCTCTGGGTCAATCATTATTGCTACAAGTCACATTAAGTAAATTGCAGCTGTACATCTAGAATAACCCACAAATTCTCTACTGAATAGTAGTACAGCCTTTGTTAGTAAAAGTGCACAATGCATTATTGGCAGAATCCTTCACCAGCAAAATGTAAATATTAGAGATTTTCCACATGTGACAAGTTTCAGCTAACTTAAACTTGTAGTACTATTAATTATCAGTGCCATTCACTTATTCAGGGACTGCTACCACACAGTTTTTATTTTATTTTATTTTTTTTTTATCAATAGATATGGAGATTTGCGCTTGGACTGTAAATAACTGGGGTTTTTTTTGGGAGGGGGGGCGTTGGTGCCAATGTGAAATTTATGCAATGGTAAGGATGTGTATAAACCTCTCACATAAACTTATAGTGACATAATCTCAAATTGAACAATTTCAGACAGAAACGTGTCAAATTTTTTAAACATGCCTTATGAATATTTGTCCAGTCATTCACAAAGTCTAAGAAAAATGTATTCATTTATGTCTAAATGAAATACTTTCTTTCTTTATAAAAATGTATTTTGTGGTGGCTAAAAAATTATTGTACTTTTTGTTAATAATACTATAACAAACTCTAGAAATAAGGGGAGAAGGGATATAAAACCATTGTTAATTTATGGTCATTATGGAAAAAGGTATATAGGAACAGCTAGTGAATCTCACTATAAGGCTACCATAAACATTTATTTACCAGATCCATTGGAATTGTCAGAATTGATCGTATTACGTCTTACGCAGCGATATTTTTTTAATGTCAGAGCAAGTTTGAAATTTCTATACAAGTTATTGAGGAAAAATAAATAGAAACAATTACACACATATAGGGTTTGTTGTGTTGAGATGACTCAAGCAATTACATAGAAAATTTTGTAAAAATGCGTATGGCAAAGCAATGTCTGTTTCTTTATTATAATACTGTTGTACTAATGCCGTGCTGTTGTTTGAGGGTCAAAGATTGGGTAAATTACTTAAGTATAAATGACTCCATGTCTCATGTTGATATTAGCTAACCGATATCAGATTAAATAAAACAAAATTCAGCATTTGCAGCAAAACATCAGTGGCATAAATTAAGTTTGTAAAAAAAAATGAAATTGATGTAAGTGCAATGAGTGATCAGTATACAGTCGGTTAAGTGAACATACATAAAAGCATTTCTTACAGTCCCTATTTTAAATAAGAAATCATTTTAAACAGTCAATAAGCATAGCAATCAGGAAGTAAAACTTGCTCAGATGTGAAGTTACATCCATGTTTTTGCCATGCTATATATAAAATTACTCATTAAAGCTTTTCCTGTGTTCTGCTTCGCACTTGCCTGTCACAAGACATGCACAATAGCAGAGTCTATTTTACTCCTCTGTCTACAACACAGCTGACCGAGGTCGATGAAGTCAGGCTGGAGCTTGGTTGTCACATTTAGGGGTCATAACTGAAACACAACTCTTAACGACGTGCAGTAGAGACAGCATTAGACTGTGGCCTCTCAGTTCAGCAAGATGCAAATAGACTGGAAGTGTGCATTGATTTTCTCATCATGTCAAGACCATTCAGTTGTTCCAAATCCTTTCCCAGTCTCTCCCAATTAGCTTTCGGCCCGTGGAACACTGTCAATCCCCATTTGCCCATCTGCCTATCAGTGCCTTCTTTCCACTGAAGCAAAGACATAGGAAAATGAGGAAAAGAAGAGGGGAAAATGAGGAAAAAAAGCAAGCCGGCAATGGCTAATTCTGTGTTTGGCTGGTAAAGGAAGGAAGTCTTGGCATATCAGTACAAAACCACAGCCAGTAGGGGTGGCTTGGAAACGGAAGTACTCCCTGAGAGAGATACTGTTGTTTGGATGATAGAGTAAGGCACAATGCCCACTCACTATTTCTGCAGCCATTTATCAATGAAAACAGAAGACTTGTTCTATATATAATCTTTGTCAAAAAGTGATGTAGATTTCTCATTTCTCTCTCACTTTTATAAGTCTCACTTCCTTCCAATCTCCCCTTTGGGATTGATCTATCACTGCATGTGCTGCTCTGAACATTAGGGAATCTGGTCACGATAATGGCCTATCTGAGAAGACTTCAGCTGAATCCTTCACTTTCCCAAAAGGCTTTGGTGCTTGAAGTTGGCAGAGCTAGATTTTTCTGTGATTGCTGGCTCATCATTCTCCTCTGGTTTCCTCTGCTTCCCCCTGTGAAACAAATAATAGTTCCTCTCTGAACTAAAAAGAATGACAAGATACATCCTCAGAGTTTCTCTGCAAATACTGTTTGTTTCTTTAACTGTCAAAATAAGTCCACATGCCACAATGTTTTGTTTTTTCCAGACTGCCAGGTGAGAAACCTACACTAAGCAAATGTTTTTTTGAAGAAAATATATTATTCATGCCAAAAGTTATTGAAAACATTATGCCCATTTTGTGAGTACAAACCATTACAGTACAGTTCACCTTTTTCAGATGGAAAGAAAAAAATATGACCTGATTCCTTCACGTTGGAGGTTGGTGCTCTTATAATGGAAATGTTCTAGTATCTTACCTTCTTGTTTAGAAGTGATGGTGATAGATGGACGTTAGATCTCATCTGCATGCAGTACCATTTGGAAAACGTAACTAGGGAGAGAAACTTCTATCTTTTTCTTATGGACATTTTGCTTACAGAGCCTTATGTTAAGTCCTCAAAGGGCAGTGTATTGAATGATTGATTTAAATGTTTAATGGGGCAATATTATTTATTCTCCAGGCACATAGCGCTATTTTATAGCACAATCAAGTAACTGTGATACCTTAAGTTGCTATTAACATGCTGTATCGAGCATACATGACTTAAGCAAAAGTTTACTTTGCAAATAAACACCTTAAAATTTGGTTTCTGTCTCTTTAACAAGCTCCTGCTCTTTCCGATATCCTGCCATCAGCATGTCATCAAAACAAATCTCCATGAAGCCTTTACCAGCATTCTTAGGAGTCTTGCATAAGTAGTTGGAATGATAAGCTCAACTGATGCACAGTCCCACCACGTGTTTGCTAATTGCTGCTGCCGCTAGTCTGAAGGAGCTGAGTGACAGAGTTGTGTGTTGGGGTACTTTGTTGGGTGCAAGCTTGACTTGGAAACTGCAGCTCTGAGGAGGAACGGCGTGGAAAAGTGAGACCTTAGTTAGACCAAGCTGAGCATCCAAATTGGAGGTTTTACATGCATAATCCATTTGGGAAGTAAATTCTGGGTTGGTTCAGGCGTTGCTGGATGGAAATATCTACTATATGACTTGGGAATGCCATGGGTTACCCTAAAGTTAGCTGGAGAGGGACTGTTGGCCCAATGAGCATTAAGCAGAAGTTGATTGATGGATAGATTTTGGGAGTATTTTGCATTGTTCTCTTGCAGGTAAATAGCATGAAATTTTATTCATATAAATTTGCTTTTCACTTGGTTCTGTCTGACTGGATTCATGATTTTGAGCTGTTTGAACTTGAAACATTTGCTCACATGTGCAGATATGAGAATCCATGCTGTTTTCAAACCTTTGTTGTCTTCCCTTTCTTCACTCATTGTTTTTCGTCTTCTGTCATTGTCTTGATGGGTGGTGTAATTATTGAAGCCCCAGGGAGTCAGCTGGATTTTCAAAGTTTGTGTAAAGCCGGCAGGAAGCTGCCCACTAGTGGGGGGCAGAGCTGAAATATACACCACTGCTTGCTAACCTCATCAACCAGAGGAAAACACATGATAAGGAACAAACTTTAATGAACAACATTTTATTGTAGAAACACTGATTTTGAAAAATTATAAACACACACATACACCGAAAAACACTCACATAAATGGAACCTCACACAGCGAGGCGTGTGGACACACATTGTGGAAATGTAGCTGTCCGCCCCTGCACACAAACAGATAAAGTTGCCATTGCAGCGAGCTGCAGGCCGATAAATTTCTCCCAGCATTCCTTTATGGGTTGCGCTTTTTTATTTTGCTGCTGGGGTTTTATCTGGGGGCAGCAGTGGCTGCATCCACATATCCTGGCCCTGGCACAGTCAGGTCTTCACCCACAGTGCATCGGTTCTCACATGAGAAATTAGTTTTTTGATGAAACGTCCTGGCATTCTAAGTCCTGATGGAACATTACTGTGGCCTTGCCCGCAGTGATCTAATCCAGCTGGGCCCAGGCATTGCCTGATATACTGGTGTGCAAGCAGAAAGACCAAGAGATTGAAGGGTTTGAATAGGAGAGGTGTAGAGTCAAAGCAAGGGATTGAGCTGGAATTAATAGGACATACTCTCTGAGGAGAAACAGAGTTAGAGGATCTTCTATTAGAGATTACATTTTTGGCATGTGTATGTCTATATCTCACCCATCTTGCTGACAGATATTGTGCACATTATTTTGCATGATTGTAGGCTCGCTGAAGGGTCAATATGGCATGTTTGAGGGGGTGAGTAGACAGAATAAACATCGACAACAAATAAAATAAGTAGCAACACAAACGGCAGCAGTAGCTGCAGTGTTGTTCGAGTAAACTCACTACTGAGGAGCAGCCGGCACAGTGGCTTCAATGAAGGCATGTGGGTATGACTCATAGGTGGGCTATAATGACCACAGATGGCCATTAGCAAGGTGTGAGGTAAACAGGGAAGGCCCTGGGCCCCCAGTGTGGTGGAGGTGCTCACTGCTCAGTTATGACAGGCTCAAACTTGATATGGATCTAACGAGCCCCCTGGTAAATTGTGCTTGTAAGAGGAGCATATCCCCTCTGTACGTGCTGGAGGCAAGTCTAACATTGGGTTACTAGTGGCACGCTAATTTTACTTAACACACCCAACATAAACATTTGTCTTTCAATCTGATTTCTCAGATTGAATTGCCTCCATGTCAGCTTTGTCTTTATGTATTTTAAATAAAATGTGAATTTGACAAATGTCCTCAGTTAGTTTGTGTTTGAAGATTATTGAGAATTTCCGTAGGGTTCAAATTAAGTTTGTTCTTTGTCCTTTACTTAGACAAGTTGATATAACATGACGTATTTCTTAAGTCCTTTTGAACCAGTTTTTAAGGTGTTACATTGGCTGCATACATCTAGAGTATGCAGCAGCATTGTGTTGCCCATTATATGGTCAAAGTGAACTAAGATGACAACCTTCAACTTCTTTCAATTTATCTGTTGTTGCAGATAGATTAACCTAACTGCAAGAACCAGAGCTTGCAGTTATTGAAGCATTTTTCATTTTTTTTTATTTTTTTTTTCTTTATGTGTTGAGGGACCCATTGAGTGAAGTACTCGGAAATCTCAACTGTGCAGAGGCTCATCTCTGGCTGAGCAGCAGGCTTTGAAAGATTATTATCAAGAAAGGTACCAGAAGTGTATCTGTAGCTTGTATTTGAAGTAGTGGCTTTTGTGTGGGCGTCTGTAAATGTTTCCAGGTGTAAATAAATTACATAAAAAACATGTAGGCTGTAGTGGTTTTGACAAGAAAATGTAAAATATCAATATTTATATATATTTTATATATATATATATATATATATATATATATATATATATATATATATATATATATATATATATATATATATATATATATATATATATATATATATATATATATATATATATATATGTTTTTGCAGTTAAAGTCAATGATTTTGTTATGCTTCTTTAGAAATATTACCATCAAAGTTTGCAGTATATATAGTTTTTTTCATTGAACCCCTTCCAAAATCTACACAGAAGAAGAAAAAAAAAAGATATGAAGTAAAAATAGAAACCTCACAGATTGGACACAAAGACAATTTTGTTCTTTAAAAAACTTAAAAAGCTTTGTTTTTATTTTAGTCGCAGTATCAATCACAGACTGCAAATTCACATCAGTAATTCTTAGGCAACAGTGTGGTAGAAGTAAGAAATACTGCCACCTGCTGGTGGGAGTTATCAGTCACTAAAACCTATTGCTTCTGACTGGTTTGGTAGAAAGTATGCAGTAAAGTCATAATTATGCATTTGCATGGAAAAAATGCTGGGAATTGTTGACTTGCGTGATTTCCGTGATCAATGTATGTATTTCATACCTCATTGGTAACACCTTTATTGCCTTTTATTTTATATTATTTATGATATTTCACAGCAATATTTAGTATTCTAATTGCAAAACAGCAAAACAAGGAGGTTTCTGTTTTTCAGTTTCATTGCTATTGTGGGTAGAGCTACTGTTATTCCTTTAGGTTTTTAAAAATATGTTTATTTTTGTTTTTCCTTCCCTCATCTGCTTCACTATTCCATTTTTGTGGTTCTGAAAATGAAACATAAATCCTTTCCAATATTTTTCTGAAACATGGTATTTTAAATTAAGTCATTCTTAAATCACATCCCCCATGACTTTGAACATTGTTATTTGCATTGCTAGAAAAAATAAACAATTGCAAAAATGTATTGCTTAGCATAATCTCAAAATAGTTATTAATCTGATGGCACTTCTGTATTGTATGCGTTGGTTGTTACTTATGTTTGTGTTTCCACACAATCATATATAGCAACAAATATGGTAAAATCAATGCACTTATTTTTAAGACAGTAGTCTTGGAAATAATGCAAACATTACTTCAACATATTTCATGTGTGGTTAACAATAGATTTTCTTGTCTGCAACTGTACAAAAGTGTTTGAATGTATTGCCTTTTTTGTATTTAAATTGTCAATATATAATTTATTTCTCTAATGATTTGATAATTTAAAAACATTTGTTTTGTTCAAAATTATATATAAACACTAGTACATGCATTAATTTCTTTTAGGACTACTGCATAGCATTGCTGCAATTCTACACCAAAGAAGACAACTGGTATAGAATAACCAGTGATTTAGTTAGATGCATATGTCATTTATATGAATAATAAACCATTTTGGCCCTAGAACTGACCCTTGAGGTACACCACATGTAATATTCATGATTTTGGATTTGTATTGGTTTCTTTGTTTTGCAGGGCCTGCACACTGAAACACTTCATGAAAAATTAAGTGACCACAGGGCTCTTTGAGGGCGCCACTGACAAAATCAGGCTCTAGATAAACGTATGCAACAAATATCTTGACCTTGAGCTCATACCACGAATCATGTCAACACATGTAAAGTTTCTTGTGAACAAACACAGTTGCATCTATTTCCTCAAATAAAATTAAATATAATGGTATATTTTGAAAGACTTTAACTCAGAGTATAAAGAATACAAGTAATGGTTGAATTTTTATTGACCAAGTTAAACAGGAATATGGGCAAACCATAAGTGTTTAAGTAACTCTGAGTTCTGCAGGGAACAACGTAATGGAAGTTCTAGTTTGAGGAAAGAACAGAACAAGAGCACATGACTTTGCCTTTAGCAATTTTCTCTTGTTATGATTTAACATTCTTAATGACCTTCCTTCTCAGGCCACTATCAACCAAACCCAACACCCTGCACCCTCCTTCTCCTCCACTTCTTCCTAGTCTTTTTTTAAATATCACCTTGTACAAGGAGACTGTTTCAATGGGTTTTTTTTTGTTGTTTTTTTTTCAGATCTCTTATGGTCTCAGTGGGGCTCTTATCCCCTGGGAGAAAAGAGAACAACTACAGATAGCTATAAAGCTTTATCCACCAGAGAGGAGTGGTTAAGGCACTAGACAGTACCTCTGCTGTATTCAACATGTCTCTTAATCTCAACTCACTCATTTACAGATACCTTTTCTTTTCTGTTTTGCCGGTTTTCTGGAGAAACACAGCTGAGAATATTGGGTGGAAAAGTTGTAGACTTGTTGCAGTTGCTGTGTGACAGTACTAATCATCTCCTGTCTACCTGCTGGTATCTGCTGCCACTATGTCAACAACCGTAAGCATAATTGGCACTTTCTGTCTGCTTGGGTCACATGACCTCAGTGATCCCATAACTCACACACACACATTGGAATACAACCTAAAACTGTGAACCCCACTCTGTTTCCTGCCAAATACAATGTGCATCTATGAATTATTAATAGACCTGTGAGGGATCTGGCTAGAAAGTGAAATGTTACAAGTCCTGCAGATTGTCGAACAGCATAGGTTGCTCCCCTTTTGTAATCTTTTACCATTTTTTAAAATCAAAATTAAGGTTTTCTGGTAAGCATGTTTTCTTGTGGCAACAATAGCAGCCTACTTTCAGCCTGCTGACTTGCAGTGCACAGCAACATGCCAAAGAGAGGCAGCCTGGCAGTCCGCAATGCTGTTTTGTCAAAGCAATTTTCTGAAGACTAAAATTATGTTGTAGGTTTTCTAATCATTTGGATAACAGTAGAACTAAAAGAAATAAATGTAAAGAAAATGTAGAAAAAAAATCTGAATGTTGCTACAGATCTATAATTAACAAATCAATATAGAGGTTAAATCACTGAGACTTATCCTTAGCACAAACAGCAGCACTTTCATTAAAAACACAAAGACAAAACTGTGCATATTTTGCTGGTTCATTACCATACTCAAATATCATTATTGTTTGCACTTTCTAACTCTTATTTGAAGTCTTTTTACGTAAATGTGGCTCTGGCTGCATGTAGCTGCTGTAAAAAGTCCTACAAACTAAAATAGTTTCAAAAAGTGGTGGTTTTCTCACTAAACTCATTTTCAAATTGACATTTACCAGCTAACTCATGGAACTATCAGTGATAGTAAAAATTACAATTCTGAAGATGCAATTAGTTTTTAAGGTTTGTTTACAATTGTTCGTTCAGTAATTGGAATTTATCATGTTGCGTTAAATCATTATTCTTAGTACATTTTCACAATAACGTAAAAGTCCAGAATTCCCCTCACATTCTGTTTGAAACCATCCATTAGGTTTACAAACCATCCGTGGCATGGCTGGAGAAATCAGTTCTTTCATCGTTTGTGATTCCTGCATGTATTTCTAAACATCTCATTGGTACTGTGAGTCATCTTCCTCCAACAGCAACTTCCGCACTGAAGAGTGTTGATAGCCATACTTTTATGCTTTTAAGTGTGGTCTGTCCTCTGAATAGACCACAATTTTTGAGCATCTGTTGGGCTGTTTAAGATGAACATTTTTTAGTTTTGGCCAGTATCTAATTTGTGTCAAACTTCAATTTAAATAAATTGAAACAAATGATTAAGTAAATGTTTGTTTACTGTAGTCTTTTTCGCCTGTAACATTCTAGATATTGCTCAAAGATAGTGTGAAAAATAGACATTATAGTTCTTATAATCACTGTGCTTTTTAGTACTTTTGCTTTCAAATGTTGCTTGGATTTATACAGGAGGGAAAACAATGTTATTAAGAGTCCGAAAAAAAATAATGAATTATCTTGAATGTGAAAAGATCTTGGGCAAATTGAGTATTGACCACAGGGTTACTTTGTCTGACAATTGCACATGCTCACTCTCATGGTTGTTTTTTGTAGTGAATTTCTATAAAGAAACAAAAACATGTTTACTACTTACTTACTAGTCTGCGGTATGGACTAAACCACTGTTCTTCATGCAGATTCAAACATATTTTTGTGCTTCATCTTTTCTCCTGAAGCTGAAAACTTCAGGAGAAAAAATGTCCTACAAATCAAACGCGTTTTCCAACTTTTTAGACTTTGAAATTTTCTACCCTGTCCTTTGTTGTTAGTCAAAACAAGAGTGATCTCAGAGGAACTGCCATGGGGTCTGGGCGTCCTTTGCGGTCCTTTATGGTGCATCAGGCCCGTGATGCTGCAGCTTTGCTCAGCTCAGCAGGTATCGGATAGTGCTGGATGCCAGGCAGACATAAACGCAAAAACCCGTGGCATGGCTGGAGAAAATGAATTGCATAAAAACAACACAATCTGACTGCAAATGAGCACAGGAGTAGACAGGCAGGCAGAGAGTGGCGGGGCCAGGGTAAGGAAGGAAGCCAACAGGCCTCAAACCAGACGCTCTGATTCAACATCTCCAATCATTCACGCTGCCTTAAGCCACAGCAGCAGTATTATAGGATCCATCAGAATTTTTTCTTCTTCTTCATTGAATCACTCTGAGACTGACAGCTATCTACATCTACTGACACCCAGGGTAGTAGAAGACTGCAGCGATCGAAGGGGGGTGCCAGGCTAATTGACTGTCTTCCAGCTGGTTGATGGCTGGCAGCGGAAGAAATCTGAGGCTACTAGCTCACCAACATTTTTTTTTTCCTTTTCACTGCCTGGAAGTCATGAGGAGTGAAATATTTTGGTTGAGATTTGTGTGTACTCTGCCGGCCAATTCTCTCTTTGTCTTCTACATAAACTTTTGACTGTGGATGTGTGCGTCACTATCACTACCACCCTGGTTGTTGAGATTTTTTGTTTTGTTTTTATTATGAAAACTTTCTCCACGCTCCAAATGCAGAAAATTAGATGGAGCTGAGGGGGGTACAGTAAATAAAGCATTTCAGAGGGTGAATTACTAAACAAATAAAGATGTATACCTGCAGCAAAACAGCAGGACCTCACAGTCTTTTCACAGCAGTGGAATCAGCCATGGATTAAATTATGTGTTCCAATTATTTGCTCTGGCCCACAACATTGCACATGGACTTCTCTGTTTTCTTTGTTGTTGTTTTTTTATTTTTTTTATTTTTTTTCCCATTTTTGTAGATACCGCAGAAGCCTATACATCCAAGAAGTTTTGGAACAATTATCCATGGAGACAAAGAAAAAAAAAGGAATACAGCTAACCAAGTTCTTTCCAAAATAAATATTGGTTAATGTTAAACCAGTAAACTATTCTCATAGCTGAAAACATTCTTTACACGTTTGCATATTTTAGGCTTGACTTGGACTTATGCTCTATAGATCTGTGTCTTGATGTGGATTCATGATCTAAGTTTATTACGTTTTTATCTTCAGTGAATGCAAGATGACATGTGACGGACTGCAGCATGTTTTACAGTAAAAGGGCATATTTAATCATTAGCCAATGACATTCATAGATTGTGACCCATTAATACCTCACAAGAATCTGCTCATTTTTGTGCAGCTTCACAATAACGTCTTTCTAAATGAATGCTATATTGAATGACATTGGATCACTTCAGAAAAAGATAAATGTAAGTTATCTCTGACATATTTTTTTCTGTTAAGCTGGCTGAGTCATTACAAGGGCTTGTCCGGCTGGAAATATAAAATCATCTGGTTGTGTTTACATTATTCTACTATATTACTGTCATGTGACTTATGTATCCTGTTATTTTTATCCCAGATTACACCATCTTTACTGGTTAGAATTGAAAACAAAGGTTTTAAATGTGGATTTAGAAAACATTTTTTCTATTATCGTTCAAAGTTCTCCAGCTCACAGTGAGACGAAGAAATCCTTCCAAACCCCATTTAGCGACTCTACATATTTAAGATGATATATTTGAGTCTATTTGAGTGAATAAGCTTCTTACTATGTCATCTAGTTCTGCAGAGGCCATAAAAGAAGCTACTCATTTGACTTACTTGAGAAAAAAAAAAACATATATATATATATATATATATATATATATATATATATATATATATATATATATATAAGATTCAGGACAGTGGCCCATTAGGAGTCACAATGGACACCAAAACTCTAGAGATCCTTTGTCCTCTCTTATGCTCTCTCTTCTCTTTAGAAGGACTTCAGAAGAGCAACAGTCTATAGTATCACAAATCCTCTTCTTTAATTAAAGTGCTTATCCTCTGATGTACATCGGACCAACCTGGTGTTGTGTAGAACCAACCTGGTGTTGTGTAGAACCAACCTGGTTCTACCTCGCACTGATATGACACAGTTCCAGTTCCAGTTGCAGCAGAGAAAAGTAAAAGCACCACATTTATGTTTGTGATATTAGGAGCTCACTTGGAATGTAGATTGCTTATAAAGGTTGGATAATTGGTGACATCAACATCTTAGCTGCAGTTCTCTGGCAATAGAAATTGAGAATTGTAAGGTTGGAGTTTTCTATTTTGTGTGTTTTGCTTGAGGCAAAATTAATCAATTAATGCAGGCATGGAGCATTTGAGAAAAAAAAATGCACTGCAGTAGTAATATTGCTGTTTTTCTAAAAATAAAAATCTGATCGTCCTATTTTGAGTATTTTTTCTAGTGTTTTTGTTTGTGTGTTTTGTTTTTTTTCAGGCTGAATTTTAAACCAAATGTATTGAATTTGGGTATTGAAGAAATAGCACACACACTTCACAATTTAAATGGTCTCTTGAGTATTGCTGATAAACAAAATCTGATTCAAAGCTAATACCCATTTCAATTTGCAGCAGATACACAATGTGTGCATCAAAGTCGTCATATTGATTAAATGTAAGCTGCCTGAATGAGGGAAAAAAATGGCATCCATCGAGCCCATTCAGAGAGGGCTGCATCTGGAATTGATTTTGCAAGAAGATACAGTTTTTTTCAGCATGGCCTAACGCTGGAATCTTTCAGGCCAATTATTACTTTTGATTCAACTATGACCATGGAAGATCAAATGTTGGGATGAGAGCTTGATGAACCATGAAAATATCACAGTCAACTCTCAGACCAGGCACCTGCAGCTGGGGGTACAAATCTGAGGAGAAAGAAGCTCCTGTGGTTATGCAGCAAGGACACTTAACGGTAACAAAAAAATGAAATAAATAAATAATAATAATAAACAAGGTGTTCACTGGTAAATTTGAGCAGGCAGTCTGATTTTCTTCTTGTAGGGGAAAAAATATGATAGACATACAGACAGACAGACAGACAGACAGACAGACAGACAGACAGACAGACAGACAGACAGACAGACAGACAGACAGACAGACAGATAGATAGATAGATAGATAGATAGATAGATAGATAGATAGATAGATAGAAGTCGTGTTGGCTCCACAGCTCTAGTTCAACCTCGCATTGACAAGCTGTCCACATCTCTCTGTAATTTAAGGACTTTACCCCAGAGAGCAGCTCTGAGTTATAACATTTCTCTTGACCCATTCTTCTTTATTCCCTCTTTTAATCCTCTACCTGTTTTCTTCTTCTCTATGCTTTTATTTTCATAATCATCTTACCTTTTTTGTCTGATTGATTGGATCATGCACTAATAGTAGTTGCTTCTTAATCATTGGCATTTGAATGCTTTAAATGAATGAAATCTAGATTTCAGCTTTATTGTTATTTATTTTCATAATTATTGAAAAAAAAAATATTGATTAGGCTCAAATTTATTTTGGAAGTCATGTATTTTAAAAATTGCTTACATTTTAAGCCACATACGGGTAGAAAATATTGCATAACTGTATATTTTTCAATTATCCCTATCAACACTATAAAGGTACTAGTCATAGTAGAAGTACCACTAATATTACTATTTTTTAGTTATTTATATAATATGTGAAAGACAATGTATAAAAAACAGTTTTGGTCTTTAAAGTCCAAATAATTATGGATTTTCACACTTATGTTTTTTTGTGCTTTTTACCAAGTATAAAACCATATGCAACCAATTAGCTCAGGGACATGATTAGGTTTCCTCCCCAAGACCAGCTGTTTTCTCTCTAATTGCATTAAATCAAAAGTAACATTCCTCTTGCCACTTCGAAAGCAATTTACTCCAACTCCTCTTTTATCCCAGTAAATGACAACGTAATTGTGTGCCTGCTCAAAAGACAGATGCTTGTAAAGCAGAACCAGAAGAGCTCATCAAGAATTTAAACGAATGATGCACAGTTTAGAACGAGCAAGATAAGATGTGTTTCACCTGTCTCGTCAATGTTGACATTTCCATCAGCGAGTAATAAATTAGAACCAGTTATTTTGGTTGCTAATTCTACAGCTTAGCACCCACCCTCCTGCCCCTCCGTCAGTAAAGCTTCACTACATGAACCTGCCACATCGGCTTCACATGTTCATACAAGTCATCCTCTAGAGGTACACTCTGGTATTCCTACCCCACTGTGAGGAACAACAACCTTCATCATGTTCGGTTTAATCACTTAATCTTAGCTTTAATACAGAAGTAAACAAATAAAAGCACATCCAAGTAAATGAACAGTTAGGTTCGTTGTGTAATAGCTCGTAAATCTTTCAGAGTTTGTAATGAGGTTCTTACTCCTCTGGGCTCAGCAGCAAGAAATCTGCACTTCACACACGAGTGAGAGCGCCATGCGAGAAGACTCCCACTCTAAATATACCACTGAGAGACTTGGGGGGGAAATTGGATTGTTTGTTTGGGGAAGTTGTGTTAATCCATGCAAGGATCTCACATTCATTTTTGACACCTCAAGAAAACTGCTAGGGAAAAACCTGAGCCATATGTCGCACAACTGTTTTATTCTTGAGACGGCTATTGAGTGTCAGGAGATTCTGCTGTGAAATGCATCTGCAGATTTTAGGCATTAGATACAGTAGCTAAAAGTAAGATGGCACTGGGATCTGTTTGGCTGTTTCCAGGCAACAAGAAAACCACAGCATCTACTTTCCTCTCCTTTCTTCACTTCCACCAACTCTTTTTCCTCTTTCTGCTCCAGGGAACACCCAGTGTTACTTTTCTGAAATTAAACCTTTGCAAAAAAATAATATACTTTTTGTCCCTGATTTATTCAGACTTTGCACAGCATTAGGACAGGGGTACCCAGCTCTTGTGAAAGAGTGTGTGCTAGTTTCTGATGTGCAAAACAAGCCAGAGATGTGTTATGTGAGGGTGGATTACCTCAAGATGAATATAGTCAGAGGACAATGGGGCATAGGTGGCCTTTGATATCAAGGCACAACTCCACCGCCACTGAGCTAAATCAGATATGCATCTAGAGTTCAGAACAAGAGCACATGTTGTCAGATGCACAAGTGACATATTTACACCCACACATTAAGACTCTCTTTGTTCTTTGTTTTTCAGTGACATTGAACCAGATTCCTTCCTTTCGATCTTTTATACCTTTTTTTTATTCTAATTATGTTTCTTCCCACCAGTCTTCAATTTAGAATCATTTCCAGGCATTAGATTTACATAACCTTCATTTATCCAGTGATGTCTGGCATTCTGCGCTGATGCTTTGAAATCGAGTTGCCACAGAAACACTGTGAGATGTCTCCTCCAAGAAACGACTGTAAGAAAAAAATGAAAATGACAAGAACAAAAAAGAGAACATTTTTAAGACAGAAGCCGCAGCAATTGTTCTTAACCTTGTGACTAATTCCTTTGACCTATTAAAATATAAGCAAACAATATCTATCAATTGTACAAATAATTTAATTGACAAAAAAACATATGAAATAATTTGACATCACTTCATTCAATGTAGCATATTGCATTATTAACTTAGCTCTCAGTCATATCCACCAAAGTCAATGACTGAACCAAAGAGAACTTTAATCTTTGGAACTGGTCTAAAGGAGACTTGTTGTCCAGGTTAACCAATGAAGCGTTTAGGTGCTGCGTTTAGGTGCTGTTGATCAACCACTGTTTCAATTTATTTTTACAATTCACTGCAGAAATTCAACAATAATTAATATTAACAAGACAAACTCTATAACACTGCAAAAACACACAATCTTACCAAGTAAATTTGGTTTAGTTTCCAGTCCAAATATCTTAGTACACCTCAAATAGGAACTAAACTAAACCTTACTTATAAATTATTTTTCAGCAAAATATACAAGCATGTTGTAAGTCAATTATTCTTCAATATTGTTAAAAAAGTGCTTGTTCTATCAAAGATTATTTTACTTGTAACATGGGGGAATGTTGGAGGTTGTCTGAAGTTGTCTGGCAATGGTAGAAGTACTTTCTCATCAATACTAACAAATAAAACAAACTCATAAATCTTTCTGAAAAGTTTCTTGTCAGTTAGGATTGTCTTAATTCAACTGTACCAAGATATTAGCACTAGAAATTAGACTATAATTACGTGGCAATATTTTGTGTTTTTGCAGTGAAGACTTTAACAGTTATTGACCTAAAACAAAATTTGAGAATTAAAACAAACATGTATGCAAACAGCTCTTGTGATTAATGCTTTTTGTTCTGGCTGTGACAAGCTTAAATATTGACTCCTTCCTTTAAATACAATCAGGATTTCCCATTTAAATGGGTCCAATCAGTGAATGTGGGTAAATTCAGAACTAGATGGCACCAGTTGACACACTTTTAGCAGGTAGCAATTTGAGACATTGTGACATGATACAACCCCAATATTCCTTTGATTATTTTCCCACTGCCTTGATAAAAAAAAATAATGTGACATAAGTGACATCTGCTCCCTCCTACAAAGACAAAAACAAAAAACTAATTTCTCCTGCACTCCGTTGTCTTTTTAAGCAGTGAGGCAGCACAGGACAGCTTCTCACCGCAGCTTATGGTTCCACGTGATGGATATAGCCTACAGGTGACAATTCATTCTGACACATCCGGTGACAAAGTCGTGCTTTATAGTGACCGACAGACTACCTGCAGCCCGGCCTCTGCAGATGAATCCTGATATCTGCTGCATAGTGAAAATCACTTGTGCCACATGCCAGGAATTTCTCACAGGGACACTGTTGAGAAGTGCTAGCCTGAAAAGATAAACTGGAGACTATCTAAAAATATCCCATATCCCGGCTTAGATTTGATCTAATCTGTGTGCCTTGTGGGCAGAGGTAGTAATTAGTAAAGATAGAATTACTGGGCCAGTTGTTAATTATAACTGCTGAGCAGTGCTGTGAACCTGCGTGTGTGTGTGTGTGTGTGTGTGTGTGCATGGTTGCGTGTGTAAAGTTGGGTTATGTGGTGGCGTATGCAGGCTAGTTGTACGTACATTAAGACTGTGTCTCACTCACACACTCACACACACACACACAACATACAGTAATACCTCCTCACCCTTTACTGGATTTCTGGATTGTGATCAAAAGGAACAGAGCGCAGTCTGCTAAAAAATTAAAGGAGGTAACGAGCAAGTCTATGTTGTAAAATTCCCTGTATTGTATATCCCATGACCTTGTTTTTCCCAGAAAACATTCGTTCAAGAAGATAACCCTGAAGGCAGGGAAAGGGTATGGAGGGGGATGAACATCAAACCCTTGTCTACTTTTCAATTGTTTTGTCTCTCTGTTACATGTGAACTGCATTCGCTGGCAAACCATCAATTATTAGAAGGCACAACGAAACCTGAGAATGAAAGATAAGCTAAGACTCCTTGTATAAGTACTTCATCCACTGAGATATAGAATATAACTTCAAAGCTAATTGTTTTTTTCCCCAGTCTTTGCTGTCCTTCTTATTCTTTTCATGAAGTACACGCAGGAAGCAGAGAAGTGGAAACCTTCCTTTTTCCTTTCACTCCTAATAAATTCTGCCGCTTTTATCCCTTGTCCTAATTTAAAGGCAAATTAAAATTCATTGGATTTCAACATGTTCATTAGGCTACGAAGGTGAGCGTTGTGTGGGAGTATGTAGTGCTTTAAAGGTACGTCTCTCTCTGTATAAAATGAATGACAAATAGAAAGCAGAGCGGGAGGCAAAGAACTAGTGGTGGTGTTTTAATTGCAAAATAATTAATTTACCCTGAAGAAACTAATACACTTACAGTAAACCACCAGTATGTTTTTATGTTGATTCCATTTAGATATCACACATACATACCAAACAGAAATCCCAATAAGTCCTCCTGTGGTTTTATAAAATGTTTGTGCTTCATCCTAAAAGACCTTTGTGCACCACTGCTATCACAGGTAGCAGGCGCTATTACATGTTAAAGCTGCACTTTCCCTCCAGTTCACAATTACACTCTACGTTGTGCTGGTCTGCGATATAAAATCCTAACAAAGCTCATTTTTTGTTACAATCTTCTCATAGATAGTCAGGACAGGGCAGTAACCCAGCTTTATGTTTGTGCATTAAATGCATTCTTTTCAGAGTGCAAGTTGATTTTTAAAGAATAGAAAAGAATATTATTATTATTATTATTATTATTATTATTATTATTATTATTATTATTATTATTATTATTATTATTATTATTATTATTAAGTGTCGAATATTATGAGTGTATAACATAGAAAGAAATCACAGATGTATCTCCCTTTGCACACTTTAACTTTGCTTCCAATTAAAAACAAAAAGCAAAAAAAAAAAAACCAAAAAACAAAACATAATAGGTCAGGGTGAAAAATAGCAAATTAGTTAACTTATGGAAATGAACCATCAAAGGGTGATAATACATTATATGAACATTGTCGTTGATAGAGGCTACTCCTAAATTACCCTTATTATAGATAATGATTCTTTGCATGAACAAATAACTAATGGGGGTTGATTTTTTTTTTTTTTTTTAAGTAGCCTACTCTTAACAGTCAGTGTCATTGTGATGTATTTTTCTGATGTTCAAACAAATGTACTTTCAGCCAAGGCCATTGTATTTTAAATAAACTTGAGGACTCATGCATAGTATGAACTAAGCTGGAACATAAAATGGCTTATTAGCTGGGAACACATGTCTCAGTTATTAATTTATGTATTTAGTAAATGTTATTACATATGGATGGGATTTTTGTGGTAAACTACTGTGGTAAAGCTATTTTAATACCCCTGATGAGCATACAGTTGTTGAGTTTTTTATGGTATATTTTCATTTCTCATGAAAAGCTTTCATTGCTTTTGTTTCACATGCTAGTATTAGGTAGTACAGTTTATCCTCATTATTTTGATTATGTTTCGATTAAACTGCCATATCTCATGAAATACTAATTTGGTGAAATGTGTCTTGGAATAGTTATACAACAGGTTTTGGTGTGTATGTCACCAGAAATTCCCACATGTCACAGGGAAATATTTCCAATTACTGCTCTAGTGGTAACTCGATTTATTTTCAAAATTTTGTTTATTAGCCCTAAGAAATTAACATTTCTTCAAACTCTAGACAGTGGTAGACAAACTTGTAGTGTTCTGTCACTTTTGACAGTCAGTGTGTCCTGGTAGGTGAGGATGCTTCACATTGTTGGCACAGGTGCCTACAGAAAAAAAAAATGGTCTACTGATAATCTTGTCAGTCTTATATACCAATAATTTTAGGGATGCAACTTCAAGTGAATATAGGACATGACTTGGTGATTCATTTATTTGACATTTAAATGGTTAGCAAATTAGTTTGTGCCATTGTGTTCTCTTATGTCTACCTTGTAATGTTCATAATATGCAACCTTTGAATATTCATCCTTCATTCCTACCACCTTCAGTCATGGGAGCATAGTAAAACTACTGATATTCTGTTTTGGCTTTTGGCTTGGAAAACATGCTTAAAACAATGCTCTTTTCACAGTGACTTCTTTAGAAGTCCTGGGGGGTAAGAGGGGGGTAAAAATGTCACACCGCTTAACTTTTAGGAATTATCCCTTAAGAATTATGTATCAGTGTCACAACACTGAAACCAAAAAGACAACAGAAATAGACCTATTCATGCTATCAGGAGATGACACTGGAGCTTACAAAGGTGTCCTGTTCCGAATGATATGTTCTTGATTCCTTGCCAGAGAAAGTAAGACTGGCTTCAGTTCTGCTATTAATTCCGTCTTACAAGCATTTTACCTTCTTATTTTGCTGCAGTGAAGACAATGAGGAAGAGAGCAGGAAATAGACAGAAGGAGGTGAACAGAGAAAACAGAGTTCGCCGGGTCTTGGCCTGCAGTGGATACTGGATCAGCAGTGTATGTGTGTGTGAAGGTTAGGTGCATTTGAATAAGTGCATGTTTGTGTGTGTTGGGACTCGGGGGTTGATGGGAAAAATCAAGGACAGCCGCTTGTGCCTTCCCTAACTCTGTTAGGCCAGACTGGCATTTTAATAAGGGCTGGTGAATACCACTGCTTCATCCCCCAGGGAAGCTAAACACACACATCCACACGACTTATGCCACATGCGTACAAATTATCCAGAGCAAGGTAGAGCCACACATCACTCGTAGGTAGGTGTGTATAAATGTCACAATAATGGTGAGAATACATATATTCTCACCATTATATATATATATATATATATATATATATATATATATATATATATATATATATATATATATATATATATATATATATATATATATATATATATATATATATATATATGAGGGAGAATTTACTCTCATAAAGCAATAATTTTTTGGGGGATTTTACTTTTTTGCAAAATCACTCATAGATTGTGTGTTTATATAATTTTACATAAAATCAGGCAGTAAATTTGTTCTGAACACACTAATCCAACTGTGAATATGTTGTTTGAGACGTCGTCGTTCGGGGAAGTTTTTGTTCAACAAGGACAAGTAAAGTGGTCAGAGTTGATGGCAAATGTTTGGGGCTGCAAAAGACTTTAGAGAGGGGAAATTTATGTTTTAAGATGGCCAAATTCAAGTCGAGACCAAAATCTAATTTAGAATCTGTAAAAAGATGTGAAGATTGCTCTTCACAGATACATTCCAGCCAATCAGACTGAGCTTGAGCTCATTTCTTTGCAAAGCTATATAACAGTGTAAAACAAGAGTTTCAACTGTGATTATTTTAGCAGTTTCCTTTTTACATTTAATAAAAAAAATTAGACTAACAGTTTTAATATACCCATCTCTTTACTGGTGTATTATCATCTGAACAAAGTACTCTGCGGACATGAAATGTGAACAAAAGCAACCTTTCAAACTCTGACATGTCAGGCATGGAAACAACTGTCAGTGGGAATTGGGATAGGACAAGTCTGCAGTGGAAAAAAAGACAAAAACACAGCTCACAGCTTATATCTGTGGCTGCTATGTTATAATTCCCCATGCAGATTCATTTCTTGAGGCTCATCTGTGGAGTCTAACATGGATATATGAATGTTGGCTCATATTGACCGGTGCAGATGAAATCAGAGTCATACATAATGTTCACACATAGCATGCCTGCTTCTGATATTGATCGGAAACGGTGAAAGAGGAGAGGATACTGGCTCGCCGTGATGCGTTCATTGGATTTCTGCTTTCACACTCCCTTACCCTGTGCAACATCCTGTGTCAAAACTTGTGTAAAGCCTTTCCGTGTGGAAGGTAAGACAGTTGTAACATACTCCTCTCCCTCTCCCTCTGAAACATGTACTTGTCATCAGCTATGCTTAACATTTTCATACAGCACATTCTTTTTTAATGGCTTTAAAAACATGAGCAGCAAGCTGGATACACAGTGATTTGACAGGAGCTACTTGAAAATGCAGTTTTGAGCTAATAGGTTGACCTTTTAAGATGACAAGTGTGTAATGTGATTGTGTTCAAATGACTGTGTTTTGATTTCTTTGAGATTCATTTTTACGCAGCAGGGAAAGAAACTCATGAGCGGGATCAAAATGGTTGTGATACCACTCGGCCTTTTAAGCAACAGAGAAAAAAAAACAACACATCAAGTCCCCACTGAAGATTAAATCCACTGGGATTAGCTTTGCTTTTATCTTTGTTTCGTTATTTCTTCTGAGTATTCTCTCTAATTTTTGATTGTTCAAGAAAGGTTAAACCTAATCTCCGTACAAAAGGGAAAAAAATGAAGATCTTATCTTTGCTTTTTGCATGTGATGTGATCCTGTTCCTCAGACTATATGACCTTCAAAGTTCACTGGTGCAGTTCACAGTTGGGAAAGAAAGCTCCTCTAGGTCTTAGGCAAGGTTCTCAGCAAAAAAAAATATTGCCTCAAAAGACAGAATTTGAGCATCTTCAGCCCCTTCTTATAGTCTCTACCCAATCAGAGTGTTGTTTGGCTGCAGCCAAGTTGGGTTTATCTTCATTGCAATCTGTTCCTCACTATTGTGGGTGAGAAAATGGGCAGAAATATGAAAAACCTGGGCTGGCTGTGAGTGCGAAGGAGCTGTGGTCAGCACTCAGATGATGTCATATTTAGCAACTTTCATCAATGGAGAACCTCATGGTTTTGGTTCTGATGGACTCAAATTAACCCATATATATATATATATATATATATATATATATATATATATATATATATATATATATATATATATATATATATATTTATTTTTTCTTAAAGACAAACAATCGAAAGTGTCAAGTAGTCAAGGTCAAAAACCTAAAAGGACGCTGCATCTTATCCTCTGTCTGGCTGTGATCATGGATGGTTCAAATGATTTAATTTTGTCTTAAAAATTCCATTGTAGCCTCAAACATAAAAAAAAAAACAAAATCTGATTAGCTTATTAGTTTTCTTTAGGCACAAGTCTGTTTTGTGGAACTATGTTTTTTTTTTAGCAAGTGCAACGTTAACCAGACTGCACTATTTCTCACTCCTTCAACGCGTGCCTGTTCTTCAGAGACACGTGCCGCTTGTCGGGCTGTGAAAATGGTCATGCCACTCCAAAAGTTGACGCATGTCCTCCTGGCGCTACTCATAATTACACTGAGCAGCTCTGTAGTGACGTAAATCACGGGCCAATCAACAAATGCAGTCTGCTGTCAATCAAATCACTTGCACACAATATGCAGCTTGGTTTGGCTTGTACTAACTCTGAGGTTGTTTTCAAAAAATGAGTCTATATCTGCTAATGGAGACAAATCTGGCCAGACCTGACTGGGAAGGAGCATGTTAAAGCCACACCTGTGGAGAAAAGAGTTTTGATGTGTTGTTTATAAGTGTTTCTGGAAAGATGTGGAAGAAGGGCATCAAGATGTATTTGGATGCATTTGGGTAAAAAAGTCAGTCATGTACATTTCTCATATGCTTCATTCAAGAAAAATATATAAAGTATCTATCCACGTAATAGTATCTACTACATTCCTTGCTATGGACTGGCAACCTGTCCAGGATGTACCCTGCCTGCTGCTCAATGACCGCTGGAGATAGGCACCGATTACTTATATATCTGTGCACAACCCCAACACATATACGCCCTAGCTAGTTCTCTTTACATTATTGGAATTGCCCAATGGGCATTGACAGCAGGAGTTTAATGAATTAAAGTGAACGTAGCTGACTCAGTTCAATCGATAACAGGTCCCCAGTGGAGCCCTGCGCTCTGAACTCTAGAGACAGCCAGGAAGGTGGGCTGGAAAGACAAAGACAGTGTCACAAAGAGAGCAAGAGAGGAAAATAAAAGAGAGAGTGAAAAAGAGTACACAAAGGAGAAAAAGAGAAGGGACGAACCCTCAAGAGACATGATGTAAAGGGAACGAACTGGGGATGGAGCTGAATGCAAAAATGGATGGAGATGTAGAACAAAAACCGATGAAAGGGTTAAACGTTATGCAGTTCCTTGCGTCACATTCATGGCTCCTGAGGCTTTTCCTCAGGAGGGGTGGTTTGTAATATATCTTTTAAGATCCTTTGAGATCTGCGCTTGATTTATCTCTTTTTTTATATATATATTTTCCCATCCCAACAACAGCATGTTTGTGCTTTACTGCTCAACAAACAAACTGGGACTTTATCACACATGTGGCCTCATTCAGTCCAGCATACATGGAAGCAACATTCGTCTTGCGCTTTGTTGCAGTGCTGGAGTCATAACTACCAAGGTCTTTCGAGCATTAAATACTTGACGCCATAGTGCTTTGTTCCAACAGGTGGTCTGAGTTGAACAAAACAAAGGGAACGGACAATTTTTGTTTTGCTTGAGAAAGAAATTTTACACGTTTTGACCTGGAAAAGGATTGTATGAGATAAAGTGTAAACCTACAAGGATCAGAGCATGCTGCTTTATGTCAACGATTCTAATCCTCCGCCATGAAATGGATTTAGCTTGTTATATGAGATGTATATCACAGATTCAGGGCACAGTGGCAGTCTTTATGAGGGTTTAGATGAAACATGTTACATATTTTAAATGCAGCTCAATAGGACAATGTTTTTGGAGAAACCCAAGGTAAATACCATTTCTTGATATCGCCACAATAACAGAAGAAAACTTATTTCCATCACTTTTACTTATTTCCTTTCCTCCTGTGCGACTTCACTTGGAGTTTTAACTTTAAAATACTTAACATACCTCTTTGAACAGAAGGTTTTATTCAGGAGCATTTCACAACGGAGTCTGTTATTCTGTTCTGTATGGATAAATAGTCTAGTACCAGTTGTACAATTTGTGCTTAAATATTTAGAAGTTTGAAAAACAAATACAACTTTTTCTTTCCTTGTATTATTAACTTTCTTGCATTAGTTTATTTTCCCCTTACGTTGTCCTGGACCCCCTGCTCTCTTCTCATATTTTTCTGCTGCGACAGGGAACAGTTTCACCTGTCATGTCACAGTTGTGACTGACTGCGTGATGGATGGTATTCTGGTTAGAGCTCTGCTCTGTTTAAGGCACGCAGTGGGGCAGAAGCACCCTGCCACCTCCCACATTACCTGTCACACCCCGCGCCCTGCTCACGTCACCCCTTATTACTAGGATTTTCACTTCACTTTCGCTGTTTTTTCACAGCAGCCTCACTCCAACTTTCGCCTTCTTCCATTAGCTTCTTGCTGGTGTAACTATCTATTTTTATTATTATTATTATTATTATTATTATTATTATTATTATTATTATTATTATTATTATTATTATTATTATTATTATTATTATCCGTTATGGTTTTTAACTTCTTTCAACTTGATATTGTCATGGTTTTTAACAATTTACACAAAATTATGGTCTCTCTACTGTAGATCAGGATCACAGGTCCAAAGATATGATAAGGCCTAATACTCAACAATGATCTGGAAAAACTTCTGTAGCAGTGCAAAGGCTGGTGAGAAATGAGCAATCAGCAGCAAGCAGAGAAAAAATACTGCACATGCAAGAGATTGTATTCAAAAGGAGTGCATTTTCTAGTTAGCTATTTGCTCAAATGGCCAAATGTTTTATTTTATGTATTCATTTTTTTCAAGAAAAGTAACCATCCCTACCACTACCAATATATAACCATCAATGTTAATCTTGGTAGAATAATTGTATCAATCAAAAATTATTCATTTTGATTTTGATCCATTGACATAAACACAAAATGGACAACATTTCCGATAATTACAAGTCGTCTCTTATGAGATCTATATAATAAAGTTGATTACTTTGCTAGTCTGTTTTTTTATGGAACAACACATGTACAGCAGACTGGCATCAGCTGGTGTTTTGTAGGGTTATTGGCTTCGTTTAGAACCGTAGCTGAATGTGTCCCACCTGTATGTGAAGGGAGTCCTTCAGCCAGCTGACTTACAGCGAACAGCAACAGTTGAAGGTTCTAATGTCTTGATTCATTTTATTTGAGGGCTGCTACTTTGCTCTTTGCTTTTGTTTGTTTTACTCTTTGTATGCCCTTGCCTTTCCTTATATGTGTACATTAGCATCTGTCTTTTGGCTCCTGAAAGCATTTGGACATTTTATTTTACTGCTAATTGAGAAGATCCAGCACACTCAATGCGATTCAGGGAAACTATTTTTTCTTTACTTTTTAATTCCATTAGCCTCTCTGTCCTTTCTTTTATAGAGTACTTTCATGCATTATCCAATCCTGCTAATCATTGTGCGCTTGGATGGACCAAGTGTTAGAATTTATATATGCTAACAAGGAACAGGCCAAATGCAGCCTTTCCAGGTACTGCTCTGGTAATGGGTCCTTGACTGATTGGCAGGCCTATTCTCTGCTCCTCCTGAGTGACAAGTCTGCAGTCGCCCGTGCAACGTAGGAAATGAGAGTGGAATTACAATACCAACCATGTCACCTCCTGAGGGGACAGGAGAAAGAAAAATACAATCACATTCCCCATCAACCTCCCACCTCCCTCCACCCCCACGACACACAGAGACAGACAAACACACACACTGACGCACATTATTTGCTGTCTCCATTTCGAAGGTATACATGCCCACACACAGAACGGCTACAGCTGTGTTTTTATCTACTGTTATGGTAGCTTGTATTTGATCCCCACATTAAATCCACCTCCAATTGTGTTAATGTGAAAATGAATGAAACACAGCATGTGTTAGTTGTCTAATTAATGTTTCCTATCAAAACAGGCCAGGTTTAAAACGTCTAGGTCACTAAAGGCTCACTAAAGTATTTACACCCACTGAACATTTTCAAGGGGTGTTTTTTTAAACAAATTTTTTAATTGTCTTTAATAAAGCTGAGAGGACATGTGTATTTAGCCCCAATACTCTGATATCCCTAAATAATGTGAAGTAAGGTAAATCTGACACTCTAAGTCACTGCGGCAACATCACTCTGCAGAGATGTGTTTTTGTTTTTTCTCTTTTCAACAGTTAAGGGAGAGCTGGCTGTAGCCAATGGGAAACAGAAAAACAGAACAATCTTCCCAGAAATCCTGTGAGAGGCTGCAAAATACTTTAAAAAACAGACAGAGGGTTAAAACTATGACACAAAACATACAGGCATAAAAGAATGATGTAGACGGACAAACATTTGCATGAAAGAGTGGTTTATAAGAAGACCAGATAATAATAATAAAAACAAACAAATAAAAAAAAAAAGACCAGTCCTAAATTCAAATGTGAATGTGTGGAAAAACTAAATGGGAAAAAATGTGTGTTCCTCCGTTGGGCGTATCACTATTTCCACTTCATTTCCCAAGTAAAAACATTTTACCAGAAAAAGTTCTAGTATGAAGAATACTTTTTAATTTGCCATGAAACTTTGAAACAAATATCATGGAGGAAGACTACTAAATATTTAAAATTGTTAGAACTTTTGTTTCTCTTTTACATTATAAATTGGTCATTTTAGTTTGAAACAATCTAAAGTTATTTTTTTTGTCAACTTTAACATTTAACTCATAGCTTTGGCCAAGTCTGAAGATCCTCTTGTGCACTTTTCTCAGGCTTTATTTAACGTAAATATTACCAACCTTCTCTGACTTTGAAGTGATTATAATACTGTTACATATTGCAAAAATCTTAATGATCAGAAATGTCTGCTTAATTATTGCCAGAGCAGACATGTTAGAATATAGAAGTATGCAACAACAAAATATATTTTAAAATTTGCTACAGTCTTGGAGATAGAGTTAGTAGTAACTTTATATTGTAAATTGTAGCTGCTGTGACAGAATTCTTGTTTGTAGTGTTATTGCTGAAAAAATAAAATCCAAAACCAAAAAAGACAAAAAAAACCTCATGCTTTGGAGTGGTTCTGCCCCACTCTCAGCTCCTGAGAAACAGCTACAATAGAGTCAACGCTGCTGCAATAGAGGGAGTTAAAATTCAACACCATTAGTCTTGTTTTGGACCCCATATTGGAAACCATCAAGCTTGTAGAGGCTTGGCCAAAAACACTTGCAGTCGTATCTGCTATAGAAAGAGGTTCTACAAATTATTGACTCAAGTGTGTGGGAGGAGATGGGTGGATTCATTTTCTAGCCACACTTTTCATATTTGTATTTTTTAAAATAATTATTCATACCTGTCACGATCAGACACTACGCATATTCAAATGCGGACTAAATAGATTGAAGTTTGTGATTTTTAACAAGCCAATAGAAAACAGTGAAGTGTGTGCCTATCTTTTTAAGAAGGCACAATAGATATTTGTTTTCCAAACTGGACACATTTAAAAGCCATTTGCCTTAATTTTATTTGAAAAGAGTGACAATCAGATTTATATTTAATATTTAAATGCGGACTAAATTTATTTAATTTTTATCCTACTGAAGGATAAAAGTGCTTTGCTTTCAAATGACTGTAAAAATATATTTATTATTTTATTTGTTTCAGGGATTTGCTTAAAGTAACGACCATAAAACATTACATGTCTGTTGTTTTTTAATTTGTTTTGTTTTGTTTTTCTTGGTCCAGGAAAATAAAAAGAAAGCACAATTCCATGCTCTAGAGCCAAGTTATGTTGACTATTTACTCTGCAGAAGAAAATGCAAATTCAAATCCACATTTCCTTTGCTGTCAGTCACTTCTAATCCCTCTAAGCTGGTTTAAAAAAATAATAATAAGTGATGATGACCAAAGCATCAGCCACGGGAGGGGATTTGCAGCCATTGTATGGTTTGTGGTAGGATTTCAGCATGTGCATTACCCTGTGTGTGTCATTACCATGGCTTGGTGATGCTTGGGTAGATTAAAGTTTAAGTGGAGACATTTTCCATTAAAAAGCTTCCTATTATGTCTGCTTTTCAAATGGAGGTGGCCACCCGTCTGGAGTGTGTCACATTTACTGTTGTTCCCTCTCCGCTTTGACTTTACTGCGTAAGATGTTAGTGGGGGTGTTTATGAGTTTATAAAGCCTCATGATGCATCATCATGTCTTTATAAATTCAATATGAAAACATAGACTGCCTGCCGTTCTCTCTCTCTTGCTCCCCAACAACAAGCCCCCCATTTTCCAACCATCCCAGCGCACTCATTTAACCTTGTTAAACCCCTTAAACTGGGCCGCTCATGGGCTGTTACATGCCACAGTAATCTCTAACAGGGGATTCATTTCTGTCGCTGTTAAAGAGGGAGCTGTTCACATCCGCCATAGGCAGTATAATTTACAGACACCAAGCTCAAGATGTTTAGAGAAAGAGAAATGTTTTTTTGTTGAGATGTTACTCACGGATAGGGCCTTACGGGCAGAAATAAAGACTAGAGAGAGAGAGAGAGAAAGAGAAAGAGAGAGGGGTGAGAGATACTAAAGAATAGTGGGGTAAGTGTAAAAGGTTTTGGACTGACGTTTTGGAGTAGATTCAGCAGTGGGGATACAAAAAAGGTCTTCCATATCTGCAGTGTTAAGCAACAGAATGGGTGGGAACATCTAGTTTGTACATATCTGTAATAACTGCTAAATACTCAGAAATATTTATGGACTATCACAAGGTTCAGTACTTGAACCAATTTTTTCTCTCTTCTTTTGTATTTTATATATCTGTAGTCTTACAGCATATATCTTTATATAGGATCAACATATATCCTCAATATATAATTTTATTTTATTTATTAATAGAACTGGGGTTTATGAACTAGATATGAAGAAGAGTGAGTCCATGCATACTTTAAAATTAACAAGACAAAGACTTCACCAGAAGAAAATGTAAGTTTCTGAATTGCCTAAACCAAAGTGGATATCTAAATCTGAGAGGAAAACTGATCATTTTGTATCCCACATATACCTTCCACTTTATTATGAGTGTATAAAGTTTTGAAAGTTTTTTTTTTTTTTTTTTTTTTTTTTCAATCTTCAACATGCTGCAAAGAAATAAACCTACATTGAATATAGATAAGAGTTAATGATATAGTAATACAGGATTTGGTGTTTGGGCTGATTTTATTACTTGATAGCAGAGAAAACATCTCTGATGTTATGCTGATGATCTTGAGTTATGTTTATCTAAACAGCTTAGTGGGTCCAATCAGGTAATTAGAGTAATTCTCATTTTTTAACCACCCCAGCACACCCATTAAACCCTGTAAAACACTTCAGTTACATGCCACAGCAATCTCTAACAACCGTTTTATTTCTGTCATTGCTAAAGAGGTGGCTGTTCACTACCTCCAAAGGCTCAAGATGTCTAGAAAAAGACGGATGGATTTTTGTTGTGATGTTACTCGAGGATATGGCCTCAGGGGCAAAAATGAAGAATAGAGTCGGGGCGCTTGGAGCCGGGAAAGAACAGTTGTGCCTTTATGGGCATAGCAGGCAAAAACAAGGTGAAGGGCTTTGGACTGTAAGTGCACAGCAGAGGCAGCAGTAGGGGCAAAAAAGCCAGATCCATGTCTGCAGCGTTAAGCAGTGGCTGGGTGGACGCAGAGCCCGCCATAATGAACCCTATTGAAGGTTAGCAGGATCCAGGTGGCCACGTTTTCAGAGGTGGACAAAAGGCAATCAGCCTCATGCCCTTTTTGTTTGTGTGGGTATGTGTGTGAGTGCTGCACACATTCCTTTGCCAGTAAAAAGGGGATCAGTCAGAGAATGTAATTTTCATAAGGCGTTGAGAATTGCTTTCATGGGAGCAGGAGTGCTCTGCTTTAGATGGACTGGCATTATAGCTACGGCAGACTTCTATTGGAAAATCCCTTCAAAATTCGTTGTGGTTAGAATAAAGTCTCGGTGTCAAGCATAAGACCAGTCAATAATTCTCGACTGTAAATTGATAGTTTTGAGTGTATTGCCTATCTTGGTGTCACGGGCCCCTGAAATTGTTTTTTTGCTGAGCGATGGGTTTCCAATCCTGAAGTTAATAATACTTGTATTTTATTCTTGCAGCTGCAGCTATATGTACTCCTGCTGCAAGCTTCAAACTGGGCTCATGAGTGTACCTGTTTGAATTAAAGCCGCTCACAACATTGTGCTATTAGGAGGCGCCACATGAGGAAAGAAATAGTGATTGCTTTGTTCCTAGAGATGTTCTCCACAACCACAGCATGAGGCCCACTATCCAGGGAAACCGCTAGATGTTTTAGGGCCATAGATTTGCCTATAAATTTTTCTAACTGCTGTTCAGCCAACAGATGACAGAAAACGGATATAGGGTCAGATCACTGTTTTTTGACAGCATTATGCAATTTCTGCTCCCATAACAGTCTATAATGGTTCTCCTTTACTCCTCGACTCCCCAGCTCCTGTACCTCTCACTTTGATTATCCACAGGGTTTATCTTTCATGTGGTTATATTTATAACTGCATTTTCAAGTGCTAATGCATTTAATATCAGAGGCTAATTAAATCGGCAAGATCGCTTTGGTACAACATCTGTTCCCCTCTTAATAAGCAGGTCTGTCTTGAAGCGATTGTGTTAAGTGTCATTAAATGCTAATCAAAGGCTGCTGGCAGGTCAGTCCTGGTAAACATTGCTGAATGTTGAACTGTGAACATTCCATGATTTCAAACCATTCTTTACCAGTTTCAGCATTGTTTTTTTTTTCTTCTTCTTCTTGTTTTTGTAACATGTTTTGGTTCTGTTTTCACAAAAAATGTATATACTTTACTAACTAATATATATATTTGTTCAGGGAAAAAAGGTAATTATGTCTTTTCACATTTAAAGTTTTAAACCAGAGATGAAAAAAATTAAGTTCAGATTGTTTTATTTCAGTCTTAGTGCTATTAGCACAGCATGTCCCTGTTTTCTTGTCATGCTTAGACTGTAACAACTCACTGAAATAAAAAAGTTTCTTGTAACAGAAAGAAACAGTACTTTAATTTTATTATTTAATTGATTAATTTAATTCATTGTACTGTATTCTCACTAAGAACTAATAATTTTGTAAAGTGCTTTTATAAAGAAAATAAGAAGGCAACGGTGGTAGTAGTCTTTGTTTTGTTCTTTTTCTTTTTTTTTACTGCTTACAGAGTTTTATTTCATGAAGGCAACTTTAGTGACTGTTGTATATTTTTATTTTATTATTGAGCCAATTGTTTAGAAACATTCTTTATTTGGTTTGCCATTGTTAAAATATGCATGACCTTGCTTGAAATGTAATTGTTGCCTGGGTGGTTGACAAATGAGCAATTCATTATATTTAAATAAAGAAGATGTCGAGGTGAACATTTTATGAAGCTTAACTGAATTTATGAAGTCTTTTAAAACATGTTAAACAATGAGGCCTATTGAAAAAGTTCTGAAACTTTTCCAATTCACCAAACCGACTGCAACTTTCTTTTACAAAAATGCCTGTTACTTACATGATAAAAAAATCTGCCTCTTTACGACAAGTAGGTCTAAAGGAAAATAAATTTTGAAGGGTGTTGACGATTAATATAACTTCCATTTTACAGCTGTTAAGCTGTAAAATGTTATGCAGATGTCCTCCTATATGAACTTTTGCACCTCAGAATTAAATGTCCCAACAGTTGCTAAAGGTTGTTCAGGTCCTGAAGCAGCAAAGCAGCCCAGATCTTCACACTAACACTACTTGTTTTGGCAATTTTTAATCTCAGAGTAATGGTACTCCATTGAATATTGTATCAAAATTGAGAATGATCAAGATGGTTTCAGGGAATTGTCTGTTTTTTTGGGGGGTGGAGGGTTTACACGTTTTTAATCATTTTTTATCATCACATCATAACTTTTGACTTTAACTGATTCAATAGAGTCCTACAGTCCTTCTGATTTTGTTCTAGAGCCTTATTACTCCTCCCTGATAACTCACTGATACAATCTTGAATTAACTATAATAGGCCAGCTATTTTAAGAAAATTTTCAATTTTATTCTGCTCTTTCTCCACTTTGCAGCTTTCACAGTCATTTGATTTGTATCCCACGCCCTTTGATCCCAAGAGTCTCTTAGAACCATTGCTATTGCCACCAAATTAGGGAGGTGTAGGTTAAATAGGGCTGCACAACCATCCAAGACTGGTATTTGACTTTGTTTCTCATATGTTCTTGAGGTTTCTTTCATTTGTGGAATGGTGTTTTGCCTTTTGAGATCTTATTGCCTTCTTTCTCTTGTCAGACAGATCCTATTTAAAACACAGGTATAGCAGTAATCAACCCATATCTGTATTTGTGACCACTGAAACTGAACCCACCTTTCCAGAAAGTTATTACTAACACTTATTTATGTAGAGGATGTTTACTCTTTACACGAGCCTTGTAATATTGGATATCAACTCACCATTTGACAACTGAATTGGGTATTTACTGATGGTAATCTTTGCCTGAATTATTACATTTTTACAAAATATACCTTCATGTACTTGCATTATGTAGTATTCTGGTGTGCAAAAACTGAGGGTCTTACGGTGTCTTGCAGTGGTATAAAACTGACCATGTTCTATTCATCCATGGTAAAAAAAAAAAGAGAGAGAGAAGCTGGTCAGCAGCTCAGGTGAGCAGGAAAATTGTGCATCTTTTGCAGTAAGCCAGAATCTATCAGCTTTATACAACGCTTCTTTGCTCTGACAATCTTTTACAGGGAAAATAAAGGACTGTGTAAGTTTTATCAGCACTGCAGTGCTCCCTGTGAAGGTTTCCTCTCAGGAAATGGAGGAGGAAGTGAGGGGTTGTGCTCCATCAGTTATCAGATATACAGTAGTTGCTCTGGGATATTACTCCCTGATAGATTCTGAATAAGACATCTGCCAAAATACACCTTGCCACTGTATCTGGAGAGTCACTTTTCGCATAGGTGCTCCATAGAAGAGCTGACACCACTTTATTCCGGAAATGGCGATTTCAGAAGTTACAATTGTTCCAGTTGTTATCTGTGCAACGTAGTGAAATTGCATAAGGGCAGGTGTCACACTCACCCTTTTTTACCCATCCTACACACTAATTTACAAAGTAAAGAAGGTCAAGGGAAAGTGTGGCCAACTGGACAACAACGGTTAATATACAGAGCTCATGCTGGCACATCTGACAGGTTCTAAAATACAACATTAAGGTTTGCAAGACAGCTGCAAGGAGTGGAAGGGAACTGAGAGACTGAAGATTTTGTGAAGGGGAAAAAAACAAGTAAAGCTATAATCACAAGCCAAAAGCTGTCAGCATCTCTATCTACCATTTGTCTTCATAGATGTGACGGTCCTTAATTATTTCCAGAGGAGGTTGAATGATTTGTGTTTTAGTCAATGGGCTGTAGGCCTTTTTTTCATCTAGTGTCAATGATTTCACTAAGTGCCTCTCATCTGCTTTATCTGCAATATGAATTTTGTAACACACATTTTAAAGGCAACAGATTTTTATGGATCACCGTACTTCATTTTTATTATCATTACAATTGAAGGGTGAGCAACAGTGTCTTTAAAAATACATCCCCACAGCAGGATGGTCTCGCCAACATGTTTCACCATCTCATGTCTCATCTGAATAATCACCTTCTTCCATGCATATGCTGTGTTCCAGGCATGGTTTGTGCTAAATTGCAAGCTTCACTAATTTAAAGAATTCTGAAGCCAAGTTGTTGCACTAGATTTTATTTCTGTGTGTTGGAGTGAAAAAGACTAAATAAAAATTCACACGAAAGTTTTTGTAATCTTATTTTTAACAGAAAAATAAGACAAATAACTTGATAATCATGTATCCTCATTCCTTTCAGTTAGCTTATATTAATAGATGGCATAAAATTCCAACGGAAACAAGTTTCTGATGGCAATGTAATAAAAAGGTACTCTAATAGAAGTTGTAGCATAACTACTGCTTTAAATAGATTGTTATTTCTATTTTTTCCTTCTTGTGATCCAATGTTTTTCTACTGATGTCCCATAGTCTACAATATGCTAATAAAATCCTGTTTTGAAACGTACCTACAGGCTTTGAAGCTCTGCTCTTAGCCCCATTCCATGTTTTTATTTCTGTTTATTTGCTTTGCACATTTGTAAAATTGTTCCTGAAGGTCTTTTGTCTCTTTCTCCATATCCTCACCATTATTTCCCTAGACGCTCTAGCTGTAAATAGATATACCTTTCCCCATAGCAAACTCTATCTTCATATGTAGTATTTTACTCTGCAAACAAGGCTTTCAACCCTGACTATCTGACTTTCACTTCTTAGCTCAATACTAAAATGGCGAGATAGGTAGATTAAAATTATTATGTAGATAAAAAATGCATGTCAACATTGCCAGTAAGTTTGAGTCTGTTGACAATTTTTTGACTTTATTCCTGTGTGGATTTCATTTTCAATGTTTATCAGTTTCATCTTCAACCTAAAAGAAAATCACGCAAAATGTGTGTGCATCAAATGAGAATAGATTAAAATAGTACTAGCCAGCTCTGACATCAACTGCATTATCCTTCTTGATAGTATTGATGTCTTACACCATTTGACAGCAAACAGTGTCAAAATGTCTTCCAAAATCTCTACCAATCCTTCTCCATGTGATTAGCACAAGAACTGCCTCTTAACTGCTTTTGACAGCCAACATGAAACAATGTGACAGATGTCGTAAGTTATTGTCACTAGTAGTCGGGAGGTATTATACAACTTTAATGATGACTTTCATCAAGCACGACAAAGCCGCTGTCAGCTCCAAACAAGGATGTTGTACCGCTTGCAGTCCGCTTTCCCAGGAGCTGAAACTAGAAGAGCAGGTCCCTGAAAGACTTACTGGAGGATGACCTCGAGTAACCATATGCCATAGAGCTGCACCTGGAATAACTCGAATGGAGGTCGTTTTGTAGAGTAAAGTTTCTGTATGTGCAGCTCGGTGGACAGAATAGCCCAATCAGTTTAAATGCATAATCGAAGCCTTAAACATTACTTTACTTATCTTTCGTTAGCATATGCACATCTACAAATAGGCATGGGGCTGAGCAAGATTTTTATTGTATAATGCTGAGAATCAGTAATTGCATAAAACCCAATGGTGTTTCATAAAAGCAGATTATCTATTTATCTATGTTGCTTTTTTGCTTCCTTTCTATCTGTTTTAGTTTTAAAGCCAATGCTAACCTTAGTTTTTTTATCGGTTAGCCATCCATTTTATTCTTTTTCGTAAATTAGAAAAAAAAAAAAAAATGTTGGTGCCAGCTTTCAGTCAGTTAGCCAACACTGTACAGCAATACATGGAAGAGGGGTAGTGCTGCATTTCTCTATGCATATAGCTGAAATAAAACTCCGGTCACCCTAGCCTTTTTTCTGTCATGTCATTGAATCTGCAAAAAATTCTTCAGCAGTTGTTAAACAAACTGTTTAAAAGCCTTGCATTTGTCAATACAGCTAACCCGGCAGTTTCTATCCACAACATGACATCTCTCTATTTTTACTGTTTCTTTGCACTAAGTTTGGTTCTCAGGACAAAGAACAGTGATGTTGACAGAAACTTGCTTACTGCAGCTCCTGGTCCCATCCTTCTGCTTGTTGTCAGAAATTATAGTCCTTATTTCAGCTTTCACTCTCTTCCACCAACACATCCCCATCTCTGGCTTTGTGCCATTTTTTAACCCCATCTTCCAAATCCGAGTCCTCCTTCACTGAAGTAACAAGTCCTACATTACCCTTAGCTGTTCTAGCTTACTAATGTGCAGAGCCACAAAAACCCACTCATCCTAGGAACATTTTCCACCGTTTTTTTTTTTTTTCTTCCGTTTTTATGCATGGTTAGCTGCCGGCCGCAAAGACATGATCCTCTGCCTAACTCTTCAGGCTGCTGATAATGATTGTCACTGCTGCCAAGCCACAGAGAGAACTGGGAGATAACGGGGGAGGTGTGAGGGAGTGTGTGGGTGTATTGAAGGATTATCTGGTTTCCTAACTGAAGCAAAAAAAATATATCATTTGCAAAAGACCCCCAAAGTGTGCGGTCGTAATTAATGAGAAAACCAAATAAAAAACTGCCACATACAAACAGAGATGATCGGAATTAGTCCATTAAAAACAGTCAATGGTAATTTACGCCTTAATTAGTCCACCTCATCCAGAGACATAAGGGCCTGATTGATAGTCAAATTGCAAATGATTTTGTTTACTTTTTAAAAATGATAATCTGTTTGAAATTCCTCCTGTGTCTCATGTCTTAGATTCTTCCTTTCATTTCATTTCTTAGTCTCCGTCCAACTCATGAACTAACCATAAAATGGCCAGAGGGTTGATTCTTAGAAAAAAGATCTGGAATTATTTTAAACTCAAGGTACACCATTATTAATAGATTATTCTTGGATGTTCTTTCGAATGCCTCACAAACATGCCTTGCTGTTTTCTTTCAATTCATTTCAGTGTTGCAGAAGGTGTAGGGAGAAATCCCTAAAGTGATTGTTCTGGAGACGGTAATGGTATTATCAGTCTGTGACAAAAGAAGCATGCCATCATAGTGTCATAAGCCTTGAAATCCTTTGCCTGAGGGCAGCACATAATACTTGCTGAGTTTTTTTGGCGGCAGTGGAGTGTGCCCTCCAGTGTAGAGGTTTGTGCCGTAAACATACAATACATTTCTGGAGAGAAGCATTTTCTTTTTCTTTCTTTCACACTAAGTAGGTGGTATTGCTTTAACCACTGTGCAGGATGACATGACCCAGTTTAAGAGTTCAGTGAATAGAACTACTCCTGTAAGTACTCAGGGCTGATTGCATCTGGTTGTAAGGTGAGTCAAAATCAAGTGATTGTGAAGCTGCTGGTACTTTTATTCTCGACACATTATGAGAGTATTTTTGAAAAGCGGCCCATCTTTTTCATGGTTCTCGACTATTGCCATGTTTATTCAAGAGAGAACCCTGTTGTCAGTGTGTATTCAGCCTACTTTACTTCCCTAAAAGTAACATCTAGATACATTTAAACTGCTGCAAGTAAAAAATGCTTGGAATGTCTTGCAAAAGAAAAAACCCATGATAGAAGGACTTAGAGAATGATGAGGATCTCCTATTCTATCACTTACCAAAAGAGCTCTATTGGGTTGACGTCTGCTGATTGTGGAGATCATATTGGTACAGTTGTTATGTTCAAGAAACCAGTTTGAGATGATTTCAGCTTTGTAATATGCATAAAAGTCACATAAAAGCATTGATATATTGAAATGTTCTTGGTTCGGGTGATATTTGTATCAACAAGAAATATTGCACTTTATGTGCATAAGATTTCCTCTGCATTTTATATTCAGTTAAACCCTTAGAGAAAATAGGATGTTATCATATAGTGGAATGTACTGTACATCCAGTAGATTCCTTATATGTTTCACCATATAGATCAGCCTGTCAGGATAAGAACTCTAAGGTGTTAGTTGGTACACCTACTCTCTCCCCTTTGCACTATTCACAGTCACATTAGCAACGCATTGTGTTCAGTATGTATGCAGTTTATTTATTTGTTCCAGTGTACGTTAAAATGACCCTAGGTGTTAATACAATTTCTTCATAGATTTTAGAGCTACTTCTCAATGTGCAACATGATAAAACTTCAGCCATAACTGTTCAGATTTGGAGCCCATATCCAATTCTACGCCCACAAACCACTTAGCTCTGCCACGAATAGAGTGACTCATGAATCTGTGAAGCTGCGAGGCTCTGAACATGTCATGAGGTTACCAAAAAGAACAGTTATCGTTTGAATATTCTTACTTGCACAGATTTGGTGGAAGGAATTTGGGCTGTAAATATAAAGTTATTATTCCACTGTTCTGATAGAGACACTTATTTAGATTTTCATGCTTTACTATAGATGCATTGTCAGTGATTTGAGGAATGAACTTGGACTCTTAAGTCACGAACAGAACATCAGTTTTATTTCACTTGTATGTTCTAATATTTTTACCCAAAGTAAAATTCAAGTCCATCTTAAAAGATTTTTTGGCCGCTATCTATTTGTATATTTTTTATATGATCTTTTTTAGAACTCAGGTAACACTAATATAAACTAAATGCTGCTGAACTGCTAAACTATTATAAGTTAAATGCAGTCCGTCACAACACAATAGTGCAGATTTAGCATGATGAGGATTTTTTAAAAATGTTTTATTGCCATTCATAAGTATGGTTGTTTTGTAGTATAAGAGGAGGATTAGTTCTCTAAAAGTTTGAAAAAAGGAAAATCCCCCAGGTTCACCGCTGACTTTATTAAATAAATGGCACAAGAGATTGGTTTAAGCAATGCTGGTCGAGCTTTGCCAGTTGTAAGGAGAAAAGAAAACAAAACAAACCAGCAGAAATAAGACAGAATGCAGAAGTTAATGATGGTAATGATACAATCAGAAGACACAAAGAACTTAATGTGTCTATTTCATTCTCTGCCATGTCTGCTTCCGCCCATTGTCTGTATATATACAGTGTTTTCTATTTGAATCACACACACAATGTGCTGGAAATTCCTTCATACCATGTATAGGATATTGTTCCTCCCACAAAAAAAATGGACTTCTGTTTCTAGAGCATGCAGTACTTTTGTTTGGCTTCACATCAAAGTCCTTTCAAAATACTTTATTCTTTGTGATTGTCTTGTGACAAAATCTTCAATTCTTGCTCTAATTTCATCAGTCACTATAGTTTGTAAATGCATTTCTAGGTAAAAAGCTTTTACGAGCAGCAGGTCAAGGGCATAAACTAGTGCTGACTTCTTAAATCAAATCAAATCAAATCAAACTTTATTTGTATAGTACATTTCAGCAGCAAGGCATTTCAAAGTGCTTTACATCAAATCAAACACAAAAATACAATGCAACATAAAAACAATATCAAGTCAGATTCCGTCAATAAATTTGCAATTGATTACGTTTCGAATACAGCTCTAAACAAGTGGGTTTTTAGTTGAGATTTAAAGGAAGCCAGTGTTTCAGCTGTTTTACAGTTTTCTGGAAGTTTGTTCCAGATTTTTGGTGCATAGATGCTGAATGCCGCTTCTCCTCGTTTGGTTCTGGTTCTGGGGGTGCACACAGTGCATAAAAAGAGAGTTCAAATGGCCTGATGTGTAAGAACACATGTAGTTACAATAAGAGACACTTTGAATAATCTAAAGAAGTTGATCCTGCTCAGTGAGTGGTTTAAAATAGATTTATTTTATAATCTGTTTGAGGAAGATATAAAAAAAAAAAAAAAAAAAAAAAAAAAAAAACCAACACAATTCACAGTGGGTGTGGTTAACAAATTCGTTGTCTTGGGGTGACCGTGTCAATGTTAAAACAGTTCATGCTTGAGTCATGGGCTGAGTCAATGTTTGTAAAGAGCAAATTCCTGACAAATCACTCTTAAGAATTCATCAACCCTGCACAAGTCTTTAATTAAGATGTTTAAAAGAGTCGAGGGCAGAAAAAAAAAAACCTTGTCACTGGAAAATACAGCTTTTTTATGTGCATGTCACACAGTGAGATTCAAAGAACAATGCTGCTCTGCACTCTCGACTTTACTTCGCTGTTGAAAACCAGTTACAATATGTAAACTGTCAAATGTGATCCTCTCATAAAAAAAAACATACAGGAGTTTTTAATCATTTAGAAGTTATTCTATTCTATTTCCTGAAGCTTGAGCACAATTGAAGATATGAACTCAAGTCCTTGTTGAACATGGATGACACTCCCCCAAAATTAGCCAAATGTTTGAGATTCTAAAATGCTATTCCCATCAAGCGTAAATGGATATAATCAATTTGTAAAGATAAGAATATTTGTTCAATAAGCCTGGCTATATGTTATAAAAGTAACTGCCCAGCAAACCTAATCACTGATTGTACCTGCCTTGGCAGCAACAACTAACATCAAGGTTTACAATGACTCTCAGTGCTGTTCATTGGTGTGGCTGAATCCTGGCCAACTCTTCTTTGCAAAATGGTTCTACTTTGGTCACATTAGAGGATTTTCCAGCATTTATGCTTGGTCCAGTTTGTGTCACACCATCTGAATTATATTTCAATTTGAACTTTGAGTAATAGACTTGTCAAGTCTCCCTCTCTGTCTTTTTGTATCTTGAAAACTGATCTTCACTCAGGCAAATATGGCCTGAAGAGCTTCAGATGATTTTTTTCTTTTATATGTTTTGGCCTCCTGATGAGCTGAGTTGAGTTGGGATGTGATTCATTGATATCCCAACTGTCTTAGAAGAATTTCTCATTGTTATGACCTTTATTTGATTGGAGCATGATGTGTTGCTGCTAAGATATTTCTAACTACTTTATGAGGTTAGATAAGTTGTATTCAAATATTTACATGTTGCGGTTAATCATTTGGACACAGGTGTTTTCTTTAAAGATCTGCTGCTGTTGTATCAACCTTCCAGACCTCTCAGGTCTTCTGGTTCTGGTCTGCTCTGCATCCCCAGAACCAGAACCAAACGAGGAGAAGCGGCATTTAGCATCTATGCACCACAAATCTGGAACAAACTTCCAGAAAACTGTAAAATAGCCGAAACACTGACTTCCTTTAAATCTCAACAAAAAACCCACTTGTTTAGAGTTGTATTTGAAACATAATCAATTGCAAATTGATTATGTTAGATTGATTATGTTATGACAGAATCTGACTTAATGTTCTGTTTTGATTGTTGATTCTATGTTGCATTGTGTTTTCATGTTTAATTTGATGTAAAGCACTTTGAAATGCCTTACTGCTGAAATGTGCTATACAAATAAAATTCGATTGATTGATTGATTGATTGATTGATTGATTATTTCTACTTACATCAGGTTATTCTTCTCGGACAGTTATTTTGATTATCTTAATGAATAAAGCCTAAAGAAACAAACAAAAACAAGAACCTCCAAGAGGGATAATATTTTTGCACAGCAATGTACGTATCACTCTACTATTAGAAAAACAAGTGTCTCGATGTTCTGAAGCACCCACTGTGAAATTGTTTGAAAGGGTATTTTCCTTTTTTGCTTCAATTTGATGCAATGTCAGAAGCCAAACACAATTTTATTAAGTCAAATTTCTGGTTGAGCTAACTGGAACACAGCAGATGTGCTATGAGAATGATTTTGGCCTGACTTTGGAACGCAAATGTTGCCACAGTTAGCGAGGAAGAACAAAGTCGGTGGCAGTGATTCACCCCGACCTGTTGACAGAGCCATGCATGTGCGGCTGCGATGGCAGCTGGGTCCATCCACGTCGCTTGAGGCGGCAAAGATGGTTCTGGAAGGGTTTCAAGCCAAACCATGCTCGGATCGCTACTCATCACCATTTGCCTCGCCTCCGTGATACACAAATGTACACTGTCTTGCGTGTGTTGCAAAACAATGTGGTTATGCAGGCACTTCAGAGTGTGAGCATGTGAGACAGAGATTGAAAGAGCAAAAGGGAAAGTAGAGGAAAGCAGCAGATGTGTTTTCCTTTCTCTTGTGTAAGGACGTATATCTTTCTAATTCTGTTCACATATATGTGAGTGTGTGTATATTAATGAGCTGATAGTAGGTTAACCAATAGATAATACTGTGCCTTGGCTCTCCAGTACCATATGACAGGGAAAACTCTGCACACCTGTGCTCTCATCTGTTCCACCACAGGAGGACTTATATTAAGTCATTACTGCAGGCGCCGCCAGTGCACTCCGATTGCGCACATGGCTACCAGGATAAGTGTGCTCCTATTGGATCGTGCAGTCTTGCCATTTATATTTATAGAAACCATGAAGAGATGTGATATCATCACCACGGATACACAGTGACTGCTATTTGGGCTAAAGTGCATATCAAATTTCAAGTTTCTGTCATGAAGTGTAATGTATGGCTCGTGAAATTTAGTTTAAAAGTCAAAATAAAACTTTAAATGCCATCTTTATAAGTGCAAAACTAACTGTTTTACGACCCTACCTTTTTATCTTTAAATGTAGTTAAGAAAAATATACATTGCTTTTGACATTTTAATGTATTATTTCCACAAAGCTTAATGTATTTATTACAATTGTACATGATACACCAACACAGAATGTGAGAAAAGTCAACATTGATTTCAAAAAATGTAATTGTAGGTATAGCTTGCCTTTGCACCAGTATTTGATCCTCTTTCTTTTGGCACAATTAAATACAATATCACTGATCCACTGATCTCAAGTCCATCATGAGAAAGTTACACAGTCACTGAGCAGAAACCTTCATTTCCTTTATATTTTATCTTAGTATGGATACAAAATTGTATAAAACACATCAATGTTAAATTTGGATGTGAAGTGTTGTTGGGAAACCTTCAACATACCTAATTTGAAATCTGAATTCAGGACCTTTAATGTAAATTATTCAACATCAGGTCTTCACTGCTTCATCCTAAAATCAACCATGTAGTATCAATGGATTATCTTTCTGTTATGATTTTACAAAGCAAATTGAAGAAATTCAATACTGTTGTGCTAAATTACTGTAGTGGTGCAACGGTAAAATACGTTTGAGAACCAATGAGCCCCAGCTTCCAGGGAAGAATGCTTGAAGTCTAAGATTGGGAAGCATTTTTCTGATCTTACGTGAATAGAACCTTATAACTAAAACAATTTGACAAAGAAACTATTTAAATAAGAAACTATGTTAAACCGGTTTGAATGATTTCTCTTTGCAATTCATCATTTGACAGGAAGGCTGTCATGATGCACTGCTGAGCCACCTTTCCCACAGCTGGAGGAACTAGAACCTATTAAATTTAAATATTCCTTTTTGTTGGCAGAATTAATTAAATCAAACTTCCCAGTGAAGACATGCAGTATACTTTCTCTCCCTTAAATCTAAATAAGATAAAGTGATTCTGACCACTAATCCTAAAAATAGAAGAATCTGGAAAAAAAAAACGTCAGAAAGTTTCACCCAAACCAGAATCTTATAAACACTAAACACTTATTATATTTATATTATTGTAATCATGTTGAGAGTTTGGATAAGCTCTCTCCTTTATACAGTGTTTCTCTATTTTATAGTAACACTAGCACATTTCTCTTGTTGAAAGAAAATGATTGAGACAGTCTGTTTGCTCTGGGTGTAATAAGTCTGTCTCAGATGACACATCCGCTTCATCAGACTAATTGCCCTTTCTGCAACAGAGGGATTTGTAGGAGCTCACGGGACATCAAAGACGAGCATCGGCTGCTCATCCCTATATCCTCTGCCTCCTTAACAGCCCCGTATAGAAACACTGGCCTGTCTTAATTGACTTGGCCCCATCCACACTTGCTCTTCCATATTAGTGAAATTTAAGCTGCTTGTGAGTGACATGAGGCAAGTTAGCAATGCCTCAGGAGACAATGTTAGTGACAGCTTCCCTCTCCTGAGCCTTGATTGTTCCACCAAGAGCATCACTGGCTGAGAATGGAACATTGTGCTGATTAAATAGATCTCGTAGTGTGATGTGTCATGTTCTGGCAATCTCGCACAAGATGGATTTAGGGGTCTTCCCTGTTATAATTGCCTTATCTTGCACTAGAGACTACTGAGTAAAGATTCCAGTTACATCAATACCTAAGTCTCCCCAGAGGTCGTCATTGTACTTGAGGAAAAAAAATCTGTCACAATTTGCCAAATTTTAATAAGTCCATCCATAATAGAACTAAATCTGTCTGAAAATTTTGTGTCTGGTTTCAGATAATCAGTTTTGGGAATCCCTGGCCTGCTAAGAGCAGTTTCTTTTAAAGAACTATAAATGCCATCAAAATATTTTTTTCTTTCTCAATTTTAAGTTGATGCATGTAATTGTAGTGGAGATTTTGATAAGAATGTCAACATTTCCGATTACAGCATGCCTCCATAGAAAATACAGTTTAATTTCCAGATATCTTGTACACCTTCCACGATAACTTGTTTTTGAAACACCAAAGTTATACTCAAACATTGCGTACCCAATTGGTATTGTGGTTGGTCACATGCAAAATCAATTGATTTTGCTCACCAGTTACTCAAAGCATTTATATGTATTAATTTTATGAAAAAGATTTTTAAAAAATGACCTGCTGGAAGAGATGGACAACTTCTGTTCAGATTTCTTTAAACTTAAAATGAGTCTCATTTGCCACCTGCCATGAAGCACATTCTTACCTGACATCATTGATTTGTCCTCCTTATCTCAGAGGTCTTTGAATTTGACAAAGCGGAATGAATTTGAAATTAATAAGTTAAAATGGACAGATGTGTGCCTTGGCCTGTGCCTTTTACATGTCTGTCACTGCTATTTGACAGGTATCATAAGGAGAAAGAAAGAGAACAAGTAGTAAAAAGGACAAAAAACAGCCTGCAAAGATGAGGCCAGAGAATAGGTTTTGACTACTGCTAGTACTAACAATAGCCCTGTCAACGCTCTCCAAGAGCGTGGCCCAGGCTCCCAGTGGCATCTCCAGAGAGAATGTCATGGGAGAAATAAATCTCTCAGCCAATTTATGTGCAGAAGGTGAACTTTTTTTTTTTTTGCCTGCTTTTCATATCAAAACCAAAAAGGAAGACTACTGACAGCTCAGAGTGGAGATTTTCTTTCTTCCTTGCTCATTGACATGGCATCTTTATTCACCGGGCCTCTGGAATGCACTCTTGTGCAACGTAGGGGTGAAAGAGAGTCAAAAACAGTCCATGTGAAACTCCCACGGCTGCAGGGTGGTAAAAAAGTGAGAAATCCTTCTAGCTTAAAGTTCTGCTGAACAGTTGGCTCCCTATCCATTTCTGAAGGTATGACACCATTATGGTCAAGCTGTAAATACATTTACAGGAAACTGAAAGAGCACATTTCATTACCTGTTTGCTGAATAAACATGAAAGCCCCACACTCCACACATCTGTTGTACACATAATGTGACATTTACGTCAAGACAGGTACATGAAAACCAACAGCATGCAGCCGTCAACCTTGACAAGCAAGAAAATTGGAAAATTTTAACATGAAGCTAATTCTGTTTTAGAGTTTAAGGGCACATTCAGTAAATTATATAGCTATAATGATCACAGTCAAGTCTACATCCTAACAACACACTGTATTACTAGAGAAAAGGGTTCTCAATTCAACTTGCATGCAACATATAGATGATCATGTCATGTCAACTAGAGAAGACAAAATAATTTGGGGAAGAACAAAGACTACAACAAAAATAATCTACAGGAATAAAATGCAGAGTAAGAGATGAAAAAGCACTGACTGTAGATTTTGGAAAGCAAGAATAAGCCACAGACACAACTCCAAAAAAAATGTATTCAATGATTCAAGAAGAAAAATGGGAACTTAATAACTAACAGCAGTATCTTTGGAACCAGAAAAAAAGAGAATACCTCCTCCTCAACTGGAGAAGTTGAGTATCTTGGTGTCTTGTTCATTACACACCACGATTAGTTGGAATGGGAAATTACCAGACAGATTGGACCCTCATCTGCAGTAATATAGGTGTTGCTCCTATCTGTCTTTGTACTCATCTATTTTCATGGGATATGAACCACGGCCAAAAGTACAGAGGAAGCTGGGCTTAACCTTAATGATAGGGTGAGAAGTTCAGTGATCTGGAGGGAGTTCAGAGTAGAGCACTTTCACCACTGAACGCAGCCAGCTCTGGGAATTACAGGCAATCTGATAAGGAGACATCTCCATTTTGAGGTTTTCTGGGCATGTCCCACTGGAATCAAACCCAAGGACACACTGAGAACGGAGTGGGTGGACTATATCTCCTATCAGGCTGGGAAACACCTTTGGATCCCTCAGAAAGGGTTGCAGATTGTCAATGGGTAAGAGGTTGGTTTTCCCTTCTTTCCAGTTACAGTTATATGAATGTGTGTTTACATTCATATGTCATCTAATCAAAACTAAACATTGGTTACCAGACAGCTATTATTTAAATGGCAAATACACATTGCATCATTCAGAATGAAATGCGATGTAAAAATGTTCTGTTGGCTAAACTGATTCTACTCTATTCTTACTACTACCACCTGATATTAATAACAAGCTTTGAGTCAGTCTTTAATTGTGTAAGCAAAACACAACACAAACAATATATATATATATATATATATATTTATGTAAACCTTTATCTAACCCTCTGAAGCCTTTATAGAAAGCATGTCTTTGTGGATGCTTGTACACAGAGCTGTTTCAGTGTCCATTGATGTGTTCCTTGTGGAGTGAACCAGGCAGCCAACCTTGTATTTTATCCAAGGGAGTCTCGCTACAGAGGTCAGCAAGTACTTTTGCTTGTTCAGTGATGACGAGATTCTGCACTTAAGGGTATTTCTCTCAGGTCTCACTGAGGCTATTTTCACAAGTCCCTACATATAGATGAGTGAGAAATTTTAATGAACAAAATAGTTTCTCATCTCTTGAGGCAATGTCTGAGAGCAGCTGAAGTCTTTTAGCTGTAAATGATAACTTTATATTCTTTGTTGTTGTCAGAATTCAAGTGAGTGTTTGCATGGATGCAGTGTTGTAAGTTGATGTCTTACTCATATTTGTGATGCTCTCTTTCTGCTGCTTGGTTATGTCTTCTGGCTTCATGGGAGTTTGCTCACTATTGTGACAGTGCACTCAGGAATCTGCAGTCATGTGGGACGTTTTTGGGTTTTCCTCTATAAATACAAAAAAGGAAACCTTCCAAAATATGCAAGGAAAGGCCATCCTTTCTGTTTTAATGAGACTGGTCCATGAACAGGCACATCACCTCCACTATCTTGGCATGGGGAGGCACATTAGTATGTGCATAATACATAAGGTGGCATGGAGATGTACAAATAATATGCTGTCCCTTGATTCAAGGTGGCATTAGTATGTGCATAATATTTGCTCTTCCAATTTATTCAATGTACTCTTAGAAAATGAATGTGATTTTACTTTTGCAAGACTCCTCATCCTGTTATCCTTGATAAATTGGGTGTAGGTTTATGCTTTGTCCAAAGAACATTGTGGCTTCTTATTTATAGTGGGCAAGATCTTTTCTGAATGCCTTGAAACAGCTTTTACAGTACACTATGTCAACATGGAATGCCTATGCTTTCACATAGCTATCTTTTCTAGTTCTTATGGCCTTGTGAAAAATTCCTTTTGAACAATACTGGGATGTTAAAGTCAAAGAACTAACATTTAGTTGGCAGACAGAAGATATAAAATGGACCGGGTCCAAACAAATTGGTGCTCTAGTAGATTATTTTCCAGTTCATTTAAAGCTTCCTGCAAAATTATTTATGTATATCTTTAAAACACAAATCTCTATATTGTGATTTCATGTGATAAACCAAGACACCCAATTAAAAATTGGTGATGTGAAATTGATATATGATTTCTTTGAATGGGTACTAAATGTTGTATTTGGTACCATTTTCTCTGATTCACATAGGAAAAATAGAGTACTTCCTGTAGCTTTTATAAGTCCCAGATTTAGCATTTAGAGTAAATCTGTCAAATTTACTCTCAGTATAAAGACATCTGTTCTACTGTGCAAAATCTAATTTAACAAATTATTGTGCAACACAAATGCATATTTCTAACAAAAACTGAAGTCCTTGAAACATTTTTCTTTGACTTCAAATCAACAATCTATGATTATATAATTTAGTAATTACCATGGTAAATTTCTAATATGTGCATTTGCCTTCAGTCCTCCTGACTTACTTTGTAGAAGGACCTCTAGCTGAAATTACAGCTACAAATCGCTGGGTAGATCGCTACTCCATTTGGAAGTCTCTTACTCTTTGCTAAAAAGCTCAAACTCCCTAAGATTAAATAGGGAGCAACTTTGAAGATTACTATGCATCTTACTACAGACTCTTAATTGGATTTAGGTCTGGACTTTGACTTGGCCAGATATAAACCACCTAATTGTAGCTTTGTAAGAATGTTTTTCTCCTGCTGGTAGTTGAATGCCCTTCTTATTCTCAACGCCTTTGCAGTCGCACAATCTCTTCCAGGCTTTCCCTGCTTAACCCACAAAGATTTACTGTGGAGCTGGTGTTTATAGGATGATATGCATTGTTAGTTTTATACTTCAAATCCTAATAAAATACACTATGGTTGTAACATGACAAAATTAGAAGTACTGACTGTTATAGACTTATTTTCTACTTACTTATGAATATAATATACATTTTTACTGTATTTAGGTAACTGGCTCACACCAGAAACACTTCATGTACCAGATTATTGTTATTTTATAACAGAAACAAGTAATTTTGTTACAGGCACACTATCTTGAAGAGTGCTTCCTGGGCAGCAATATTATGGAGCAGAAATGCAGGAAAATATTTTCCCCATCACTTGTTTTCTTCTATATCTGCACATTGTAGCAAACATGAAATTTGCTGTCGATATCCATTGAATACTGGGGGAACAGTATAGACTAAACACATTGGGTGTGGCAAATATGCTACATGCAGCATGTTCAGTTCTGCTTTCTTCAGCTCACTATTTTTACATCAGTACTTCATGTCACATCCTGCATCACACAGCAGTTTGTTCTGATAAAAAAAAAATGGACTGGATTTTATACTTTTAGTATAGGGCCATGAAATAATAATGGAATACACTGAGTTGTTTATGTGGTTTTGAAATGTATAACTGAATGTCCACGCCTAAGTGAGCGTCCATGGCTATGCCCTCTGTTTGTGTATACCTGCGTAAGTGCACATTTCCACGGCAGGAGTTAGGGTCAGCTGTGGACATGCCAGGGGCTCCTCGGGTGATGGGATACACTTCCACTGTTGGCCATCCCTCCTGAGATAATGTCATAATGGGGAACAGTGGGGGGTAGGGGGGATGGAGACAGCTGGCAGCTTCGTTTTCTGTCAGCGCAAATTTTCTACTACATCAATAATGAGCACCACAGCCGAGCCATGAGCGCCACGGCTCAGTGGGCTCATAACTGTATTCTCGGATGTCCTCTCGCTCTTCCTGCTTTCTTCTTCTCCATGTAATTCCCCTCTCTTCATTTGTTTTAAACCTGCTTTTACCACATTTTCTACCTGCCCAATTTTATTTTGATTTGTCTGTATTTTTGTTCTTCCCCTCTTGCCTCTTGCTCTGAGTATATCTGCTTCTGCAAAAAATGCTCTCCATGATTTCTGTCATATGATGAATAAATAGTAAAAAGAAGAATAGATCAGCTTTGTCTCAAAACACGGATATAACAGCTTTTCTGAGAAACTTGCATTTGCATGTTTAGTAAATATTGGAATAGTTTAGGGCATAAACAATAAAGCTTCCACAGTTTGTGCTTATTAACCCATGTTTATATGCAGCTATGAAACCATTCTGTAAGAGGAAAAGTCATACAAAGTGGAGAAAATTAACAAGAATACCCCAAAGTCATAGCAGAAATGATCCGTTTTTGTTTGAATTTAAATTTGGTTGCTTTTGGCAAGACCATCTAATCTCCAATTTTCTTAGATTAGTAATATAATTTTGCTTTAATTTCTCAAGTTTATTAAAAAGCTTGCTGAGGCATCAGTTCTCCAGTCCCACTTGTTTTCCACAAAATGCTGAGTAAATCATCCTGATAAATTGGCATCACAATGCAGAAAATCTAAACCTTACTATGGTCTTTTGTCATGATTGTCAGTGTCAAATTCCTACATTTATTTTGTATGCATGTTCACAACAACATAAGTATATTTCTACTTTTTTTAGTCTCACCATACCTTGCGTGTTTATCTTTTTTAGATGCCAATGTTGCATTTTGTTTTTCTATTTAGTTCATTACAAATAGCCTTCACACCTAGTCTGAGATTCTTATTGAGGCATTGTTCATACTAGAGGGAAGCAGAAAATACTTGTGAAAATACCCACCTCTGTATTTAAATAAATTACATAACAGTAGTTATATTTTAACTACTTACAAGTTCCTTCCTTTTTAGTACTCATCCAGCTCAAAGTTTGAATAGTTAATTATAAAATATTGGTCTTTGGCAAAATAATAATTTGCCTTTAGAATCATGGAAACTAAGTACAATTTTGTTTATGTAGCATCTTTCATAAATTAAATCACAGCATGCATCACAAAACACATAAGAAACAAAACAAACAAAAAACATAATATTAATTAAAAGCCTGTTTGTGTAAATATGTTTTTAGTCATGGTTTGAAGGAGAAAATTAAATAAATGTAATTGAGACGTTATAACAATAGGAAAGTATAATTAATCAGCAATCAGGTTGTGACCCTATGAGTTTTAAACCTAGGACATGCATCTTACAATAGACTGATCAGCAAACATCAGAGATCTGGAAGAAGACTGAGGCTAAAGGATGTGAGAGATACTGAGGGCCTTAACATTCAGGACCTTAAAAGTTAAAACAAGAAATTTAAAATGAAATCTAATATTAACTAGTGAAACAATGAAGAAAAATGTCAGAGAAAAGATGTTGGTAAAACCAAAGGATTGCTTTCAACCTACATTTGCCACCCGTATGAATAATTGTTCTTAGGACACTTATTATGACATTAATCCTGATGATGACTGAAGGTAAACCTGAGACCTGAGCAGTGTGTTTTAAAACCATTAATACTTAGAGTCTCAGCAAAAATAATTGTGCTTTGAAGACCCCAACGTCTTATAAGCTTGACTCCAGAAACACAACAGTCTATATTTTAAATGCTTACATGACATCAAGTGCTTACATAATGTAATAATAAAAGCTTATCTGCAGTGCTGCATTTTGTGATTTCAAACGGAATATCAGAGCTACCAATGACATAAATCACCACAATAGGATGACATTACCAATCCCCATTAGCATTAAACCTTTCTTCCTGAGACATTTGAATTTGCACATAAAGATTTTGTCATTCATTTTGAATATTTTAATGTGATTTATTTCAAATTTTATGTATTTTCACATCCTGACTGTCATGATCATGTTTGAGGAAATAACTATATTCTCAGAAATTTCCATTTTATCTGTACATTTCCAAAAATGTTATTAGGCTGCAGGTTCTACCATTACCTCCTAAAGCAACTGAATGCAACTATAAGTTTTTTGATAAGCAACCACTTACTAAACGTTAAAAAACACGGTTGTCACAAGTGTAACCTGCTGGGACCCCTATTGGTGGGACAGTTGTTCCTGCAGCATTAATGGAATGGACAAAATGAGTGAAATTATAAGAGAAGAAGAACTTTCAGAAAATTCACAGAATAAAAAATACAACCCTATTAAAAGTGAGGTCTCTTCCACCAAACCATTTTGAATTAACTACCAGTTCTGCCAAGAACAGTGTTCAGATACCCAACCTAGAAGATGGCAGAAACATGTTAATTTCTTCAAATATTCTATAAGCATGTTTAAGAAAATAGTGTTAGCATTTTTCACTAATAAATCTGTAAGTTTCCAGTCTTTTTTTTTTTTTTTTTTTTTTTTTTTTTGTGGGATGAGGGTTCTATGACAGGAAACTAAAATTTTGACAATAAATGGAGTTGAGATTGCATTAAACACTTTTTGAGTTATGATGTGAGAAATCACAAAAGCACAGCCATTTTAATGTCTAGGACATGAGAACACATTCTGACCACTTAGCAGAGAGTCAGAGAGTCAGAGAAAGGTGATTCTTGGCTCCCTCTGCACCCTGTAATTCACTTACCACTGTGCTGTCATTTGGGCGAGCTTTAAATGTAAAAAGAGATCTGTTGGGGTTTCTTTGTTTGTTTTTTTCTGGAAAAAGCTAAATCCACCAAGCGACTTTCATGTCTAATCTAGCATGAGGCTAAAGGACATCAGTTCAGTCTTGCCTTTGTTTATGTGTGGTGTTTTTCTGCATGTCATAATGTACTGTATTTTGATGTTTTAGATGTGATAAGGCTTCTTTTAACATCAGCAGAAGACAGCAAGTCATGTTTTCCAGTGTGCTACACATTAAATACAGTCAGTATCTCAGATTCAATCAGCAATTAATTTAAATAGACAGATATCTCTTCAACAGAAATTGAACACATTTTGTGCAGTTGATACATTTTTTAGCAACTTTGTCTTTGAAGTGCTTTCTTCATTCAGTAGATATCTAGAATTTCACTTCAGACTATATTTAATTAATATAGTCTAATTCATGTTGGCAAGTGTTGGTTACCTTATGCTGTTTTGTTTCTGGGCAACAGAATGATGAATAAATCTTAAAATCAGTCGTTCCAGTTCTCCAATGAAGTAGAAGAATACAATACGTATATCATATACCCGTCCCTGAGAATCTCATGATTTGTGTTTTTAACAACACAAATGTTCTAAAACAACAACAAAAAATGTATCTGACAAATTAAGGCATTGGTTTAGTAATCTACATAAAAATATACCTATAGTAATTAGAACTAAGAATGTCATAATTTTTTGTGCTTTTTCACTTCTTTTAGATAGTGACAAGATTATACAACTATGATATTCATTTACTTTTGATATTTATTATTTTGATAATTTGTAGCAAATTAACATTTTGAATTCACCAATACCAGAAGAGCTGGAAAGTCCAAGGAGCTCAAGGAAAGTTTCCATTTCTAAACACATTCGACTTTTAGAACGGCAAAATAAATTCAGTTTCAAACAACTCCATTGAAATACAGGTTACCGTACTCAAGGTGTCATCAATTTGCCTGTCATTGGAAGAAGAGCGAAACGGTCCCTCTAAGGAAAAAGGAAATTGGTTAGAATATTCAGAAAACAGCTAGTCTTCACCATTTACTTTTAGGTTACAGTAATTATGTCAACATGTATTAATGGGGGGGGGGGGGAGAAATCTTCCATGCACATGTATTGACATGAGTTAATAAAAGAAGAAGAAAAAGTGATCTATTTTAGTGATTCATCCATTGAATCACTACAATGGATGAATCACTTTTTTTCAGAGCACATTCATACACTGTGTATTCACTTATGGAAAAGTTAATAATGTTATCTTATAATCATATTGAAATTAGATCAAAAGCAAAGAATGAGTCAAAACTTAAATTAAGCTACTTGAAAATGTCCCACTTGTAAACAAATGGCATCACAGAAACCGTGCAAGATGCATATAAAAACTGCTAATCTTTGAAAAGGCATTGCACTATTAAATATTGTAGTCTCAAGGGGGTGGCTCTGTTTTAAAACCCATATGTATAAATAAGGAATTGGTCTCTAATGCCATGTTGGCAACATATTTAACTTGGCTGAGTTTGATAGGTTATTAAATACATTACTCCAGGTCATTCTGTTGGCTGTTTTTCTCATGTGCTCTACCTTGCAAAGTGCTGAAATGAGAAGTGAATATTGTTTGGTTTACCGGTCAGGGCAGACAAGGTCAGTTCTTCTACGTCTTTTAGCTTTAAATGATCTTTTGCTTGGCTAGAAATCAACATTCTCTGCTCTGTTGGTCTTCATGTTCAGCTAAGGAAACTGAATACCAGTGTGTGGGTTTGAGTAGAAATACGTAAAAATGCTTAACTCTATATTAAAAGTTGCAGTAAGACAATATGTAGTGACTCATATGGCACAGAAAATCTATCATAATAGTGTAAATACAAAGATGAAAGATAGGAAACTTGTGTAGTTTAGTTAAACTAAGTAAGAGTAAGAGTTTTAGTAGTGGGCATGTGGAGCACCCTGTGTTACGAATATCAGCTAACATCAGAAAACAGACTAGAATTTACACAGGCTCAACAAAATTTTGAAAATATCAATTTAGTCTGGTTCAATGAATCTAATTTTCTTCAACATTGAGTCTGACATGAAGACACACTGTAGATCCATCCTGCATTTTCCCAGTGTTTCTTGCTGCTGCTGGTTTAAGGATTGCTGGCTATCTTAGGACAGAATGACCTATTGGCACCAATTGAGCTTCCTTAACACACCATTTCTTCCTAGCCATGTAGACCCCTTTATTACCAAAGTGTGTCCATTATCTGATGTCTACTTTTATAAATAATTGGAAACCAGCATCCGAAGCTGGTTTTCTAAAATGAGAATTAATTTATAGGACTCCAGACGCCCCTATGCTCACCAGATTTAGGATGAGCATAGGGGATCTATAATGTGATGGATATTCACATTATAGATCTGTAGCTGATAAATTTGCAGCAAATGTGAGATATTAATTTGTTAAAGTCTCTAAAGGAATGTTTTTGGCACCTTGTTGGATCTATTACAGGTCGATGTAAGGAAAATTGTGAAACTAATGCTGTCTCTATATAAAAATGACAGCAAAAGATTTATTTACTTATTAGCAAGATTTAAAAGTGCATCAGAAGGAAGAATAGACTGGGTTCAAAGACTAGTGACAAAACTCCTTCAGTGTATACCTAATATATTTCTTTATTTATGGGCACAAAACAGATGAAAAGATATCCTCAAAGACCGTTTAGGTTTTCTGATGTTCCTCGACAATATGTCAGTCGTGTCTGCAATCTGGCATCTCATTAGTCAGCTAGTCACTGGAGGATAGGCTTGTCAGGTTCATCTGGCTTTTCTTTGAGTTGAGAAAATTGAATCATGACAACAGCTTAACTCAAGACAAAATACTGACAATATTATCAAATTGAAACAGGTTTTTTATTATGTTTTTCTTTCAGGTTTGAAATTTAGGTGCACAAATCCAAACGTTCACTTAAATCACTTCAGGAAATGGTTCACACTTACAAGGACTTCCAAAACTTGTCCTGTAAGCTAGAGCTTTGTATTTTGTATGATGCAAACCAATATTTTCATTATATTTCAGGGGGAATTTTATGTGATAGACCAACACAGTGATATGTATAATCGTGAAAGAGAAAAAGTAATGAACAAGCTTTTAACAGTTTATAGTTATAAATGTCAAAAGTGGGACTTACATCTACAGTTTGCTCCTCAAAGTCAATGCTGGAATCATCTTCTGTTGTCACTGCAGCGGAATGTATTCAAGGTTCACATCGAAAAAGGGGAAAAAATATATATTTTGATTGATTTTATATTGATTTTTCTATGCAGAGAAAACAAACTTGGTCAGATTGGATGGAGAGTCTTGTAACAGATTCTCAATTAGATGTAGATCCAGACTTTTATTGACATTACCACAGCATCATGCTGCCACCTCCTCTTTTTTACAATGGGAATGGTGAGTTCAGGGTGAGTTACATTGTTTTTATTGTGCTACAACAGTACACCTCACAAAACAGCTTTATTTATACACAGATTAAATTGATCAACCATTTAGTTTACATTGAAAGCAATTTGTTGCATTCAGTTTAATTAAAGCTAATGACTTAAGGAAAGCTGAAAGAACGCTCAAATATTACATGTAAAATATTTGAAAACTGTTTATCATTTTCCTGCACCTTATACCACAGATAGTTTGTAAAATTCCTTAAAAACCTAATATTTTTGGTTGTAATATAGCAAAACCTGAAGAAGTTGTGAATTCTTCTGCAAGGCACCACAAAAAGATTAAGTGATTCAAAATGTAGATGCCCTCTTCGTTGAATTTATTTATTTATTCTCTGACATGTAACATTTGGATCCTGTGCTAATGCAGCGATATGCCAAAAGTAAGAAACAGGTAAAACACATAAAATTAAACACAACTAACATGTTTGAGGCCAGTAGTGCCAGTGACATTGCATGAGAACATTTCATAGGAAACTTGGACGGACTGGTGGTTTTATGCTTTTAAACGAAATCTGTCAAGCTTTGACTCCCATTCTGATTCGCTGGTTTTGGTTATATAACCTCATCTGTTAACAGAAGTGCTGAAAAATCCTGCAAAGCCCCTGTCTAAAACTCAGCAGGTGGTAACAGAGTCATTTTTTATGTTCTCAGATGAAGAGGTTAGTTTTGATATGAAAAATGATGAGGGTTTAAGAGGATTTACAGAAATGTAACTGATCTCTATTTGCTTCATTTTAAACTCTTGTGAACATTTGTTAATCTTATGTGCAACCTCTGTCGAGGCCACATCAAAGCAAAGTATGTATTTTTTCTTATTTTTAAATGAATCTCTCATCTTTGTCTCATGTGTCCCTGCTGCATTTTGCTCCAGGGTTGGACTTTAAAATTTTATTTGTTCAAGTGTTATTCCACCATATGTGGGTTTACGTCAATGTACCGAGAGTTTTGTGTGTTGCATGTGCAAATCCTGGTGCAGCAAGGAGCAAGGGGAGTGAGTGCGAGTGTGTGGGGGTGCCGGTGGGAGTGATGCATTAATTTCTCTATAAACTATTTGAATATTGTTGTTCCATTGCAGAAGTAATATCAAATAGCTATCTAATGAAACATTTATCTGGGGTTTGGGGATTCAGCCAATTTTAATTACAATTCGCTAAACACAAGTGTTTGCTGTGGGGCAATTGTAAGCAGTACTAGTCAGCAATCACATTTTTGTTTTATTTTTTCCTATGGCACATGCGTTCTACTTTCCTAAGTCTAGAGAGTTCTGGTTAAATAACAGATGTTGCTGTTTTATGGATGGTGGGGAATATCTGTCATCCATAAATCATCAAAGCAAGTTTTTGAACACTACTCATTATCTAGACTAGAATTTAATCTGGATCTCAGCATTGCACATCTAGGGATTGAAAAATATGCTACTTCCACTTAGTAATACAGCTGAAATTTGGTCACAATGGATGGAGAGCATGTGAACACAAATATGTTCAAGCATTGCTACAATTGCTGAATTTGAAATTCAGAAACTGAAACTTGACCTCTTTAGGTTTTCTTTCAACACTGATGTTATTCATAGCCAATAGTTTCATTTTTAACAAGTTCTCTCCTCTGACCTGAGGATCTCGGCAGACCCTCCTTAGATAACATAAGGATTTTGGCTGCAAAATGAGTTTGGTGTCATGTTTTCTGTTTTCCGCATAATTTCTGTGTAATGTCTGACCTTTGTTGTGTCTCCCTTGGTCATCATAATTGAAGATGATTGCATATTTTTTGACACAAATAAAGTGCATAATTGTAATGAAAATAAGTATGTAAAAATGATGAAATAAATGCCTTGACTGCATTTCTGATGGCTGTTTGGAGAAGCTCTGGCTGTTATCAAATAGCATTTTTCTTGAATCTTTGATTCAGAAGAGAAAAAGAGGGAAAATAAAACTGGGGTGAAGTACCAAAGAGAGCAGAAAGCCATGATTATGTTATTTAATGACTGTAATACAAAAAAACGAGGTTGATAGCAACAATAAACTCTGATGATAAAACTAAAGATTTTGTCGTGATTCAGTGTGTGATGGAAAATGATTGATTTTGCCTACGTGTTATTTATGTCTGGTCTCTATACAGATTCAAATTTAGACCAAATGGTTTTTTTGGCGGGTTTTTTGCCCGACTTAGACACAAAATCACACAGAGAAGAGGTGAAACAGAAATCAGAGTTCCCAGGTTGATCAAAGACCTTGTTTATCACAAATTCCTAGATTCCAGTTGAACACATCTCGATCCTATTTGCATCACTGCTCATTAAAATTCAGACAAGATACGTTATAGCCTCAAAGAAACTGTCAGGTCAGAGTTTCTCTGCAGAAAGGTTTTCCCTTGAGGAATTTGCTCTGCCGCTAGTGTATGCAAAACAGTCCCCGCAGGGATTGCTTGGGACGACCTGAATTTTCCTACGATTACTCGAGGCCTGTGGCTAATTACCTTTGCAGATGAAAACATACGCCTCCTCATTAATTCAACACTACATAATCTATCATAATTACTGGCAAACAAGTTATTGTTATCAGTTTAATTTTGTAGTTAGCGACTTTGATTCTGACTAACTTCAGTTTGAGTCGGTGAACAAATCAACACTGTAAAACACTGCTCTGCAGATTATCGATGAAAACAAGCAGCCATCAGGAATCATTTTCATAGTTTGTTGGTACTTCTGAACTATAATGTGTGGTTTAAAATTGTGCAGTGCAACTGTGCCTTGATACATTTATGACAATAGAAATAATACCTAATTGTTATTAGCTATTCTCTGCATCACTCTATAGACTGTTGATGCTGTAAATTGTAGGTGTGTCACAAAATCATGTATTTTTTGGCAACTTTCTAATTTTGGTCTCAAGGTTTTGCTAATTACAAGTTTTGTTTTAATTAATCTGACAGGTATATAGAATGATATCAGACATCCAACCAGAAAGTTGATTGTTTTGATCAAGCAAACATATGTATTTGTATGGCCTAGTTTAAGTCCAGACCTTTGTGTCAAATTGAGACCCTGTGGCAAGACTTAGGAAGACTTCATGTCCATAGACACTTTCCATCCAATGTGACTGAGGTTTAGCTGATTTGCAAAGAAGCATTTGTCAACATTTCTAAATGTGCAAAACTAGTACAATTGTTGATGCGGGGGATTGAATACTAATGCACATCTTTTTAGGTTTTTTTTTATTTATCTAAAAATATTTTATAATTTTTCCTTATGCGTAGTTTATGTTGATCTATCACAAATAATGTACATTTTGCACAGTATTTCAAGCAACAATTATGGTAAAACTACCATGCACAAATCTCGTGAAAAAAAAATTAAGTTTATTTAAAAATTTCAAAATATATTGCAATAGTTTCCAACGTAGCTGTAGATAGGCACCAGCAACCCTCCCGACCTCATTAAGGACAAGGGTGAACAGAAAATGGATGGATGGATGGATGGATAGTTTCCAAGTGGGGAAAAAAAGTTACCGGTACTTCAAAACCACAAGATGAATATGAGTTGCCTAAGGAGAAAAAGACTTTGTTTCTGTTGTTGTTTGTTAATGTCTTGCTTCCTTGAAAAACTGTGTCTAAGCGCTGCTTCTTCAGGCTGTAGCTCTGAGCTGAAATAGGAAGCCGACGGGCCTGGTCTGGGTATCAGTTCTGGCTGCACCCAAGTCCCTTTGACATTTCTTATTAGTCAGGTCTTTAAAAGCCTCTGCGTGCCTTCCCAGGCACACTCCTCCCCAATATCCCTGATTAAAGTGCGACTGATGCTCCCAGTGCAGAGCCAACTTGGCCACACAGCGTTTATGTTGGGTCATGCTCATTACTTAGACACTCCGCCTGTGGTTCCACGACTGGAAGCAGAACATAATGCAAAGCATCACCAACTGAGAGATTTGAGAACTTTGAATCCATAATGAGACAGTAGAAATGAAACTACAAATTGTTCTCAGCCTGTCATTTTGCGCTCTTAATATGCATTTGGGCTTCGATGAGTGTGGAAGATTTACAGTGTAAATGGTGCTGGAAGCAATTGAGGGTTGTTTGTTAGGCCATGAAATAACATCAGTGTGCCCTGACTTTGATCATTTGCATGTATATAGATAATAAAACGCCACAGATGGGTTTAGCTGCACAAGGGTTCTACTGTAAGGTTACACTATTATACCACCCAGAGTCACCCTCTCTGCCAGAGGTTATATATATATATATATATTTCAGTTTATGTGAACCTTGAGTTAAAGTTACTTTTCCGAATCATTATGATTATTACCAGTCATAATGATGCTTAATCTCTCCCAATTCCAAGGCTCAATTTGTGGTTCCTGTGATGTAAATGTCTTCCTCTCCTCCACTCTACCTGATTCGGTGCAGATATTTCCACCTGCATCCCAGAATTTCTAAGTGCGGAAAATGCAAGACTGCTGACAACGCATGAGCTTCACATGAGCCAGGAATGCAAAAAAGCAAAAATAGTTATTTGAAGCACAGAGACTCGTTGAATGCTATGGTAGCCTTCTTTAAGCAATTGCTGTGCAAGACGGTTTGGTACAAACAAATTTATTTATCATTAAATGAGTAGATGAGCCAAGGCACACAAGTTCTCTTTCAATTTTCAACATTTTCTTGTTATGCCAACACAAGCACATTTTGTTTTGCTGTTTTGAAGAAATACAGACTGACTCATGCATAAATGTTGGTGGGATTGGAGCAGAGTGCATAGAAGGTTTGTTGCTGTGTGAATATTGTGCAGCGGCTTTAATAAACACTCAATGCCAGCCAAGGGATATGTCCAAAGAATAGGCTTAGAAAATATCTGACAGTGAAACTCATTCTCTCTTTTTATTGTAAAATATTTGAAAACTATGCACAATTTTCCTCACATTTCACAAGTATACTGAACTTTGAGTTAGGGTATTACAAAATGTTCTAGAAAGTTGTGATTGAGCAGTATTAACACTTTTTTGAAGACACTACATAAAGAAATAATGAACAGTTTTACAAGACCATAGTTACATAGAAATGAATGAAAAATTATATTGAATATAGATATGTCTCCGTAATTATTCATCCACTAATAATTATTAATATCAATATTACTAATGATATTACTCTCATTAGTAATATTGCCATAACTTTATTTTTGCAATTTTTATAAGATAAATAATGCATTAAAATATATAATGTAATTATAGCAAAGGTCCCAGCAAGTGGGAAGATATGACACAAACCAGAAACTTTTTCTCTTCTCGGTTTCTCATTTCCATGTTCCCACAGATTCTCAGCCCCCCCATCTCATTAGTTGTTGTGACTGTGTACATTTGTAGGTGTGTGTGATAGCAAACCAGGCTGACAAACGTGTTGAGCATTGAGTAACATTTCATGGCCCATTTGCTGTGGCCTGCAAAAGCTCCTTTACTGTATGTATCGTAGAACGGGAGGCGGTTACGATGAGCATACAGTGGGCACTCACTGGTGCTTGAAGGGGGCCTCAATCCTGCTTTCTCCTTCACTGTCTTTCACCACATTTTTCCTCACTTTTTTCCCTAAAATGGCTTACTGTGCAGACCTGCATATGCATTTACAATCTTAACTGTCATTTTGTGGTGCCTGAGACCTGTAGTCAAGAATCACTGCACATAAAGGGACCTTCAGTCATTAAAAAGGTTAGTGGGAGGCTAAATCCTGTTTAGAGAATCAATTAGTTTAGCATCTGGACAAGTGGGCTCATTTCCTTACGCAGTCATAAAAGAAAGCGTCATGTTGTTACAATGTGCATATGTGGCAAACTGACCGTTTCTGACTTCAGAGCTACTTTAGTCAGGCAAGGACCTTAAATAAATAAAATACATGCTGTTTATTTTCCCAAAAAGTACATTTAAGTTGAAGACAGAATTTATAATAGCTTCAGTTATGTGATTTGTTTTTCAGAAATGTAATGGAAATACACTAATTGGCTATTGTTTAAATATTGAATTAAAGCCATAAAGGATTTATTATTAAAATAATTTGTGTGGAAAAGCATTGGTAAAGTGTAAACTTAACCTCAACAATTGAACACATCTAATCTCAAAACTGAACCTCAAATTTCAGATTCCTCTGAATCAGTTAGAATTTCCACCCTCCAAGTCAGAAAAACTTCTGAATTTTACCAGAAATGTATTTGGGAAGTCTGAAAAAATCTATCATGAAGTAAATTATAGTGAATTATATTGTTACTATATTCAAATTGAAATAAACATATAAATGTACTTGAATCGGCCTTAGTGATTGCTTTGGCTTAGCTTGATGTACATACAGATTTCTCAGTGTGAATTGGACATACTTGTCTTGTAGGGAGCACAGACATCATATTTGTAACAAACCACACACTACAGTAAATAAATAAACTTATCAAAATTGAACAAGACAATATTTAGACAGATTTAAAAAGAAATGACACCAAAACCACTGACCCTGCAGTATTGAATCATGTTACATGATCAGCATTAATTATTATTATTTTATTCTTATACTCATTCATTAGAAGCAGCAATGGTCAAATAGAGAAATAAAACAATAGAAAATATCACAGGTTACTGAACAATTTGTCGATGCACACACATTCCTTTACACATCCTGATGGGCTGTCTGGAAACAAACTGACGATGTTTATCTTAACACCTCCTCAGACACACTGCTCTGGTGAAAAGCTGACTGGTGGGCTTCGTGTCATTGAGGCCCGCCTAGCAACATCTGAGTTAAGCTGACAACCCCCGCATGCTGCAGAAACAAACATTTGAAAGAGAATATTCTCCCACATGGAGACAAACAGTCAAATACAAACATGCAAACAAACAAAAAAAAAAAAGAATAACTCACGCACTAATGGTCTTACACCTAAGATTTACACGGTAGACAGATTATTGTAATTATGGAATACTCACTGGAATCAGACTATGAATGTTTTTCAAGTCATATTTTAAAACTGTGCACTGTTAAGAGAATAGTGTGTAGTGAGTTATTATAAACAACATGTGAATGACATTGGATTGTCTTGAGCCACAGTTGTGTTAAATGTTAAATGTATATAATGTAAATGTATTTAGTACAAGACAAAAGCAGTGTCAGTTGTTTATTGCACATATCCACTAGTATAGAACACGGTTTTGTCTTAGGCATAGAAGGTTATTAAGATGCAAACTTTCATATCCAAAACAAAGTGTAACAATTAGATTCCAATTGAACAATATGCAGTGAAGGAAAAAAAAACAAACATAACGACTGTGCTCACTCATTAATTCCATTTCTATTAAATTAACCACTTGCAGTGTTAGTCACTGATCACATATTCAGTTTGCTCCAAGGAAGGTATTATTGTCCTCAGCTCCAGTAAGCACTTTGTACCACAGTACCGCCCTGCAGAACATTATCTTACTGAAAGGGTTTGGGTGTAAGTACTGAAAATTAACAATAGATGTAACAATAGATTCTCCCAATACTAAATACAAGTAGACTGCACTGTGGCTTTACTTAAGACATCTGAACAAATCAGAAGAGAAGAAAGGGCACATAAGCAAGATAACAGCTCAGTTCAAATGCAGGAATTATGATTTTAAGAAGCAACACATAACACCCCAATCTCACTTACTTAGAGATTGATTAGATTTATTTCAACTCAGTCCAAATAACAGTTGTATTAATTACTTAAATTCTGACTCAGTCCAAATTAATACATTCAATTCATTGTTTCATCCCAGGTAGTAAAAACAAAAGTATATTGGAGGAATCCAACTCAAGGGACCACGTTAAGGACTTTGCAGCAATCTGTTAATGTGAGTATGCATGTGAGGAATTGTTTCTTTTTACATGGAAGAAACCTTCAACGGGAATACTTCCAGAAAGATGAAAAAAAAAGAAACTGAATATACAGTTAAGTAGGAGCTTTATCAAGAGTTTCATGCAGAAAACAAATACAGATTAAGGAAAGAATCACAAATTGAGAACATAGAGCAATTAATAACAATAGCTCTGTGAAAGGAGCTACTCGGGAATGAGACATACCTAAACATAGAAGCCCTGTACCAGCAGTACTTTGTATGGAAAAGAAAAACACAGATAACGCAAGCAGTTATGACAGTAATATCTCTGTCAATAATTTCAACTAGCAGAAAAAATGTACAGCTTCATAAGGAAACAGTATGGAGAAAAAAAGACATCACACACAGTTACTGGAAACAGCTCCCTCAATGTCTCCATTAAAAATGAAATGCAGCTAAACATAGAAGGATGTAGCCAGTACTTTCTATAGAAAAGTATTGTTTAGTGAGCATTTAAGCAATTTCAATTTCAACACATTCATGTTTTTCTCTAGTTATTCCCTATAATATTATTTTGCAGTTCCTTGCAAAGGAACTACAAGAATGTACATTTTCAACATAAATACTGAAGACTTATGAGCAATTTTTTAAAGAAGGAATTTTTCTACCACGAAATACATATTAATTACCAATTATAAACATGTTTCAAGTATTTACAAAAATATTGATTGAAATAAGCAAAAGCTAATTCAAAGTAGCAGTTCAGTGGGAGCCGTTTGCAACTCCTCTTCACTTTTTTATGCTTCTATGACACACAATGCAGTGACATGAGAGGATCAAAGTGTTTGGCAGGGAAAGCGGCAGACTTCTGAACCGTAATGCTGCTAAAGCCTAGGGAGACATTAGCATTGTATGCCTGTGGCACTGTTGCTTCTTCTTCAGCTGCTCATAAAAGCATGAATGCAAAATAAAAAGAAAGAAAACTTCTAAAGGGTACTGGGAAAGCTGTAAAAAAATAAGTTATGGGATTTGGGGCTTTTTAAGAGATGGCATGACTTAAATAAGAGCTGCTGTGAGGCTGTTTGCAGTAAACACATGTAAAAAAAAAACAACAATTGACTGAGATTTCTCACATTATTTAGTTTTAAAACATTCATTTGAAGGTTCTAAAGTCAATAATGATAAACTGACATCAACTTTGACAGCGACTTAAATACTGTTTATGCAAGATCCATGACTGTTGAAATAAACTCATGCATGAAAAGCAGCTTAAGCATTTTAAGGTGCACTAAAACATTTCCGGTCCACCCTGGGGAAGTATGCCAATCACTGTGTTACTGAAACACTTAGAGATAAACATTGGCAGAGATCCAAAGAAGCAGAAAGCCGTCCAGTTGTTCAACACAGAGATGCAGCTTTTCTTTCCTCTCCTTATGCTAATACCTTCTGACAGCCAAGGCCAAGTTATACAATACACACAGGTGCATCTGCACCAAATTACTCTGTAAAAACAAAGCTCTGTGCACCAATGGTAAGTGATGAGTTGGCATTTTCAGATCAGCTTTAGAACAGTTTTCAAAATGATTTACTCTTTTGACAGGGAAATGTGACTTACTCTTCAGGTACAATCAAATTGAAAAAAAAAGGCTTCAGATTTATTTTGAAGCCATTAAAATAAGGCTTCAAAATATTTTAACGTCTTTGTTGTCTGTCTTAGCAACAAGGACTTAACTTATACTTGAGGCCTCAGATTTCAGTCTCTAAAACAATGTTTGTCTCTTTTAATCAGATTCAGCAACACAGTTGGCTAAGGTTGTGTAAAAGATTTACGTAGTTGTTTCTAAGTTTATTAGGTCTACGTAAGTAACTGGCTGTTATGCTAGAATTACACAGGGCAGAACTACTTATAAAGCAGTTAACATTGTTTAGGTTTGCTTGTTTTTTATACTATTATGAGGCAAGCTTTTACAATCTATAAGACTCATCATACCATAGCTCAGACAGAGATGTCCTTAATTTCTTATTAAAAAATTTAAAAAGCTTTTTTATTAGCCTGGGGCGTTTGTGGACTGTAGGCTATTAAGCTGCTCATGTTGCTGTAGCATCATAATAAAGGCCATACCAATGACTTGTATTCTGAGCGCAGCATTAAATGATCGAGTCCTTTCTGAATTAAGTAAACTTAGCTTTTGTTTGGCACTTTATTTTGTCGCTCCTAAGCTGGTGTCATCGAAATAGTAGTGATCAATTAATTTAGAAGTTCTTTAGTAACCCGTTTCTTCGGGGGGGTTTTTGTCTTTTTTGTTTTATGTAAATGTATACCTTACTAGAAGTTCAAAACTGTGGGTCAAACTGTGTAGAGGATATGGGATACATTTGATGTGAGAAAGTTTATTGTAGTCATCAGAGATTTGACATTTTACTTTCTATTTCTGTAACCTAAGTACAGTAACCTCAATGTGGCACATTCTATCTTCTTATGAAATAGATAATTGATAAATATTTGGCAACTTGTTTTGCATTTTAATGGCAGGCTGTCTATCCATCCATCCATCCATCCATCCATCCATCCATCCATCCATCCATCCATCCATCCATCCATCCATCCATCCATCCATCCATCCATCCATCCATCCATCCATCCATCCATCCATCCATCCATCCATCCATCCATCCATCTCTTCAGTTTCTTAAATAGCTCTATCTTTGCTGCCATACACTAAGAGGCCGGTTCCACATTTGACAAGTTGACATTCCATCAAAGAGGTAACAAAAAGAGAGAAATTACTAAAAGTGAAGGAGAGAAAAAGAGAGAAGAAATCAAAGTCTGAAGAGAAAAAGGTTGTATTTCCATTCTGTACTAATCTGTCCTCATTTTGGCTTCAGAGATGGCTACACTGTGTCAGGACTCTTAAAAAAGGCACAAGGTGTTCTTGGCACCAGTAAATCTGCTGAAGCCATTCTTCAGTGACCATGTGTCTAAATCCTTCTGAGGAGATCAGATAAAATTTCAATTAGGAAATTGAGACTAAAGCGTTACTGTTTTCAGCTTTTTACTTTACTCTTCATACTGTAGATATAAAATTTTAACATGATTCCATAAAACCCTAGTAGAATGACAAAATATTTCATATGACATTAAGGCAATGTTAATCAATGGCTGTACAGTAACCCTGATCTGCTCATAAGGAAGTTTAAATATCCTACATAAGTAGGTTAAAGTTTTATCCTCAAGTGGATACTTTTTTTTAATCTCTGTTTCATATTTACTGGAAGCAGAAAAAGATATTTTAATAATAGAATCCTTTTTAAAATGAAATATTTGAGAACTTTTGTTTTGTTTTTTAATTTCATCAGAACAGTCTATTCAGCAGCATGGTGGCTATGAAAATATGTAGCAAACACATTTTTCCTATTTCTATCAATCAAATTAAGAAGCACTTCAAGAAAAAAATGCTGAAGTCACTCGACAAGGACACTAATTGTTGATCTGTGTGTGTGTGTGTGTTTTGGCTACAAACTGAAACCTGTAAGCCTGCCAAGATTGATTTTCTCATGAATATGATCTTGTGAATACTGTGACAATGCAGTTGCCAGGTTACAGAAGCATATGTCAGACAAAAACATTCAAATGCATGTACAAACAGCCATACCAGTAATCAGGTGTGAAAACAACATTTCAAGACCAGCCCTGCATCTATTACAGGAGCTGCAGAGGCGAGAAACAAGTTATCTTTTTGTCAATTCATATCTATTAAAATATGTCCATCATTTGGGGTAGCACTCTTATAGAGAAAATAGCCAAAGAGGTCAGTCTGAGTTATTTATAAATATCTGCTTGTGGAACAAGATATGTAGATTATTACAGCTTCATACAAGTTTTCAGAGATACTGAGCATAACATAATAAAATCATTTAGTATCTTACTGATCCTTATGATTTCAATGAAGTAATATTCATTTAAATGTTCGAGATCAAACATAACTTTACAAATAGAGAAGGTTTGATTTTCATGTCAGTAATGCCTCTACAAGTGCATGTGTCCACACCGATAAAGAAAAGTGTAAGAATTAAAATTTGTGTACACTTTTATTGGGTTTAATTTGTTTTGTTTTTTTCCAAGATACTTTTTTGACTGCACTGTAGGGTTTAGTGTATGTACAAATGTTGATAGCGCTACAAAAAATTAATCAATATCATTGATCCACAAGGATATACATTAGTGAAAGCACTTTTTATTTACATTTTCTTTACAGCCCCTTGTGCTTATAGATATAGATGATCTATAATATGTGTAAAAAAATTCTAAAATGTGTAAAAATTTTGGAAATGTTCAGACCTCCAAGAAGGAATTTCATTGGCATAAGAGTCCACAGAATAATAACATCACTTACACCACTTTTGGTTTTTGGGACTAGACATAACCTTTTATTGCGTACAATTTGAAAACATTAGGTAATCAAAAATTAAGTCAATCATAGAGAAAGTTTCAAAATGGCATGGGTAAAAAGCAAACCATATGAATAAAAAGTATCACATTTAACAAACAGAAAAGATTAACGGCTGTTTATTTTCCCTCCAACTTTAAAGACATTTGGAAGCAAAAAAGATTTGCTTTATGTACGGTGACCAGATGTGAAACATTTGCATATTTGACTGTCAACAGACTGCAGGGTGCAGGGAATTACTAATGTCCTGATGCTGAGAGGCAAAAAGGCTGACAGCATTCCTAATGAGCCAGCTAGACCTTTCTACAATAGACTCTGAATAGAAATAGCACATTTTGTTCACAGAAAATGACGTGAAAGACATTTTGGGCCGCTTTTGTCCAACAGAAGGCAGTTTGTGTTTCATTTAAAAAGAGTCTTAACGTGTTTTTTTTTTTTTGTTTTTTTTCCATAGCAACTCTTAATGTAAAAAACCCCACCAAAGATAATTTCTATAAACATACTTACTGTCTTTCTCTTCCAATAATCTTCTCTCTTAGCCCCTCTTCAATTAAATCTTCACAATTGTTCGCTTCCAGACATTACTTGCACAAGGGCAGATTTATAGTTGGATAATTTGTCAGAATCTGCTGAAATGGTTAGTGAGCAAATATAGGTTCATTAATTGATTGGATGTGGCCTGGGAGTGAGGGAAGCAGCACTGAGGTCTCTGATGAGAGGGGGATATGATGGTGTGGCAGCGAGAGGAGCAGGGCTTGTGAAAGGTTTAAAAACTGAAAGGGGAATGGAGGGGGAGTAATCCACTGAGTGCCCATAATGTAATGAGTCAGCCTTGCTTAATGGAGTCCATTTGAGGGGGGAAGGAGTTAGAAAAAGTATGCAGGGTGGTGTTCCTGGAGGTGCTCAGGTGTTGTTGAGAGAACAGGCTAGACTGGAAGGATCAAAGGTGGTTGAACATTTGAGTTTTCCAAATGATTAATCCTTAATGTTTGTTTCATTTATGAAACATAGCTGACTTTAATTCTGAGTGACTTGGTTAAAGATTCCACACCTTTGTTGACATATTCCAACTACTGTAACTGCAACACCCTCTATAATACCTGTCTATGAAAACATGTTTGTGATTGGTTTGAACATTCCTAAAACACAACTGTTGAGATACCAAATAAGCCATAAAAATATTCATAGTTCATTAATTAGTCCATAAATTATTGATAATAAATTAGCTCATGCAATTGGTTGCATTAGAATAAAAATAAGTGAAAGTTATACTGGAAAGATGTCATGGTTGTGACACTTTCTCTCAAGGCAAGAGAGTGGAATATTATTTTTGTCGTACGTGTTGGGACCATATCTGTTGTTCCTGCAGTTGTCATGTGCTTGTTTTGTTGTATGCAAGTAATCGGATGAGTTCTCTCTTCGCCAGCCTGCAGTGATTTTATTTTATTTAATTTTATTTTTTTCAGGTCAGCTGCCATTTCACCCTGCTGTTTTCACGGAGTGTTAGAAAATTTCCTAATTGGCAAATAAGTGTGTGATTTAAAGTTAGGAAGACAGAGTGTCACAAGAGACTCATCTGCTTGTTTTGGACTGTGTAAAGAAGTGCAGAGGGAACCCAAGTCCAAACACATGGACAGATGTGATGAGTGCTCCTGGCTGTGATACAAGTAGCACAGCACTGGAGATGGCACGGGCTTATGTGTTCTAGCTTTACTACTAAAGTTTGAGCACAGAACCATCTGTGCTTTTGCTATCCTTCAGCATGGCTTGTGTCCTTTCTTTACAAATGCAGGCTATGGTGAGATTACATATTAGAAAACAGGACCCTGGAAACTCAGACTGGCTGAAAATAGTATTTATTCAATCTGCAAGGTGCAGCTGTTCTAAATGCATGGATTTTAAATGGTATCTAGGCCGGTGCTGAGACTCAGGTGGTCACCATGTGAGGGTATTTACAGTGAGCTGCCAAACGGACTGGGAACAGGAGGTCCCAGAGTGCTAATGAACCACTTAAAGCATGGCAAAATTATTATTCAAAACTTGGGGGAAATTCAGCAACAACATGCTGTAGCAACTGAAGTTTTAAATGTTTCTTTTTTTTAATGTTTTTGTTTTAGGTTATTTGTTATTAAAACATGTATTTCTGTTTGTTTGAGCTAACATCTTAATGTGTGATATTTCATAAAAGTGAAATGGTACAAATGGAGATTATTGGCAATAGAAATAGTGTGGAAAATGAAATCTGGATTAAAAGTGTACAGTAGGGTTATACATGTATACATTTCAGAAAGATGAACAAAAGGGCGTTTTTACTGTTCTCCATTCAACCTCAGTTTAGCCTGTCCCCATCAGGCTCAGTCAATCAGAAAACCAGCTGATTCATGTCGACTTCCCAGTTTATCTCTCAACAACTGGGGTTTAAATTGGCAAAGGGGCAAACAAATCCTGAATGATTTCTATAACATCTACAGAAACAGTTGAATGTTTGTTTTATTTTTCTTATGCTAAGCTTTAAATTTGGTTTTGCAATATTGTGCTGTGTTTGTCAGTGTCAGAAAAGAAGCAAAACATCAGCATATTGTTACCTTTTCTCAAGTCCGTACCCATATGAAAACCCTATATTTAATTTACTGATTCAGTCAGATTTTCTGGTTGTGAACCTGGATCATTAATCTCATTTTTCTCTTTCCCCCTCCCCCTCTTTCTCCTCTCTCCTCTCTTCACCATGAACCTTCCACCCGTCCTTATCCCCACAACATTTTGCATCCTCCTCTTTTCCAATGCTCAGGTCCCACACCAGATGGGTGCCCTAACCTTTTACCGCTATGAACAGCCCATTGTAGACTACTGCCAGGCCCATCAACCCCTGCGGCTCAACATGGGATACGAAGGCCCACCTCAGGGACTGGAAGGACTTGAAGACCTGGGGCCATGTGACAGGGGCACAATACAGACGGTGGCCTTGCCTGCAGTGCCCTCTGTTGCCAGCATAGGTGGCCCTGTGCCAGGGGCCCGGTCCCCTCCTCCGCCCCTCATGCAACAAACTGAAGGTCCCAGCAGCGGCCCTTATCCTCCCCCAGAACGCACCGGAACTCTTAAATTCGGACGCTAAAGAGTCTGGCTGTTAGAGGTGGGAGAAAAGCCTGTGATTCACCATTACTTTTGAAAGGAAGGGAGCAGGTGAGGTGGTTCAATGGGGCCTTGTTTTTACCACATGGACGAACGGACTACATTTTCAAAATATGCCTGGAGGGTTTTGGCACAGGGAATACACAGTCTTACAGTAATATAACATGGTGGGACATTCATCATTATGAATTTCTTTTAAAAGCAGCTAATAGAAAAAAAAGCCCTTACTACCTACTCATGAAAAGTAATTTAGCAGATGATGAAAAGAGTTGCTTTGTGGCCTAATCTGGTCTTCATCATATCTGATGTCAGCCCAATGGCTTACGTGTCCACAGTGGCAGCAGTCAGCTTCTGCAATGTCAGGAGTGAAAGGGGACGTGCAATAAACAAAATGTCTCGATCATAGAACATAGCAGTAACTCGACAGATCTCTGAGGTTTTGTGAAGCACAGGAGGCTTCTTACTGTAATTAGAAAATTCATCTCACAAGCTGTTGACAAAGTGAGACCTGCATTATCGTTCCAGAAATAATCACATTCAGACTTACCTTTGTTCTGTTTTGTTGGATGTTGTATTTAGAACTGAATTCAATTTCTGTGCATGTTAAACCAAAGAGTTTATTAAGGATTTCTTTAAGGCACATACATAAAATATCAGTTGTATTACACAACAAGCCCCTGCCAGTTCGCACTTAACCGCCAAAGCCCCCTGCTGTTTAATACAAACTTTGCAGATGAGCAAAGCACTCAAGCATGAGTCAGGTCAGGTAGCTGAACTGAGATGTTGGACAGATTTATTATAGTCATGAAATGTATAAGGGAAACCATGAACTACAGCTACCAAAGCAGTATGTTCAAATAATAATAGAAAACATATAGGTGCCCTTTAGGAAGTAAATGGCTAATCACTGTACGTGAATATACCCCCAACTGGATGACTCACTTGTCTTTAGGAAACCTTTCATGTGGATATTCATGAGAAAATAAGTACATTTAGATGAACATGTGTACATATTATTCAAAAGTTGAGCCTATTGAAAGAGTAACCACTCTCACTGCCCCAAAATTGTCATTCGAAACAAATCAATGATTGACTTTCATCGGAATGGACTACAGAAGGAGCACCACGCTCCTCTTTCCCTGCCGCCACAGAGAACAACACTGCTGACTGGAGGCATGTTAAACCAGCAAGCTGACTTCTCTTTGACCTGCATATGAACCCATGGACTGTATTGGGAATATTACCAGACATGTTTATTTTTTTTGTTGTTGTTCTAAAAAGCGTGCAATGGAGTTTTATGCACTCAGTAACCCTGTGGCCGCTGTGTTGAGCACTTCTTATGGAGCCGTTGGGGACTTAACATACAGCAGCGACAGGCTGTCAAGTATAGTCTCTGGCTCGGGCCAGAGTGTTGTGGAAGCTGACCACAACAAGCCGGGGTGACACACAGTTCAAACAGATCAATGCATCCTTACGATGGGAATATAAGAAGCAAATTATTATTATTTTTTTTTTCTTTTCTCTTTTTGAGATAAATCGAAAGTTTCTAAGGTGTTTAAAGATGATGTCAAGAAATTCCATAAGACTCCCAGAGGGACTAAATAAAACAGAACTCAATCATTGTGTAAATAAAAAGTCTTTAAGAAGAAAAAAAAGGTACAAACTTCACTTCTTCTGAAACACAAACTGTGAACAGAAGAGGAGCCTTATTGACGTTCCAGTGGGAATATTACCAGAAACATACCAGGACGACTCGGTGAGGAAGTTCTTATTGTAATGCTCTTGTTGTTTCAATGATAAATATTTTTCTATCTGCTCCCTTCATGATATTGCCATTTAATTCAAATGATATGGATATTCTTTCTTAAACCCAGTTCATTTTACCTAATCACATTTTGAAGGAAGGATTGAAACCAGTCTTATTTGTGAAGTTCTCTGAACGGCCTCTGTATTCTTTGTTCTCACACTTGTACATGTTAGAGAGGTATACCTTCAGGTTGTGGTCACATGGTTTGTTATTTGTAACACAGTATGTTCATCAGATTTTAGAATTTTCATGCTATCTGCCATTCAAAGATTTCCTGTGTGGAGAAGAAGTGTGCTAAATTGTGAGAAAAGGTGTTCCTGTGCCATTATTTTTGTATGCGTTCTACCAAAAACCAGGCCCAGACACAAGTGACTCAGATGTTATCACCGCATTGCAACCTCAAAAGGGTTCATTCCCGTTTATGTACAGGTCATCACATTAAAAAAAAAAAAAAAAAAAATACAGTTGAGTCACTCGATACGGTTGTTTTTTAGTGCTGGTGGAGTTTACTTTGTAATTACAGCTGTGCCAATGTCTTTATAATGGGAGCTCTCAGTTCTACCCATGTATTATTGTCTTGCCTTGCTCTATATCACTCCTATTAACTCCCTGGCCTGAATTTCATGTCTGCTGCTTGGTGACTCAGGTGAACCTGTTAAGCTTAGTTCTATTTCTGTCCGCATGTTTATATATTGGGAAACTTTGTCCAGCTGGGGAAGAAGACAAACCATGAGACAGATATTTCCAGCCACGAATGGCCTAGAACCAGCAGCACGTGTCTAACCACATCTCTGTTTCAAACGCATTTCATTTGCTGACCCGTTCATGCTTATGTCTTGTCTGATATGAAATTTCCCAACATTCTAAGCCACAAAGAAGAAAAACACTTTTATCAGACACACAAAATCACATGAGAAATTTTCCTTTTATATTCCCTCATGTATGTCATATTTATGTTAGGTTCAAAACATTATTAGGTCAATTTTATTGGCAGAAAAAGATTAAAACTACTTTGTCCTCCACATTTAATTAGAAAATTGTAATGAAATATATGTATTTAAAGTTACAAACCAATGGTGGATTAATCATGACTACATCCCTGAAAATATTAGATATATTCAGTGGAACTTTGAATCCTCCTGCCAGTATTTATACAGTCTTTTGTCCATCTCTTTTGGGTCTACTGTACAGCAGCCACATCATGGCTCACAGAGAGCCAGGATGTGGTACTTTACGTCTTGTTTTACAACCAAAAATATTTCAAAACACCAAAAAGCTTCTTTGCTATAAGCATGGGAATAATCTGTTCTATATAATAATATAAAAATCCAGAATAAAGTTTAAAAAAACTTTAAACAGTGAGAAAGGTAGGAAGGAAAAATTTTAAGTTTTGAAACTTATTCGAAATACAACGAGAATTTGTCTTCACCTAGAATCTGACTTTTTTTTTTTAAACTCAGGCATTTATTGTCTCCACCATTAACACTGGAATTACTGTTGTTTAATGCTATCTTTGCTAACAATGCTAATTGCAAATAAATGATCATTTCATCTTTGCTTTCAAATAGTAAAAACCATATTTTATAGTAACTTCTTTCAGTGTTTCACATCACATTTCCTCATTTCTGGTGGGGAAAAAAAAATTCTAAAAAATATATTTATATATTGCAGTCTTGAAAGAAAATCTCGAATCAGTAAATATTAGACACAAAAAGTAAAAGCTGTAGATTAGATGTCGTCCATAAAATTCCGACTATTGCATCTCAAAATGTAGCTTTTCAAAACCTGACTATATGTCAAAGCCAGAAAGTGTCCCATACCTGAAGAATTTATGTTATATAAAAAATATGGAGACACGAGTGGATAATTATAAGATTTTTTTACTTCATTACTGTTGCAGATTTCTGAGCAATCTAAGTAACTTTATTTTTTCCTGTAAGACATGATACAACCTCACCCAAACACTGACTTTATACCCACACTGGTAATAGTTACCAGTGTTCATTTTCAACACACAGTTAAAACAAAAGACATTCCAAGCTGTATTATATTATTATATACTCTTACAAAAACACATAATTCACAATAATACCGAAAAGTCACTATTAACTTGCCTCTCTAGTCCATACAGAACATGCATAAATGCATATGTTCACACAAGAAGCAAAGTAATAACAAAAAATGACATTGCATATATCTTGATAAACGATAATAAATTACTGCAGGACTTGACACAGCTATCCACTTCAGTTCACCCAAGGCCATCTGTGATGGTTCACTAGGAAGTAATACATTACCTGATAAACAGAGTTGAAAAAATTAATTTTGAACCAGACATGGATTTGCGGCTTGTTCTTCTATGCCATACATCTGTGTCTTACCAGCAGGCAGTACTGGAGTATGCCCATACAGCACACATTCATGAGTCTTCAGAGTCAAGTTAGCATGTGTACACATGGAGTCTGGGACCGGCTAGGAGAAAATATGCTAATCCTTATGATGTGCCAATTTCCAGTTGGATTTTCTTGAATTTGCTGGATGTATTTGGTCCTACAACATTGAGACTTTTTAAAGACAATGAGACTTGAAGCATTGCTACTGATTGAGCCCCCCTGCATGTACCCAGACGGCCTGCGTGCGTGCGTATGTGTGTGTGTCTGCGTCTACTGTACAGCAGCACCTACTCCTCTACCTCCTGTGAACGAACATCACCATTACTGATGTTCTTGCCAACCCGCGCCCCATTGATTGTTATTGTTCCACGCTGTTTCACATTAGCAGGAAGTCTTTAACCTTCGACCCTCGTTGTTCCAGTTCTGTTTTTCTGCCATTGCTCATGTCAGAGGTGGCACAGAAAAAGAAAGGCATGATCATTAACCTCTGTCGGGAAGACACACATTTTCGTTTGTCTGACAAAGCCCTAATTGGATTTAATGTAAGCACTTAAGAGAAGAAGGTTTTTTTAAATTTTATTTAAATGGGCTTAATTGTTCTCTTGCAGTTGGAATGAGAGTGCCGTGTGAGAGCAAGCAGCAGGATCCTGACAGAGAGCAATATCAGAATTAGTCATTGTTACATGTGGGGTTAGACACTTTTACATTCTTATTTGTTTTTCATTTCTTTTTTTTAATGTTTGCTCCTTTCTGAATGCTTTCAATCCAACCACAGAATCCCCACCGACTCTGTTTCATCCATTTCCTGCACAGAGCGTTGTTTCTTTTTTATGTAAGTTGTAAATATGCGCTTTACTGTTTTCTTTACTAGTTGGTTCGTTGTTACTTTTTTAAAACTTTTATTTTGTTTTTTAATTATTATTGTATCAAAAACTAAGGCATTTTTTTTTCTGTGAAGACCTGGTCCAAGCGCAAAAATATGGCTCTTCTATGAGTATATTATTGTCAGAAAATGTTTTGTAAAAATTTTGATGATGATATAAGAAATAAAACTATAAAGGTGGGAAAGTGTTGTGTTTGTTCTCTAAAACTCCTAACTCACCTCATCTTTTACATAGTGTTGCAATGAACTACTTTTTTAAGAAGACAAGACAGAAATTATTATTTTCTGCATCCAAGCAGAAAATTACAATAATTAAAATTGGAAAAAAAAGAAAGAAAAAAAGCTTGAAATACTTTACTTTATGTGTAATGTAAATCTATTCAATTCTTAGATCAAGAAATATTGCTCTTATATGCAATATTCTATTTTTGAAGCGAACATCAAGTCTATCAGTTTACTAAATCTGCCAGCACACTTGGTGTTTTTTGTTTTGTTTTGTTTTGTTTTGTGTTTTTGTTCCATTTTTCTCTAATCAGTAGACAATCTGTGCATATCTGATTCCATTTAAAATGTTTGCTTGACAGTTTTATTTTTATTTTTTCCAAGTGCTTTACCCTAGTTTTATTCAACTTATACATTGCAGCTCCCACTACCATCACAGAGTTTCTGATTATTTTACTGACATTGAAAAGACAGAGACAGGCATCAAAGGAGTAATGTTGGTAAATGTGAGGGATTTGTTATGAGTGTAAAAAAACACCAACAGCATGGGAAGAGAGCACTGCAGAGACGGCTGATCTGTTTGCTTCAGCCTGCTGTCACTTTAGATGCACACGTCATGCCATCACTGGCTTGGAGGAACAAGACAGGGCTGCTCACAGTCCAGCTCACAGCAGTTTTCAGGACGTGAGGTCTCGCTATCTTTTACAATTCATCTCCATTGATCACGCACCCTTAGGAGGACTATCAGCACAAATGTCAGGAGATTATTCAGTACTTTTTACATCAAACATTAAAAAACTTGTTATTGTCTAACTGAGCCAATAGAGGAAAAAAATTTACTTTGTCAAAATGTCTTCATTTAGAATATTAGTTACTGGCAGTCCATAACTTAAGGAACATAAAATCTGTTCAGATAATCCAAAGTGTGTGCATCAATGCTCTAGAATTCTTTTATTGGTTTTTGAAGATGCTTCAAGCCACATCCCAAAAAGTCATCTGCTTAACAGGAGCAAACCAGTATAGGATTAATGCATTAGACTGAAGGCTAATATAGGATACAAAAGCTTTCTCAAGTGTGTTGTCAGAGATCCAGTGGTTTTGGAGGTACCAGGTTTTCCTCAGAAAAGGCAAACCTTAACTGAAAGGTTAAAAAAGGTCCATCATTGCTGAAGGGTCAGCCTCTTTCAGCTGATTGCACACAGACATCCTCTTCTCTCTGTGTGTGAAAAACCATGTAGCTCCTGTTTGATTAGCCAGGTCAGAGAGCCTGGTAAGGATGCAGTGTCTGATTCTCAGTGACATTTAAAACTGTGTGATAGTGGTATGGTGCTGGTAACCCACTATTCTGGAGTGGAGCTGGGAATTCATTGGTTTATGTCTCTGAGGTTGGTTGAGTGGGGTTAGTATACATGATTGTATCCATGATTTCTGCAGCCCTTTCACACTCACATAAAACGTAAGAAATGTAACTCTCAGGGGATGTAAAACGTCTCGACTTTTACAACCTGTACTTGCATTTCTGTGTCCCTCTCCATTTGGATCCAGCTGTTGTTTAAATGTATCCAAGACTGGGGGCATAAATGGAGACTTTCCTGAGCCCCTTGGCGTTTTCTTTTAACTCACTGCACTAGGTCTTCCCTTTGACCTGAAAAGAGCAATCAGCATTAAAAAACACAATTTACATTCTGCTCTAGTTGCTCTTTTTTTGTTTACTCCTTTTATCAAGTCTTCCCTCCAGTGCTTCCCTACATAGACACATATTCTCTTGGTGTTCTAAGAAATAGCCTTCATAAAATTGGTCTTTTCCCTTAAATAACACACTGACCCGGAAAAAGAATCACCAACCAAGCAGCAAAAATAAAGATTTGTGTGACATCTAAAAAAGATAAGATAGCTTTTAAGACCAGGTACACTTATTACAAACTGAAATCTGGTTAAGGGAAAATTGCCAGCTCTGAAAAGAAACTAGCCAAAACTTGGCTCGGCACTTCTCTCATCCCAGTGGAGGATCGTTGTTTACAGCATACAGAGAAATTTTGACCCATTCATCTCTGCAGAATTGTTTTAATTCAGGCGCATTGGAAGGGTTTTGAGGATTATTATTTAGACCAGATGTAAGGGCACACGAAAGAAACTTCATACAGTCAAATACTTTCTTGTAGCCTATCCAAGCAGGGCAAAGGCCTTTCATTCTTAGAAGTAACTCTGTCAAACAGGAGCTCCTCTGATGTCTCTGTCAATCTTACATGAGGGTCCTACTTATGAACTGATTCTATATTGGCAATAAGAAACTCTAAAGCAATAGTTAACCTTAACATTGTTATTGGCTATTGATTAATCAGTCAATGTTTTCTCATACTGCTAGAAAATTGTTATATCTTTCCTGCCACATTTTATTACCCAATCTCTGGCCACATAGGCAGTTTAGAGGTAATGAGTCCTCCTCGGTCCTAAAGTAACCAAGTGATGCTGAACAGAAGTCTGTATGATTCAACTCTGTCAACACAACAGGATAGCTTGAGAATTACTTAATTTTTTATTTCAAAACAAAAGTTTGAGATATAGCAACAGCAGGCTGTCAAGGTTACTCTACACATCTTCATATCCAGGACCAGAGAAAAGTTATGACAATTCTAAGGGCCCCTGACCGACAGGGGCCCCTTCGCAATTTATTTATTTTCTTTCATAGAAATAAAAAAGGGGGTCCTGTCAATTAGAAAATTAACCATTGTGTTTTCTAAAATACTTTTTAGCAGTAAAAATCCATATTAGCACTGAACCCCCCTGGATCTGCATGAACTGGTTCGTTCCTGCTTGGAGCTTGACAGTGACGGTGTTCAGCAGCAGTCAGTGGAAGAACGACTGTGGTTGTTACTATGCCGCCACGAAAAATAATAAAGTCTGGTTTTCAAAAAAAAGCAAGAATGCCAATTCATAATCCAGTTTTTCAGACCACTGTTTGCCTCCATTTCACTAGCATTCTATGAACGAAGGAAAAAAAACAACAACAATATATTCATATATTTAACTTGTACTTGTACCTTTTACCACTTAACAACAGGTGAGTCAGTCAGCAGCAGCTCTAACCCACGTCCCTCCTGACCTGCCCTCTCCTATGTGAAAATAAAATATATTTTTTTACATACTTGTTAAAACTCTCATTATGTTGTGACAGTATGGCATAGAAATAATCTGTGAAAAATGTTTTTCATCTGCCTTCTCCCAGTTCTATCTAGAAACAACTAATCAAAGACAGGAGAGTTTTAGTACTGTCAATCACTATCTCATGTGGCTGCTCATTCTTCCTCCCCTTGCTCTCTGCTATGCTGTAGCTAGCAATACCAATAAGTTGATTCTCCACCATTAGCACATTTAGCAGTGAGTGAATGAGTTGATTGACAGCACTAAGACCCTTGTCCTGGTTCTGATTGGTTGTTTTGGTCAGAATGTTGCATTACTTTAGCCAGCAAAAGTAATTCAGGGAGCATATGGAGGAGATTGATCTTTTCACTGAGTAGCCTATCTGTCTCATAACAAACTGTCACAACATGGTGCCAGCTTTAACAAATATGGAGAAAATATATTTTTATTAACGTTATTTACTGCAGCTTGAATAAAATGAAACTCCATTTTTTGAGAAGTCTGGATTGCTTCATATATATTTTGCATGTTGCCTGTTGCTCATGGGGAGACATTTCAGTAATCTAAAACTAATAGAAAAAAAATAAGCAACCTACTTGCAAACTGTATGCAGACTGTTTCATGTAAAATTCATGAGCGATAAATATTGTGCTAGTATCAGTATAGGACCAAAGAAAGCAAGGCTGTTGCAAGCCCTTAAAATTGTGACACTTTTGATGGGTCAGATAGACTAAAAAAAATTGTAACAGCAGCTGTGCATTGGGGGGTGGGATACACTTTTTGTCTTGAGGCCCAAGATTCCTGGCAGCGCCCCTGTCCAGGACTCATAAAATAGTTCAAACTCACATCACCAGACAAAGTTGCAAACTAAAAGCAACCAGAAACCACTACATGAGACAGAATTCACTCTGACAGGAAGTATTTTGCCGTTTTAATATTGGATGCTTCTTTTTTTTAAATCAAATTTTAACTTTGCTGATTACAGAAAATTCCAAATTTGGGACAGGAAAGAAAGGTAAAAGTAGTCACATTCTAAAAATAAAAAAATAATAATAATAAAAGAATAAACTTCAAAAAGCCTAGAGAACAATTGGTCAACACCACATTAAAGATTGCAGCAAATTGCAGCTCTTTGAAAGCATATTATGTTCTAAAATTGTTTTGTTATAAAAAACAAAAAACAAAAAAAAAGACTGTATTTATGCACCTACATACCCACCTAAAATACAGACAGACATGCATATCCAAATTCAAGCTCACTGTAAATTGCTTGTCAAGTTTCTGCTTTACATTACCATGTTACATAATAACATCATAGAAAGGAGTATGAAATAAACTGTAAGAGAGATGAGGGAGCCCCGTGTGGAGAGGAATGAGCATGACTCATGTCAAAGTTGTGTTAGCACCTGCATTAAAATGGGCTGGTGTGTAACAACTCATAGCATTGTTGTTGTGGATGGAGTTCAGGCTTATAAATGTCATGAAATAGATGTTATTCACTGATGTCCTAATGTGCTAGGAAAAGTGTGAAAAGATAATGATGCAGAAATCAAAGATTACATTACAGGGTCACACTTGGTAGATCTGTGTTATTCTCAATACTATGGGTATGCTGTGAAAAGAATATGGTCATTGTCATTGAACTTTAAAGTCTGTGATGTGATTCCACAAAGTTTGTGTTGTTTCAGATTTGTGAATATTTGGCCATATCTGAGAAATAAAAGGTCAATTAAAATGATTAAAAAAACAACATCACAACAACCAGCACAGCAGCTACATAGCTTGTTACCTTAATGTTGCCTCATATGATTAGTTTAATCTGTTCTACATGTTTTTCATCTAATTTTTCCAATGATGAAATATTATCTGAAGTTTTTTTTATTTATGTAGTAATACATTTTGTCAAATTCTGGTGAAATATATTATTTTCTTGAAAAATGTATCTTTGTTTTTAGAATTGTGTTTCCATAGTTTTGGGTTCAGCTGCCCCTAATTCAGTAGCTATCCCTATCTTGGTGTCATTTCATCCTAATACACTTACTTTTAATACCTCACAAACAAACCACCAAGATACAGGAAAATTTCTTTTTTTTTTTTTTTTTTTTACCTCTTAAGAAAATGGAGGTATCAAGGTCTTCAGGACTGCTGCCCTCATCACCACTTCAGCACTTGAGAAATATGTCACTTTGTGTCAATCTGATATTTTGCATACTAAGGGCAGATGGGAGCTATGGAACTTCAGCAGGATAGCACATACTCCCGACAAGCTCTATAATCCTATCCCAGATGTGACATAGTGTGTTTATGCTCTTGGATGTATTCAGGTTACAGAGAATTTTAAAAGGCAGCCTACCAGCAACGTTGCACCATAGGCACATAAATAATGAATCTGGTGGATCAGTTAACTCTATAAAACAGACCAGAAAGAAGAAGGTATTTCTTTATTGCAAAATAAAACATTTTAGGAGAAACTTTGTGTTCAATGTTAAGAATTTTATTGCAAAGACTTTACATCTAGTTATTAGGATATGCAACCTTTTTTTCACCAGCTCAAGAATAATAAAAATAGGTAAATAATTCACTGTGTTTAATACTTTTCTTAAGTACATTGTTGTATTGTATTTGGGTTCCAGGTGTGGACTGATGCTTGGCTAAAGAGAAATGTCTCTTCTGAACTGAACTGTTTTAAAAAACAACATGAGGAACAAAACAACTTAAATTTTGTATTTTATTTTAATGAAAACAATATTTAATACATGCTTTAAGTTGTTGATTCCAAAACAGGCTTTTAATTTGACAAGCCAGTTTCTTCAAAACACTTTTTCAAAATTACTGAATCTGTGTTTTTTTAAATTATTATATATTGATACTTTTGATAGAATAATAATAATAAATAAATAAATATTTGTTCATTAAAGAATGTCTGTAACAAAGTATTTTGCAGTCTGAACAATGCATGCAGCATTCAGACAACTGTGCAGGAGCAAGTAAGATAGTGTCTGTTTATGTTTGTAGGATTTTAATACGTTTGAAAACATGAAGGAAGCTGTATCTCAGTTCATTTGCTCTATTGATGCTTTCAACAAAGCAGAGACTCATGAAACTGCTTCAGGCAAAAAGCACCATTTTTTGGCTCTGCTGAAAAATATGAGCTATTGTGTTGGTGGTCCAAGAAAATTTAGAAGCTGGCAAATAGCTGAAGAGACAGCTCAGGCCATTCTGAAGAATGCAAACATACACAGCAAAATTTGTTTACTTCCCATCAGCTTCTCAGAAGCCAGTGGCAGCTAAGTGCATGATTCCTCATATTGTTTGCTTCTGTATGGCCAGGATTCTCTGGTAAAAGAGAATGTTGATCTCTGTGGGATTTTCCTGATGAAATAAAGGTCAAATGGACAAAACAACATTTTTAAAAGCACACCTTAAGCTGTCATGAAGTCAGAAGTGGGGATAATTAAAAACTTTGGAGTTTTTTTAATAATGTTTTCATGTATGGTTTGCCTCAAAATATTCACATTCCTTGCAGATTTAGATTTATAGTTATAATTTGATGTTACTAACATGTTTCTTCTTGATAAACATAATATCAAGGTCTTTGAGCAGGCAGCTGAATTCCCACTAGAACTTGATAGAAAATCTGTGGAGGAAACAAAAGTTTAGGGTGACAGTGTCTCAGGAGGTGGGGGTTTGTCTTGTCTTTTCACTGGTGGGTTGTCAGTTCGAATTCTGCTGTCCGTCTCAATTGTTGTGTCCTTGGGGAGGACACTTCACACACCTTGCCTCCTGCTGGCACCTGTGGCTACAATTTAGCTTACCGCCATCAGTGTGTAAATGTGTATATGAATGAGGGAATGACTGATTTCAGTGTAAAGTTCTTTGGAGTCCTCAGAGTTGATAAATCATCATACTATTGCAGGCAATTTACTTTGGCATGTAAGCTTTCCAATCTCAAATATTGAACTTTAAGCAAGTGCAATTACAATACATTATGTGTTTTTATAATGTCAATTAAAAAGAATCTTGGAAACATTGATCTTGAGTCTGTTTATCAGGCATACATGGTAATTATGTATGAACATAAAGGATGCAATGTTTTTTGTGGGGATTAGTTGAAATATTGCAATGAATGGATATAGGTCATGCTTCATTCGGAAAATTAGCATGTAACCAAGTTGATAGTAATTTGTGATGACAGGTTGAGGCAAAACACAGGAAAGAAAGGCAATGCCACTCGGCTGAGGTACCTTATACAACCAAACTTGAGATTAGAACATTTTCTGCTGCACAAATAGTTTGTAGCCTATCAAATAAATATGAATTTGTGTAAGTTAATAAATAGAAGACATGCTTTACATAACTAAGACTATGTCTTAAAGAATCTTCCTTCTGAGTGTGGTATCAAATTTGGCTTTGAAATGTCTAATTATTTTAGACAAGAGTCCAGATTCCTTTAAAATAAGAGGCCAGATTCCTTTAAAATAAACTTTACAATAACTCTTTTACTTGGTTCTGCTTGAATTGTGCTTCAGATATTTCAGCATCTTTAGCATCTAAAAGTCAGACGTCCAAAAAGCTGCCACCCACAATTGAAATGTTCAGTGGAACAGGCCTAAATGGTCAAAGTAATAAACACAACAGAACCACCTCCTTACTCCAAAATAAGACATTCAAACATATAAAAAGGCTGTCATGATAAAGCTCCTAACTGCATTTTCCATCTTATAGTAGAAGGTAAATTATACATCAAAAGATTAAGTCACATGATGATAGCAACTGTGCCATTGTAATATCTTATCCTTCCAGATCTTTAGGTTAACAGTTTATTATTATGTTAAACACATGTCAGCTTTCTATATCACATTATGTGAAGTGGGAATGAAGGTGTGAAGACGCCAGAGGTAAACATAATTCTACAGAGCAAATATTCAAATTTCCTGATAAGGGTGTTGCACCTCTAGACATTTAGACATTCCTGTAAGAGAGAGTAGGCAAAACAAGCCTGAGCATTGATGTCTAGTATCCATGGTCAGTTATCACATACTCTAGTTGTCAGTTTTTGCTATGAGTGGCATAGTGGTTAGCATAGGTTTAGGGGAAGATTTTTTTTTCCCTTGGTGAATTAAATCTTCATTTGAAAACTACCTTATATTTATATTTAGGTTTTCCTTGTCCGATAAAAAAAAGAAACTGCCTTCATGTGACCAGCCTTTAGCATGGTTCCAGTTCTATTTTACATGGATATTTTTTTCATTAAAACATCTCTCAGATGTAGGGTGCGTAACAAATCACTTTTAGAACTAATACTCTCAAACAAATTATCTAAAATTACAAATATTGTATGCACACAAGTTTACAATTCTATCACAGACAATATTTTAAGGTGTCACCATTTTCTGTGAACATAACTATGACTATAAACAAAGCTAATGTCAATTAGAGGTTGCAACAATATTCTGTAACATAAAAATATATTTAATATAAAATCACCAACTGATGCTCATTAACCCATTTAATCCCATTTTTTTCCCTGCAAAATAAGTGTATGCATTTCAGTCTTTGGATTTTTACTGTTAGAGCATAATATGAGGATGTGGGTACTGTCAGTGGAGTTTTGTTGTTTCAGTAGCACAATGTCTCAATAAAATCTGAATATTAGAATTTAACACTTTGTTTCTTTGTTCAGTTCTTGTAGACAAAAGACAAATGTGCAAATGCCATTTAATTAAATTCTTATAGCTGGGTTGCTTGGTCATGGACACATCACATATCTGTCTGATCGTTCAGCTTAGTGTGGTCAGGCAGACTGTTCTGGACATAGGTCAAAAAATAGGACAGTGCTGGACAGGAGAAAATGAGAAGATATTGAAAAGGAAAAAAAAAAGGTAAAACTGCTTTGAGCCATTTGAAATGGTTGCGTGCCTATGTGACTCTAGTCACAGTGAGCTCCCCTTGTTTATTACTTATTTCTATAAAGCACTTAAAGCAAAATCAATCTGTTTGGTAAAAGGCATCTTGAAAGCAGAAAAAGGAAAAGGATAGGGTGGATAAACCCAGCATTATAGGATTAGACATGCCTTTTTGATAAATGGACGAAGTCGATGTAACGCAAAATTTCTTGAATGCCAAAAAAATGAAGAATAGATATCTAAAAGTTAGGTACTTGTTTGGGGCCTCCTTTTGTTGTACCTCTGTTCCATTTTCCATGATAGTTTCTACTTCAGGCATCTTGATTTGCTGTTGGAAAGGCTGTAGTGATGATTGAATTTGGGAATCTGTGGTTCATCATCCCAAATGCACAGCTGCCAACATATGCTTGTCAATCTAGAGCACTTCATCAGCAAATCTATGTGGTATTCTGTGGAGTTCTTTGTGCTTGTGACCTATGGGGCTGTCTGTTTCAGACTCCACACAGTACTCATCTGTTCACTTCGGCCCTCTTTTAAAACTCCTTGTGTGAGTTGAAGCAAAGGGGCATTACTTTAACAATGTTATTTTTTGGTAAAACTGATGTCTGTATGTCAGTATGCTAAATAGTATGATCATTCAAAAACAGTGCAAAAATCATTCAAAAAAAGTTTTTGTTAACATCTTAAAGAATAGCATTACTCTGCTGCATAGTGTCCCACCTCCACATTGTGAGCCATAACCACAAAGAGATTGACTGCTCTCTCCAGCTTAGGGGTCAAGCAGAGTGACCAGAACCAAGATTTAAGTACATTTTATTGCAAAAGGTATTCACCCAAGCATCCAAATCAATCAATTCAAGTGTCTCAAATTAGTTACAAGGTCAATGATTTAAGCTTTTACTACTGGGAATGGTGGTCTCACATTATAGCTGTCTCTCCTAAAGTCAATAATGGCTTTTTTTGCCATTATTTTGCATTGGATGACTAATAATTATTTTGTTGACAAAGTATTCCACTATGATTTTTGCTGCACAGGAATAGTCTCTGTCTCTTGTGTCACTTTGGGTGTTAGGGGAGCTGAACTATTTTGATAAAAACATTAGACTACATTTTGAGTTTTTGAAATGACTTCATCAGTCACTCTTACTAAGAGACTATCATTTTGCCACTATTGCAATCAACATACTCTCTTGGTTTGAGGTTAGGTGTGGGAGTAAACACATAACTCATGTTTTAAATTACATTGTTACATTGACTTATCACTCCGCAATGTCATCTTTGCTGGATAGATGAAGCTGTTCTTTAGAAACATGCCAGAATATCCTTATTTGCGGCACCTTTCCCTACATGAAAACTGCATTATTTCAGTTAAATATATGCTGCTTCTTTGAGTACTGAAATGTTCTTTGCACTGGACATTGTCATTTTACAGCCGTTCTAATGAGTCACTGGTGCGATCCAGACGTTGGGTTTAGTCTCATAACCCGCTTCATTCTGTTTGCAGTATTGAGCCAGAACGAATACCAGAGCTCCACTGATCTGCATAAACACAACCTGAGCTTTAGCCCTGTGCTCTCTCACACACTTGCTGGTTGATTTGCAACCAGAAAATTATCCAACATGCAAAGGAGTAAAATAGAGCTGTTGAAACTGACTAACTTGAATTGTGGATGTAGTAATCTTACGATTACGATCAGCATGCTTACATGTTAATGATTTTTTTATTTTTTTATCATTTTATCTTATTTATTTTTTTTATTAGAAGGAATATCAAGTTACAAAATATTACATTCTGGGGTTAAAAAAATAATAAAAGGAACTAAATACTGAATAACATCAATAGTCCAGGAGCATCTGTATGAATTTACTCTTTATTTTTTGTGTTTAATTTTCTTTAAGAACTATGACACAATTTTGTTTTTCTCCAAGGTACCATAAAGACAGATGTTTTGGGCAAATGCCAAGTATAAAGATGAATGACCAAATCTTGCAAAGAGTGCAGCAGTCCTGAATAGTAATCAGGCAGAAACACTGAGCCCCAAGAGCGTGAGGGAGCCTGATAATGAACATGTCCTATATCCGAGAATCTTATCAGACTCATTTTCTTCTGAGCATGTAGTCAAGACCAAAGTCTTGTTCTGCTGCATGGGTCAAACTAATTTACTTGGTACTTCTTCCATTTTCATCCGCACTTGTTTTCCATTTAATTAGTATTATTATATTTTTTTGGGATGTGTGAGTTAAGAGAAGATAGGCTTATAAAATGGCATTTAGGCAGGCTAATGACAGACATCTTGCTCTCAGGCACCAGCCAAATAGCGGAGTGCAAGGCTGTAACAGCTCACTAATTTATCTGCATAATAGGCAGGATTTATCAAAGCACATTGGGCTCTGCAGGGTAGAGACTGCACTGGCAGGGATTTAATGGCCAGATGGGAGAATATTGTCAAAGATGACCACAAGAAAGCAGCACAGTGCCTGACCCCTGAACCTTTGCAGAGCTCTGAGAGTAGAGTTTTATATTCCTTATAAGGAGAATTTCTGAATATAAAAGTTGAGCTGCCAACTGTGTTAAAGAGACATTGATGTTTCCAAAGAAATGTATATTGTATGCATGTAACTAATACAGTGAAGCCTCTTTATAGACTGGCATATGTAGTCATACCCTTTTTTATATGTCACTATTGATATGTTACTACCACACTTAATAACATATATATATATATATATATATATATATATATATATATATATATATATATATATATATATATATATATATATATATATTGTACCTTGGAGAAAAACTAAATTGTAGGCAGACTATTGCTCAAAGTCCATGAGGGTATGCATTTATGACCAATACATATTTGGAAATTAAATTATTTTGTGAATTATTTTTTGCAAAATAGCTCAGTAAGAATGGAATACACATATATGTTATCAGGTTTTGCCACATATTCTTAAAGTCTTCGTGGTTTAAACTTGGACTGGAACTTCCTAATAAAGGAAAATGTTTTGATTTTCATCATATCCTTGACTGTACGTCTAAAGCCATTTTTACGCTTTCAGATACACCTAAGAGACTCAGTATCAAGGTTTTTGCTGCCTCCAACTGGGGAACAAATATTTGTAGCAAATCAAATCTGCAATGACCTGATTGTAAGAAAGTTAAGTCACTACAGGTACAAACAGGGTTACCAGCATACACATGTAAATATAAAATTTTTCTGTCAAAAGTGTATCTTATATTGATTAAACTACATATAATATATAAATTGAGTCTGAAGACTGTACTTTATATTAAGACTGTACTTTAAATTTAGCAAGTTTAAAGTACAATCTATCTGAGAATAGAGAGAATAACCCGGTGTGCTAGAGACAGAACAGAACATCAAGGTTGGATTCTATTTAGAAATATATTCCATATCTCATACATGGCTAACAGATTTTCTTTTGTAAAACCATTTGAAAACCATGTATAATTTATTTCCTCTCCACCACTTAGTTTTGGTTAAAGTTTGTATTTGCTACATAGCAAAATCTGTAGAAGTTGCAAATTCTGCAGGGCATGTACATTTTAAAGAAATATTTTGTAAATAAAACCTATTTGAAGTAGGTTCCTTGGATCTCTCCTTTAGAGTTATAGATATTAATGTTTTGTTCAGTTATGGTCATCCTAAAATGTTCACCACAAACGCTTCAAATCCCATATCGCCCTCAATCTGTCTCTGCCAACTCATCTCTCTTCTCTTTCACCATCAAACATCTCTGTTCCCGAAAAACGTATGAGCTAGGTTGCAGGAAATAGATCTGAACACCAGTTGAAAAACACACATACTTTGAATGCTTGTGGCATATTATTTTTGGTTAAGCTTTTGTTTGCTTCAAGGCAGATTTCTTCTGAAGAACTGAACATTGCCTCTGGAGAGTAACAAGTAGAAGTCATCACTTTGCCATTTAAAGAGTTGCAAAGCTCAAAATGAACACTGCAATCAAAAAACAAGTCTCTTTTTGGGACAGCCTGTCTTACAAAGATATTTGTGATGTATTAAAAATGCACATAGGCTTTGTGGATGAGTTGTCAGATCTCAAGAAAGACAGTGTCTTTTCATATCATGTTCTCAAGAGACACTGAGTTGATTAATAAGAACCTTTGTGATTGAACTCTAAATATAAAATATTATTAAATCTGTTTGACTGCTCAGAGCTTCTGGTAAACATAAACTTCTGATTAGTGGCTAAAGATTTCATGTGCTACTAATCTGCTATTACATTTATATAAATAGGATTGTGAAAGTTTTCTTTCATGCAAAAAGGAAACTTAGTTATTGATGAGCAAAGTTGTTGGCTCACCAAGTTTCAACAAGCTTCAACATGCTGCTTCAACATGCTGCATTTTTCCAGTAAGCTGTTGTCTCACTATTAACGTGCACTTTGCAAAATATCAACTGCTGTTGTTTTGTAACAATGCACTCAAACCATTGCACATTAGTGATTCTTTAAAAGTCAAGGACAGAAATGCTCTATTCTAAATCAGTAATTTAGCCAATATTTGTTGTAGCTAAAATACTCTAAAAATACAACCGGCCTCCTTGACATGTCAGCAACTCTATGGATTAAGTTTACCAAAGTATTTTATCATCAGGTCTTTGATATTTGCTTAGTACATTTGCGGCGGCCCTCTTTCCACATCTAAAAAACCCTCCACCGCAGCCTGTCTTAGGCAGAGATTCCATAATGTTTGCTACATTCAGAGATGTAGAATTTTTTTTTTTATCCAAAGCTATCTGTCTTCATTTGCCATTGAAATGCAAAGCAGATATATGTCAGTTCTATAAGGGTACAGGACCTGCATGAAATCCATATAAAGTTGCTTGAGTATATCGAGCGATTTTTGTGCAGGCAAACAAAAGAGAAGAGAGCAGCAGCACAATAAGAATATCTAACACTTTCAGCCACCTCTTTAACCCTGGCCAACCATATTATCATCAGAATCAAAGCATATGGTCTCATTTTCTATGTCTAGTTAAAACAACATATACATATCCCAGAGACATTTAGATTTGTAAGTTTTATTTTGTTGGTTAGGAAAAAAAAAAAAAAAAAAAAAAAAAAACAGTTTTTACTAACTTTCCCAGATTCAACATTTTTATAAATTATTTAAAACATTTTTAAAACTGAATAGAGTAGATATTCCTTTATCATTCCACAATAGGGAAATTTGGGTTCAACAACATCAAAGTGACAGGCAATCAAAGCAAGAAGGTTCAGATAAAGAGAATACAAAACTAAATGTAAAACAGAAAGAAAAATAAAATAGTGTGCAGTAAGGGCAAAATTTCCACATGCATACCATGTATTATTAAAAAAATTGCATTTCCTGGTCCAAAGGAAGGTGCAACTGAGTACCGTAGGTTAATTTAAGAAATTAAAAAATGTGCAAATCTGTGCATTTGTTATTTCAATCTGTAGAGACTCAGACAGACAAAGGGGTAACCATTAGAAACGTTTAATGACACTATGATTTAAATCTTTGGCGCTCGGGTCCCGGCTAAGGACATTGATCATCGCAAACTTTGCGATGGGCTTGGATGAGCATTCCATATGCTGAGAGGAACGTCATCCCCCGGGACCCGGCACTGGTGGTGGAGGCGATGAAGGATGTGGCCTGATGCTGAGCGAGTGGAGGTGAAGGGGTGGAGGTGGGTTAAGCTCAGCTGGAAAGCGCACGACGCCATGGATGGCGGTCCTTATCAGCTGGGGCTTGGACGGTGATTGGACGCAACGAGTCTTGGTCCGGCGTTGAGCAATCAACGGTGATGAGCCGGAAGTTCCGGCTGGATGATGCAGGTGGGGCTAAAAGAGTCTTCCAGCTTGAATTTACGCCTAGGCTTCATTTCAATCTGTAGAGACTCAGACAGACAAAGGGGTAACCATTAGAAAAGTTTAATGACACTATGATTTAAATCTTTGGCGCTCGGGCCCCGGCTAAGGACATTGATCATCGCAAACTTTGCGATGGGCTTGGATGAGCATTCCATATGCTGAGAGGAACGTCATCCCCCCAAAAAGAGGACGAGGCCGGGGCCGAGGCCGGAGAGTCGGAGACGGGAAGCGCTAAGGGAGTGGAGGTGCGCTTGCTTAGCTTGCGAAGTTAGGACTGAAGGAGGTTATGTGACATTGATGGGCTCATTCTAATTGCTGCTAGGAATGACATCCCCCCAAAATGAGGCTGAGGCCAGGCCGAAGCCGGAGGACAGGTGATGTGGGCGTAAAGAGGAGAGGAGTCGCTCTGACTTAGCTAGTGAGGCTAGAATCGGACAGAAGGAGGAGGCTTTACAGTGACGGGAGGGAAGAGTGGGAAAGGGAGGCAAAGATCGGCGGAGACGTAGCGGGCCAAGGGAAGGTAGGATGCGCAGAGCGCATGGCAGAGGGTGCACAGAACTCGGGGCCAGGGGAGCACAAAACTCGGGGCCAGGGGAGCACGGAGCACAAAACTCGGGGCCAGCGGAGCACAAAACTCGGGGCCAGCGGAGCACAAAACTCGGGGCCCGGGGAGCACAAAACTCGGGGCCAGGGGAGCACGGAGCACAAAACTCGGGGCCAGCGGAGCACAAAACTCGGGGCCCGGGGAGCACAAAACTCGGGGCCAGGGGAGCACGGAGCACAAAACTCGGGGCCAGCGGAGCACAAAACTCGGGGCCAGCGGAGCACAAAACTCGGGGCCAGCGGAGCACAAAACTCGGGGCCAGCGGAGCACAAAACTCGTGGCCAGCGGAGCACAAAACTCGTGGCCAGCGGAGCACAAAACTCGGGCCAAGGGCACAAAACTCAGAAGGGCACAAAACTCGGGGCCAGCGGAGCACAAACTCGGCCAAAGGGCACAAAACTCAAGAAGGGCACAAAACTCGGGGCCAAAGGGCACAAAACTCAAGCGGGCACAAAACTCGGGGCCAGGGGGGGCACAAAACTGGGGCCAGCGGAGCACAAAACTCGGGGCCAGCGGGGCACAAAACTCGGGGCCAGGGGGGCACAAAACTCGGGGCCAGGGGGGCACAAAACTCGGGGCCAGGGGGGCACAAAACTCAGGGCCAGGGGGGCACAAAACTCAGGGCCAGGGGGGCACAAAACTCAGGGCCAGGCGAGCACAAAACTCAGGGCCAGGCGAGCACAAAACTCAGGGCCGGCGAGCACAAAACTCAGGGCAAGGGGAGCACAAAACTCAGGGCAAGGGGAGCACAAAACTCAGGGCCAGGCGAGCACAAAACTCAGGGCCAGGCGAGCACAAAACTCAGGGCAAGGGGAGCACAAAACTCAGGGCAAGGGGAGCACAAAACTCAGGGCAAGGGGAGCACAAAACTCAGGGCAAGGGGAGCACAAAACTCAGGGCAAGGGGAGCACAAAACACAGGGCATGGGGAGCACAGAACGCTGGATAAAAGCCAGCGGAGAGGGGCGAGGTGGTGAAATGCTCTGATACAGGGTATCGGGGCAAGGGGATATGGCTGCCAAAATAAGTGCTAACAAGGGATGTGGAGGGAAGAGGAGGACAGGGCAGCTGGTGAAAAGGCCAGCTGAAGACAGGGCAGGGCGTGATAAGAAGGGATGAACGTGTCGAGGGTTACAGGATTCGGGCTAATAATTACGAGCAGGAGATGCTGAGGGATCGGGATTAAAGTACGGCTGGTTTAAAGGCCAGCTAAGAGCTCAGGATGATCTGGGCATGAGGTGGTGAGCTGCCAAAGAAGGGCTAGTAGGAGCTGGAGAGTAGTAAAGTGGTGAAAGGGAGAGAAGAATTAAGTATTATTAGGTTAAATAAGATAGAGAAAGGAAATTAGAGAGGAGAGGAATGGGCCACTTCTTCTGAAACGAGATGCTGGCGTAGGGATTGGACCTATGATGATGGGTTGAAATACGGGTGTCAAATGAAATACTCCCATGAAAATAAATACGTGGAGTGGGCAAAAAGTGAGGACATGGCATGGGGCAGGAGCACTAGCTTCTATAAAGTAGACCAACCACCACCAGTGAATTGAGCTCAGCTGGAAAGCGCACGACGCCATGGATGGCGGTCCTTATCAGCTGGGGCTTGGACGGTGATTGGACGCAACGAGTCTTGGTCCGGCGTTGAGCAATCAACGGTGATGAGCCGGAAGTTCCGGCTGGATGATGCAGGTGGGGCTAAAAGAGTCTTCCAGCTTGAATTTACGCCTAGGCTTCATTACTGCATTCAAACCCTTCTCAGAATTGCATGTTGGTTAATTTGACAGTTTTTGTTTGGGGATGAGCTCCAAGCCTTTGAACCTAGAAGGTTATTCTTCTCACCAAGCTAATATTTACTTTCCAAGCCCAGAGCCCAGCTAAGTCTTTACAAATTGCTAATATTACTTCCAGTTAGAAGACATATGTTGGTAATATTAAATCTTCCTGGGTTATATAGTAGGTACGTTTGGGCTATAAAAAAATGTGTGCTTTATTACAGCGCTGCAATGTTAGCATAATGGCCAGGTCTAAATGTGTAGTTTAAGTGAAATGGAAACAGAATATCAGAATCAGAGTGCTTACTGAGAATCTGCCAGTGTCAGGAAACTGCACATGTGAGGGCAGGGAGAATGATAGAAGCAAAGAGGTGTAAACTACTGGCAGAAAAAGTAGAATGCAGATGGAGGAGATGGCATCACTAGGTTTCCTCATTGTTCTGCATGAATGTCGATGTGGCCTTTTGCAATGTCTTTGTCAAGTGGCTGACTCGAGCTAAGAAAATGTATTTTCTCACTGATAATAATAAAAGTCCTTTGTTCTAAAGGGAAAAGCACACCAGCCAACTTCAAGGATGCTTAAGCTGTTGATAATTGATGTAGTAGCTTCATGCAAGTAATTTTAAGAAGAGTCTCGTTTTTAGGCTTTCACTATAGTTTTGCTTGCAAACAATCAGAGGTAAAACCCAGTCAAGTTGTTTACTTTCTACTTTGATTGCTCTCTTTGGTTTTGTACATGTATATACCACTCGTCATTAACTTTGTTTGTTCCCTTCACTTCTCTATATCTAAATCTGTATTTATCTCCCTTTGTTGTGTTTTCTCCCACTGGCCAGTTTTGACAGATCAGATGGTGCTTTCCAGATGCTTTCCAGTTTGCTGGCCAATCAAGCACACTCATAGTTTTGACATTAAAACAGGGAGTGATCATTTTCACAGTGTTTCCTACTGGAAAATGACATCAACATCTCCATAAAGCTTCTCTGAAAGAGGATGTGTGAAGTGCAGTCCCTGTTGCTTTTGCATGTTTCCAGTCACAGTGTTTTTCCTTCCACTTAATTTTTCACTTTTATGTATGGATTAGTCACAATCTCAATGACCTTTTGTGATTTACCATCTTTGTGTAGGGTGTGGTTGACTGTCTGCTGTAAATCTTTCAAACTGACAGTTTTCCTCAGCATTGTGTTGGCAATGCACTGTATGCAGAGGGTATCTATATATAAGATCCACTTTTAGAACTAATACTCTCAAATTTTCTGTGATGCTCCGGTATTAATTATTTACACCTGGTAGTGACACAGATCCTCTTTGCTGTTTTTTAGTTTTTGAAATATTTAGAATAGCAACGCTCTTTCCAAACCCAGGAGAATGAATGCCCTACTACCAACGAGAGCAGGGCTGAAAGCAACATTTCTCCTAATAACATGCTATTATGTGCCCTAACTAATCTTAGCCATCTGATCTCATATGAAGTTTTGTCCCAGCAGTATTGGTAGGGGACAATATTTGAAGCATTTTACAGGGCAAAAATGATTCCCTCCCTGAACCGCAAAGCTGCAGCAGAAGGAGAGTGTCTGCGTACAACCCCCGAAGCCAAACAAAGCTGTTTTGGACAGAGCAGAGAGGAGAGTCAACAGAGAGAGAGAGAGAGAGAGAAAAAATGCAGAAAGAGGAGGATTAGAAGGACGATGAAGACAAAGACGGACAAACAAACGTCAACAGATTGGCCAGAGAAACAGAAAAGCTATGAACCGAGAAGGCAACACAGCAAGAATTCATCATTTTGCAGTTAAACTATATCTTCTTAAGGAAAGAGTGCGCTTATTGGATAGAAGAAAGATGATGAATTCCAGGCACATTACACCTGCCACAACTTAATTACAAAATCAGTGTCTTAATTACTGACTGTAATAAGACAACAGAATAACTGTCCTTTTGCTCATTACCTGAAACGCCAGTGCTATAATAGACTTTTTCACAGCACCAAACTCTGTGCTAATCTAAAATGAAAGCTAAGACAAATTTCTCTCCCTTGCGTAAACATTGGCTCAGACTTTAAACAAGCACTTGTAAGCAAGAGGGATACGGCAAGAGGGAATGGCTGGTGAAGTGAAATCTGACAGAATTAATTTGCTGTAACAAGATTTAATATAAGGGTTTTTTTTGTTGCAGGGTAACATCTGTTTCTTCTCAGGGTGAGACAGAGCAAGCAGGTTTGAGGTTTTTTTTCTTTTTTTTTTTACTTGCGTTAAGTTCAAGAAGGAGAATGTGTAGCTCTTTTGCTAATTGCTAATCTTTTTATTTGTCCTTGAAACAATTTTTGATTTCTTCTTGCATTTAAAAACATAGCTAAATTCTAAGTTCTTACAGGTCATTTATTATAATAATGATGACTTTATATTGCAATATCTTCTTTGATGCTTTTAAATGTCCTTATGAAACTAGTATGGTTCTCAATTCAAGCTCACTTTTAAATTAAATAACTGCAGACACTAAAAACAAGTATAATTAGCAATATTTAAATTGTCCATGTTTTGGTTGTGATTTATAGGAAAGCATCCTAACAGCAATTTTAAAGACAATTGTAAAACTTGGTCTCAGAATACGATACCAAAATACTCATATACATTGGTTCAGTATTTGCGGATTTGCAGATTCACCTATTCACAAATTCTTCTGTGGAACACAACTCAAAATTAGTATTGAAAAGACTGAGTATTTGCTGTTTTTAGGAGCGTTTAAAGCAAAACACGGCATTGTGAAGATTTTATAGCAAGTCCAATGCTACTGGACTGTCCTTTGAAACCAACCAATCCAGAACCACTGGTCACTTTCCTTGGCACTGATTGGATGCAACGGTAAGAGTGAACATAAGTAAGGCTGTAGATATTAGCTTTTGCTGTAGTCTCATGGTACCGATTAATGCATATTAAGGTATATTTGGTGCTTGAACGATTATAACAGGCACTAAAAAGCATTTTGAGAGGAGGCTCAAATATTAGCAGATTTTAGGTATTTGAGGATTATCTGTGGTATCCAACCACTTCAGATACCACACAAACAAGTAAGTTATTTAATGAGAGGAGGTTAGAGAGGAGACCTTAAGACTTCCATCACTCTTCGGTGATTTAAGGCTAATTTGATCTGATATAATGTGTGTTTAATTCTGATACAGATTTGAGCATATCAAGAGATTTATGAAAAAAAAAGCAAAATATGCAGTTAGCCATAAATCAATTCACTGAGTCTTATAAGACTAAACAAAAATTAAAATAATTCATTAAACAAAAATATTGCTTGTCTATTAATCCAGATTTTTAACCTACACTTTGATAGTTTTAAAAATTCAACAATGAGCCAGTGACTGATTCAGTCCATTCAGTTTTATCCAGCTGTTTTTAGATTGCATGCAAGGGCTAGTAAAGTTTCCATTATGTAAGTGAATTTATAATGTTATATAAAGTTTCTTTTTTTAATAGAAACATTATATAACCATTATAGCACCTTCTATAAAGTGCAAACACAAGGTGAAAAATCCATGTCTAACTTGAATGAACTGCTGCTCAGGTGGAGGGACAGGAGGAGAACACGTGTTCCAGCATGTGCTCCTCCAGACAGGTAGGAACTCCAGGGATGTAGATTAGGTCCAACACAAAGTTGTTAATCTTGTACAGTGTTGGTTGTTGATTGAGTGGGGGTAGGAGCTTGCAGAATGTCTGCAGTTCCAGCCAATTAAAAACGAGCCAGGTGTTAATTAGTCGAGGCGCGAGGGAATCAGCTTGGTCCCGATCCATACCACCGTGTTTCAAAGAGCTCCTGGACTAAAAGTCCCAGCTGGGCTGCCTGCACTACACTGCTTGTCATTCCCAATTAGGATGTCGAACATCTTTTTTTTTTTTTTTTTCCGGAGTTATACCACTTGCTACACATTCTTCCTCACATTCCAGGCAGATGAGGGGAAACAAGAATGATGACAAATCGGTAGGGTGAATATTTTCTCCCTGTCAGAATCTTTCCTTTCAACTGTCTGAGGGAAGCTGTAGCTCTGAAAGCAAAGCAACACCTGTTAAAGATGACATGAGGAGAATGGAAACAGCAACAGACTTCTTTTCATTTTTTTTTCAACAAAAAGTTTCTATTGGTCTAAAACTGAATCACTTCTAAGTGTCCATGACATTATTTCAGCAAGAGGAAAAGAAGCGGAAAGAAACAACTGTTCTTGAGAATGGGAGCTCAATACACAACAATAAAAGACACCTCATGCATTATAAAATGTAAATGATGTCATTGGCATAGAGAAATAATTTAGGAGCAAATTTACATAAATATGTAGTGCCTGGAAACCATCCTTGGAGATATCTTCTGCTTTTGATTATAATATTTTTCAGATAAAAAAAAAAAAGAAAAATGAAAAAAAAGAAAAGCAATTATAGAATTTGACCAAGATTCTGAGGGCCAATAATACTGCCAAGGGAAAAACCTAAAATCCTAATTGAAATATTTCCATTTTTTGGTCCAATGTAAGTTGATAAGTTCTACAATGACATACCTCTAATAACTATTTTTTTTTTTTTCATTTTGAGCCATGTGCAGGGAAACTCTCACATTTACTCATTTTCATAACTTTTTCTTGACTTTCCAGGAGCCTACGAATGTGGTGAAACCTGATCAAGTGTTGACATTAGAGTGTGACTCACAGAGAAGATGGCAACGTGTGAATATGCAGGGAAAATGGATTAGCGGTGACAGAAGTTTACTGACAACTCATTTGCATTCTGCAGAAATATCTTGCTTCAGTTGCTGCTCTGAATCTTGTAAATACCTTTGTTTTATATGATGAGAGCCAGGTGGACGGGGGAGACAGAGGGTATTTTCTCAACAGCCCACAAACACAGAATTTTCAAAAAAAGGATTTGTGGAGGCATATTTGCATATGAACAAGCTTTTCACTGACGGGGAACACTTAATGCCAGCAATCTATGGATGAACCCACAGATGACGCATGTGTCTTGAGAAGGATCCTATCAATGGGCTTACATAGAATTAGCCGGGCTTTGAGAGTGTAGGATTTTGTGAAGGCGCAAAGGACAGGTCGTTTAACATGCTGCTGTAATGTCATGCAGTGTTGTGGAAATTGCTTGTCTGCGTAAATGCAGACCTGAGAGTTCTAATTTTGAGTTGTAAATCTGCATGAACAAACCGCAAGGGAATTGGACAATTAATTTGCTGGGCTTCATGCATGTCCTGTGTTTGCCGTGGATGGAACGGATGGGCGACAGAGCAGAAGGAATTTTCTGGCTGTGGTGAGATGTACAATTGCCGCTTTCTGAACACAAAATTTGTGTGTGTGGGAGGAGAGAGGTGAAAGAAGGAGACAGATGGAAAAGAAAATCTATCAGAGATTGAGAGGCATGTCACTCAACTGAGCAAGTCAGTGAGGTTTATAAACACAGAGGGAGGGCACAGAGGGGCTACAGAGAAGAAGAGAGAGGATAAAAAAATACAATAGAATAATACCTCTCTAAATTTCATTTTGCCATAAGGGCCCTTCAGGAGTTAGAATGGTGGGGTTTTTGTGAGAAAATATTACAACGTTAAGGGTTGAAGATGGAAAAAATAGTTCAAAGGTATAGAGGAAATAATCAAGTGATATCCTGGGACTATTTGGACTATTTGCTGTATAATGTACTGCCACGTCATGTTTAGAGTATCACACCAAACCTTGAATTTCAGGTCAAGTTCTTCACGTTTCGCAGTAAATCACTGAACTTGTGAGCCAAAACTATCGACCAGAAACAGGAGGCTAAATGTAGAAAACACCAGGAACATTTTAGAGTCAGATGTTTTCTTTTAAACTGAGTGTTTCGATTCAAAATGCATAAGGTGTATTCCTTCAAAATTTACTGTACCTTCAACTGGACTGTTTTTTTTTAATGGCTGTCTTTGAATAAAACCTTTTAGTCTATTGAGAATTGCAGCTCTTGTGTAACTGGCACACTGAGAAATTCCTTTCTTCTTCTGTCCACAGCAACCAATCAAAATGCAGGAAATCATGTAAGATTCTGAAGTGAGATAAAATGGAGTCTAGTGCTGCACAGAGCACAAAACCTCACAGGCCTATTCTCAGCAACAAGCAGTGGATGCAAACATCCTATTGACTGCATATGCGTAAAAAACATCCTATAAAAAGTAATCCAGGGTGCAGCTGACAAAAATGAATTATATATACGTACATATTTTCTTTTGTCAATTTGATGTTTAAGCAAACTATGTTTTAATGCTGCCCTGAGCCACTACAACTATGGTCTATATCAAATGGCACTGGTCCATTTGAAAATTGCAAGGACCCTTGTAAAACAATATTTTTGCAGCTGATGCAAATTCCACATATTTTATCATCAAAGAGTTTACAAATGAATAATATATTGCAAGAGCAAAAATTTAAACTCAAATTCTTACTTTACTTTCTGAAATTGTTGAGAATATGAAATAACTTCTGGTGCTCTTCAGGTCTGAGACAAAGCCTGAATCAGCAGAAAAGCACCTGATGGTGTGGACCTATTTTTGTTTCAAAGGACAAGGGGAGATTGTTAGAAAGCAGATTGTTTTAAATAAAATCCAGAGATGTTTTATGTTGTTGTGAGAACTATGTTTCAGCATCTAGCTAAACAAATACACACACCTTATTTACTAGTCTTAGTATGTAACTTTTTCAGTAACTATCTAATTGCTCAGACTTACATTGTATTGGAAATCTACTGACTAAGCTTAAAGATCCATCTCTGTATGCCCCAACCATTTAAGACATTATAAAAAGAACATATTTACCTCTTTTTACCTGATGGTGAAAATAGTGGCAGTAATTTTGACAAACATTATTTCATATGAAAAATATATGTCCTATCATGGGAACTTTGCATTTTTTTATTTTTTTTCTGAGTGAAATTAGGCTACTATAATCAAAGATAAATTTATTTAATATTGTATTCCACATCTTTGCCAGTAAGTGTGGAGGGGGCTAAATGAGAACTGCATGAGAGGAAAAAAATCAATCATCATGTTTTACCTCAGAGTAAACACTGAATGGTAAGTTAGAAACATGCATACATTTAAAGGCACACAATTCTATTTTATGAAATCACCTGGAGGATATAACTGCTAATAGCGACACTGTGAATTGCTGCACACACAAACAAATTTCTATGTGAACCAACGAGTCTCTTACTGCACATTTCTCACAGGGGGCTGCTATAAACACATTCATTTTCTATATTTTAAGGCTCTAACTGCGTCTCAGAATCTTCCCGACTCTGTGGCTCTCTTTTTCTCTCAGTCAGCTGTGTGATAGAGTGACCTAGGGGATATAAATGACATGAATTCCTATCTATCATCCCTCCTCCGTTCCCTCTCCCCTTTCCTCCTCACTCGTGCTGTGGAAATCAAAGACTGCTGAGCCAAGGGGAAAAAAGATTCCATCAATCTTCACTTGTCCCTAACAGTCACGTTTACCTGACAAAGTTGCACAGCACTCTGTGAAATGCGGCTTCTTCCTGCCAAAGCCTTGGCTTATGACCCTGAAATATTGTTTCTTTCTTTATATTAAATTCTATTTAATAGGCTGCCCTGGTGTCTCAGCAGGTGTAGGTGCGCAATGTGAACTTGCATGATCATGGAATCTGTCTCGCGACCTTCGTCACATGTCTTCCTCCTGCTATTTTAGGCTCTACATATTCAGAGAAGATTTGCTGAAGCATGGTTTCAGTTTAACATTCAAACAGTTGCATGCTCTCACTAAGGGTTGCCCTGCCCTGTTGCCTTGTGCACTATTGGACACTTGGTCACTCTACACACCCAGAGATTTCCTAACTGTTGAGTTCAGGATTGTTTTTCCGTCTAACTTGTCTATATGTGCATGGGAATATCATCTACTACTTTATCATGAAATCATTTTTTATGTGGTTTTAAATTAAACCAAAACACAACAAAGTATTGCAACTACTTGCTCACTTCAGTACAGAGATTTCTTGCAAAGGAATTCATTCAAAAGCATAAGAAAAAAAATTCAGTGATGACTTTTTATTGTTTTTTTTTTATTTTTGTTCCTAGATGAATGTTTAACTTTGGGATATTGCCTTTATTTTTTCTGTTCATTGTTCCTGGGGAGCTTGAACCAACTTGTCCAGGTTTTCACTCCATTAAAAACCCTTTTATTTTCTATGAAAATTGAATATTTATCCCTATATTTTTTTCATTCTGGATTGTTTGAAATGTCATTGTTTAGTCTTTAGTAATTATCTACATTTCTTTGTACTTCACAGCAATAGATCTACTTTCTCTTTTTAAGACGTGACATTTTAAGAAATGCTAAACCATCAAATAGACCCAATATGTAAAGAAACTGCTGAGAACAAATTAATGGCTCACAAAAGATGAACAGACTTCAGCTTGACTTATCTACACTGAACTCATGCTAACAATAGCAACCTAACAAAAAGGATTTCATGTCAGTTCAATAAGCTTAGAGGAATTTTGAATTTTCATTATGGTTTCTAATTTGATAAATGCCATTTGGAATTGAAAAGCCATTTTATTTGTCTGTCCTGCATCTTTGTCACTGTGTGCCTGAGTAAGACACATTAATGCCCTGTCATGCTGGTGGTGGTCAGAAGGGTGGATAGTGCTGGTGTAGCAGCCTCACCTCCATCAGACTGCCCCAGAGAAGCTGTGCCTAAAATACAGTAGCTTGTCATCAGTGTGTAAATGCGTGCATGAACGAGAATAACTGATGTCTTTGTAAAGCATCATTGAGTGTCCTACTAAAGCGCTATATAACTCTGATGTGATTTCATTTCATTAAATGCATCCCATTGACTAAAGCTTTCATTTTTTCACTTTTAGTTCTGCAGAGAACTCCCTCACAGTGACAGAATGTTAACACCAATCACGTTCTATGGGTTCCTTTCAGTCTCACAATATTTAAAACAAGGCTTTCACTAACTGTTGACCAATCCAAAGCTCACAGAAAACATTATAATGAGTATTCAGCTAAAATACAAGAACATTTCCAAAGAAGAATAACATGCAGTAATGACAATAGAGCTTCAAGCATTACAGAGAGATTAAATTGATGTCCTAATCATTTTTGATCAGCAGATAAGCCTGCAATTTCTACACATATTTTATCATTACAGGATATGCAAGTCTCCAGTAAAACCCCAAAACCTTCTGTTGGATTCTGCTTACTTCTAAAAGATTCATTTTAACTCTGATCAACACACAGACAGCTATTACAAAAGAAAATGCTATCTTTTTCAACTCAATGTTCTTTTGTTATATTAGGATGAACTTGAATCCAACCTCAATGTTAAAAAAAACATGCAACAGATTTCAAATTGATTGTTCAGCAATAAAGAAATTAATACAAATCCAGCATGAAAAGCCATGTGGAAAAAAAATGAGTACACCCATATTACTGCTACAAGATATAAACAGAATACAGTAATGAGGTGCTGTTTTATGGATCCATTGATTAACTAATTAATTAATGCACGAGTTCTGCAACTTTTCTGATCTGTACTAAGCTGGTTGATGTTGACACAATGCCAAAGAGGAGAGACATCAGCAGTAATGTCAGAGAAACAGTTTTTACTGTCCATCAATCTGAGAATCATTCTAAGATCATTTCCAGACAGTCTCAAGTAGATCAATCGACAGAAAGAGAGATTATTCATAAGTAATAACCATTAAAGGCAGCTGCCAATCTTCCCCGGTATGGACAACTCAGCAAATCCATGTAAGGGAAATTTGCAAAGTTGTCTCTCAATAAATCAGATGGCCAGTGGAGCAATGTCCTTAATGCAAATGAGACCAAAGTAGAGGTGTTATGCCAATATGTATGGTGACATGTTTTGGAGAAAATCAAACACAGTAAATCAACACACGCACCCACACACACCTCATACCAAGTGCCAAAGTGATGATTTTGGCTTTTTTGAAGTAATTCTACACCCACAGGAACTGGGCAGCTTCCAGTCATTGCTGGCTGCTCTGTGTAAAAAAGTATTTGAGAGTGAAATGTGAATATGAAAACAACTGTTTGACAGCTGGAGCTGGACCCAGATCATGTCAATAAGAGGTCAGTCATCCCAAACTTGGCAGAAAATCTAAAATAAAATGGAGAAAAAAAAAAAAAAATAGGTAAATCAATATGTTTGAATGGTCCAGTTAAAGTCCAGACCATCATAAAAACTGTGGTGTGGCCTCAAAAATTCTGGGCAGGATTGAAAGTCTGCAGACCTTATTAACATGACACAGCTTTGTAAAGTGGCCAAAAAGGTCTGAAAGGAAATGAGGGCTATTTTGGCAAAGATGGATCTACATCTTTACTTAGTTTTTCATTATCAGTAACCTTTATAGTACAAAGGTTATTTATATTGCCTTTGTAATATAAATAAAGCTGTTTGTGTACCATTTAGATTATATTTAATACATGGTCTTTAATGAAAATCACTAAAGATTTTCATTAAATAATAAATAGGGTGTACTTTCTTTCTTTTAAGTGAAAAAAACTCATTTCCATGAGTTCTTAATATGAGATGGAAAAATATTCTGTATTGTCTTCATGAATAAATTATACTTTATGGCAAAAATGCCCAAGAATTGCTTTGTAGCATTTCCAAAGATGGAGTAAATCACTCCTCATTATTTTGATACAATGTGGCCCTAAGACACATCAGACAGCAGATGCTAACTATTCCTCTAAGCTTGAATAACCGCTCAAATCTTTGTCCAGCCATATTTTTCACTGCTGGGGTGATAACGTTATTGCAGATATGCTTATGATGGTATTTCTAAGTATAGAAAGTTCCCTTAGATTGGCTCAAAGCCCAGAGGATCAACATCATTATTGCAGGCCAGAGAAAAGCTGCCCAGAAGGTTGTCCCCAGAGGCCGCTTAGTAAGAGGACAGTCCAACTGGCGGAAGAGTTGAAGCACCTGAGAGCTCGATGTTTTCAGACAATAAAACAAAAGAAAGAGAGAGAAAAGGAAAAAGAAAAAAAGCCCCTGTAGTGAATGTATGACATAGCTACAGGGCCTCTTCAGAAAATGTCACAACCCTGTTCTGCCTCCCGGCCGCTGTGCCGTTTATCCAATATGTTAGCCCCTGTAGCTTTGTTGCTGACTTAACACAAGATGACTCCAAAGCTAAGGCCAAATTCTGGAGGATATAAAACCTTATCTGAGAGGATGCTGGCCTCATATCATCACACTTCCCAAGTAGCAAAAAAAATAAAAAGAGACATGCATCACTGGGATATACCAACACATTTGTATCAGAGGCACGATTCTCAAAAGTGTCTCCTTGGGGTTATGAGTTAGCAAAATACCATCTTCTGTAGAAGGTTAGGCTTGTCAGAGATTTCTGTATTTTTTGGGATGGCTTGAACTTTGAGGTGTTTTTTTCTGAATTTTACAGCAGATAAATAGTATATTAAACTGTTCAAATCATTACATCTGGTTTAGGGAAACACAGGGGGATGTGCATTCTATCAACCCTTTAAATACATTATGAATGAGAGGGGAAAAAAGGGTTTTCTTTTTGCATTTTGAATGACAAAGCCAATATGTAGGAAATTACATATGTTTCAGTTGTTATGTACAACAAACTAAATTATTGTTTATTTTGGTTGTACTGATTCAGCTCCATTTTCTCTAGTGTCATATCAGTTCTCTTAATAATAAAAAAAAAGATTTACAGTCTCACAACTTTTGGGGGCAAATGTTTTGGAAACATTTTCCTTTTTAGGAAGATATAAATGTCACACAGAAAATCTCATTTGAAAAAATTATGACAGTACCTATATTCACCAGCCTGACTTGCTGGAGAGCCAAATGTGGTCAGTCTTCAACTGCAGTTAGGGACCACACGAAATGCTTGAAGGGTCACTGATGACTGAAGAAAGAGACAAGAACTTATGTTTGCTGACTGATCCAGTCTTAACTTTAAGCTTTTCTGTAAAAATGCCTTAACTGAGTTGCAGGTCTAAAGGGAGTCAAAGGTGGATCTATAAAATATCGACAGTTGACTGATGACATATACATGCCTTTTAGATTTTTATTTATAGAACCTTGTAGAAAACAATGTAAGCCATCAAGTGCATTGATTTCTTACATTGTTTATTTTCTTCCATTCTTCAAATATGTGGTACCCTATTTTGGCCTGTGACGTACAATCCAAATAAGTGACTTCAAAATAGTCGTACAGTAGTATGAATTGTGAAATTTCTCAAAGGCTGTAGATAGTTTTGTAAGACATTTCAGCAGCAAACAATTCATGTTGCAACAGTGTCTGTTCGCTTTTCCCTGTTGGGCAAGGCTATTTTTTTTCTAATACTGACATCGAATTGTAATGGAAAGCAGAAATGTGAGTTGCATTCACAGGTTGAAAATTCCTGTCACATAAAGGACTTTTAGTTGAAGACTTGTGGGCATTAGAGCTGTCGATTGTAATGTAAGATATGAGGAGAGAATAAAACTAAAGATGGCCATTGCCTTTTACAACATCCCTTGGAAATTAGAATGCACTACTGGAAGTGTCCTCCTTTTTGCAAATGACAATATAAACAAATGATGGATCGCAATAATCTGGGTGGTCAGCAGAGCAAGTCGGAATCTCCAGCACCCATGACCAAGTTAAACATTTAAAGAGATATAATAAATGGGGCAGAAAAGAATGGAAGTGGAAAGGTTCATCTTTTTGAAATAAACAGATTTATAGTGTGTTTTTACAATACAGAATAAAAGAAGAAAAAAGACTTGCTTACCACATCTGGATATTAATGTATGGCATGCATCTATTTGAGACACAGTTGTGCATGTAAATATGTGTGAATAAAGAGTTGGGAGTGGTGGATGGGTGTTTGCTGTTTTTTCATTCTTTTTTTTTTTCTCCCAGATGTCAGTCCCAAGCAATGTTTGTACCTGGCAGTGGACACAGGTGCACTGTTAGCCTTGTGCATCTCTTTTTTTTTTTTTTTTTTTCTCAAGTTACTGTTTATTGCTTTGTTTGTCCTAGCAACTGTCTCCTGAGAATTTTGTTCTTATTCTCAAGGCAATATATGCCATTTCTCTTAGCTAAAGAAAATTATATTATCCTACATCAGCATGAGCTCATTGGTTGTCGAGGGACCTCTCTCTCTCTTTTTCTCGCTGCCTCTGTCTTTCTGAGCATAAATGGGAGTGAGTTTAGTGATTGTGCATAGGCTTTGACATAAATGTTATTCCACTTTTCTTTCCATTTGACTTTTTTGCCTCAGTTTTCACTTTTTTTGTTTTTAGTTGTGTGTTTTGTTTTAGAAATTTAGAAACTGCCAGTATGGGAAGAAAAAGAGATCTTTAGAGGAGACTAGCTTTCCCCCATGGACAAAAAGTAACAGTTTATTAATTTCATATTAATTCCGCATTTGCTTTTTGGTCATGCTTAAATGTTTCAGATCATTAAAGAAATGTTACTTTTGGACAAAAAATAACTGGTAAATATTCGAATCAAAAAATAGCATCAAGCAATTGCAAAACCTGTCAGCAAATCTTTTACGTTTCTGCAGAAGATATTTGGCCCACTGCTCTTTGAAGAGCTTTAGAAATAGAATCTTAATTTAGCCACACAACAAAATTTCGACGCATGAGTGACTGTTTCAGGTCCTGTTTAAAATCATAAATTTGGCTATTTCAAACACTTTACATTGGTTTTCTGAGTCATTCTGTTTCCTACAAACACGTTTCTGGTTCTCATCAGTTCTGTAGGTTTATATCTTAGAGTTGATTATCCATCCATCCATCCATCCATCCATCCATCAATTTTGTCCCTAATGGGGTCGGGAGGGTTGCTGGTGCCTATCTCCACCTAACGTTCCTGGCGAGAGGCGGGGTACACCCTGGTCAGGTCGCCAGTCTGTCGCAGGGCAACACAGAGACATGCAACCATTCACACACACACTCACACCTAGGGAGAATTTAGAGAGACCAATTAACCTGACAGTCATGTTTTTGGACTGTGGGAGGAAGCCGGAGAACCCAGAGAGAACCCACGCATGCACAGGGAGAACATGCAAACTCTATGCAGAAAGACCCCAGGCTGGGAATCGAACCCAGGACCTTCTTGCTGCAAGGCAACAGCTCTACCAACTGCGCCACAAGGCAACCCTAGAGTGGATTATTTTCGACCAAATCTGTAAGCATTATTTTGTCTTCATCTTTTTTAATATCTTCACTTTATATTAATAAAATGCTCTATGGATCTGGTTTTTCACCGCATATGTTGCGACTGAGAGATCAACTGAAATGAATTAAATTGAATTAAAGTTGGTAGCTTGTCTGGGAGTCAGATCTACACACGTCAAGGTAAAATTCATGAGACACAGAAAACAACAACTGCCAGGTCTGGAAAGTAACTTTTAGAGTTTTCCATCTCATCGTTATGTACTTTATTTCTGCTGCAACGCTGTTGTGAGAGACTGAAATTTTTATTATGATCTAACAGGTCCATAAATGATACATGGGTAAAGTATCTTGGTTTCAGTCAATGCTGTGAACAAATACTCTGATGGAACTTGTGAACATGATGGGAGCCTTATTTCTTGTTAGCCTCTTGGTTAAGACTAACATGTAGCCCTTTGTACAAACTGCCTCTGGCAAAGAGGCATACAATTTGCAGTGGAGACATTTACACTTTGCTACAGCTGTAGACTCTTTAATCTCTGTTTGCAAGGGAACTCATGAAGATAAATACCTTTCCCATGGTCAGAGGAAAACACCTTTTTTTTTTCTTTTTTTTTTGTACTGGTTTCCTGGTTTGACATGGTTGTTTGTTTCAGAGAGTTTTTTTCTTGTTGCCTTTTACTTTTGTGGCCTTCGATATACTCAACAACCAAAGATCCAGATTTAAACTTTTGCCCTTTTGGGAACTTGCAAAGGCAGCTATATACTCTTGTTGAAACAGGATTATGGTTAATTGGTGTGTTACAGTTGAAGCAGGGTTTATTTTTGTAAGCTTGTAAAATAAAATCCGGAGTGATTTTTAGGTCAAGGCATGGCATCTTTTATGTCTCTCTGGGGTTAGAAATCTCTTCTATGGTTTGTTATTGTGGAGCAAATTCTCTTTAGACCTGAGGTGACGTAATGTAAACATCTGTGAAAAAAAAAAAATATATATATATATATATTTTTTTCTTTGTTTGTCAAGAGATCTTGAACTAAATATGTCTTCACAATCCTTCCAGTCTTTCTCATACAAACTTGTTTTTTATCTCTTTCCTCTGGTTGTATGGAAAAGTATCTCAAATGCATTTTCTCATCTTTCAATCACAAACTGAAAATTTGTTTCAGTTTAATCTGATGGAATGGACCAGCACAAATGTCTGCATTATTCTGTAGTGAAAAAAAGGCAACATTTTTACTAATAAAAATATGAAATGTGTTGAACATTTGTATCCAGTTCCATTTTATTTCTACAAGTGGTTCACCATGGTAAGAAGAAACTATTGCAGTCATTGTCTTGGTGAAATGCTGGCGGATGCATCACTGGGCTGGGTTTTCATTGTTAAGACAAAATAACCTAACTTGAGAGCATTGAGAGATGGATAGAAATGTCTATAGTGGAAAACTCTTAATAAAATTCTACATGATTCTGCACATGATCAAAACATTTGATTATTCTGAAGCAAAGAAGAAAAAACATTTTCAAAACCTAAAGGAAATTAACTCTCTTATTTAGATCCAACAATAATTGTGTGTTTGACAACTTCAGTTGAACTGCAGATAGGAATCCAATGATGTTGTGTGACAAGACTTTAAAACAAACCTCAATAGACACAATTTATGCATCAGACTCATCTGAGCTATTTTTCAAAAAATAATAAGCAAACATGTAAGCCTATATCACCACCCCAACATCCAGCTTTGCCAAACTTTTCTGAATTATAGTTGTAAAACCTTATGGAAAACCGCATATGCTTTTTGTAACATCTAAGCGTTTGTACTTTGTGCTTGGACTACAAACAATTTTCAATAAAACACATTGAAGTTTGTGCTTTTTTAACACTACATCATTTGAAACCACTCATACTTGAAGTCTGCTGTCATCTTTATTGCTATGTGAACCCAACATGTTTATCCTGTTAGTAATAATGACCCAGTAAGACTGCCTCTAGTCAGTTTGGAGCAATAAATTGGCCATTGCTGTGGTTAACATGAAAACAGCACTCTCCTACTAAATCCTGAACCGACATAAAGGATGAAAAGTAGTCCCCATTAACACCTTAATTGATGTAATTTACATATCCCTCCACTCCTAACAGAAAAGATTGATTGCTTCTTTTTTATTGTTTTAGATTAGTTCACCATAGGAAGCAAGCTTTGTCCATTAAGTCATCATAAATGGAGCGCTGAGCAAAAAGAAAAAAAAAAAATCTACTTGAGCTAATTACTGTGCTGAACTGACTTGAAATCAGGGCACACCCCCTGCCCAGAGGCATTAGAGCTTTAAAAGTGACAGCATGGGGCCTCAGATATTATTGACATCTTCCACTCAGAACTCTTTTAAAGGATTCATGACCCAGCCATTCACCTTGGAGTGATCTGGCTATTATACAATATTTGGAGGCAGAACATTTAGTTTGTGCTAATTGGCTTATATAACATCACAACTTGAACAATCAAGGCTCTACAGAGAAATGTTGGCTGCTTGCTGTCTCACCTGAGTGAAGGGCAACTGGGAAATGTGTGTCAATATTATTATGAGCCACTCAGGGGCCAGTCTGTGTACTAAACTCTGAACACAAAAAATTAAAAATAAACAAAAACTATTGTCCAACGTTCATGCATAGAAAGATAAACACACACTAGTACACAAACACAGACAGTCCGGCGCTCTGGTCACACATTCAGTGAAGAGAGGGTGTTTGTTGAAGGTCATTTCAGGATGGACCTTTTATGTTGCTCCTGCCAGTTCAAACCTCCAGCCTAAACATTCATATTTACCCAATCATTTTCAGAAAGAGATTTCAATGCGGCCAATAGTGGAGGCACGCTTTCTTACGTCCAGTACTGACCAACAAATGTTCCAACAATTTTACAATATTTTGTAGATAATGAGATTTTTTTTTATTGCAAATCCAACTATTCATGATAATTTAATATTTTGTAAGATAACTGAAGTTCTGCCAATGTTATGTTTCTGATTATCTTAATTCAGTAGTAACTGATGCAAAAGATGCTCCAGTGAATTACAAAACTCATCATTCACTTTAAACATTTTCACTTTTCGTCATGTTAAAATGACACACTTCTCTACATTTTATTGCTATTTCACACAAAAGATTAAGGCAAATCAGGCCATAACTTTTCTGTAGAAGGAAAAGAAAGAATGATTTGTTTGCATGTTTGTTTTACTTTTGCAAATGAACAAGTATCCAAATACTTTTGAATACTTTTGCAATGCACTATACATTAGAAAGACTAACAAGACAACCTGGTTTGAAATTGTTTTGAGTTTGCAAACTCGAAGAAAGTCAGAGAAAGACAGAACCATGGGCATCAAACTCTAGTAGATCCTAGCTGTCAACAACCCTCCTATTTTGCATTTTGTATGGCAACATCCTCTCTTTAACTTCTTCACAACACATAGAATTTTCATAGTTAAAGTTGTGCATTCAGGTAAGTGGGAATGCAAACATCTAACAAAAACTGCTGCAGAGTTTTCTTTGATGCAAAAGCAAAAATCCTCACAAAATTGTTGTGTCACCCACTCGAAAAACCATTCCACTTTCCAAAGCAGTTCCTGCAAAAGTGTCATTTAAGAATAAATAAATATACCACCAGGCTCATGACCAAATTTGTGAGTCTATGAAGAGTTCGAAGTGAGAACAAAATTGGTCATTTTAAATAATTTTAAGAACAAAAATATATTCCTTCCTACGAAGGAAGAAAGACACTGTTTCATGATTTGTGATGGAGTTTCTGGTGCAGAAATGCTAGTTCTTAATCATGGTTTATCTCTCTTCTTCCCTCTGAAACTAACACATTTTATATTGAAATTTAGGGCCATCAAAAGCCCCTTGTTTAGGCCTTTCAGGTAAAACAAAAAAAGTGTGATGAATTATTTTTCATCTGTAATCATTTAAGGGAATGTAATAGTAATGTTTCATTCTTTCCTTTTGAATTTCTATGAGAGCATAAGTGTGGCATTTTAATTTTATCCTTGCTAATTAATCATTAATGAGTAGATATTGGCAATTAAGAAACACACTTAATTCCTGAGTTCTGCTATTGCTATTATTGATTCTTCTTAATTGCAAATATAGAAGCGCAAATGCTTTGATGCTAAATAAATATTAAGAAATATCAGACTTTTGCTCATGTTTCTGTTTATATAGCAGAGACGGAAAAGGTCAAGAATTTATCCTTCAAATTGATTTTAGGATTAAGAGACTGAAATATATTTTTTTTAAACCAGCGAGACTGATTGGTTCATACCCTTAATGTCATTTAATGTATATTGATAGTCTTACACTGTATTCTATATATTTCTTCTTCTCCTGTGTGTTATTATTATATATTATTTAGGTGGAGGCTTTTCATCAGCACTCTGCAGTGTGCTATACAGTTTTTATTGCATTTGCGTGCATTTCACTGCTGGAGAGAAATTGATGAAAAAAAGATTCAGCTGGACATCTATCCGTCTGTCCATCATCGTCCCTCAGCAACCTTGTCATTCTGTTCATGATTGTGGCAGGAAGAGGCTATCATAGCTGTCAGCAGGCAGGCAGTAGAGGAGCATACTGGACAGACGCTCACTCCTACTTGCGGTCAATACGGAATCAACATTCGGCCTAACATTCATGCCTTTAGGGAGGAAATGCATGTGGGAGGGAATTTTAGCACCTAGAGAAAGCCCACACTGAGTGGTAAACTGCTCACAGCATGGCTCCAGAACTTCCTGCTATGAGATAACACTGCTAACCACTTCAACATCTAAAGTTACAGATGATGACATGGCTTCTATCCAATCTGAGTTTTGGTTTTATGAAAATGATTTGAAAGTAGAGCTTTGAATCAAAACTGTCTTATTACTCATTTCTGTTGTTCCTGACTTTTGTTCTAACCTCCCTAATTTGCAAACATGAAAAAAAAAAAAAAAAAAAAAAAAAAACATGCTTTGTCTCAATGAATAAGATTCAAATAAACGGATTCAGCTGAATCCGTTTTGTAGTGATTAAAGTCCTGTGCCAGGTACACTCCCCAGCCTCTCAGTACGATTGTAAGCTTTCTGTTCTTGGACTTAGATGTGAAAGATGGGAGAGGAGAAACAAATACAGCAGGAACACTGTGTGATCCCCTGCTTGAGCACAAGAGGGAATGCATAACAGAACTAAAATTGAAAGTGTCTTTTCTTAAAATCCAGCAGTCAGGAAAATATGTAGACCTTGCTTATCTTCAGTTCATGTGCACTTATGATAAGGCTGACATAGAGGGGCAGCGTAAAAACATGCTCTTTCCAAATAATTTATGTATCTGATTACCCTATGGCTGTTGTTAACTGACAAAAAGATAGAAAAAGAAATATTTAGAACCTGTAGTTTCTATGGTGAATAGATGAGCCAAATGGGAAAAGTCAAGAGAGAGAGAGAGCAATAGTGAAAAAGAAGAAGATTTATTATTACAGTTAGACCAATTCTTGAAGTTTGGAGGGTTTCCTAAATTAATAAGGCAGGCACTAACTGCAAGAAATATATTGCTTTTACCTTTGCTGTTTCTGGATAACAAATTGCATTTTCTTCTGTTTGTATGCACTGATTTTGGAAAAACATGGAAAGGAATAGTCAACCAGATTTTTTCACTATACTACTGTAATTCTGATTGTTTCATCCACGGTTTTTATAGATCCAGAGGCAGAAGAAGCTTCTTTAATAAAAAAAAAAACATCGATTGGAAAGTGACTATTTATGGAGCCACATTAGCATGCTTGTGTTTCCATATGTCAATGATAGTTCAAGTCTAAAAGAGACACTGGTAGATATTGTAGACTATATCTTTCCACTATACCAGTTCGCATATCTATAAAAATGCAAATGACTTCTTGGAATCGAATATTGAATGTTATTTAGAATTATCCTGAATACCATTATGAATAACTTTAAATACCAATAGGATATTCACCCTGTAGTCTCACTGTGGTGTATGCCCACACAGAAAATGGTGCCCCTGTTACTAAAGGTCACAAAATATTTGAAGCAAGACATTTGATTTTGTAATATTGTGAAATCATATCCCTAATTGCTTATTTTTTAAAACCTAGGGTAAAGTGGCTCTTTCTTTCTGGGTCATTGGTAAAATATTGCTATCACTTCCAACTGCATGCTCTAAGCATTTTATTCTCTTGATGTTGTATGTGCTTTTGCAATGTGTTATGTTTGTGTATAAAGAACAAAATATGTTAGTTAAAATCATGTATAAAAATAAAAGTGGCTTTGTTTGTGGATAACCGATTGCTGATTTTGCTTGGAATACAAATATCACATAAACTACAAAGATACAAAGATACAAAGAATTTATTCGAGCATGATACAAATATAAAAAAAAAAATAAAATAGTGCACAGTAGCAAGAAGTGCATAAAAAAGAAAGAAAATACCGATTTTTTTATTTTTTATTTCAGTTAACATATCATGCTCAAAATGGGGTAGGAAGAAGTAAGAACTTATAAACTCCTACCCCTGAACACTTGAGACTTTAAAGTCCTACTGTCATTAAAAAAATCAAAAACAAACACTACAATGAAATGTATCAATGTTTTAGATATTGGTATTTATAATTTGAATTGACAGAGTGGTATGATATTTTTATTTTTTATTTTTTTATTTTTTTATTTTTTCCCCACCAGGGGGTCCTTTTTGTGGGCTCTAGTGTCCCTTTTTTCATAGTAGACTGACAGGAAAGGGGGAGGGAGAGGGGGGAAGACATGCGGCAAATGTCGTCGGGTCCAGGAATCGAACCCGCGACGGCCGCGTCGAGGACTGAAGGCCTCCAAACGTGGGGCGCGCTAACCTCTACGCCACCGGAGCACGCCCCGGTATGATACATTTTATTGGTCAGTTGCATAGGTCACCATTACCAGCAGCTGATAAAGATAATTCTTACAATCAAATATATATTTTTCTAATAACTTCAAAAAGGAATTAGACTTAGTCCTTTATACTTATTGTGTAGTAATGTTAGGAAGCTTAAATCTCTTCCTTCACCTAAAGGATCTGTATTAATGTCTTGGTGCCAGCTACTAAAATATAACTTCATGGATGGTGGACTCTATGCCTCGATTGCCAGGCCCTTTTTTTGCATCAACATACTTTGAGCAGGTGGTCATAATTTTACACCTCATCTATGTAAGCTCTGAAATACAGCATCAAACAGAGAAACTGTGGCTTGAAATGAAACCCCTTCAGCCATGGGCACATAATAAGGATCCTGCATGCAGCAGTGTGATTTTTGTCACTTCATTATTCCTTTTAGATTCTGTATCAAAGTGCATACTGCTTCTGTGATCCTCTTCTCTGGTTTGTCCTACCAAACAGATCAGCTCGAGATTCATGACTAATTCCATTAGACACTCTACATCTCGAAGGAGAAAGTAGGAGCTATAATGAAAGGAAGGAAAAGATACTGAAATCTGTTTCCCACTGTGAGTACTGACCGGAGTTGTATACCTCTCTGTGGGTCCTGGCACTATTCCTAAGGTCCCACAACTCCAGTTCTTTTAATTATCTTAGCAGCTGATGTTTACTTTCAATCTCTATCTATTTTGTATGAGGACAGTATCATTCACCACCCATACTAAATATTAGTAGAGTAAGTGACAGAGAGATTGCGATGGGCCAATGTGATTTCCCCCGCATCTTAAATTTGTTGCCACCATTGTTATTATAAGTTTAGTGTCTTTCTTCTTCCTTCCTGTCTGGCATCTGCCGACTGCCGCTGTGCCTGCAGGACACCAGGGGAGACGTCAGGCATCAGCAATGAGGAGGGAAGCGGTTGCCCGCCTTCACGCTCCGGCGCCTGCACGTCTGATGAGATGACAGGGAGAGGGAAAGGTGTAGGTTGACAGCCCAAGATAGCTTTTAGCATTCACACAAACATGGGAACATATTTTCACAAATACATATGCATGCTGCACAAACGTAAAAACAGGAAAGGGCTGGACATTATAAGAATATCTCTTGTATTGTAAAAGAAACTCTAATCCAATTCCTCCACCTCTCATAGAGTTTTCTACCAATGTCTCTGAGCAGCTTGGTATATTGTGAAAAAAGTTTGACCTATCTATATTGTTAGCATTTTACATGCATTAAACGGGTATTGTTTTTTTTTTTTTTTTTTTTCTGCATTCAGAATGATCTCAAATAACAGAAGGTAAACAAAACTGAAATAGCAATGGTAAAAAAAATTATAATTATGAAGTAGAGATAGGAAAGAGAAACTTTAATAATCATAATTTCTACGCCACCGTTTGAAACCCGCTTTAGGTGGGATAAACATGAACTCTATTTTTGACATGGAGTCAGTGAGGAGACCTCAGGCTTGAACTCAGACAACTGAACATTGACTTTGCTCCAGGTTGGCCTTAGGTAATGTTCAACCTGAAGAAAATCTCTCATAAAAAAATCCTGATGCATCAGCAGTTTATGGTTGATCTGTAAGCTCTGATGTGAGAAATTTTCAGAAAGTGTATGTTGGTTGCTGAGAACAAACGCAGGGTTTGAACTTTTGACTGAAAATGAAAACTTTCATAAAGAATTACTGGATGTCTGTCTCTGACGCATTGGTTGTGGATGAGATGCCACCTGGGAGGTTGTTCATTACAGATTAATAGGGCTGTACACTGTCTATGTGCCAGCCCCTTAATAAACCTGTCGACTTGATTTGCATCAAGTTTGTGTTTATGTTGCGTGCAAATGCTGTGTTCCAGTTACCTTAGAAGTTTGAACTCAGAGCTGGGTTTGACATCACACCCAATGTAACAGTGTTAGAGTTAACATACTGAGAGAAGAATGTTTCAACATGACAACTCCTAGTAGATATCGTTCTCAGTACCTTTTAAGCTTTTCTCCATAGGAATACACCACTTATTCTCTTTCAGGTGCTCCAGGTAATAATAAAATTAGATGCACTCCTGCATGTGTCTTGTAAAATAAACATGTTTCCACCACAGATCACAGTCGTCATACCCCCAGTTAGAACTGGGGATATTCTGAGTTGGCCCCACTTTCCCAGTGGAAAATCCAACTTTTGGGGTCAATCTGGTTGATTTTTCCAACTTGAAAATCAGAATTACCTAGTCTGGCTATTGCCTTCCTGTGCAACTACATAAAAAAAATAAAAAATAAAAAACTTGCTTACACCTCAGTTTGACCCATCTCTCGTTTACTTGGATTGTCTCTGGTTGATGTATGAACTGGCCAATCAGCAAACAGAAGAAGTCTGCATTATTATGTTGAACAGGTTCCCATAATGATAGATGGAAAGGAAACAGAACACAAACCCACTAGAAAAGTACCTGAAAGTTGTGCGTACGCTAACTGGGCATCATATGGTAATGCTCCCAAGATTTCAAGAAAACACACACTTCAGTCAAGTGAAGATAAAAAAGAAATAAGTTGAAGAACAAAAAGATTCCATATATGGCTGGAGTGTCACAAAAACTCCAGCTTGATATTCTGATGTATTTCAAACCTAACACTCTGAGACTGGTTCAGCCCCAGGATAAAACACCCAAAACAAAGCCTTAGCAGTGTTGTAGCTGCAGTCCAGTGCAGCAAGGTGACCTATACACTGAACAAACAAAAACACAACAACACAAATGGGTATATAAGCTTCCCAGGTCCACAGCAGTTCATCTACATCCCAAGAACATTATGGGATGTAGATGTGCACATTGCTTACTTTTGGAGAAAGCAACATGCTCATTTTGGACAGCTAACATAAATGGAAGTAAACGCAGCCATCTAATTGCTTCTAATCTTTCTTACATTACAGTGACTCATCTTCCCAATAGGCTTTACAAACATTACCAAACAGGTCACATGTTGGCATTGTTTGGAAGCATTTCACAATTGCTTGAGCGGAGTACTTGGGTCACAGTGACCCAAACTCAGTGTTTATCAACTCAGTGACTCACATGACCTCTATAACGTTTAAGGCGTGATCATACAGACTGCAGTATTTAGACCAGCTTTTTCTATGCCATGATTGGAACAAAAAAAGCATTTTTTTAAATTATGAAAATAGAACTTGACAACATTTAATAAAAGAATGAGTCCAATTCATAATGTTTGGACATATGAAAACACATATGTATTACAACAAACTTGGCTAGCAAAAGTGAGCCAGTAGCCTAACTATTCTTCAATGTCTAGCATGTTCATCCTCTGAGTCTTCTCTTTGTTTTACCCAAGCTGTCCTTACTGGACTTTGGTAAGGTCATCCTAACTAATGTTGGCTTGAAAAATAATCTAGAAGAAATTGCATTTGTTGTAAATTGTATTTACCAAAACAAATGAGACCAACACAAATGTCATTTCTTCAAGACAATGTTACATTAGCTATACCCCAAAGGCTAAATGTCAGAGTATTCTTGAATGCCGAATGAGTTTTTTTTTTTTTTTTTTTTTTTTTTTTAAGACAGTCTATCTCTGACAATGCTACCATCCAAGCATCATTTAACTTTGACAAACAGAATTAAATCATGCTGAAGAAAATGGTCAACATGATGCATGCCTGTGTCAAGCTGCTTTTAATGCTCTGCAAATTGATCTTAGATATAGAAACAGAATTGTGACAAATGGGTACCAGGATATAAAGGTATAATTATTTGATGTTGGGCAAATAATTTAATGACTTTGCTTGAACAAAACATTAGCGAGTGTTTTCAACAAATAAAGCAAATAAAATATGTTGCTTTGCTTCAGCTTGTGTTTCTCTGATTATGCACTTAATCATGATAGTTGTGTATTAAAATGGCAGTTACAGTATTTCTGTTGTCATGGTTACCTTTAACTAAATAATATTTGCTTATGTTTTTCATCTTTTGCCAATGATTATTTGCCGGTGTATCTCTACACTAGATAAACAAAACATCCTTATTTCGAGAAATCTACTGATATCACACATTTGAAGACTCCTTGTCAATATTTGGAGGTATTTGAATTATAAGGAGATAAATTGATGAAATAACAGATTGCTCTATTCTGATCCAGCATTAGGTCTGCCTAAGCTTGTGGGTGAATTTGGCTCTGGAACGTGGACAATATTATGATGACAAATTATCTTGGTAAAAGGTTGTATGTTAGCGAAGAAGCATAATTAGGAGCAATTAGATAATCTCCTGCTTCCCGCTGTTATCACACTTAATTTATTCATACACAAACGTATTCACACCAAATGAAAGAGTAGACATCCTACTTGTATCCTAAAATACATAAGGATAATGCAAGACAGAATTGTACTAATTAGCATACAGTCTTTTGTTTGGTCACTGTTTGTGCTAATTGATATACCCCTATAGTCCACACAGAAATAAGAAACCAAAGGAAAAAATAATAATACTGTGCACCTCACAAGTGGTGTACCATGTTTGTTTCAGTGGCAGGTTTTCATCTTGCAACATTAAAATTGACCTGGGAATCTGATCATGCTCTGCAATGTTTTACATGTCACATTTTATCCCAGTACCACCAATAAAACAACAATTTTAATACAGATCCGTGAGCTTAATGAAAAGTACTTTTTAATACTGGCTTATTATTTTCATTTATTTTCTAACCCTGACAAATTTTACATTTGTTCTGATACTTCATGTTTCAGATCTGTTAAACTATTTTTAATACAGATTGTTCTGCCAAACCATTCATTATGACACTGCACCATCTTGTCCGCCAACGGAAAAATAGCAATCATCTTTTCCTCCATTGAGACGGTGAGTCACCGTAACTTTATCTTGGGATGAGTCCAATAGAACATCCTTTATAAACTGTCAAAATAAAACAGTGTGTCTTAATCTGTCATCCCATTTTCCTGACTGATAAGGTTTTATTCCTTCTTGGTGCCAAAACTGTCTCAACAGTAACATGAGAAATCCCATAGTGTATTCATTTGCTCTTTTGTTCAGGAATGGTTTATATGAATTTATGAAATTATTTACTCTTGTGGAAAAAGGCTGCTATTTATTTTCCTTTAAGGAAAGGATCAACACAACTTATATTGTTTTGTTAGGGCTAAGCAAACTTAGAATGTGGATTGTCTGAGTAATGTACAGTTATAGACCTTAGAAAGCATCCCTGGTTTATACAGTTTATTGAAAAAGTTATGTCCAGAGGAATCCACTGTATTTATGTAAATTCAATGACCTTCCAATTAACTTTGACCCGTCCCTGCCTGGTAACAAAAATTGCAGTGCTAGCTTTCTACCACACATAACGGTTAGCATTTGGTTGAAGTCAATTTCATTTATAATCAGAGGATAACTTTGTGTCATAGTTTACTGATTTTTATTACAATGGTTTGTTAAAAAATAGTAATAAAAAAAACAATGTATCACATTTGGGCAATGGTCCATCATATAACAAAAAACAATCAAATAAATGATAACAAATCAATAACACATGCTATCATGTCAGTGACAGCACTTGAAATGAGAAAGCGTAGCTACTTCAAGTGAATCATAAAACAAATGTCTGTGAAATTTTGAACTTGAAATTAACTGCACTGCAGGAATAAAACTACAATGAGAGTCAAACCAGACATTTGGAATTAAGGAAAAGGTTTATGCAACCAAAACGGTTTGTTGGAGACATCAAACTCCATCCACTGTCTGACTCTACCCTGTTCCACAGTCCACAGACTGAATAGTTCTGCAGTTGTGGCATACCCTTTACATTTTTGGATGATAAAAAATAATAGCGCTCTGCGAGAGTTTTAAAGCTTGAAGTAATGTTTTAGTACCTAAACTGACTTTAAGTATCTCCACAGCATATCTTATGGAGTAGCTTAATTTGGTCTTGCTGTTTTATTTTGAGACATTAACTTAAAAGAGGCTGATTACAAACGATTCATATATATAAACTTTAAGGCATTTGAATGCTTTTGCAAATCCCATTACATGCATAGACATGCTAACATGATTGAAGATTTGGATAATTCAGTTGCATATTTGAAAGCAATCTGATAAACGAGACTAGGTTGCCTTTTTGTTCGACTTCAGGAGAGTAACAGTCCAACAGAGCTGGGTGCTGCTAAAGTAGACATCTGTGAGTGACAACCAGTTAGTTGGGAACGTGGGAAGAGGAGGATGACCTTTCTTTGAGGAGAGGTGTCAGCTCCAGGAGCAGAAGGAAAGGGGACAATGTCTCCTTTGCTTCAGTGACTAGCTTTCTCGTACAAGAAAGCTGTCTGCCATCGTCTAAGAGAAGACTCCTTCTTTCAGTCTCTTTTTATCCGCCTGCCTATCTCCTTACAACCTCTCAATCTTTTTTTTTGTATGCAGAACCCCCACCCCTATTCTTGTTCCCCCAGTACTTTGTCAGGTTCAGTTAACTAAGATAGATTGCAGGTGTGTTTCCTCAGAGGAGGATTCACTGCCACTGTAAGCCTTCCCATTATGGTCCAGTACCTCTCTGAGTTTACTACACTGCAATTAATCCTGAGACTTACTACATATTTGACACATGGTATGCGTGCATTAATGTGCACACACAACATGAGGTTATTCTAATCGTCATGACTGCATTATTCTGAGATCTGATTATCAGTAAGTGCTACCTTCTGTGAGCATATAAAGTCTACAAAGAAACTTCCTGGCATCATCATACAGAGCAGGAGATATTATTTAGGGAGTGGATAAGGGATTATTTAGCTTTAAGAAGCTTCACCATGAAACTATATGCATCCTCAATTCGCACTATTTATATCACTCTTGCTCTATATATATATATATATATATATATATATAGTAAAATAGACTCAAACTAATGGACGTCAGTGCTTAGTCTCTGGATTGTACATCTTAGATGAAAAGCACAGAGGAAGTAATTCCCCCAGATTTCAGTTATTACATGTCCCAAAGTTTCCTATATGGATTTTTATAAGAAAAATCTTTGCTTTGTGGTGTTTTCTCCCTTATTTCTTGTTATTTCTATATCCTTTAGGGATCCATAAATTGGTTTATGCAATTAGACATGTCTTCTGTTTTCCTTTAAAGCCAAATTACAGTTATTATCATTGGTCACCCTTTTAAACACTTTTGTTACTGAAGGTACCCTTCATTTTTTCTTGATCAAACCTTTGTTAGGATACATGCTTCGGTTACAATTTGATATAAAATATTTATCTCTCACAATCCATAAATGAACATTTATATGTTTTATAGTATTTCCTAAAGTGAATCTGGCCTTTAATTTGCAGAAATAAAACCTGAACTTTATGGTATAGTATACAACTTTGGCTATGCTTTATTTAAAAAAAACAACAACAAAAAAACACTATTTACACTTCCAAACAGTAAGGGAATCAGCTCCAAAAAAAAAAAAAAGAAATGGTGCCATTCAATCCATAGAGTAAGCTGGAGGTGAAGGTGACCCTTCAAAGCAAGAATCTCAGTCTAAACCACTTTCCCTGTAGCTTGTTGCTGCTGCGCAGGCCATCAGAAATCCAGGCTGGATCCACTTCTCTAAATTGCTACCATTTAATGGAACACCTTGACCTGTCTTCCCTCACTGCCGAAAATAAATAAAGAAGTTGTTGGTAAAAATGAAGCCTTTTCGACTTAGGTGATGCCTCTGGACAATTTAACACATCAAACATTGCTTTTTACCGGATTGCTTGTGCTCTTTCTCCTGGAGATTCTCAGTGGTCTTAATAGACCTAATAGACCTAATAGACAAATCTTTCAACATAACAGCAATGAAATGTGGGATTTCACTTCCAGCCGGAGTCATCATTTGATCTCGGCTGCAACACCTGTTGGAAGCTGTGTGGACTTAGAGGGCAAGACCAGTGCTCCTCCTAATATGCTGCAGTGAAACTTGGCTCACAGCCAGCTGATGCACATATCTTCCTTTCGTTGAGCATAGTATTTAAGTGTATATTCACAAGTACAGTCAGGTTCACAGAGCACAACTTTGAGTTCAGCAGTATAATATATTCTGAACAAGAAAATGTGTTTTGTTGCTACAAACTGAAAAGATGTAACAGAACATTTGTCACTGGTTTTGAGGCTGCTAAAAAAACACTCTTTGCAAATTTCTGCCTTTTTCCTCCTTAAAAGTATAGGACATTGTAAATAATATAATGTTAATTTATAATATTAATTTATAATATTCAATTCTGTTGTTTTGAAGTTAAAACGTTACCACAACTACTTAACCGTACACTCCTAATAATGCTAAGACGCATATTTAATAGCTTCCTGTTGGCTAAAAATTACATCTGGCTTTAATCTGATCATCTGTTGTATAAAACCTAAGCTACTTACAGCTGTCAAACTGTCAAAAATGGTTTGTGACTTTACTACAATTTCTAAAACTAAAAAAGGAAAAAGTCAGTGACTTGTTGGCATTTGGACCACCTGATGATTACTATGTCAAGATAATGTCAAAACAAGTCAAAATAACAAATTGTACCAATTGGACTGGAATGTTATACACTGACTACATATTAATTAAAAAACAGTTTGAAATTAGTCACCTTTTTACCCTGTAAAAGCAAAAATTAGATTTCTTACTTTTCCCAGAACTATTTGTAATTCTGCTCTTGTTCATGCAAATTCAGTTTCATTTCTTGAGCTGGACGGATCATTTCACACCTATTAGTATTTTTTTCTTGGTTGTACATCCTGAAACTGCTAAAACATGATAATCTGACAGAACAATACGGAACTTTGCTCAAAAGATTAACAAATACAAGTTTTCATTTTTGCAAGAAACTAAACAGTCCCATAGACATCCCAAGCTAATATATAAATTCTGCACTTGTCAACTCCAAAGAAAAACACAGATAGACTTGAAGGATCAATCAATAGCAGGTTGTTTTTTCTTTTCTTTTTCTTTTTTTTTTCCCGTGGTCTCATCCTCTTTTGGCAATCCTGTTAGCACCATGTAATCTGTCTCAGCATGGCACCTCTCCTCAATCCAGCCTACTTGGCTTATGGATTACTGCCTTTTATTGAAGAGAACAACGGAACAAGGACAGGCTTTAGTCGCTATCAGCAAACTATAAGGGAGCATGCCTTGCTGTTGCAGATGAGACACGCAACAGGCTACAGCCTTGGACAAAGAGGCTAAGCATCTCATGCTAAGCTTAATGGCGCTTTGTAGCTGCTTGAACACAGGATTGATGAAGAACCATGAGGTGCATACTGAGTTTGAACCAATATGCGACCATTTCTGAGGGCCATAAAAAAAAAAAGACATTTTATAATTCATCTTACAAACAGCAAAGGAAAGAAATGGAGCCTCATTGATAAATAATTGATCTCTGGAGCCTCATTTTAATAATTTTCAAACAAAGTTTATGTGATACAGAGCTTTGCAAAATTATCCACATTATCTCAAATATATTTTGGTCACATGACCAAAATAAGCTTTAATATGTTTCAGTGGGAGTTTCTTTCATAAACCAACATATTATAGTGCAACTGGGTCAGTGAAAAGAGAAGATTTATTTATTTTTTTAACCTAAAACGTCTATTTTACATTTCTTTTTAGCTCCCTTAGTAAAACACAGAATATTTATGAAATTTTTTTTTTACCCTTTCCATTTTTACAATCCACATTCTAATTTAGAAAGCTAATAATCAATGTTTACTTATCTCATGATTTCACAATACAATGTGAAATCACTGTATGTGTCTATTAAATGAACATATATACATATACATATAAACAGTTACAAAGTTGGCCTTCCATCACCTGAAGAATATTTCCAGGATTTTTGTGTTTTTATGATGTAAAACACTTTGAACTGAAATTTGCCATACAAATAAACATGATTGATTGAATGATATATATTTTAAAAGGTTGAAGATTTTGGTACCAATGTGATGGAATATGAATGTTAAGGGATTATGAACACTTTGACAAATAATTGTATGTAATTTTATGTTCATGCAAAACATTACTCCCAAAAGCACTCCTATAATGTTTGTAGATAATTTACTTCTTAATATACACCAAAATCTGCAGCAAAGCTTCTATGAAACAAAATTTGCAACATTCATGCAAAGACACTTCTTTTATACTAAGTCAGCAAGTCCAGATCAGCTGGACCTCAGGCTGTCTTTGTTCTTGAATAATAAATGAACAACTACACAGTATTCAAGGAAGCAGCTGTCTTTCAACCTACATGGATCACCACCTATGTAACACCTTCCCGGGCAATCGAAAGACATTTTGTGCATTCTTAATATTAAAACTTCAGCAAAAAAAGTGCAAAAAAATTATTGATTCTTCACCTTGTAAGTATATGGACCTGTTGATTAATTCCACTGCTGAAAGCCATATGGTTGTGCAAACTGCTTGCCTCTTGTTGCTACGGGAACCTGCATACAGCTGGTTGGTCCTGACGATAGTAGATCAATATGTTTTATAAAGTCCAGTTCCTTTTTCTTTTCCTCCTAACTGAGCTGTGTCTTAATAAAGTCGTTGTGCATCAATACAATTCACTTTATTAGGATTTGGTTTAAAATCTGAAGAGATTTTAACAATTAGTCATCATTGGAGCCAGTAAGACATAACTCACCTTTAAAAGATGTAGATGGCATGTGACTGTTGTAATTTGTGTGCAAAGAGGGTCAAATGATTCCCTGGATGTTTATTTTTATTACAATGTCCACAGAGTAAGAGGAAGACAACTAAGGTTAAGACTGCAGATATATTCTGTTCAGACTCCAGCTATCTCTGATGGGGATTAAAGATTTTTTATTTCTTGCAGATAAAACATTTGCTTCTTCCAGGCTGGCTTTTAGGTTAAGCAGGATTACCATATATCAGTTTTATTTCTTCTTGCTTGTTTTGCAGCCATATAAGTCTGCCTCTCAAAGGTGTATTGTTTTTTGTTTGACAACAATCGAAATGGTTTTGCAGTTTTAATAACAGCTCAAAGTACAGTAGTAAAAAATACAGCACAAGGGATTTCCGTTTCTGTTTCATGGATGTGTGCTCTGTCCCACCCTGTTATTTCTATCTAATGGCAGGAATGATGGTTTCCTGGGTGGAATTATTTGCAAGGTATATTTCACGTGCAAAAAGTACAATTTCACTGCAAACCTCTATGAAAACATTAAAGTCTACATTTGAAAGCAAAGTCCCTAGCTGACATTTCATATGATAAAAAGACAATTGTATGGATGGATCTGGACGAAGTTGTTTAAAGTGTTGTCTGACAACTGTATGATAGAGATATAAGAAACCTGTGGAGTGATGTGATTACTTTCTGAATCCAGTTACAGAGACCTTCCTTACTGTGTTCATAAATTGAGCTGAAATCAAATTGTGATTTGAAATCCAATGGAAAGGCTGATTACAATTTATTTCTGTCTCAAAGTTTTAGTATTTAGAGGTTTTCTCTGACATATAGAATATTATAAATCTGTGCCACCTCACAGAATTAATAAAAAAAATGACACATAAATTTAAAATTTGTCTAAGAATAATAAACAAAGTTTGCTTAGAGGAACCTCTTTCATTGTTGATTTTTATGTTCTTAAGAGAGTTTATTCTTCAGATATCCATGTTAAATTGTACTTTTCTTATGAGCCACAATTGTAGCATAATTGTCGTTAAATCCTGTGTTTGTGTGTTCCAAACATGGGATTTAAGTGCTTGGGACACTTAAATCCCGAAGTGTCCCGAACCAAAAACAGTGTTCTCACTAGCTTATTTCCAAATCCTCCTTGAACTCCGAGTTTACTTCTATTCATCATTGCATTCACCATTTCTTGGCAGATTTTTTGGGGGAAATTGATGAAGCATGATTTGCTGGCTTGTCAGATGGATGGTGTAGGAAATGGATGACTTGCTTTGATTAAAGCATCCCGCTTGGCTGGCTTTGCACATCATAATCTAAGAATGGATTACACTGCAGTAATGTGGGTCACAATATTTAGCAACAAGAAAAGCTAAGCCACTGCAGCGGATGAGAGAAAACCCTCATAGAAAAGATTACAATGAGATGCAGCTCTGTCCTGTGATTAAGCTGTGGAATGTACATAAAGACGCAACGCCAGCCATCAAAAGGTGATCTTTTTATACAGACATCCACTTCACTTCCTTAGTTCTGCACTAAGGTGAACACGGTAACGGCAGTGCAGAGACCATATATGTGTGCCTGTGCAAGCACTTGCATCTACTCATGTGATTGAGTGTGCTGAGTTATTGACCTCTAGTGAGGGAGGAACATTAAAGTCCAGTGTGCCGTGAAACCAGCCTACACCCCATGTCCAAGGTGACTGGCACTGCCCCATTCTATGGCACATTCTTGCCTCTGATGGATTGACTGGGCCTTGGAGTCTACTGTCGTTTTTTATTTTTTTATTTTTTTTTACCTCGTGAGAGTTTGAGCTGAGGAAAAAAAGTAAAAAAAAAACTAAAAAAAAAAAACTTTTAATTGTCTGCAGATTACAGGTTTAGTATAAGCTATCTTCCCTCATCAGTTGTAATGCTGTTGTTCTCTCGGTAGCTCCCCAGGAACATTTATCAAGACGGGGACTCTCCCACCATGTCTCATGCTAATGAATCCCTGTACACGTTCTACTCTCTAATGATCCCCAGGAAATACTTCCACTCTTGTCTCCTTCTTATCACCATCTCCCATGCTGCTTTCATTCGTCTAGCGGATGAATGAAATGTGCCTGAAACATTTTCTCCCTGTCATGTTTACCCTATCTAAGCCTATCTTTTTTAGCTCTGTTCACTTTATCGCCATGTGATTGAGCAGATCGGGGGGTAAATACCTTAAGGGTGATGTTACATTTCTACACAATACTGTACCATTCAAAGCACTTCCATTTCTGGGATGAGTTATAGATTTATCCTCATCATATCATGAAGCTGGAGAGTGGACAGCTCTTAGAGCCAACTCAGACATTTGATTAGAGGGTGACAGTTGTAACTTAGCCGGAAGGCGTCTAATGACAGCTCTAGCCATCTATGTTTCTGTCTGACAAATTACATCATTGATTTGCTGTGGACAGAGAACATGTTCATTTGATGATATGTACTTCAGACAAATTTCCTTTTTGACATCACTCGAATTGATCTAAGCTGAAATGTTGAAAGGTGAAAAGCAAATAGAAATCCACAATTACTTTCCTCCACTTTTATGCTTTTATGGTGACCCAATATATTGTAACCCAAAATTATGCATGGTCGCTATGGAATTTTTTGCCATTTAATTTTTATATGTAATTGAAGATTTACACATTTTGTTTTTGATTTTTTTGTGTGTGCTCTCTTGTGGCTTAACGATTCCACAATCATCAGTTCAGATAGCTATGTATTAAGTTGAAAATGATTTTGATGTGTCAGCATTTTTCTAGGGGTAAAAGCTGAATTCAAACTTTCACTCTAACCTGACAGAAAATTAGTTTGCATGTTCAGAGACAGCCCAACCCTATGAGTTAGAAAACGATGGAAACATCAGTGTTATTGTCTGCAGTGAAGTAAGTTTTACATCACCTCTTACAAGATCACGGCAAATAAAAAAGTCTCTTTTAAAATGAACACTCTTAGGCTTGTCTGCTTGTTGAGTCAAATGTTTTTTGAAGAAAGGTTTTATTGACATATGTGGCAGACATTTACTTATCCAACTTTCATGAAGTATGAAGCATGTAAAAGTCAAAGAGAGGCTTTCAAACCCACTGTCAAATACGGTAGGATAATACTGTGGGACTTTAAGACTATGATTAGACTATGAAATGACAAATTTCATAATCAAAATTTGTCAAATTATCAGGATTTTAAATTTTGACATATCACTGTATTCTAACTGGATAATGGTTCTAATTATATTTCATATGTTAGAATAAGATAAAGCATGCTAACACTATACTTCTACAATTTCCTTACCAAAATCCTTGCTACAATGTCATTAGAAATTAGATAATTATATTTGAAAATTGCTCATACAGGAAATCCATCCATCCATTTTCTGTACAACCCTGTCCCTAGTGGGGTCAGGAGGGGTGCTGAGAATCCAGGGAATGTTTCGGGTGAGATATGGACAGGTTGCCAGTCTGTCGCAGATACAGGAAATTAGTTAAGTTAAATAAATCCACAAAAGAATTCAGGATTGGCCAATTATAATCAGTGGTGAAATTTTGCATCAGTGGGAAGAAACACTACTTCAAGCCCCAATCAAATATTAATCAAGGAGGTAATAGAAAAATCCAGAATAGTACCTAAATGACCGCATGCCTCACCTGTCCTAGCTAAGTTTAGTTCTCAAGATTCAACAATCCCAAGTAGTTTCGATAGTTTAGTTTTAAAAGCAAAACTTCTCATTTTCCATGAAATTACATGAGCTTCCCTTTGCTTCTTCAATACAATTTGAGTTAATTAATGAACCATGTTGAAAGTTTGTGACCGTAAGTCACAAACTTACAGTCACAAAGCATGTTTCACCGTAAGTGAAGCTTTCACGTTTGGGTTATGCTACAGTACAATGATCAGAAGCATTCAAAAGCAAATATGCCATTGAATGGATCAAAAAATGAATAAAAAACTGAAGCTTTTGGATGAGCCTGGTCAAAGTCCAGACATAAATACAGTTATTTTTTTGTTGTGTGAAGAATAGAAAAACTGAAGAAATGTAACACTCAAAAAATTTGCAGTTGCGTGTCAAGTTTTCCCTCTACGATAGACAAAGATTGATTCTATGTTCATGATGAACATTTCAATGTGTACTGGCATATCATTCAAAATGATTTTACCACCTGTTTTGTTAGTTGTAGTGGTAAATCTTACAGTAACACAAAGAAATTAACTGTTTTCACAACGTTCTACCTAGAACACAAAGAAAGTCATGTATTTATACTAACTAAAATACAGTCTGTAAGTTTTCTATTTCAGTATTTAATTCTATTACTCTTCTAATGGATCATCCCATCAGTTTCCAGCAATGTGTCAATGAGGTTTGCTTCACACTGCCATATAGTGGATGTGGATATATGTGTGTTGAATTCTAATCTGGGATGACATTCATGGCCAATTACGGTGCACAGTAACTCTAATGAACCTATCTTCTGCAGCAGAAGTAATTATAAGTCTCTGTTTTCTCCACTGGCTCTCAGGGGAGTGGGTTATATTATTGTGCTACCAGGTGGTTTCTCCAATAGCATTTCAATAAAAGTTTTTAAACATTTCACATTCAAAAAATATATTACTATATCTTGTCATCTTTGTCTAAAAAGCTACTCAACAACAGTCAGATTCTTTTTTCTTTAATGATTAAAAGCAAAACTTACACATGTCACTTATATTCTTCATTTAATAGTTACCCATCAGTTTTAACTCATAAGCCACTTTGACCCTATGAGTCTAGATGCCTCAGCAGTCGATCGAGACGATGATCGATTTCAAGTGACATTTCTAAGCTAATAACCTCTTATCCTATTGATTCCCTGCCCAGATATCCTGCTCTACTCTCTTTCAACAAATGGATTTTGTCCCTTGCTGTCCTTGTCTGTGTCCATTGTCTTTTCTACTGCTTCTTCTTTTGTCCTATGAATGACCAACACAGGCATTCAGGATTCATTTATTACTATAATTCAAACAACCTAACCCCTGGCTAAAATCCATGGTAAATTATATATATTTTTTAACATTCTATGTGGTGTGGCCAGATTCAAAAGTCACCCTTTACTTTGCCTGGTGTGCTGATTGTCAGTTCAGTTATAACACAATTGACAGGAAAAAAAGAGTCTATTGGAGAAAGAAATCCTAGTAAAACTGCAGGCAAGAGTTACCTTTGAGTCTTTGAAGAGCTTCTCAAAGGAAATGATGGTTCTGCACAGTCATATCACAAAGGCAATCACTGCACCTTCACTCACATTTTAATTAAAAACTGTGGGCTCACAATGACTCCTCGTAGTGCTGCCAACTTTCATAAAGTCATTAAAAAAAATGTTCATTGTGACTTTTAATCTGCTTTCTCCCGTCTCTTTTCCATATTATGCGTCTGGGTATTTACACAATAAAAACAGAAATGTGTGTGATGCACTTTGTCTGCTTAATAATGTAGTAACACTGTTTTCACATTTACTTCTTCCGAAGCCTGTCCATGCATTCCCATCCGAGTCAGGAGTTAGAATGTGTTGAACAGTTATGTCATGCAAAACAGCAGGTTTGCTAAAAGTCAGAATATTGATACAAAAGCAAAAGACAAAATTAAAAGAAAGCATTACATTTGGCAAGTTTATGTAAGCCTATTGAGTTTACAACAGAGAAAAAAAAACGGCTTTGATTGTCTGTCCTTCAGCTGCTTTGCAATGGTTGATTACAGCTATTCACACAAAACAAGCCTGAAGCCTGATAGACTATCATTCCATTTATGTCCATGATTAATTACCTGAGCACAGTTTAATGCTGAGTAGGAGTGTGTAAGCCACCAAGCCAAATGGTCACTGCAAACACTTGCATTTACCTTGACAGCCCATAAAGCTCCATAAAGTACAAAAATATTAAAACTCAGCCTTTTATCCACCTGTGTCTGTTTGCCAAACTGAATTTGGATGTGTATTCCATTATTTACAAAGAAACTGCTGTTAGCCTTAAGTTTGAAGAAAATCCCTCAAAATTTGAAATAAATCGGAGATAAAAAATTCAAATCAAACAACAAGGTACATTCTGTGCTATAATTAACCTGAAGCCTACACATTAGCTATTGACTAGGACACCTCTGCTGTTCAGTGTAACTGTCAAGTTGAAGTGCATCTGTTCTGTTAACTCCACATAGCAAGTTATGTATCATTGCTTTATTGGCATCTAAAGTCTACAATCACATAAAATTGTCCTTCTCTTGTTTGTAAGATATCGATCAAAATTTTATTCCTTCGGTTGTAGACCACAGAAGTAGAAATGCCCATGAAATCATCACCAGACATTCCCAATTCAAAAATGTCTTTGTTTGGTCTACACAGTAACCAGAAGCTGAATTGGCCAACGAATGGTGAGCATTACTGCTTTCACTGATGCATTGGGTTTTTAAACTACAGTGTTGTACAGTGGGCTGGGATAAAAACACTTCTGAAGTGGCAGATTGAATTCTTGTCCAAATTTTAAAGAAAAGGGACCTGACTATCCAGAGATTACTTTTCTCAGCTTCTCAATGATCTCATACTGCAGTTGTGAGGAGGTGGATTTTTGGTATGGAAGCTTTATAAACTCATCCTCTTTTTCTAAAGATGCTGTGGCAAAATAAAATCTCAGTAAGTCCTTGGTTTTAAAGTCTCACATCCTTAGGAGAATGGATCGCTTCAATCAAGAGGAACAAATAAAAACTCTCTTACCCTCTGCATACATATGTGAAATGCAAGCATTAAAATGTACATGAGCACACCTTTCTGTAATCCCATATTTTTAAATCAAAATCTTTTGTTGTTCTCATGTTTTAGAAATTGAAGTTATTTTCACTAATACATAAAGCACGTGTTTCAGATATGTCATTTTATGCATCCTAAATCTACATAGCATCTAAGTTTCACAGTTTGAGATGAGTTGTTTACATAGAATGTAAATTGTATTGTTAGAACAGACAAATATCTGTGAATATCAAAATATATATATTTATCATCGTAAAACATCAAATACACATTTTTTAAGGCTTTTGGAAATGACAAAAAGGAAACAGACAGGGCCAGTGTAAAGCCTCCCTGTATAGCTTCCTCTGCAGAGGAAAGGTAAACGTTTATTTTGTTGTCATTTTCACTTGACAGAAAAAAAGAACAATGATTCTACATTGACTACATTGTAGTCAATTTGTCAAAGTATGCTTCAGCAGAGAAGAAAAAGTATGAAAAAAAAAAAAAAAAATATATATATATATATATATATATATATATATATATATATATATATATATATATATATATATATATATATATATATATATATATATATATATTGTGGAATCTTTCAAAAAGGTATGTATAAATGTCTCAAAAATTCTTTCCAGTAAGAGTAGCATCCATTACCTCTTTTTTGTCCAATTTGCTAAACTTACTAAGCATGTATTTTAATTAAGATTCCCCTGATCCTGAAAGGTATAGTAGATAACATGAACAAGCTTGAAGTGGAGGCCACTTAGCCGCTTGCTGCTGAGCTGTCATGCAAAGACCCCACCAACCTGCTGTGTCCTACCTCCCTCAATGACATATGCAGCCGCATGCTCTCGGTCTATTCCCTTTCTGTCTGTCATACTTTTGCTATTTTCAGAATGTCTGAAGGTGCACGTACTGCGATCTGCCCTCATGGCCTTGTTAAATATTGCATTGGGACATTAGTTTCCATCATCTTAAATAACATGGATGGGAAGTTGGCTGTATTAAGATGGAGTCAAAGAAAAACAACTAAAGAGGAAAAGAAAGGGCTAAGGGAGGGGGAGACTTCAATTCAGTGTGAAGAAAGTGACGTTTCATTCACGTAGGTTGTTTAAGGTTCAAGTGTAAATTAATTAAGCGGGATGGTGAGACGTAAAGATGCAAAGATGAGTTAAGACACACTGTATGTTTAAATCAACTTCCTATTGTTAATTTAATTCAGTAACATCATAAAAGTGGTTCAAAACATTTATAGTCAGACGTCAGAGTGAACATTATCAAAGTGGACTTATTTCCCCAAACTTTTCTTTTACTTGTTTGTTGTGTTTTTCTGGTAAACTTATTCAGCAAAATAAATACTGGGGATTACCTATAATACATTTACTAGTATTTCACACTAAGACTTAAGCAATTTCATTTTAATTTTACATCTTTCTGTTGAATCCAGAGGTCAACTTATAAAACCTACAAATTAAATTGTAGATTTTGCAAAGTTAGCATCTTGCAAAATACTCTCTTTCAAAAATATTCATACCCATGAATATTTTTGAATATATGTTTTTATGCTACCACCACAAACTTTATGTTCTCTATAAGTGATATGCTAACACAATATACAGTGTGATTCTATTTTGTGGCATCATTCAATACAGTGTCTGAAAGTATTAAGTGCTTAGTTTTTGCAAAATACTTTAAGCTCACTCCATTCCTATAAACTCTGACCATTCATTCGACAACATTATGCTGCCATCACTATGACATCTTTCAAAACTCCATAACTTGGGGTAACTTGTGTTACTTTATCTCAAAAAGTCTTAAAATTCACTGAAGCCTGTGGTTGTAACTTGACAAAAAGTGATTTTTTTTTTTTTTTTTTAATCTCTCTTAATACTTTGTTAGAAACTGTACATCATAATATCCTTCAATAGCTAACTACGATATCTGATGTGCAGCATGTCCTTACCAAATTAATACAATGATCAGAATGATTTGGTTAAGCATTCAGTCATGTAGAATATTCTAACACTGGGTAACATAATGTCAGGGCAGATACAAAGTACAAGTCAGGCTTATAAATAATGTGTATAATTGAGAATCAAGCAGTAGTAATGAATTTGAGTGCAGAAAAGTCAAGTCAAATACATTTATTTTTGTTTAGTAACTCACATAACATTTGACTATTCAACAGAAAAAAAGCCAAAAAACATTTCAACACACATGCATACCAGTGGAACTTATCACATATGTATGAAAAGATACAGTAATTTCTTCACACAATTCATACCTCCCCTTGCATCCCTTTACAGAGTGAATAAAAGTTCACATGCAACCAAGAATATTTTATGTTGTTTTTAGAAAAATAATAAAAAAAGGAATTCTAAAAGCATCCAATAGTTAATGGCTTACTTATTTTCTGTGCTCTTCTGTCAGTAGAAGAAAGAAACTGGAGCAAAAGAAAGCAGGACTGCAAACTGCCAGGTCAAGAAGCTGACAGGAGAGCTTGCTCAAAGTAAAACAAAACATTCCGTCTCCTGTTTGCTGAAGCAGTTTATGCCTCTGCTTCCATTAACCTCCACGATGACAAGAGGAAAACAAACGGATACTCTCCGCCTCCCTGCGCCCAGTGGCACATGTGCTGCCGAGGTGAGGAACGGATCAGAGGCGACACAGATTAGGAGTCAACAGGGTTTCCTTCTTATGGCTGGATGCAGCTGGAGGGCCGATTAGACAAGCCAAGCAAGGGTGAGTAAGGGGTATGGCCGATGCTATCACAGCCTTTCAAACCAACTTCCTTACTGGGAAGTCTGCAGACTACCGTGAAATTGATCACGCTCCTTGAAAAGATGCTGTAGTATGTGTCAGTGACATGTTGAATGAGGGAAATGAGGATAACAGCTCTGTGAGGATGCCTGTAGGGAATGATGAAAATACCTCTTTGAATGTTGTTGTTTATTCAGTTCTCTTATTTGGATTTCAAAAGTGAAGTTGGTTATTTCATGTTTAGTATGCGGTATATATGACTGTCTACTTCAAAGCAACTCAATATGCTAACCCTCTTCGCATTAGAGCACACAGTTTACCAAAAAGAGGAATGAAAAGCAAAGGAGTATTTTACTTTTTTATATTTTATCTGGTTAAAATCTGAAACTTCAACATATACAGCTGAATTTATGACAGTTCACTTTAACATAAATACATCACAGAAGAGGATGGACCATGCCGCCTTCATCCCAAAGCCACTGCCACCTTAGGGAAGCACCCAAATGCCAAGTCCACCTAGGGGTAGCGCCGCCGCCCTGGTGCCAGCATTTCCACACCCCTCTGCTCCCAGTTCAAGTTCAAAAATTCAAATCAGTTCACAGAAATACCTGCATGTAAATTGTTTTTTATTCTTCCAGATTTTGTCTGTCAGAGACATAGTGATATTTATGCTTTTATAACAGATACACTGTTTAAGTAAAGGACTGATTGTTACAAGATAGACCAGTTAGACCACCGCTAGTTATAAAAAGTTAGGAGACCATCACCAAAATTTGTACAGCAATTTTGACCTGACTAATGTAGGCAACCACCCTCTCCATATCGTATTTCAAAATGTTGGAAGAGGACACACAAACAAAAACGGTCATAGAATTAAAAAGTGTTGCAAAACGTTTTGAGAGTTTTTATGGACCTCTATGACCCATAATGCAATGTGAAATGATATAGGTAATAATAAAACATCACTTGTGGCTGTTGTATAACATGTTATATATACACATATATATAATTGTAATTGTAATTGTAGCTCTTTCATGAAGATTACATTTTAAAGCAAAATACATGCATAAGATGAATCCCTTCCAGCTAACAAAGGATATGAGTTATGGGACACAGAGATACCATTATCCAGATAATGCTTCAAGTAAGTTTTAATTTTATTAAACCCTCCAATTTAAAATTGTGATTACACAAAATTTGATTTTGCCACACATCCTTCTGTACATGATTAAAAACATTTGCATAAACCAGTTTTGCAGGTTAAGTTAGTGGAACAAATTGACATGGAAGTCCTCAGTAATGTACAACTCCTCCTCAAAATCATTCATGTTACCCACTTATAGGGATAATGAGGCATCACTGAGGTGTCATTTAAGAATACCATTATGTTGGCTTGTTTGCAATGTTTTATCACCTCAGAGTGGCTGAGGCATCCAGCGTTGTCTGGAGGATACTGATAACCATGAGGGTTATAAGAGCAACGGCCAGAATATCTCTAAGGTTTTGTCTGAATGTATCTAGAAGTAACACATCTACATCACTTGAACAGGAATATCAACACAGGTGGAAAACAGTCTTTAATTTTTCTGATCATTCTCAACTTATTCTCTACTGGTGAATATATAATCAAGAGCAATTTGGAATAAAAATAAAAAAATCAAATCAAATCAAATCAAATCAAAGAACTAAACATGTATTAGTAAAAAAAAACCTCGCTTTATGTTGATAATTCATAAAAGGTCTCCAAGGTATTACAGTCTGCTCTTAATAAATGTTAATTATAGAAGTACTGGTGTGATTAAATTTGACTTTAAAACCTCTTCAAATAGTTCAGATTCACTATTATTTTAGGTAGCTATTCTAAACAGCAACAACAACAACAACAACAACAAAAACAACAACAACAAAAAATCATGCCTAAGCAATGCAGAGCGAATCCTAAAATGTGTAGGCAGTACAAAATCCATCGGCTTAATAAATTCTAAACGTAGATCACCATAGCATGGTTACAATGCTATGCAATGAAATATCAATGAAAACATGAGCTGAAGCTTCAGTGCTGTTCAAATTACCTCGATATTCTTTGACCTCAACCTGCCCCTTCAAATGAAATAAAAGCTTAATCCACCTACAGATGTTTAGAAATGATGCAGAAAACTGGGTTTCATCAAGCAAGGATAAAAATGCATACAGCCGAAGACTGTGAAATTTTCACATTGAGTGATCAAATGCACAAGTTTCAGTGTGTGGCAGCAGGATCTTTGAAGTTTGAGAGACAGTTATTCTCATCTTGTGTTAGAGTTTCTGCATCGAGGACTGGGTGGTGGTCTTACCAGTACTGAATGCTAAGCATTTACTGAAGAAAACTGATTCATGATATACTTTTATTTTTTTTGGATGACTAATTCACTCCTTTCTAGGACTTATGCACGTGTAGTAATGAAACCTCAAATCTTAAAGAAATATTTGCCACTAATAAAGATTTCTAACCACATAAATGATAACTGATGATCACCATATTCTCTACCGTGCACAATTTAATTAGACAAAAATTATAAAGATATAATATCTTGATTGTCTGGTCTGATGTTAATTACCTAACCAGAACAACATTATCATTGAAATATTTTCCTCCCCTTCTATGAACGTATTGGCAGGTATTTCACCTCTGTAATACAGCACAAACAGTCACAAAATGAGAAAAACAGCAAAGAGGGAGTGAGCCAACAAATCAATGTCTCCTAAAATGTTTCTCAAAGTTTATATTAATCCCAAAATTATTCATACTCCTGGCAAGTTCAAGTTGAAATCTTTAAATTTAAACGAGAAGTTTCTTCCAACTCGACTCAATGTTGATTTACTGGAGCGTTTGAGTCACTCAGTGACTCAAGTCTTTTATTTCAAACTCATAAAAGACTCTTTATGAGTCTTTTCTATCTCATAAAGACTGTTTGGAGGGAGATTAAAATTAGGGTAATGACAAGAAACTTTGGTTTGAAGCTCATCAACAAAGATAAATCCACAAAACATGAGGAAGAACAAGCAAGATGTTGATTCAAAGTTGCAGGAAGAGTTTGTGCTGAAGTGACAGAAGAATTTGCGTTGATTCAGATGTAATCATTTAAATCAGGTCACTTAGGATAAAATAACTTGCAAAAAAGATTGACCTTGTTTTATTATTTCCTGAGACATTCCTTACCAACTTTCTAACAACATCAAAGCTCATTGTAATAATGTAAATAACCATAACGATAACACGTAGATACAGTCTGGTAAAACTAGCCAAGCATTAGGCAAACAAATAAACTAAAGTGAAGGGGTTGTCACACATAAAATATGTGGTTTGTGATAGCTTATTTTTGACTTTAAGGTCTGATGTAGTTTTTGACTTTAAGGTCTGATGTAGTTTTTGACTTTAAGGTCTGATGTAGTTTTTGACTTTAAGGTCTGATGTAGTTTTTGACTTTAAGGTCTGATGTAGTTTTTGACTTTAAGGTCTGATGTAGTTCAGTCATTCCATGTTTTCTGAAGACCTTTCAAGGAAACTTGAGACTTCTGGAAATGTTCTGCAGGGTAGACAGTTTAGCAGCTTGAGGCTTCAGATTTCAAGAGCAGGGCTCAATCCACAAATCTCTGAGGTCAAAAGGCAACAGATGTCTTTGATTTACAGTTCAATAAATCAAAGACACCTTCAGAAACAGGGTCATGTAAGGTCGTACTACAAAGCTAGAAAAATGAAATGGTATTATAGTAGAAAATATGAACTTTCTTTTCGATGTTCTGAGGTTCTTATGGTGTGTTGATAACTCATACTGATGGGAGGTAAAGAAAGTGGCAATTTACCTTTTTGTTTAATATGCAAAGCAATTTATGTTGTGAAAAATCTATATTTTGAAAACGCCATCCCCACTATGATGGTGGTGACAGCATCATGTAGAAGAGATCATTTCATTCAGGAGTGGAATATGCATAGAAATACATACAGTGTGTTCCTGAAAAAAAAGTGTATAACTCATAAGGATGGGTTTGCAATAAATTGATGCTGTGCATTGTTTTTAGATGTCTGCTTTGAGAAAGGTTGCTACAAAAGTAATGTGTTGCCATCCCACAGCTATTTTCATCTTTTGACACCACCCATTTCTCTATATTTTTATTGCAGAGAGGAATGTTTTACTTTACAGTGAGTAGTTACTCAGTAGTAAGCCAGCAGGAGCCGGGCTGCATGCTTCAGCGTGTGTGGCGATTAATCATGCTGTGACTCTGCGTCTCTGGGGCCTGTCAGCTTCTCAGGCCGCATGAGGTCCATGCAAGAACATCTGGGGATGTCTGGGGACATTGCAGGCATGACCATGCTCCATTTTTCTTCTGGGGACAGGCACCAGACGTACCACCTCAATCTCATGTCATGATCCTCGCTTTCGCCCACTCTTTTCCCCCATGCCTTTGGGGTCCCTCCAGACCCATCTTGGACAAACGGCGCGCACTCTTATTACATGACACATAACACTCTGAGGAACTGTGAGCAGAGGAAGGCAATGTCTTGGGGCTGTACATCAATGACAATAACAACCACGGCTGGTAATATGCCTGTTGGTGAGCTATCATAAAGAACAACAACCTGCTGGGTGCGGGGAGAAGGCTTGACACGTTATTTTAGTGGGAATAGCTGAGGACAAGAGTGTAGCTTCAGGAGAAAACAGAGAAAAGAGAAAAATGCCACCATGCCCAAAAGTTCTACAGGAAAAGAGATGCATTTTAAAACTTATTGTAAAGGTATATTTGCAAAATGGATAAAAAAGAAAAAGTGCCAAACTGGTGAAATCTGTTCCAGGACAGTGCAGGTGTATAATACACCATCAAAACTTGAAAATGCATTCACATTACTTTCAATTTTGCACATTTCAACCTCAAACTTCATTTTTACTCATTCTTTATTTTATTGATCTTAATAAATCATCACCATCTGTAAGTTTTCATTCTATATTCTTTAGCAGATTTTATTTAATCTAATTTGAAAATGTGAGACGTAAATGTGGAATTTGATGCATAGTGCTTATGGATTCATGTTGATTTATTTTGGGCATGACATTTTCATTTTCTTAGTTTTACCTTTTTCTAATGATACTAAATTAAACACAGCTATTTTTTATTAATGTGTTACAATTTACTCCATGTTACACGTGTACTTGGGTCACCAAAATAAAGTGGAGGAAAAGAATCTACACCCTGACTCAAACATTCATTCAACAGGAGTTAGGCTTACTGCTAAATTGTGTTAAGAAACACACAAGGAGAGCAGAAAATAAGGAATGGTTAAAGTAATATAAATGGGTGTGCAGGTTTGTAGTACTTATCCCTTTGACTTCATACTTTGTGAATCCCTTTGTTTTTCCAAAGTGTCTGTGGGCCTTGCCTCTAAACAGATTTTCATTTGCAAAAGTATATTTGAAAACCATGTTTTTTTTCCTCCTTACAGTTGTTTAATCACAAAGAACTCTATGAAATATGTTGAAGTGTCAGACTGAGGTTTGGGGAGTCTGACTGGATCCCTTTAACACCTTTAAAAATAAACTGCATTGTTTCTGTTTATGGAAAATTCTTTAGATTGACTTAAACAGAAGATTATGCTCGCTTAGTGTGTGACTCAAAGTCAAATGTAAATCGTACTGCCAGACGAACTGGATAAACAATTGTGCAATATTTAGATATCCCAGCTTAAGTAGGTCTGCTAAAATACACATTAACATTGCACAACAGGTGACCCAAATATTCTGTATTGAAACATACAAAAGTAAAGATTTTAAAAACTAAACGATTCCAGCTGGCGGACTTCACTCCATTAAAAGTCGGTTTTTGAATTCATGATTTTTATTTATTTATTTATTTTGCACAGGAGATGTTGCTGTCCCATCTATTTTAGAAACATGAAACTGATTATATCCATTACTAATCCTGGTGATTCAGGGTGAATCAATTTAGTCAAGACAAGATAAATTATCTGCAAAGAAAGTAATGCAGATGAAGTATTTTAGAGCCTAGAATAACCAGCTGATTATGCAGTGGTCCCTATGCTTGTTCCAGGAAGGTGCAGTGCAGCATGCATAAACCCTGCTTCCTATCATAGAGTATCTGTTGGCTTAATGACTGATTACCATGAGGCAAGCATAAGAAATGTAGTCAGGACTACCCTGACATAATCATAATGGAATATACATGCGAGGGCTTTGCTCAGGGCACATTTTAAAACTAGAAACAAGAAGCAGAAGATGCTCTGTGAATCAACAAAGGCATTGGCAAGCTCTGTCTGTGTACAATCTGTGAGAATTCCTGTATCTTAACCCTAACCCTAACTACGGTACTTCTTTTAAATTGTTTTTTTTTTTTTCAGTAGTCTTGTACCAAATATGTCTCCTGGTGAAAAGGTGTTGGGTTCAAATCCTGGGAAAAGGTTAGAGTTGTCATGTTGTCCCTAAGCATGAATGGGTTCTCTTACTGGGTACCCTGGCTTCCTCCCACAGTCCATCAACAACACTAGTGTTAATTGGTCTCTCCTTAGCTTTGAGTGTGTGCATCCATGGGTATTTGTCCTGCGTGTCTCTGTGTTGCCCTGTGATGAATTGGCTAATGACTGCTGGGAATAGGCACCAGTCTCCAAGTGACCCTGGATGAAAACATGGGAATAGATATATGGATGGATGTTGTTTTGGCTTGTAGCTCATGATAGTCACATTCGTTTCATTTCCATATCCGGAACTTGGAAATAAGTAAATGAGCCCTGAAAGTCTCCTTCTCAAATGTGTTAAGACATAAACTGATATGAATTTTTTCTTTCGGCTAGGAGGCCAAAGTCAGGAAAATGTCGTCTGAGGGGAGTACCTTGAAGCACCATCCGTTGTTTTAAAGGTGTTCTGAACTGAGACAAGTCTGCCTGTCATTCATCACAATGAAAATATTTACCAGCATTCAAGCAGAAGTACAGTATTTTTCCAAATAGAGAGTATAACATAATATGTTTTAAATTTGAAAAAGTAAAGAAAGATTTCAATACAATAGTTTTTATTAAAAGTAAAAGAAAACATGAAGATTTTGTTAAATACAATGGCAAGTGCTGTTTGCTGCACACAGATCTGTACATCAAGGCACATACATTTCCTTTATAAATACCTTTGTAAGTGTGAAAAATTCATATATGTATATAGTTTCTATATAGAAAGATGGATTATACACTCAGAAAAACAGTGGCAGCAGCAGAATAAAGGACTATTCCCAGTTTTACATTTGACAGGTGGTTGTTCCCAACTCTTTTTCAGTAGCAGCAACTTATTGTTTCAAATCCCACTCAATAATGGTGCTGTTGTACATGCAACAACACACACAAGCCATATAAACACACATTTGCAGACTGACACATGGCTCTCTGTGAATTATAGTGACGGATTATCATGTCACAATAAAAAATAGAAAAAAAAAAAAAAACTTTAGTAAAATGAGAGATATGGACATCTCTATGCATTGAGTGTATGGAAAAGTTTGCCAGGTCTGCGGGGAGAAAATGTGGTTTATTTTTGTTACTGGTTATGTAGGCCAGTGTTACTTGTAGAACTATGCCTGGCCTCCGTTCTGTATTCTCACAGTAAGTTTGGTATTCTACTTAAAAAAATGGTACTTTGTTCAACTGTGTTGGGATTCAACCATTTTTGTTTGTAATTTCCAAATCTCTATTGTTACTCAATGTGACAGTTTCAAGACCTGTGAACAAATTAATTAGGAAGGTCATTGTGGAATCTGTGCAAAAATGAGCTATGTTGAGAATTTTTTGTTTTCAGATTACACATTTGGATTATTCTGTTGTGCAAGATTTTAACACATTTTAGTCTCTAGGGGGTAAGTTGTCAAAAAGAAAAAAAACAAAAATAAACCACATCTATTTAAACAGAATACATTTCCAGCAAAGCAGTCAGCAAAGAAAGAGTTTCATTTTGTAAAGAATTTTGAACTACAGATACAGTCTATGTCTTGGGGCCTTCAGATTATTTCTCCCTTATTATAGTGGATGACAATTCATGGGGGGGACAGAAAGGGAGGTGGCTCCTGAGGAACAACTGGTAAGCATGGTGTAGATGAGCTTACATTGAGGAAGTGGCCTGAGAGATCCAGATCTGAGCATTGGAAGGTGGACAGGCAGACATTAACAGTAGCAGGAGGACAGCAGATTTCTACCCAGTCACCCAGGAGGTATTTCAGTTTGATGTGAAACTGAGACTCTGCCACTGAAAGATTTGAACCTAGAAGAAGAACAAAAGGATCTTCAGTGGTCCTTCCCTAGAAGAAGCACATTGAAAGTAGGGAGGTCAGTTCCCAGTCATTGAATAGTGATAGCATGCTTTAGAAGGCAGGAATAACAGTCAGGCAGCAACTTAAATCCCTTACGATGATAAACTTAGTCAGAAGTAAGAGAAACAAGTGGTCTCCATTTAATGCACTGACAAATTGTGAGTCATGACAGAAAGTTTTTTTAAATTTTAGGAAATTACTTTTTCTTATTTATTTTTGAGAAAGAAATGCTCTGTTCCATTTTTGCTTAAAAGCTCACTCATGTAAATTTGGGCTTCCATTGACTGAAAATGATAATATAACAAAAAAAAAATTGTATAGTCTATTAGTTAAATAATCTCAAGAGAAAAGTACAGCTTTCTGCCTTTAATATTAAGTTGTAGTTATGGAATGCGACAATTCATATTAATCAACATGAATGCATCTTACAAATATTCCAAATGTAGCCAAAGAGGCTAAACACATCATCTGTGTTTAGCTGTCAGCCTTTAGAATAAACTATGGGTTTTCCGCTCAACAACATAGTGATTCAGAATAATATAGCAAACCCACTGAGGAATGAATGAAATAAAAACAGTTGAAGGTTTTAAACTGATCTGATTATAACTCTAGATTCAAATACCAACGGGACTCGGCCAAGAGCTGGGAGTGGAAATTAGGTAAAAGGGAGGTAGTAGAGTTCTTATGGAGAAAATAAATGTGAACATTTAGAAACCATTAAATACAGAATTTATTATTTTCTACTCTAAAGTATCAGAAACAGTGTCTTGTACAAGTATTTATAACTAATGGCCTTTTCCACATTTGGTGTTTTTAAGCCACAACCATAATGTTACAATTGTAAGAAAAAATAAACATAGTTTTCTAAAATCAAAATCCATAATCTGTGATGTACCTTTATATTTAGAAATATAATGCACACACCCTGGATACACAATTTCATCGTGACCTGTGAAGCTTGTAACATCATGCTGAGGTGATGCTGTTCTTCAGTAAGGACATATAGACTGGACGTTGATGAGGGATATCTATGGAGCCAAATGCAGGCCGCTCCTCCTTATTGTGGCTATTGGCCACTGCAGAATAGAAACACTTAAACATGTAACCTAACTTACATGTTTAACACAAATTAGTGTCAATTAGTGTAGTGAAATAACACAAATTCTAAAAAAATGAAAGATACAATTACACAAATTTGTCCAGTCTTACACAAATTCAATGAATTTAATCATATTCCAATTAATATGTCCAATATAATCATAAATGTGATATGAGCAACTGTAATTCACTTGATAATGTCCACGAGCCAAAAGTTTCAGTTTCAACGAAACCAAGCCAACTATACTGAGTAAATGACTTTGCAACAACCACTTCTCCTCAGCAGGCAAGTGGCAAGAGTCGACATTTAATAGCGTCCAATCGCAGAGTTTGCAGCAATATGAGCAGCAAGTGGTGACAGTGGAAGGGAATAATAAAAAAATAATAATAATAATTCAATGAAACCTGGCTCAGTGTGAGCATCCATCTCCCGTGGACATGCAGGAAAATAAGTACAAAACACTGATGGTGAATCACTTTCTGTTGAAAAGAAAATCTGAGTACATTGAGTTGATGGTAGTAGTAGTGCTGATGGTGGGCCTGTCTAGTAAAGACAAAAATGTTAAACATAGAATACCTGGACCAGCAGAGTGGCTGTTTAAAATTTTTACATTTGACTGTATTGACTAAATTCACTCAGAGCCTTTAAAACTGGAATTAGTAGAGCTATGGAAAATCTAACTGCCCACAAGAGATTTCTTCTGTTTTGTCAGACTAACATGTTTTACATCAAACCAATCGGAACATCAAACAAAACTTGAGTGAAAAGAAATTACAGTTTTCTAGTTAACATTTAATTTTAATCATCCAAATCAGCTTGACCCTAAATTAAAATGTAATTAGCACTATTTTTTAATCTTGCATTAACCACACTTTCCCTCTAGTTTAAAAGAATTTAAACATTTTTGCAAAGAAGAGTGAGCAGAAATTGTAAAAGCCTCATTGCCAGTTATTGCTGAGGGCATCACAACCAGTCATCTGGTTTAAGGGGCAATTATTTTCACATGACATTGTAAATTTTCTTTTTTTTTTATCCTGTGATAAAAGAAATCCTCAACAGTATTTTTAGTCACTAATTGTTTTTGAATGTATGTTTGATCTCAAAGATTTATTTGACCAAAGTGCAAAAGCACAAAAATCTGTAAAGCGGCAAATCCATTGTCACAGTACTGTACATGTGTATTTCAGCTGTTTTGCAATGTTTATTGGTTCATTGAACTGCCTCAGGAGTGCAGATAGTAAAATACATACATTTTACTCAAAGAGACACTTTCTTACATGAACACCCATACACACACAGCCAATATAGCCCTGCTTAGTTTGGCACAATCTTTGTCAAAGTGAAGACCTCTTGTCTCCGGGCACGGTTGGAAATGACTACACTTTCATTAATCTCGCTGTCCACAGTGCAGACCTCCCCTAATTACAGCCATTGTTTACTTTTGTGTTGGCACACCCATTGAATTATTGATGGCTGCCTTGCCCTGATCAGTTTAAAGGCCTCTCCAATGGGCACATACCAGACAGTAGACAGATATCTGCCAACAAACACACTGAGTTTTTCTGCCAAGAGAAATTTGTTTCTGTGTTGCTTTGCTGATTAACATGTCAGTGGTACAAACTTTGTTGCACAAGTTCTTAGCATACATCCTGATTAGAGAATAACAACAATTAAATAATAATAAAAAAGATTTAACATGAAAGCTTTTAGCATTTTATACAAGACATATCCATTTTGTAAAACCTGTTGTAGTGGCTGCAGTGGCCTATTATTACCCTCTAATGACATGCATATCCAAAATCCTTTTATCTCTCACACAAATAAAAAAGCAACTGAGGCCAAACCAAATCCATGAATGATTACCCCCAACAATGGCTAAATCTGCAGAACTAAAATTCAATTTTCAGCAATCCCACAGTCCTAGTGCTATATGCCATTCAAAGCTCATGAGGATTTGGACTTAAGGCGACTTAGAGGTGATTTATGCAGTAACCCAAATGGCTGTTCAGGGAGAAGAAGAAGCAAATGGGTCTTCACAGAGAAAAAGCTGTCTGTGTGTCATGACTCACTGTAGCTCAACTCTGCACGACAAGGTAGGGTGCCGACTTGTATCAGATTGCCCAGGATTGTGCTCTGCTGGGTGTTTCCAGAGGGTAAAACGACTTATGTCACACAGTTAGCACCAATCCTCTCTCACTACCAGCTCCCATGGGATGAAAAAAGAATATGAAATGCCAAACACATTTCACATTTCTCTGACATTATTTTGGCCAGTTCTGCATCAGCCTAACAACATGTCTGTTTTCAGCTGACGTGTTGGCATTTTTTTTTTTTCATAAAGTGAACATAAAAGTGAACATAACCACACATAGATGGTTATTGCTGTCAATGTGTGCTTAGATCAGCATAACTTGTTTCGTATTAATAAGTGGTCCTGTCTGTCTTTCTCTGGATCCCATGAGATTTTCAATCTCAATGAGTTTTTTGTTTTGCTCATACTAAAAGCAAAAAGTGTAAAAAAAATCCACAATTTCTTAATGTCTGGTTTGTTTAGCTGCCAATAGATGTTGACAATGCGACAAACTAAGACAAATTATAAACATCATAATTATAAACAGAGCAAAAAATAGTGGTTATTAATTTACCTAAATGTTTTCCCTAAAAAAATTAATTACCTAAACATTTAAATAAAACTCCTATTAACATTTGTGTTTCTTATGTGAGCCTTCAATGATTAATAAGTTGAATTCAAAACCTGCTAATTCACTTGCATCTCTTCATTTATGTAGGCAGTATCATCTAAACTAGAATGGATGTTTTTTCTATTATGGGGATCTATCGAAAGTTAATTTCAAAGCTTGATTTGTCAGGGTGCAGGACAGTTTTCTATTTCACCACCATCAGTCTGATGTCCCACAGGAAGAAAAGTAGTTCTGGATCTTGTTAGTGTTTTATTTTTCTTCTCTGTTTTTAGTGGAGTTCCATTTGTGGATCTAGTTTCCAACTGTGTTCCTCGGCAATGCTTCTCAGGATTGCTCCCAAGTCACTTTAGTGAGCTACACTGTAGTGTTTGTTTATATGACTCATTCTCATTTTTATGGACAGCATCTCCTAGCATCAGCTTTTTATTCCAGGTTTACTCCTATCATAGTTGTTTCCTGTTTGTTTGTTGAGCTCAATAATAATAAAAAAAAAGAAAACAATAAAGTAACATGCAATGCGTTTCCATTCTAAATTGTGAAGTCTGTTGACAAGACAATATTTTCACTGTCTTGGGGTCCAGGGATAGTACTGGTCTTGTATATTAAGATTCTGTTTAAAGTTTGAAATCAGTTTATATCCCATCTGCAGACAGTTTTGTTTCTATCTCTTAATAAAGGATAAATTCACACTAATTGGTGCTGGATGCTTAAATATACAATTTGTTCAAAAGAGACCAAAACCAAAGTTAATTTCTACCAACTTAAACATTATAGTTGTTCATGCAAATTGTATTTAATTAACCTTTATTTGCTAATAATATAATTATTTAAATGCAAATTGAAGTGTGTGATGGAGGAGCCGTCATGAGCTGGGACTTAATTATAGAGTCAGCATGCCTGGATACACACAAACATATGCACAACCGCTAACTTACTTTTTGTTGCAGCTTAAACTGACGTGGTTCATTGTGGGTGCACATGCAGTGTTCCTGCTTCAACTAACATGTCCATCCTAACCTGTTATTTTCAGATTTAAACATTTTCCCAGTTTTAATTTCAAGGAGGGCTGTTTCCGGACTGTGGCGCGCCGGGCGGGAGACACATGATGACGTAGTGATGTCATCAGTACGTATTGAGTGTTTTCCAATAGTGCTAAGTTGTTGATTTTTTTTTTTTTTTTTTTTTTTACTTATTTGGTCTTTCTGTGGGTGGAGCCTGTGGCTTTAAAAGCAGGGCTCTTCTCCACAGGGAGTTGGTCTGTGGTTAGGCTCCTGAGGAGTAACATTGAAGGTTATGGACTCTTATATTGAAGGTACTGCCGTTTGTCTTATTTTAACATGCCTTGGACGTCCTTTGTATATTTTCTGCACCTGCCACCTTTGCTCATGTGAAAAAAAAGCATAATAAATTTCACTGAAGTGATCTCCGGCCATGGCCAGTCATTTGTGGTTGTCCAAGTCATAATAGAACATCGTCACAAAGTGAAAAGGCTGTTCACCACTAGTGAACTTCCTGCATAAAACATGTATTAAGATTGGAACTGTAAAAATTGTAAGAATTGTAAAATGTTTCTTATTAGATTTAGGCTTGAGAAAAATCAGCATCACTTAAACTACTATAATACTTTGCACTTTAGCTCAAACCAACAGCTCAACATTTTGTTTTAAGTGACATGTTTTAGGACTGATTATGTTATTTAGAAAAGCAGGCATTAATACATAAACATGGATACATTATTTTCTGCTTTTGTTTGTTTACAATGGAAAGTTAAAAAGAAGCAGTTATAAATGATGAGACTAGACAGGCAAGCTAAAAGCCATTCTTCACAAGGTTTCATTTTAAAAACCAATCATTAATGTTATCACTCAAAATCCAAACTTTACATGCCTAATTTTCCCGTCAGGAATGCCAATGCCGAGCTCTCTGGGAGAACGTATGCTTACAAGAAGATACCAGTGGCAGATGACTGCAGGATTCTACCTACAGTAAAGCCAGACAACTTCAGCAAAGTCAGGAACAGTAAAGCCTCAGAATGTTAGAAGTTATCAGCAACAAGTACCAGAAAGCATGGAGGATAAGTAAAGGGGAAAATCCTTGAAATGTTCCAAAGTTTTCAACATAGTTTTTAAAGCTATTGTAGACAAAAACACTATGTAATGTCATCAGTACAGTATGTTTTCAAATAATCTGTATTTTATAGACAAATATGTTGTATAAGACACAATTACAATTTTAAGAAATTTAAATCTGAAAAGACCTAATATAAACTCTTAATTTATTGCTGTGGAAAAATCTCATTCTGAAATGTTAGCACTTTTAGAGCTTTTTTACCCAACCTCCATCCCTAACATGGAAAAAAAAAATCCTTCCACAATTTAACTTGGCTTATTCATCACTACTTCTAAAGGACAAAATATATATAAAAAACACTTCCTAGACTTTTGAAGCAGTCGTGAGGAGATGAGAAGAGATGAGCAGATGTGGCACCTTTCACAGCACAGTGTTATTAATCTGTACAGGCGCTTTGTTATACTCTGTCACTCAAAATGGAGCAGCAGGCAAGCTCAATCTTGTGGTGATGGCCATTTCAGACATCAACCATGGGCTGAGGTAGACGGGGTGAATAATAACAAGACAGCAAATGGAAGGGCTTGTCAGGTGGCATTCAAGTGTCACTTTCACCCTATGAATCACCACATCACTAAGAGGGCCTTCATAGATTATTTGCTGTGTCAAGAAAGTTAGTACATACCTGTGAAAGGTTTAGGACAACAAGCCACAGGGTATTTTGTTCAAGGAAAGTAATCTACAGTGCATACACTTATCATATGTATGAGTGCCAAAAGGCTTGGATATCTAGATATATGTTTTAAATGAATATGCCAAAATCTGTGGGCTGCACAGTGGCGCAGTTGGTAGAGCCGTTCCCTTGCAGCAAAAAGGTCGTGGTTCGATTCCCGGCCCGGGGTCTTTCTGCATGGAGTTTGCATGTTCTCCTTGTGCATGCGTGGGTTCTCTCTGGGTTCTCCGGCTTCCTCCCACAGTCCAAAAACATGACTGTCAGGTTAATTGGTCTCTCTAAATTCTCCCTAGGTGTGAGTGTGTGTGTGTGTGTGTGTGTATGGTTGTTTGTCCTGTTTGTTTTCTGTGTTACCCTGCGACAGACTGGCGACCTGTCCAGGGTGACCCCGCCTCTCACCCGAAACGTAGCTGGTGATAGGCACCAGCAACCCTCCCGGCCCCATTAGGGATAAAGGGTATATAGAAAATGGATGGATGGATGGATGGATGCCAAAATCTAAGTTTTTATGTTTTGTTTAAATGCATTTTGTCAATTAAACATAAACTGTTTGTTCCAAAACACAGGTTAGCCTCTTCTACCTAAAGTATTATTTTAAAATAAACATAGCAAATGTTTATTTATCAATATTTCAAATAATAGCATATACTTGCAATTTATACTTATCCATGGCTGGAATTTTATAGTGATGTACTTTTGAGGCACATAATGCCATTTTTTGGCAAAATCAAGTAAATCTGTTGCCTTCTGTTTGCTAAAGAAATTGTACATTTATGAAAAATAGCTCATAAGATTATTTTGCCCTTGCCATTTACAAGAAATTTAAAGAAAGAAAATTCATAACAAATTCAAGCTTGTGCACACATTTTCTGATTTTAAAAATCAAAGCAATTTTTTTCTTGTATCATCATTTCCCATGGAAATAAGAAAAGTTCAAAAGCATAATTAAAAACCCAAAATGCATCATGTTTTTGAGGAGTATGTATAAACCTTTCACCAGCATTGCACATGTTAAATATTTATAACAAATTAGAAATTAAACAAATTGGCAGTTTCACAAAACAAAAGCTAAAATTGATCACTAATTGCTTGTGTTTGGTTTGTTTATTCTGTTGATTTACATGCAAGTAAACACACAACATTTTGTCTTGTATGTTCAAATACTCCAACATAACTCTATGGAGGGCTTCTGCAGATATCAGTTATAGAGCAGTGAAGTGGAAAGATAATGACACTTGCTCAATTGTATTTCTCAAGCAGCATTTAAGTACCACTCTAAAACTGTCAGTCAACTTGACATCGCTGTGGGGTCTTAACGCGTCACATCAGAATGAAACCCCCGGAAGATTCATCATTACAGTTCTCATCATACATTTTGCACTTTATGTAATCTGCTTTGTCTGCTTTTTTCAAGTTTTGTCTTGTTTCCTCTACCTAGTCCAGATCAAATTACGATTATAAGCGTATTTAAAATGTATTTTCAGTTCATAATGGTAAATGTTTTTAACAAATACAAGTCAGAAAAGTGTGGCCTGCATATGTTTTCAGACTCCTTTACTGTGATAAATAAATAAAGTCCAATGAAACTAGATGCCTTTTTTTAGAAAAGAAGAGTCCACCTGTTTGTAAATGTAGCTCCTATGTGAAGATTGTCAAAGTTCAATCAAGGAAATTAGCAGATGAATGACATTGTGAAGGTGAAGAAGTACACAAAGGTAAGTTTATAAAACAAGCGGTCTATTCCATCATTTAAAATGTGTGTAGACGATCAATCTAGCATTTGTCAAAAAGCAATGAGAAATTTAATGTTAAAAAATACCATAAGGAGTTCTATTTGCAGTATTTTGGAGTCATTACTTTTCGTTTGACAAAAATCCCAAATACAGTCAACTAAGTGGGAGCATTATAACCTAAGACTATTCAGGATGAGAAACACTAAATGGATAAGATATAGCTCTATTAAATGGAAACAAATGCCATAAATGAAAAGACCAAAGTGCTATCAAAAAAATGACACCTACCGTACTGTGCAATGTCAGTGTAATTTTACTGTGACATACATATATTTGCAGCTCATCAAATTGGCAGAGATTTACGTGTGGTAGTTTTTTTAGTGGCAGGAAAGTGGTTGAAATTTATTAGTGTTTTGACAGGAGAGATTGTTTTTTTTAGTCTCCTGGGTTCCTGAGAAATGCACATAGAAGCTATTAGCACAGGAAATAACATTTGAAGGAAATCAGTCAAATCTATCATTATATATATATATATATATATATATATATATATATATATATATATATATATATATATATATATATATATATATATATATATATATATATATATATATATTTATCCATACTTTGATCCATAGACCTATTAATCCAACAAAAACAGTATTGTATAACATCCAACAGTATTGTATATTTGGTGTTCTTGGGCAGCAGCAGAAAACATATTTTACATATTTGCATAGTTTCAAAATAAAAGCAAAACTGAATGATGGAGCAAAAGCAGAAAAATAAGACTCACAACACATATAAAATACAACTGTTTTATCAGAGCTTGTAAGGTTATTTCATTGGGTCAGTATGTCACATACATTCCATCAGGAAATACTGCCACCTGTAGGAGGACATTCATCCAAATATTTCTGAATATTTTTGAAGAAAATTTGCAATAAACTCACAGTGTATTAGCTTAAAAAAATAAATAAAAATCAGGAGATTTATAAATTTTGGGTGTATTTCATGACCCCAGAATTGTAGGACTAGATAGCAGTTTACAGTAAAATAATACATCTTACCATATTGGGGGCACTCTGTGTCGCCACGGCAACTAGGCTCATCTAACTCTTGAATGCTATTGCTCATGGTTTTGCAAAAATAAATAGGACAAAGAAATAGCCCTCTTTCATACACTTAATCTCCATCTGACTTAAAGTAATTCACAATACTGGATGACACTTAGAGTTTATCAGCCTTGCGTTTATTCTCAGCTCCTTAGCATTCTCTCTTAGAAGCCGAATGTTATCATCAGAGAGTGGGGAGAGTGCATATCTGGGCAAGTTATTACTCTTTCGAATCTAAAGTGGAACAATGGTTACAACATCAAACGTCTCGGTTTTTAAAAAAATGTGTTTGAAGGATACTCCACTTCTAGATGGGAAGAATGAGAAAGAAATGAACCAAAGGCAGAAAATTGACTTGAGTTACATTTCTAAATACTTTATAATATCAATAACTTTTAACAAAAAAGGCTCAATAGGATTTTGAAATCACACACTGATGCCAAACAGTAAAAAAGGGAGTGATGTTAAAAGTCTCCTTTCATTAAAATGTCATCTAGCCAAATCAAAGCCAATCACCCAGACACATCATGAATGAATTCATGGTGTAGCTGTGGGGGTACATCCAACAAGGGACGAAGCGGAGCAGATTGATCTGCTTAATGGAGATGCTCAGTGACTCAAGTCAGGAGGAATAATACAATTAAATCTAAGATGGTGTGTGTTTTAGAATTACTCCATCCATCCATTTTCTGTTCGCCCTTGTCCCTAATAGGGTCGGGAGGGTTGCCGGTGCCTATCTCCAGCTACGTTCTGGGCGAGAGGCGGGGTTAACACTGGACAGGTCGCCAGTCTGTCGCAGGGCTTTTAGAATAACTAAACTTTATATTTATGATGCACTCATTAAACATGAAAACACTGCAGAATCTGTTATTTTTTGTCTGTTGTTTTCTTTGTCTGTTTTCAGAAGAGTGCTCACCAAAGATTTCGATATTCAGCTGTTTGATTCAACATGACATCATTTTTGTCTAGATATTCTAAACCCAGGGTGCCTATTCCACTAAATTGGTAAATTAAACATTTTGCTGATTTAACATTACATTGCTCAAAATGTGCTTTGCAGCTACACAGAAAATGATAATGATACTCACTCAATGACTTTAAAAGCTCAGATGAAATATTTGGTTGCATCAAACGTCTCACACAGTGCCTTACAGAAGTATCAAAAACAGAAATACCTAAGCATTAAAAATCACCTTTCTAACAAAGGCCAGGTCTTATTTTGGGGGAGATTCTTGTAAAGATCACACATTCCATTGCTCTGCTTCCATTTTTACTTCCAGTATTTTCTGTATGTATGTGGAAACACCACATGAACTCCTGTAGACTTCTTTGTGGCATTCATCCCACAAGATTTTGGAAACATTCCCCTGGGAACCACGTCCGTGTTGACATGTTGACTGCAACCCAGTTTGAGCCCACTGGAGCTTCAGATTCTGCTTTTGGCTGACAAGAGTGAAACGGGATGCAGTCCTCCACTGCTGCATGCCTTCCTGCTGCGCATTCTGAGATGTTCAGCTTGTTGCTGTTGTAAAAACAACAAAAAGAAAGTAGTCATCAAAGACACCACACACATTTTGCAAGATTGAACTCGTCTGAAAGCTCATATCTGATTTATCTAATGTAGGACACAATTCTTTGCAAACGGCTGTCTTGTTAATTTATTTTACTATTAATCTTTTACACAAGAGATGCATTTCATCATTTAGAAAAGAATGATGATTTTTTTTTTTCCTGCATCTGATTTTGATCTGCACATAGTGACTGTGGAGAGAAAGAACTCCCCCCCAACTGTTATAGGAGTGCCTTCTAATTTAAATAAAAGTTCAAATTTAATAGAGGAAGCGGGAGATTTAGATTATCTTTGATGGCCACAGATTTTATTTAAGAATATTAGAGTAATGGGGGCTCTTTGATATTTTAAAGATGAAGGTGTTTGGAAACATTTGTTTTATTTTACTTTACAGCAAAAGCACAACTTGATGTTGGTGTATTGCAAAAAATTAAAAATTGAAATGGAACAGTGAACTTTGTGTTGGAACTTGGCAAAAGGTGGATTATAAACCTGTGTGTGTGTGTGTGTGTGTAGATCCCACAATCAAATGCCTCCTACTTTGATACTTGCTTGAACTGTGCCTCTGCTTCCCATCTATCCCTTGGCACACTCTGGTTTTTGGTAATTTAATGCTTGCTGCCCAGACTCTGTGATCCCGTGGGAGTGCCTGTGCCCCTGTAAGTGAGGCTGAATGCTTTATCCCATGGCATTAGTCGTCCATGTTTGAGTTAATACCCCAGAGTGGAGCTTCTATCCAAAGGCATTAGTGTCTGACACTTCACAGCTCAGAATGAGGGAGGTTCCCTTCCTACCCTTGTCCACCCTCAGCCTCACCACCCTCACACACACTCCTCAAATGCCTTTGGTATTGTGTCTCTTTCATCCTTGCACTTCCATATTTCTCTTTCTTATAGTTGGAAAAGTTTTGATACATCCTTCATATTATATATATATAGATGTATTTGTGGCAAATATATCTACTTTGCTTGATTCCAGGAAGCACATCTCAGGATTTTGTTGTCTGACTCCTGTTTGTCTGAAATTTTCTACCGTGACTGGAAACATGGGGGTAAAAATAACTTGCTCTCGCCGGCTTGTTTGAATTGCAACTTTTTAATTGCTCCTCTTCCAGGAGTCACTTCCTCAAGCGAAGGAGATTCTTGGAACTGACTCAGAACTTCCTCACCGGCTTGTCATATGAAAAAATCATGTTATCATAAAAGGCAACAGATCATCAGTTTAATGAAGTTTAACAACCTACAACTAATGTTGCCATATCACTGGTTTAAAGTATTAGGATTTCCATAATCTCTGACTTTTTTAATGTAAATACAGTACATGCCTGTGTCACTACTTTTAAGCTATTTTTATGCTCCCTAGTTTCATGCGCATCACACATGCACAGAGACTGCAATATGTTTAAAGATTAAAATTGTTTCTGTCATTATGATAATGAAAGACTAACAGTGTCTCCTGTCATTTATAGCAATTAAAGTAGAAAATCCATTAGCAGTAATCAGATCTAAATGTTATTTTTATGGGTCATCTCTTTACTAATTCATTAATCTCTATTATTTTAACAGACTAGATTCTGAGCAGTTTAGATTTGCTTGGGTAGTCTGAAATCTAAGAACTTTTTTTTTGTTCTGTTTTTCACCAGGCTGGCAGCATTAACGTGGACAGACAAACTCTCTGACCTGAATTTCTATTATCACATTAGTTCATGCACCGTTTCCAAAAACCCATTCTTAGTTCTAATAATACCCATGAACGCTGGGGGCATTTGTGGTTTTGTATTTTGCATTATGAATGATAAACCGTGTTAAAAATAAATAGTAGTGTAGTTAACAAATGTGGTCTTTGTGTTAGAAGAAAACCACTGCTGATGTCAGATTTACACTTTTCCATGAGCCATGTTTAAGTAGCAGCAGAAAAAATGGAAGAATGACCTCTGATCATTTGAAACAAAATTGAATGTTTGTTCTATGTGGACTGGAAACACTATTCCCTATGTCAGGGGTGGGCAATCCTGGTCCTCGAGGTCCGGTGTCCTGCAACTCTTAGATGTCTCCCTGGTCCAACATACTTGAATACAACAGCTGAATCACATCCTAAGTGCAGTCAGGTTCTCCAGAGTCCTGCTAATGACCTCATTTTTTGACTCAGGTGTGTTGAAATAGAGATACATCTAAAAGTTGCAAGACACTGGCCCTCGAGGTCTGGAGTTGCCCACCCCTGCCCTATGTGATGCATGGTGTTGGCAGCACTCTGCCAAAGTCGAATGAAAAATAGAAAGATTAATTATTTGATTATTGTTTTCTAACAAATGCCTAATGTATTGACTTGCCACATAGTTGAATATACTGAGGTTTACGGAAGAGGATTAGGGCCACCAAAAAAAGAAAAAGAACTCTGACTTTAAAGTCAGATTTTTGACAACTTTTTACTTTAAAGTCAGAATCCTTTTTCTTTACTTTTTTTTTTTTTTTCAGTGGCCCTAATCCTCTTCCGTACAGGTTTGTTGTTATGTCACGAAATGTAAAATAAAAACAAACAAAAAAACATTTTCCTACATTGTCTTAGTAATAAAAGGCCAAATGTTGAAATATCAGTGACTTAAAGTGCTTTATTTTTCTGAAAATAAATGTCTTCAGTTCTGTAGTGCAGATTTAGAACATTGTTTAGGTATATTAAACATACGTGTAACTGATTAACCTTTACATCCAAGTATTTAATTTAACATTAATTTACCTGTCACTATAAAACAATTATATACTTAAGAAATTAAGACAATGTGTGTTACTAAATTTTATTTTATTTTGTTTTTTTACAACTATTACAGCTACTAAAAAGTAAAGTCATATATTGTATGAAGCTTCCGCTATAATATGTAAACGTCCATTAAAATTTAGATAAATGTAAATTATTTAATGTTACCTAACTTATGTATGTTGTAATAGACTCCATTCAACACATTATTGTAACCTATATGCTTAATTCAATAAAAGTCTCTAGTTCCAGCATCTGAACAAGTCATTAGACAGTATTTCTAATTAGTTGGTGGAAAAGACTTAGGTAACCAAGAGCTGAGGCTAAAAAAAAGAAACAAACAAGCAGGCTCTCTCTGAGCTGGTCAAAGAGCAAATCCATACTAGGAAGCTTTTCTGCAGATCTGACTCAGTGCAAGTAATTTCAGCGTGGTGCTTTGGGGAGCAGCCATGGCAGTCCTACTCGTGTCTGTGCCGAATGATTTCCGAATGATTTATCAAGTTGCAGGAGGCAGTTCAGCGGGGCTCCACTCACGGGTGGAATGCAAAAGGGGAATCATCTAGGTTTCTAACAGCATGTGGCTGGAGCTATTTGGAATGTTCACAGTGTCACCCGATTGTTTGTCAGGAGAAATGTGATACCGTGAGTGAAGGTTATCCTGGCAAAAAAAAGGGTTTTGGGGGTTGCCTGCTACAAGGATACCCATGTCTCATAGATGTGTTATTTTTGCCTCTGTCATTTTAACCTCTCCAACTGTTTGAGTAAATAATATTTTGAGGTTTACCTACAGGCTATGATTTTGATGTAGTTTTATACAAACCTGCACTTCAGGCAAAATACTGTTTTTCGTATTCCTTGCTATGCATGGAGACAGCCGTGTTTCTGTTTAACAACATATAAATCAAATTATCCTGCACTAATTCCAAGTTTTCTTTAATGCTAGCCAGGATTTAACATCAAAAGCATTACTTAGAAATGCAGCTTTCTTGGAGTGGTGTGAAGTGAACATCAAAATTCAAAGATTTTTGATGTTGATGCTTTGTGCATAATAAGGCAACACATCGTCTATTATCAAATGAATCTCTTTTTATTGCTAATGTTTAACTCATCATGTTGATAAGCTAGGAGCTTAAAAGTCTTTTATTTCATGTGTGGGTGTTCACAAGCAACGAAAGCCCGGAGGGTTTACCATTTTGCTTTCCTCGTTAAAAATCACACTTCGACTTGCTTGTGCAGAGGCTCAGTGACGACAACAAACCCCCAAAAAACCCGAACCTCAGATAACTATGAAGAACTTTTGGAATTTGACTGAGATGTTATTTATTCAAACATATCACCATTTAAATTGTGATTTGCAGTAGTGGTGGTTTTTCACATGGGCAAAATGAGACAGTACCCTTTAAAAAAGAATTTTCTTGTTAGTTTCATAAAGTGTTATGCCTTCTTTGCTGTCGAATATAACAAATTTATTTGGCTTGCTAAAATTTATCAAAAATGTTTCAAAACACAGCAAAAGGACAACATTTTAAGTAGAGCAAAGTAAACCTCAATTTTAAGGGTAGAAAGAAGTCAGAAAGCAGCATAAAATTAGATTTAATAAGATGCTTTATTTTGTCAGTTTCTTTCCCCAAAAAAACAGACTTTTCAGACCAATCCAGATGTTTTTCTCTACCATCGTCCAATAGTTCTATTAAAAAAAAAAATAACTATGATAAACAACAAACCAATAAAGTTACATTTTTTCCTCTTAAAATAGGGCTTGGCCAAACAAAGACCACCTGACATCAAATTTAAAAAAAAATTGCACTTCACATTATCTCAATCACAGCAGCTCACTGAAGGTTCACACTTGTGACCACTAGAGGCTGTCAGGCAAATACTGTTGTTGCTGTACAGGTAGAAGGTATATTTGCAGTTATAAGTAAAATCAGGTAAGGCAATTTTATCTGTATAGCACATTTTAACAACAATACAATACCAAGTGTTTTTCATGATTAGGAGGAAAATAAACCAAACAAGCAGAAAACATTACATTGTGGTGGCAAAGTAAGGGAAAAAGGATGACAGACTGAAAAACAAACTACACTGTATGATGTCCCAGTTGTTATTAAGCGAAGGCAGCGCTGTTAGCCTTGATTTAAAGAAACTCAGTGTTTTAGCATTTTAGCAGTTTTCTGGAAGTTTGTTCCAGTTTAGTGGAGCATAAAAACTCAATGCTGCTTCCTCGTGTTTGGTTGTGACTCTGGGGATACAGAGTCAACTTGAACCAGAAGACCTGAGCGGACTGTAAGGTTGATAAGACAAATAAATCTCTAATGTATTTTGCTTCCAAGCAGTTCAGTGATTTATAAACTGACAAAGTTTTTCCTTCCCTTAAAGCACAAACACAATGTGACTGTAGTACATCATTGCATCCAGATGTTGTTTATATTTATTTTGTTTTTGTTTTTTTTTTTCCAGTGTATTTACAGTATAACATCATTTTCATGTCAAAGGCAATTAATAAATAGCCTGCACCTGTGAGCTTTTTCATTTCTTTGATATATATATATATATATATATATATATATATATATATATATATATATATATATATATATATATATATATATATATATATATATATATATATTTATCTATCTGCAAAAAATTTAACAATATTGAGGACAAAATACTTTGCAGAGTTACTTTTTTCGTTAATGACTTATTTATACACCAAAAAAATAAATGCTCTATACTTATTGCCATGTCAAGTTTGGATCTTTCCATCTATTTGTTTTTATAGTTTGTTTTTCTTTGGAAATGAGAAGGATTTAATATAGTTTTCTGTAATTGTCAAAGCTATGTTGTTCTGTGTTCATGGTATTTTGCTTCTTACTTGAATTTCTCAGGTCTAACGATGCTGAACGCCTCACAAACCAAGCACAGCATGAAAAACCTTTGGGATTGTTAATAAACAAATTACACTTTGAAATTTTGGTAACTCACTGAGTGACTCAGGGCGCTTTAGGCAAAGTTTACATTTGCCACAGAGTTTAAGTTGCATTAAATTACGGATGCCTGAGGATGGTAGGGAGGCATCCAGCTGAATTCTTTTCGCAAATGCATAAGAAAACGAAACATGTTGAAAGTAATTTTATAACTGAAAGATTCAGAACAGAGCTTATGCTACAGTCGACACTTATTATGGATTTGGGCCATGAGGATTTAAACAGTTTAAACAGAGAGAAAGAGACGGTATTTTAATGTTTCAGCAGTACAGACTGAGACACTGTGTCCCAATTCAGCCTTTGGATTCCCCACTGTCCACATTTCTAGATCAAATGCACTCCAACAGGCTGTTTTGTCTCAAACGATGTCCTAATTGCCTCCAAAAAAATCCAAACTTGCAGTTTGATGCAATCAGAATCAAAACATGTAATATCTGAAACAGTCCTCGTCTATAAGATTTTTTTTTTTTAAGCAAAAAATAGAGTAAAATGTGCTGCATGTGTATTATGTAATTGTAAGTTACATATTATGAATGGAATTGCAATAGATAATCAAAGATACATTTTTACCTTAACCTTCTGTCTTCATGTTATCACTGTAAATATTTCACTTTATATTAAAATATTTTTATGAGTACAACAATGCTCACAGAACTACTTTAATCCGGAAAAGCATAACAAATCAATAACACAAAAGCATAAATAATTGTGTGATATGATTGTTTTTTTTAAGTATTTGTTAATAAATTAATATTTTAATTTAACATTTGTATGATTGAGACAATGTATTTATTTAATACATCAGTGTTTCTTTTTCTGCTTTGTATTTCACTTCTATGTATTTAAAACAGTTTCATGATACTTTAAAATATCACATGTCTTGGCATAAATCCTACACATCAAAATAACACAGTTAATATTGAGACTATTTACTCACTCAGCGTTGGATCAAGCAGAATAATTCAGCCTCAGACCATAAACCATAAAATAGGGTTAAAATGATTGTTGATGAAGTTGAGCTTCGCCACAAGCCATGTTTAAGAAAATGTAAAAATGTGCAATTGTCTGCTCAAGTAGAATTTCTTTTGGTACATTTTGCGTGGCAGAGGACTAATACTGCACGTGACCTTGAACACTTTCCTCATGGTTAAAATGGTGATGGCAGTATCATTGTACGGTGAAACTTCTTGTCTACAAAATATTGTCTCAGAGTAATTGGAATCAAAGTACCTGCTACACTTTTCTAATGTGATTTTTAAATGAAAATTATGTAATTCTTTCCACTCCACAATTACTCAGTTATTGCTGTGGTCTATCATATAAAATCCCAATAAAATAATACACTAAGGTTTTCAATTGTAAGGTGGCAGAAAATGGAAAGAAAGAGAAAATTAAAAAAAATATAATTTCTATAATAAAAAATAAATAAAACCAGCTTGTCTTCCATTTGTGGAAAGGACCATTTGTGAGGATGTGTTCTGGCTGGCATGGATCTTGCTGGACACACCACTAATCCGGTCCAGCTTCTGTAGTGGGACACATATTTCAACAATCAGTTAGTGTCTGTGTTCCATTTTTCAGACATTCAGCAGATTGAATTTTTTCTCCAATCCTATCACCGTTGTTGAGAAGAGTCAGAACGTGCCCTGCGGTTACTTCCTCGTTACTTCAAAGTAACCACAGAGCTCACACAAAGAGCTCATAACTCCTGCCTCCTATCTTACCACTGTGAGCTACAGAGTTAATGCATTCTGCAATGAAAACGCAAGTTGAAACCCCCAGAAACCAAAATTCATGTGAGGCTCTGGGGAAAAAACTCCAAGGGCAGCCGGCTCACCACCGCTGTGCAAACATAGCTGCTTCCTCCAGGGACTTTCCACATCGCACACAATGAGGTCTGGCCATACTCAGAGCGAGGACCTGCAGAGAAGTGGTGACTGTAGCATTTTTAACTGCTTGAGATTGATAATGCTAAAACTACCGGAAGAATTGGAATAAAGTAGCAAGAGCCAAAGCAGAAATATGGAGCACCAGGCGTACTGAAAAAGAGCCTGACTTTAGTATGGAACGGAAATATGAAGACAGAGGAAAGACAGAAATAAAAATGCAAAGATGAATATGAAAAAAATAAAAATAAAATAGAACACTTTTACTGCACAGCCTGCCCCTTTAAAATCTTTCTTTCATTAATATTTAATATGTAACACTTCTATTGTTGTTAAAAGTTAGATTTTTGATGCTTGTTTTCTGGAGTCTACAGCCTTGTGTGAATGTTGTTGTGATCCGTGGGGAGACAGCAGCATATTGAGCACAGACCACTGAAGCAAAACTGTTAGCTAAAAGCTGCTAAGACCCTTAAAAATTGCAAGGTCAGATGACTCTCAGTTGGTTTACCTTTAAACAACTTTGTTTTAGTGTGAAAGTTGCTGGAGTACAGACACACACAGACACACACACACACACACGCATAAAAGAGACTGCTGAAGAAACACCATTTATGTCAAAAATAGTCAAATTCAAACATCATAAAAAGGTCCATTGCACCTGAACAACCCTTATTCTTAGAGGTGCAAATAAACTGATGCTAATCCTGCCGCAAATTAATTTTTACCAGCATTATTCCAGTCTGACCCAGTTTCCCCATGTCTTACCTTGCTGTGCATCCTGCCAGACTACACACCACAGCAGCATAAAGGAGAAGCACACCAACCCTAGGGCTTGATGAAAGAACTTTCATAATGATAATAAGGATTGACCTCATTCCAGTCTGAAGACTGAGAAGGGGGAGAGGAAGAGGATATTACTGGCTGTAATTATCTGCTCTCTGTGACTTTAATAGTGCAATGGTATTTCAGTGGAGCCGGCTACTCATCTGTTGATGCTGCAGTCCGAAGCTTCTGTTTGTGTGTATAATTATGTCTGCGTATCAAGCTTGCAGAATTAAATTTTTTTTTACCAATGTCAATGAGTTTCAGCTGCCATAAACAACAGCCGCAAAACACAGGCAGTGATAACGGTTTCGAACAAAAATTAAACTTTTATGAGTTAAAGTTGAAATACTCTTGAACTAATCACTGCAACATCATCAATATCATTCCACCTTACTGAATATGAATCAGAGAGAAATTCTTGCAAAAGCATTGTTTATGCTCTTTGAAATATTTTTTCACCATTAGAAATCTCTTATGTATTTTATTTTTATTTAATTTACAAGTAAAGTAGACAATAATTGCGAAGAAAAAAGAAAACCTGTCAGAGGCTGCAAAGAACTGATGCCTGGAGCAGAGTTTCACTCGGTAGCAGAATAATGACCCCAAGTCAGATGTCAATGTCCAGATCTAAATCCAATTTAGAATCTCTTGCAAGACTTGAAAATTGAAATTCACTGACGTTCAAAGAAGCTCTCCATCTAATCTGACTGAGCTTACATATATTATTCAAAAAATAATGGGCCAAAATTTTAGACTTCTGGCTGTGGAATGCTCTACTAGCTTTACCAGCTTTGCACAGTCATTAGTTTTGTAAGATACTGACTCATGGGTATGGAAAACAAAGGCAATCCACAGTTTGCACATTTTTATTTTTGCATTTAGTTTCTTTCTTATGCTATGTGCTTTATTGTGCTGGTGTATAAAAACATATATAAACAAATAAAATATGTTCAAGTTATATTTGAATACCTTTCCAAGGCACTGTTTGAAATATCTAAGGTGCTTAAAGATTCTGTGGGCCTCTGTGACTGAAGTCCCCCACTCTGACGTTATTGATTGTTGGTAAGGTAAGTACAGCCTGTTAGTCTTGAACGCTGAAAGTGCAGCAGATGTAGTAATGATCATTGTCATTTTAGGCCCCAATGAATACATGTACTACAGATATTTGCTTAAATTCTATACAATTTCAAAAGACCGAAGATCATTCAGTAAAGTTTTGCTAAAAAGGCTGGACACATATCTGACTGATTATTCATAGGGTACACCTCTCTAACATACCAATGCTGGCCTTTGTGATGGAAGAGCAATGCCTCACTAGAATTAGGTCTGACAGGGTTATTTCATTTGGGTACTGTGGGTGGACCAATAAAGGGGGAAAGGATGAAATTAATAGAGGAGATTCTTTCTCTCATATACATCTAGAAGATATTCCATTAGCAAAAGAGAAGATGAGAAAAAGTGAGAGGTTTTTTACAATAATGGCGCTGACTTTCCTGTTATTTTGCAAATTATTCATTTTCAGAAAGTCCTTTTAAGTCTTATCCGATCTTTTGCTGCTCAGTGATTTGACATGATGAGAAAATTGTTACAGCGAGAAAATCTGTGTAGGAGACTCAGTATTTCACATGGAATTCAAGGCATAGGAGGAGATCTGGCTCTCTATAAAACCATGTTTAACCTCTCAGGTGTCATGTTTTAAATAAAACCAAAACCGCAAGACACATTACCGGTGGAGCCAGACATCTATATACACTTTTTGACAACACACAAAATCCTCTTAGTTGTTATTGTATGATTTTAAATAAGTCAAAACTTTTCCTGTTTTAGGTTATTTGGGATTACTGAAATTGTTACATTTTGAAACAACATATATGCATCACAACTTGCCTATCTGTCCATCTATGATCACTAGTAAATATATATATATATATATATATTTATATATATATATATATATATATATATATATATATATATATATATATATATATATATATTCCCTGGGCGGCCCTCATCATGGCCGCCCAGGAACAGGCCCTAAACACCAGAGCAATTGAGGCCCAGATCTACCACACCAGACAAGACCCAAGGTGTAGGTTGTGCAAGGAGGCCCCTGAGACAGTCCAACACATAACAGCAGGGTGCAAGATACTGGCAGGGAAAGAATACATGGAACGACACAACCAAGTGGCAGGCATAGTGTACAGAAACATCTGTGCAGAATATGGACTGGAACCCCCAAGATCAAAGTGGGAAACACCCCCGAAGGTAGTGGAGAATGACCGAGCTAAGATCCTGTGGGACTTCCAGATCCAGACAGACAAAATGGTGAGGGCGAACCAACCAGACATAGTCGTGGTGGATAAACAACAGAGGAAAGCCGTTGTGGTGGATGTGGCAATACCAAGTGACTGCAACATCAGGAAAAAGGAGCATGAAAAACTAGAGAAATACCAGGGCCTAAGAGAGGAACTGGAGAGGGCCTGGAAGGTGAAGACCACAGTGGTGCCTGTGGTCATCGGGACCCTCGGGGCAGTCACCCCCAAACTGGAACAGTGGCTACAACAGATCCCAGGAACAACATCAGACATCTCAGTCCAGAAATGTGCAGTCCTAGGCACAGCCAAGATACTGCGCAGAACCCTCAAGCTCCCAGGCCTCTGGTAGAGGACCCGAGCTAAGAGAGGAAGAAGAATCACCACCCGCGGTGGGTGAGAAGGGAATTTATATATATATATATATATATATATATATATATATATATATATATTTTTTTTTTTTTTTTTTTTTTCAATTCAGTAACTGAATGGGACAAACATTCATCATAGGTGAGATGAGATAAGATCTCATTCAATCTCGAATGTTTAATTTGCATTCATAAAATCAGGTCAGTATACTTGATATGTTTGTTCCTTAAGATGTCAGGAACAAATGTTATTTTACATCTGGGTAACATCAGGAAACAGGATTCGATCCAAATTATGTCAAACCAGAATTAGTCACATTAATGCTGAAAAATTGTTGTTTTTGGAGTAGTTAGATTAGATTAGTGTTAGCAAAGCACAACGTCATCTTCATAATTATAAAGCAGATTAAATTTCTATTTTTCTAAATATCTAAAATATTTTCCAAATAAATTTCCAAATAGAAACAGCTTTAGTAATTAAATCAAATTGTAAGTAATAGTTTAAAGATTGGTTGCCAGTTGAGAAAGTGAAATCACAATGTCATTGATATTCTTTGTGAGCTTGCTTCTAATTTGCCATTTTCCACTATAATAAAGGAAGTGTATACGATGTGCTTTTAAAATATTTTTGCTTAGTCTTGCTAAGATTTTAAAGCCGAGTTGAAAGTCAAAAACACACCCACTCATAAACGCTCTTGTTCTTGTATTTCTATTTCCTCTAAAAAATGTAGTAAAATGTTGATAAACACCCTCTCACACTGGAGACAGCTTTTTCCACAAGAAGATAAAGAATTTTAACATCCTTTTATTACTTGAGAGCCGGAAAACCAAATACCCCTTTGAAATTATGACAATGTTAAATAATTAACGGCACATAAGAAGTTTAAATTTAAAGTTTTGAGTTTTGCATTGTCTGGTTATATTCATTAGAATTATTTTTATTCTACAAACCTGCCCTGGAAAGAGAAGTTGAGAAAATGTCAAAGGAACAGTGTGAAGCCGCAAACATAAATGGGAGTAGCATTAAATGTGTGTTCCAAACCGCAAACTAATAACTTGCAGAGAACAATAACAAGCACTCCGTCACTAAGTACTAGTCTTTAATTTGCTTTCCATTGTTGCTCAAGTTACATTTATTATTGATCAGATGCAAGTGTCGTTAATTACAGTTGATAAAGGAACCAATACACGCTTCAAAACACATGCCTGACAGCAAACACTCAGTGTCACACTTGATCAATGGAGACAAAAAAATAGTCCAGTTTAATTTCTTTTCTTTTCTGAGATACACAGATTGTGCATCTTGTCATAAAATGCTAACATTTGCAGTAGCGCATTGATTTTGTGATACAAAAACAATGCTTCCATAATAAACAAAGAAAAAAAATTCCATCAATAATAAAATATATACCAACTAATTGGTATATATTTTATATATATTAACTAAATATATACCAACCAAATCGAGCAAATGACAAAAGGCGTGCCATCTTTTTTTGGTACTTGTCTCTTGAGGTTTTGTTCAGAGTGGGGGATCAATAAGTGGATTAGTGTGGCGTCTTCATTGATACAAGCTGTACAGATCTGATACTGAAAAAAATAGAACTAGGCCAAAATGTGGGAGAGCTATATCTCTACTCTCACCTGTGCTCACAACTTCTGGTTAGTGACTGAAAGAACAAGATTGCAGATACAAGTGGCTGAAATAAGTTTCCTCCACAGGGTTCAAAACCCAGGAAGAGAAATGTCTGAAATGTCTGAGGGTCACTAACCCTCAATACTGAGAGGAGTCAGATATGGTGTCTTAGGCATCTGGCTAGGATGCCTACTGGATGCCTTGGTGTATTCTGGACATGTCCCACTAGGGAAGACCCAGGACACACTGGAAGGGTCCATGTTTCTCAACTGGCCTGGGAATCCTGTGGATTTCCCTCAGAGAAGCTGGACCAAGGGATTGTGGAGAGAGAAGTTTGAGTGTCTCTACACAGGCTGCACAAAATGCAGCCCAAGCAAAAGAAAAGAGATGGTTCAGTTTCTTTTCTTTTGCATAACTGTGTGGACACAGAATTGTTTATTGCTCCAGTACTTTTTAAATCAGCTTCAGCAGTCAGTGAGCATCAATCTGGTAAACAAATCAATATTTGGATGTGCCATAAGGTCCTCCTGCTAAACAAAAACAAAGTGGAAGAAATATTTTTTTGGACCAAGAGAGAAGTGATCAACTTAAGGAAAAATAAGTAATTTAAGAACCAACGGCAAGACCTGGTACTTGATCTTTACAGACTCTCTCCATCCCATGTGTCTGAGCTTAAGCCAAGCAAAGACGTTACAAAGAAAATGTCTGTTTAAAGATAGACAAAAATAAACATGCAAAGCTGTCATTGTATCAAAAGCATTGACCTTTAGAGAAGAGTTGTAGTTTCACTACCGACCTAATTAAATGACTTGTGATTTTATATGTAGTGTTGCAGCAAATAGGGGTTAAACACAAATGAATGGAATGGGTTTTTTTTCCAGATTTTTATTTGTAAAAACAAAATTATAATAGAGCATATGTTTTTGTTCATGTTTGACTTATATTTTGAACAAAATACATTAAAGTTTGTGCAAAGATGTCCAGAAAATGTGAAAATGTTTACAGGATGTCAGAAATTTTCACAAGTACTACAACTTTTTACCTGCACATTATTGAATCTCAGAGCGTATATTGAAATGATTATATTAAAATGGTTTGGGCTGATTTGATTTTCTGTTTCTTTATAACTGGATATGAATTGGGTCTGTTTGTCTTATAAAATGTCTTGAGGTGCCATTTGTTGTGAACATTCATTACATAAATAAACTTAAACAGAAACTGAAATAGTTTTTTTTCTAAAAAAAATTAGTTTTCTGAAGTATTTTATTAATCTATTGCACAACATGTGAAGGATAGAGAAATCAATGTGAGAGCGAAAAATAACAGAGACACACCAAATCATAAATCTGGGGACACTACCGAAGCTCTAAGGTGTTGTTCTCTTTTATTCCTTCAACTCGTCAGATGCCAAGACATTTATTCACCAGGGGAGAAATTCCACAAGAAAGGTGGTCCAACATGACACCACAAAACAGCATGTGGGTGGTTAATGGACAATAAAGACAGAAGGAAAAAAAAAAAACAAAGAAAGATATAGAGTGGGGAGAAGGATGCCAGAGCTGAAATGGCACAGTGAGACACAGAAAACGGCTTGGAAGCCAGCACAGCGTAGACGCTGCCCCTTGGGACGGGCAAACTCAGCACAATCCTCATTTTCATTTCTCGGTGTGTAACCCCAGATGATTAGGGCGTAATGATGGTTACTTTAATTGGCCCTCTGTTTCGCCGATTTGACATGATCACACAAGGTCTTTGAACACACAAACACACATAAGAGGCGACTTCACACAGATTGTGCACACCTTGCTTTAGGCTGCGACTGCTGAGAAAAGACGTCTTTGTAGGCAACTATGGTTAAAAATAGTATCTCTGGTTCATCCAACAGGATCTTTAAAGGTACAGCTGCAGTCATTATGGATTCACTTTAAAATGCCACTCAGTCAGACTTCTTTTTTGAAAACTAGAAATTGTTTTTTTCACTGCACCAGTAGTGAAATAGTAGTCGTATTTTGATTATGTATATAATGGCTTTGCTCAAAACTTCTTTGTGACTATTTATTTACCTATTTTTAATTATCCTTTTTCCTACACCATTAATTATTTCTTTTTAATTACCCCTTTGACAACAATTATGTAATAGCTGTTTTCCATTTTATTTATAGGAAATAAATAAAATAATGCTAAATTGTCTTGCAGAGGGGCATCTAAATTAAACAGGTAACAATATAATGTATTAAGTGTGACATTAAGAAGTAATTCACAGACCTATTGTTGCAGAAATGTCAGCAAACTGCTACAAATTATAACTAATTAATCCTAGAGGTCTATCGTAAAACATAGCACATTTATACCAGAAAAATCTACGTTCTAGCTCCTAAAAATTAAACAATGACCACTTAGAGACCTGCTGTAAAGCAAAATATATATATTTTTAACAATCGAGCAATAATAAAAACCCTTAAGTAAGAGTGAAATGTGACACTAAGCAAACAGCAATCAGTATATCAAATATGTTTCTATCACTGTTTTGAGTTGCAGATGAGAAAAGCTTGAATGATTAAAATGATCTCTCCCCAGTCAAGTGGGAATGAACTGCCAATCACATGAAGAGTTTTTAAGCATAACAACTATTAACATTATATCCCCCCGTGTTTTTAAGACCTGTAAATGCTACCAGAGTTGTGAAAAATCTGTTTAGACTGGACCAGAGGTCAGCGACCTTTACAATCCAAAGAGACAATTTTCCTCCTAGTTTTCAAAATAAAATATTGCACATTATTTTTTAATGAAAACCCACAAACAGTACAGCTTGTTTATGTGTTATATAGAAAAATAATAGAACACCAAGAAAAAAAAAAAAAAAAAACTTTTCTAGGAAGGATTATTTTCCAAGTTATGGAAAATGAAGAAAGTACAAGCAGTTTGCAGCCTAATGACAAAAATAAAAGAACTGATGCAAAAAGTGTCACTTGTATCATCAATTACATTAATTTGTAGAAATTATGTGCAGATGTAGCAGGAAGAAACACATCAAAAAGAAGTTTGAACTAACTATTTTTTAACCTTTATGTTTAAGACTGTCCGGTCTGTGACATCTTTGCCCAAAGTTATGAAGAGCCACTGCAGAAAGCCTAATGAGCCACATGTGGCTCCAGAATATCAGGTAGAAGACCCCTAGACTGCAATGTCAGCCTTCTGAGGCCTTTTGGGATGATCTGGGGAAAACACAACCAACAGGGTTTCCAGTTCTCATCAGAGAACAACTGGGTACATTGTTCTAACGCTACAGTAAAATACTGACTACAGTATCTCAACCTTTATATCAAAAATTGTTTACACAGTAGAAACAGTCTTGTTTGTCCTTTTGAGCCAAAGTATATTTTCTTATGATTTGTGCCTTTTTGATGAATGTTGGCAGTTTAAAATGCAGATGAATTGATTCTTAATCAATTGTTCCTTCTTCAAAGGTTTCCATTGAGAAAACCTTTCCAGAGAAAGAGCACACCTCAGCTGAAGCCTTTACTAATTACTTAAATGAATTAGTAAAATGTTTTTCAATGCAAGTATAATCTCCTCATCAATTTCTGGCGCTGTGTTACTCTTTTTAGCTGGAGCTCACACTGCCAAGCAAGCCTGAACCCTTCTCTGGGGTCCATTGATTTTATTCCTGTGTAAGAGCCCACTGTGAGTCATCTGTTTTCATATCTGTGAAGAGCCGGTTGACCGTTTTTATCAAACCGTGTCATGGAAGAGGAAGGAAAAGAAGAAAAACGTAGATATTGCAGATCAATGCAGACAGACATATCGATCCACGGGCTCAGTGATGTCACCATTTGAGTCTCTCTTTCTAATTAAATTCCATCTCTGTTCAGCCTGAGTTTCCGCTCATTCAATTCAGTCAGGTATGCAATACATCCTTAGAATTCTCTCAGCCAAGAGCTAAAAGTCACCGCAGGTTAAAGGCGACAAGAAAAAAAGATGTTCTTACTGAAGATGTGCTTGAGCACTTTAATTCTAAACTTGCAGTCATAAAGTTACTCTGTCAAGTCAATATATAGCATCCACACCCACTATAAATATTTGGAAAAAGTCAGCAAAATGATATATGTCTGGGTACACTAGCATGATTGCTCACCAAAAGTTTTAGAATAGTTTAAGTACTTATAACTTCTCTAAATCACACTGCTAGAAAACTGTAGAAACAATTGGACTATTGGGGTCACAAATTAATACTTAAAATTAATACTTCTCTGTTGAACTATTGCAAGCAGTGGCGGTTTCTGATATGGACGACATGGGCAACCACCCAGGGTGGTATCATAGGGGGAGCAAAGAGAACAGAACATGAGACAGAACTCAGGACTCAAGTTAATGCAGAAAGTGTGTGAGAATGATAACATTAACTATTTCATAAAGAATAATTTTTCACTACTCACTAAATGAATGTAATCAAAATAATGGTTTTGTTCAAAAAATTTTGAATGTAAAATCACACCAATGCATTAAAATACAAAAAAATAATAAAATAAAATAAAATTATAAGGATTTTCACACAACCAAATATGTAAAAAAAAACCTGGTGGTGTTAAAGTTAAGTTTACTGAGTTCTGTTTAAACAGTGTGTACTCATGCCCTTGCACTGTGCTTTGAAGATGTAGGTATGTACGATATTACAGATGATTTTGCTGCAGATCTCTGTTTTACTCTGTATTTCTGGCCCTGGAAGAGGATAGTTTGCTGTTTTCAGGAGCAGCTGTTTTTCTGGGTTCACTGGTTTTCGAGCAATGTAGCCGAAAACACATCACCCATGAAAATGAGGGCTGGAGCTCTCAGTGTTAAAGCCTCCTTTGCAGGCGATAGACTCTCACTTCAGCCGCAAGTGGTCTTTGTAATGTTTTTGGAGGCCTTGCAGGGCTTTATCACACACAAGGGGAAAAACCCTGGCAGACTTGTCTGGAAGAAGGGCTTGCGCAAAGAGATGCATTTAATTTCCATAAAGATGACTTTGTTTCCTAATTAATCTCTCGGCTCCATCTCCCAGCTTTGCTGTTGTCACTTCTTCAGAATGAAACACGGCCGGCAATTTGTTAAATCAATTATTCCGGGTAGGAAACAAGCCTTTCGGCTGGCCTGGCCACAGGAGCACATGCATATCGCACAGACGTGCAGATGAGGCAGCAGAGCACTCTGATTGCAGGGATGGCTGGGTTCGAGTCAAAAAGGTGAACGCCGTTGTTAGAATTTTAGATCTGGGTACTAAGAAAGAGTGACTGTTTGTCCTTGTTGACATGACAGAGAGCTTTGTAAACACTTAGCTGACCAGGACTCTCCTTGGCTTTGCGCCCTGAAGTCCTGCATAAAAACACAACTGCCGAGCCCCACGGGAACAAGATACACAGAGAGAATGGGAGGCAAAGAGAGGGTGAGGGTGAAGTGAGTGAAAGGGACATGAGCAGCAAAAGGCAGGAGACAGCAGGGAAAAGGACAGAATGCAATGTGGAAGGAAAAACAGAAGCCCACTGAGAATTAGAGGAAAAAAAGAGCTCCTCTTTTGTCACATCTACAGAACATTGCAAAGGTATTCATATCCGTTGAGATATTTGCACCTTCTGTCATGTTTCAACCAAACACTTTAAAATGTTTTGTTAGGATTTTGTGTGAATGGAAATGTACAAAATGTGGCATGCAATTGGCCCGACAAGTCTCTGGTACCCCTAAAAAACAGCCCCTGAATTCTTATCATAAATTACAAGTAATAACCCTTTGATCTTAGTGTAATTTTATCTCAATATGAATACAGCTGTTGTTTGAAGGGTTAAAAGGTTTATTGGTAAACAGTGAACAGTGGACAGCACAGAATCCAAAGACTAAAGACCAGGACAGGGATAAGTATATGAAGAGGTTTAAAGCAGATTATGTTATAAAACTCTGTGGTAATTAATAAGACAATGAACAAAGTGACTCATGTTAACTCTGTGGGAGGCATGAGATCCTTAGCTCAGCTGGAGGAATTTGTCAGAAGGGCAATTGTTAGTCATACGCTCAACTAATTCAAGAAAATACAACCCAAAACAAACGTTGGATAAAAGCGATGTGGTACAAAGTGGTCAGTTCAGATGACCAACTTCACACCCCATTATCATCCTGTACAGATGCTTCTTTCAGCCGCGAGAGGGAAGTTGATTTGAGCTCATGGTAAGATTGACAAAAATAAAATTCTGAATAAAAACCTGGTGAGAGAGGGCAAAACACTCGTGATTGATGCAGAAGCTCAACTTCCAGTACAACCTCATCAGAAAACCTTTACAAACTCACCTGTTAACACTGAAATACCTGAGTTTACTATTGATCCTTTTAACTCTTAATCCTACCCTTAAGTCTCCATTTTGCACATAATTATATTAATCTAGCTGTCTCTCCATCCACCCATGTATAATAGGTCAAGGAGAGAAATCCAGACATCACTGTTTACAACAGAAAGAATCCAGCTCATTGTGGAGAAAAACAAATAATAATAGAAAAGAAACACAGTGTACCTCACCCACGGGGGGACATAGCAATCATTTGGCTTACATGCCGATGGCCATGTGATGTAGAATCCTGCTATGCAGAGGTTTTTCTTTTGCAGGGCAGGAGGTTGGTAAGAGTTATTAGGATAATGAGACTAAATGTAGGGCAATTCTGGATGAAAATCTGTTACATAGTGCAAAACACTTCAGGCAATAAGAAAGGTTAATCTTTCAGTAATACCTTAAACTTATAGTTAGAGCTGCAGTGGAATGAATGGTTTAGATCAAAAGTTATTCAAAGGCCCAAACAAAATTATCAATATTTTGAACTTTGAACTGCTTTGCTCAGAAGAATGTCTCTAAATGTGAAAAGTTGTTGAAAACATGACTCCAATAAGTTGTAGCTGTAATTGCAGCAAAATGGAAATATTCCACTAAGGTAGGCAAATACAAAAATGTATCGCGCTTTTCAGGTTATTTTTCAATTCAGTTGCCTCCCACTTGATGGCTGTGTATTTGATCTATCACATAAAATCCACATAAAAAAGAATAAAATTTGCAGGTATTACTGGACAAAATGTGAAAACGGTTTTACATGACACTGTACACTTGGGGAAAAACAAGCTTGTTATATTTTGTTGACATCTAAAAAAAAATCCATTTAGTGTCTTGGTTTACTCATGATGAAGGTGCAGTGGACCAGATGATGGGACTCTGGGTTAAAACAGAAAACAACAAAGCACATTTCAGATCAAGTTTGACTTGTAAATGATCTACAGGTGCATAGAACAGAAGCACAATTCATTTCGGGTCCGTGACAAGAGGCAATGGATTGGTTCCAAATGAAAAGGCTGACTTTCAAATAGGAAGACAAACAGACACGAGGCTGTGATGGTGGCAGCGGCTCTTCCCGGCTGCATTAGGGAGAATAGGAATAGCGAGGCAGGATGTGTTTAAATCAGAGCGTTCTATCTTGTACTGGGACACATTTCATTAGGCCCAGCAGCTGGGGCCCCGGCTCCATGAGTCCACACATCTATCATACGAATCCATCAGGCCAGTCTCCCTTCTTTACTGACAGCATGTGTGTGATAGGAGCCTGTCTTTCTTATCAGAGGACTCGCCACCTGACCAGACTTATTCATTTCTTCTTCCATCTCCCCCTTTCTGTGTTTAGGTTTCTTATATGTGGCTTCCCCCTTGCTTTGTCTATTTCTCTTGTGCTCTCCGCTTCCTCCATCCTCCACCTCTGTGTTTCATTTCTCTCTCAGCTCCTTTTCTGAGTGGGACAGATTTTAGCCTGCTGCGAATGGCTTCTGAGCCCTGCTGTTTCTTCCTTCTTTCATTTCACTTCCTCTGAGGTCCCCAAGCCCGCTCTAGTTCATATATGAGGTACAGTATGAGACAAGAAGTCTCACTATTCTTTTGCTAGCAAGCCAAAGTAGTAAGAGATGTTGGCAAAATATGATTAAGCTTCAAAAGTAACAGTGGGAAGGCATGCCCTTGAACACTTGACAGATACCAGAGATCTTGAATCTTATATCAAAAGAGTCTAAATCCACGTATTCAGTGTGACATACCATCTTTGCTATGATCAAAGAATCCTCTTCACAGGGTCAAAAAGTCAAAAAATGCTGTTTAATCAGTCATGAGAAGTCCTGGAACACTAAGTCCAACATACTGGATTGTAATACTCCCTGGCCCTTATATATATATATATATATATATATATATATATATATATATATATATATATATATATATATATATATATATATATATATATATATATTTCATGTTACAACCATGAACGTCTTAATATTTTTTGAAGGTTTTACTACAGACGAGCACAACATTGTGAGAAACTGTAAAGTAAAAGAATAAGAAAAAATCTTTTTTCCAAAATATGTCAAATTACATTTGTATTCACCCTTCCCGGAGTCTCTTTGTAGATCCACTTTTTGTTGTAAGTGCAGTTGCAAGTCTTCTGGGAAATGTTTCTATCAACTTTGCAGATCTGAAGATTTCTCTAATTCATCTATGCGTCATAGATCCAGGTCTGTCAGAGCGATGGAGAGAGTTTGTGAACAACAATTTCAAAAAGTTGTGGCACATCATAGACTGTATATAGGTCTGGACTTTTACTGGATCACTCTGACAAGTTAATATGCTTCGATCTACACCTTATTAATACTTTTACAAGGCACTGAGCTTTTACTTAATTTGTTTTGCATTTTCATGCCCTTTATTAGGTTTTATGTTTGCTGGTCGTGTTTAGGTATCTACCAATAACTATAGATATGTTCAAAAATATTAACAATTCTTGCTTTAAAAGCATATTTTTTGTGACTATAACATTTAAAAATAAAACTCCTAAAATGCAGGTGTTACTCCACTTGTATTGATTTTTAAATGTCTGAAACAGCAGCTTTCTTGTAAGTGCAGAAGCTGTCTTACGCTCTGTCATCTTTGACCAATGAGCTACTCAGTCTGGACAGACTTCCCCCTGGCAGGAAGAAAGCCTTAAAGAAAAATGTGCTGAAGCAGCGTATTTAAAAACCTATGACTAACCAAACTCAACAAGGCAATACTGCCTTAAACAAAAAGAGGAAAAAAGGGATTGTCTTCAATTAAACAAACCAACGTTAAAAATCCTTGTCATTAGAGACTTTATCCACCTCACATCTTGCTGCAAGTGGGTAAATTATTCACATCAAGTTCACCAACGGGTAACATCAGTGGTGCACTCTATCCTTCATAGTTGTCTCTTACTCTATCAGTCATTGCCTCTGTGCTTCGGTGTCAAGTCTTTTTTTCCTTCATCTTACATGAATGCACGGTGCTCTGCAGCATGCAGACTTCAGGTGTAATTTGAATGTCTAATGCAGTCAGAAGAAGAAAAGCAGCCAATTAGGGAGCCAGATGGGGAGCTCTTGGTTGAAAGGTCACTCTGTGATACATCCTGCTTCTTCTCTTCTGGCTATTAGCCAAGCTGCTTGCACTTCTAACTCTTCTGTGAATCTTTTTTTTTTTTTTTTTTTTGAAATCAAAGAACCTTTTTTAAGATAAAGTGCATCAAAAGCTTGACTGGCAAGCTGTGATCCATCTACATGTTCTATTAAATACATCAATGTGGATGTTTCTCCCGCAGTTGAGACATTTCAGTTGATGGCTGGTGTTTCACTTGTGTTGTGTCTACCACTAGGTGGTGTATGAGGATATGATAGAGAGGAGAAAGGAAGAAGAAGAAGAGATAAGCCAGAGGAAAGTATTACCTGATGTTACTGTACTGCTGAGCGAGTTATGAATAAACGCTGTTAAGAGTTCTTTGTCTACTTAAGCTTCTACCTCGTCCTAGCTTCCAAACATAACAACTTGCACTCCTTAATCTGACCATTCAACTCATTTGTTGTTGCTCTAATTTCACAGACTAGTATGTTTTATAGACATGACCTTCACTGTGCTGCAACATTTTAGTTTGGAGATAGAACTCCTTAGACCAGGACTTGTACAGGGAAAAAAAGTCTATGAAACATATGGAGCTAGAGAAATATTCAAGCTGAATATCTTCCCCCTTTTTAATGCTAATGCAGACAAATATTTAAAGTGTGTAAAGACATAAAGCTGTTGGTGGGCTTTTCTTTGAAGAAATTGCTGAAAGAAGAAACAAAGCAGATTTTATGTAACATGAAGTCCTCTCTCATATATAAATATATGTATTCATTAACTCTCTCAAATGTATCTTATGTGTGTTGGTGTGAAGCTGGTACAATTTACATGTGCAACTACAAAAAGAATGGAGTTACCTACTTTTTGTTGTGATGGCTGATTCCTGTTTTGATCCTTTTCAGTGGGTTCACATTGTGTAGATTAGTTAACATCTCCAGGTCCATTCTATGGTTTATTCAAAGCAATAACTGTAAGGGAATTATATATGGCCTCCTTCTGTTCTGGCTCACTTAGAAATACATTTATGAGTGATAGATGTTCAGAACTGTCTTTTTTTTAAACCACATTTGTTGTACCTTAGTGAAAAGCAAGGCAGAGACATATTGTGGGATATTAGGATTTTATTATAGCTTAATTTTTTGACTAAAATGAATTACATTCCAGCATTTATGTAATATCAGTAAATAGGTGACTGAAAATAATAGGTGGAAACATAAAATTATGATGCAGCGCAGTTAGAAACCTAACTACAAATTTGATATAATAATCTGTCTATAGTAGGTGCTTTGGACTGAATTTTTAATATAAATACAAATCGAGCTTTATTTATGTGCTAGTTTAATCTCATTTGCATGGAGCCATTACCAGCCAACACACAAATGAACTCTGAGTGCAGATGAACATAAGAGGAATGATTAATCGTCTGTAAGCACTTCAGGTTAAACTTCTATCCAACTGAAAACTGCAGTGAGTACTTTTCACCAACTCTTCATTCACATATGCCTTAACCTGCCATGATTACAAGTGACTGCCCAAGTTATAAATATATCTGCTGTGTGGTGTTCAGATAATTCCTTAAGTAGCTAGACTTGGCACGCTGTAGACTGCCATGACTGCTTCCCACAAACAGCTTTGAGGAAAAGCTTTGCATGTGGAGCAATTCTAAAATTCAAAGTGAGATGAGATGCATTCCACTGAACATGAGGAAAACATCATTTTCACAAAGGTATGGGATGGAAAAAGGTTCATTTCCTTTCATTCCTGATCACAGGTGCCCCAAATAAACTCAACACCTCAGGCAAGCTATGCATAACAAACACTAATAAAGTGTTTGTTATTCTGCACTGTGAAAAGCCTTGCTAAAATTTTGCTAAAACTGTATTTGCTTGTTTTGTGCAAATAAAAGGAGGACAAATTGCTTCAATTTAGAAAAGTTTGTAATTTTAAAGCAGTGTTATCAAATGTAAGAATTAGAAATATTTGGATTTTTAAAATTCTTTATTTCTTACTCTAAAGACTCTTAAAATCTCTGTATTGGTATGACCCTGGGTCCTACCAATACATTTCTACATTCACATTGTGATGATTATATTTAAAGAAAAAAAAATTATAAATAATATATATATATATATATATATATATATATATATATATATATATATATATATATATATATATATATATATATATATATATATATATATATATATATATATATATATATCTTATTTTCTTTTAGCTAACATGATACTTTACTGGCTGTCCCATTTATATTCCACCTAGTAAATTTCAGCAAAAACAGTCCCTGCTAAGTCAACTACTGTCTAATGATTATGTGGGTGACATTCTCCTACATCAAAGTGTAACTTATCTATAAAAAAAAGGTTTTCTTGCCTACTTGGCTTCCCTTGTGAGCATGCAATTTGCCCAATTGTGTTTGCTTCCCTGCTTTGCCAAGCACCACTTTTTACAATTAATCAAGTGCAGTGTGCTAATTAAATTTAATTATGGCAGATGGGTTTGAAAAACGTGTTATTTACAAAGGTTGACAATGTGTTTTATTAATTTCATTAACTAAATACAGTCTTGTGCGCATCAACTGCAGCACGTCTGCATCTAGGTCATCCTACACGAGCATTATCCCGCCTTTCTTGCATGGTTGCCTGCGTTTATTCCCCAACCTGATGTGTCTCTCTGGTTTTTCTGCGCTGCTGCTCAGCACTCTTCCACCTCAGGTTGAGGAGGTTAAAGTTGAACTCGCATTCTTACTGGCTCCTTCGTTTTCCATCGTGTAATCTCCCGCCGTCTGTGGCCCGATTTCTTGCGAGCGGCAGATGTGGAGCTCATCTCAGCCTGCCCCGCTACGCTTTCTGAGTCCATCTGTCTCTAAACGTGTCTGTTCGGTGATCTGCTGTACTGCTGCTGCAGCGCCTTAAGACGGAGCTGTGGCTTTAGTGATTTTCAGCCAATCACAAGATAAAACAACATCAAGGCCTCAAAGGCAACGAGAAGTGTGATTTCTGAGAAAACAATTGTGATCGATGATGTTGGATCTTGATAAAGAGCTTTACAAGACTTGCATAAAAACACTTAGTTAAGGCTGAGATGTGTGTAATGGTAGGCACTCCAGGTTTTTGTTTGGTTTGAAAAAGCTGCTTTAGATTGATGAGCATAATTTATTTTGTACATCTAAAGTCCCAAAGTATGGAAGAAAAGCAAAATGCTTTTTATAGGTCGGTTGTCAGCACAAATTACTGACTGTGTATTGCAAAATGCACTATTTGTATTTGTAATATATAAGTAGGCCATTGAACAAAAAGTAAAAGCCAGGCGAGTAAAAGAAATGGTTTTCATTGGCCGGTGCTGCTAGATGATGTGTTCAAGAGGTTCTAAGAAATAAGATAATAAAAACAGATGTTTTCTAAAAATATGTGTGCACAGCACAGTGCCTACAGGTGCATCTTAACAAATTAGATCGTCGAACATTCAGTTTTTTCCAGTAAGCCACTTAAAAAAGTTAATATTTTATTGCATTATTTATTACAGCACAAGAGTGTTGTTTTTTTTTTATATTTTAATTTGTTTTGATGTCAACAAGTATAAGTAAATATAACTAATTAAAACCAAAGACAGCAATGCTTACTTTGGAGCTGTGAGTAGAAAACACAACTCCTCAAATCATGATTGACTCATAAAAGTCACAATGTACCTGAAACAACATGGCTTCTGTGACTTTCCACTCTTCTTCCAGATTTTGGGACATTAAGTTCCAGCTAAAATGCAAATTTTACTTCTTCTCATCTGAAACTGAATGCTGTGCTTTTTGACCTTGACGACTTTTGTCAAAATCTGACAGTTTCCAACTGGTTTATTTTTCTTTCTCTTAAAACTTTCACTGAATATAAACTGCTAAATTGCTCCGTATGCTGTCTCACTCTCTAACAGATGTAACGACACAAAGATAATGCTATGTACTTAAACTGTCAGTGGTCATAACATTGTACTTGATAAATGTATCCACAGTCCTAATAAAAGTAAAGTTCACCCTAGCTGATCTCCAAGTTTTTGTGGACTTTTTTAAATACACATCCAAAGATTTTCGTGGTGTACTTAGCTGTTCATAAACTTTTGCGTTATGATTCAATCTTAAATAAAAACTGGTGTTTGCGGTTGATGCAAGTAGCTAAGAGTAAATCTGTTTTTGTTGTAATAGACTACATTCACTTTATTTTTAAGTGGTATTAAAAAATTTTTACATGAAAGCCACGTGAGCACTTAAATCCTTCCCCCTATATATATATATATATATATATATATATATATATATATATATATATATATATATATATATATATATATATATATATTTACGCCTTGCTCTCTTAGTGACTTTTTGTTCATCTCTTCCTTCTAGTAAATCATTATCTATCTCATCTGTCCCCCTGCACAAGCCAGGGTGAGCGGGAGACTGCGGTGCCCTTTCAGAGAGGATAACCAAATCCCCACCAGAGATGCTTGAGTAAATGACCGTGGGAAACGTGTGAGCTTTAGAACACAGTGATACTCTGTCCATGTGGAGAAAGGGGAGAAAAAAGCCTCGGCTGACTAAATCCTTTAGTCCCTTGCCTAGTGTTTACCCCAGCACCATATCGCTCCAGATCTAAAATCCTGACTATCCTCAAAACCCCATTTACAGACGTTAATCTCCATCAGTGAGCTTTCTGCGGTCTTCACTCTGGGAGGTATAATGTTTAGACTGAATAATTTCACTTCTACTAAAAATTTGTCAATACCTGTTTTTTATTCAATAAAGCATTTTAGTGCATGCATATTTTGTTCAGATTTTGCTTCATTGTGGTCTTATAAATGACTAAGCATGACACGGGTACGTCTCTAGCATCTTTGTACAGATACAGATCAAAATATTTACCTAATGCAAACTAGCTGACATTCAGTCATCACAAATAGAGAGCAAATGAAATATGAATATACAAATTCAAGTCTTAGCACAGAGTCTCTATTTCAGCTTTGAGTTGGTAATTCTGACTTATGAATATGCCTGAATCTAAACCATTCCATTGTTTTCTTTCTTGTGTGTTTAGGCCCTTTTGCTGTCTCTAGCAGGCTTTCCTCCAGGATTGTCCTCTATTTGATTTAATCCATTTCCCCATCTACCAGCTTCTGTGTCGCTACTGAAGAAATGCATCCACAAAGCATGGTGCTGCCATCACCGAAAACTGTCTGTTGTGGTCTTTGGTCTTTCATTATGCTTTTTTTTTCTTTACCAATGTTATTTAACAATTGTCTTCGACCTCCAGAGAACAACTGTGTTCATATTCAGGTCAAATTGTACACAAATGGACTGTTTAAATACAAGGTGACTTCTGAAGGCATTTGTTTGTACAGATAATATCTACTTTCACGAACATCTCCCAACTTTCCATGGAGTTTTGTCGTTTTGTTTGTGGTTATAATGTGACAAAGAGTGAAACGTTTTGAACACTTTTGCAAGGATACACCATTTCTTGCAAAAGTATAAGATATTTTGCAGAAAGCCATATCTCAATGTCCAATGTATTATAGACTGTTTGTTCAAAATGGAATTACTGGCTTTGTTTCAATATTATTGAAATGTCTTCCCTTTGCTTTGTAAAATGCATTATGGTTGTACATAATGTGAAATTGAAATTTTTTTTCAAAAAGGTTAGAGTTATATAAACTCTTATTTGCTGAAATGAATAGGATGAATGGAGGTGAAGAATAGTTGGATTTATTATAGCCGTGGGCCTGGTCTAATACACTCCCAGATATGTTTAAATGAAATAACACTAAGTCAGTATGCAAAATAGAGACATGTCATGTAGACGTGCTGTGAGTGAAAACAAGTCAGCAGATAAAAGGACGCAACACTGTTGTGTTGCCAGAGCTGGAAAAAAAAAAGAATAAATAATACTGGGAAAACACACTCATTTCTAGCATGTGTGCGTGTCTCCACAAAACAGAAAACAAGGCTTTCAGATGTAGAGAGGCAAATGGGAATAATCAAAGTGAACCAGAAATGGAGGGATGATTATTGTATTTTTATCACCTTCAGGATATAAACTTAAGGATAAATAGGGGAAACGGAGTTCAAGCAGAAAAGTCAGATGTAATTTTCACAAATCTGATATGTTCTAAGCTGAGTGTATTTTCCAGACAAGAGAAGAAATCAAGATAAGTGGCCAACAAAGAACGTACTTAGAAAAAATCAGTTTCTACTGCAGTACTTTATGGTCTGGGGGCCTAAAGATATAAATGTACTTCTGACATAGATATCTTTATCAGTCTAACTATGAGCTGGATTTAAGGCTTTCTCTGTGTTGCTAAACCCTGGGGGAAATTGTGTTAAAGTGTACACAGTGAAAATGTCCTAAGTTTTCAGAGCATTCACTTCCCATTTAGCGGGAAAATATCAAGGCGGTTTCCATAGAGTTCAGCTTTATTGATTTTTGTTCCAAAAAGATGAAATGTCAAATATTTTGTCTGCATTCCTGTTATCTCTGCCTGAGGGTTCTTTCAATCAAAGCAATAAAAAAAGATGTAATTTGATGATGCTATGAAGTAGAGTGGGAGTTATGATTCTCTCCTCCACAGCTAGTAGAAATCTATGTAATGTTCGCATTCATGTTTATGTATGAGGCTTTTCTGTCTCAGTGGCATGTCCTTCCTACATCTACAATTAGCTATTGCTAATATAGTGGTAAGCTTTAATTTACCATTAAATCAATCTTTTTTTTCCCAGATAGAATTTAAGAGGCCAATGTAACAATCTAATAACATTTGCATCATAGCTTTAAAAGCAGTTTTGAACTTCATAAATACTTTATCTGAAAAGAACTGAGCATATATCTCATTAATGTCAACTAATTCAGAGTAACATGCAAAGAATTTATTTATCTTTTTTTTTATATGATTAACAAAAACTAAACTGAGTTGAGTGCTTTGGACTTTCAGGCATGAATGGTATGCAGATGATGGTACATTTACTTGGTATATTTCTGGTTAGTTATTCAGGATACATATATCCTGAATATATATATTCAGGATATATATATTTTTTCCTATCCATTTTTTGGTAGTCTTAACATTGGCCATTGATCGCTACTGGACAAAAAATCTGACCTCGTATGGTAATCAGAGCTCAACTCGTTTGTTTCAATCCAGACCTGGATAGGTCCATATTTTACCTAGTAGTGGTTTAGCATAATAACCCAACTCGGTTGTTCTTAGTCCAGCATTTAATAATATAAAATGGAGTTTGTAACCTAGCAATGTACTATGTTAAGATTTACTAATGTAGTCCCAGTCCATCCTAGGTAGCTTGAAATACATAGTGTTCTCGTAAATGCAAAGAAAAAAATTACATTATTACAAAATAAGCAATTAATCAATCATACCTCTGATGTGACATTCCCTTTTTTTACGTGTGGCATTATTTCAAAACAAAGTAATTATATAGAATACATTTAATAGCTTTCTTGAGAGATGAAGGAAACTCTTTGACTGTGTGATAATTATCTGATCAGAACTGAACCACTTCACGCTACACGTACAACTCACATTAATCTTTTATTTTTTACATTAATTATAGTCATGTGAAACATCTATGTGGCACTTCTGGTCAAATTATGCTTTGCATCTCCCAGCTCAGCAGAGCAAACTCCTCCATTTTGTTGCAAGACCTTGCAGTTATGGAGGATCAACAGCACTTTGTACAAGTGATGGAAAAAAATAAATAAATAAAAAATCTGCCAAAGATCTGCTGAACCCCATGTCAGACACAATTTCATTGCTTTTCTGGGTGACTATAAAACAATTTAATGTAATCTTGGAACATTTGGGCTTTTTTCTGTATCAGAAATAACTAGATATAATGACTTCAAATTGTTATAGTCCCATGTGAATTAAATTAGACTTATATGTAGGAGCCTAAAACCTTAACAGATTTTTTAAATGACTGGCTAATGGTCAAACTAAATGCAAAATTCCCTTACTAGGTGATTACACATGTAGCAAGGCTAGTTGGCACTATGCCTGTGTTGGAGCCTCTCAGGCCCCATTTCAAAGGTTCCTCAGGGAGCTTTTAATGAAGCAACAGCTGCGCCAGTGCTATTTCTCATTTAAAACACTTAGATCTTCGCTTCTTTTCATGAGCCAAAACAAAAACACCAGGTCACCCCTCCAGCACTTCCCTCTTTCGCTACAGATCCCTAACATGATTGCCAACTTTCAAAATTTAATAGAGCTTCTGGGGAATTGGTTTGTGAGTTTGATCGAAGTCCCCGGTAGAAAACAAAGCCACCAGTTTCCTCAGAGCAGATCCTCCCCTCTGGCCACCCCATTTCCCTGTGATAGGCAGCGAAGGAACACAAAACGACGCACACACATATTCATACTAACACCCAAGACGACACTGTAATATAATTACGTACAAACCAATTATTCAAGCAATCAGTCTCAGTTTGATGATGTGTCAACACTCTTTGTCAGTTCTACTTTCCAAATTGTTCTTGAGTTGCATCGCTAATTTTGTATTCATACTAAGCATCAATAAAAGCTTGCACTCTCTCCTCAGTTCTAATCACAGCGTACCAATCAATAGTGAAAAAACTGCAGAGGAGAGGTCAGAAGTCGAGATGTGAAATTTCACAAAAGTGAGATTTTAAATGAGCCTCTCTTCTAGTTATTCTCCCACAGCAAATGTCCAAAATGGGATACTTCAGCGCACATTGCCTTGTCGTGATAGGTGAGGAGGCTAAACAATTTAAAAAGGAAGATGCATAAAGAAAAAAAAAATTCAAGGCCGAAAATAGCTGTAGATGAGCCCAAGGAGGAAGTAAGCAGGTGATACACACTAAAGTGGCTGTCAAACAGTCAAACAATTTTCAAAACAGAGTTGGAAAGAAAGTAGGAGAAAGGTGCAGGCTGAGCACACACCAATTAGCCAAGTAATTATTTATTTACACACAGTTTGACTGTTTTGTTTTCCTCCTTTTGTTTTATTGTAAGCCCTCCACAACAATAACACCCTTCAATAATTGATATTAATTTGTAATGGTAACTTGTAATTTATCCTCAAAAAGGTTCACAGGTTTCCTGTGGGATATTAGGTGCTTCAGACTGATCATGTTTACCTGCATGAATAAAGAAAAAGAATATATATATATATATATATATATATATATATATATATATATATATATATATATATATATATATATATATATATATATATATATATATATATATATATATATATATATATATATATATATATATATATATATATATATATTTCATTGCTGTTGCTTGGTGATAAAAACAGAACAGGCTTCAACCTTGGAATTAAAGTTAAATGGGTTGCATGACAGGGTTCATTTTCAGAGAAATCCCTGTTGTTGAGCAAACATTCCCGGATCTCTATGAGCCATGAGATGGGCCATATATATATATATATATATATATATATATATATATATATATATATATATATATATATATGATTTCTACCTAGCCAAGATTTTCTCTGTACAAGCTCCTTTTATTTTAAGCACATCACCATACACACTTGTCAGATTAAAGAATATTAATGTAATCATCAGTTTTAAAGTGATGACAAACGGAAGCATAAGAAGTACAAAATATTCCGGGGCAGATGATTCTTTTTCATATTCACAAGATATTCTCAGATACAATTAACATTATTATGAGGGTATGAAATTGTGAACCTGCACTGTAATCCAATGCATGCTTTCACATGCATTCCTTTTAGAGGTGTCCTCCTTTATTCTACCTGTTGTCACTTAAATTAAAGGTTGTCCCTGAGACAAGTCGCTGACTTCACTTTAGTATTTAGAGCACAAGGTTGAGACAAGTTTTAAATCTTTGTTTATTTGATGTTGGTGTTACTGGAGTTTAAGACTCAGACTTTGGCTTCTTCCGATAAAACTGCTTTAAGAACTGTCATCCTTGATGTTTCCCTCCTCTTTCCTTGTTCCTACTTGTTCTAATGATTATGCATCAAATTACAGTTTTTTTGCTATTGACTCTGTCAGTTTCTGTTGACATGCTGTCTTTGAAAAAAGTCCTCAACATTAAAATATGATGCTTTTGAGAATCAAAGTACCCTCCATCTCCAGACTTTATGTTAATTCGCCAGGCCTTTGAAATAAAGTCCCTGGAGTGTGATACTTAAAATAAAAATGAGCAGATGATCAGATGGATGTAAGGATGGAGTGACAAACAAACAGAAAAGTTGGGGTGACAGTGTATGTTTCTAACTTTATCAAATAAAACACAAAGCATGTTGACAAGTTCAGGCTAAACTAGGCCTGCTGGTTCCAACTTGTAGCAAGCGATGTTAGCCTTTTGACAGCACAGTCAGCTCTTTAATTCTGAAACTGTCGGCTCTGGCTGCTTGGAGACACAGCCGCTTCATTTATTTGTGTCTCGTCAAGGAAAAAAAAAAAAAAAAACACCAGTGCTGCTGTTTTTTTTTTTTGAACTGACAGGAGCAGACGATAACTTATTTGTGAGCGTCACTTCAGGGTGGTTATGAGACGGCATCAAAGCGTCTCCAAGAACCTTTGCTATTACAGCAGGTGCTCATTTGGGAGATGAGTAAAATTAGCTGGAAAACTTCACTCAGTCCTTGAAGTAACCCAACCCCTTTCTGCCCTTCTTTTTTGCCCTTATTTCTTTCATTTCTGTTTCCCTTATTAGAATTGTTACTTGAGGCTAATAACACTGGTTTAGATTCATCAAGATGAGCAAAAAAGGATCAGTGACTGGTTGACTGGTTAACATGAAAAGCTACTTCTCTGTGTCTAATTAGAGGATGGATGAAATAGCAAAAAAAAAATCAACATACCGTAGATAAACTTTATACAGTTGAATGCAAATATTTACATTAACAAATCGGTGTGATATTAACGTTGACTAAATATTTTCCAGATCTATTTGATTTATGTGAGAATAATGTGAGAAAAATAACATAAATATGTTTTTATTAGTCAAACTTCATATTCTAATCTTAAATGTCATGTTTTCATTAGCTGTACAGGGAAAATCTTTATAATTAAGTGAAAAAAAAGGTTTGAAAATGTCAGTGTGTAATTAATCTATATAATGTGTGCCTCTTAAAAATTGAAGCTACTAAAATGGGTGAACTTTTCTGTGATATTCTAAGTTGTTGCACATGATTTATATGCAAATCTTAAAAGAAGAAAAAACATGAGTATGTCCATCTGCTAGGGAAGAAGATTGATTCTGCATTCATACCTAAAAATGTGTTGGTTTGTGTGTGTCAACCTCAGAACAAAAGCAAGGCACCTTGTGAAAATGTTGTAAGAGTCATCCATAGTAAAATGAATCCTGTTGTATCCTGTGCAAATAGACTACTCATAGAGGAAGAAACAATTATCCCTAAAGCAACAAAAAAACAAACAGCAATTATCCCTAAAGCAACAACAAAAAAATAGAAAAAACCATGAAAGTCTAATTTTCATGTACTTGTCTTGAGAGTTTTATCATAGTGACCATTTTTACATTTGGAGGAAAATGAAGCAAAACTGCAAGTCAAAGACAACTTTCCTAACTTTGAAGAACTGGTGCAGTAGCAACATATGTGGATGATTTGCTGCTGGAGGAACTTTTGCACCTGTCAAAATAGATCAAAAGTGAAGAAAATTATGTGTAAATATAGAGTCAAAATATCAAGACATCATGGAGGAAGTAAAAATTTTAGCTCAAATGGGCTTTCCAAATAAAGGATGACCTAAAACATAAATAGAAATTAGCTTTAAAGTGACTGATGGAAATCTACAAAGATCTAAAAATAGCATGTATCTTAAAGTTCATTAGAAATGAATAAATACTTATTATTGCACATGTAGCAACTTTCGCAGATACAAACACAAAAGTCATGACAATAAAACACACAAAATGCAAAAATTAGGCTATAAATTAATAAAGAGAATAAAAAAACTACAAATTAAAAATAATTACATGGATACAGAATTAAAGTGAAACATTGTGAGAAACTAAAAGTCTGCAATAAAAAGACTACAGCTTCTCACATGAACACTGATGATTTTACTTGAAAGGTAAGACATGTATCATTCAAACAGTGAACTTGATATTCCTATCAAATACTGTGGACTACATGTTAAGGTGCTGTGGTCAATAGTGTTGAAGTGTTGGCCATCAAAATGCCCAAAATTATCCTTAGCAAGGCATTTCCAGGAAAGTTTTTTCTTTTATTCTTTTTTTTTTTTAAACCTGTCTAAAACTGTCCAACATGACTGCTGTTCCAAAACTAAAATAACTTGCCCTGTAACTACATTTTCACAAATCCAAGACATGAATGGTTATATTGGCCTGTAGTTTATTTTGAATAAGAGAGATATGATCTCATAATTAGTTCAACAATGACATGTAACTATTACCCTATCCAAACAATAACAACAGCCTGGAAAAGAGTTAGATGAACTATACGAATTTCAAAGTTTGACAATCTGTGGGCGAGCAAGTTATTGATGAGAATAAAGTCATCTAGACTTTGGGATTCCTTAAGCAAACTAAAAAATCAGAAACATTCACAAGAATAGAATCACAATATTTTCAACTTGTCATACAGCAAGGGATTAATTACAGAGAAGATTTATGGACCTCCAGCTGTTTTCAAAAAACATAAGTGAAATATGACGCTCCCAAACCACTGCATCACATTGGAGGGCTTCTTTCATTTTGTGTTGCACAATTTCCTACCTCAGTTCCCACTCCAACATACATACACATATCACACACACAGTCCCTCTCTGTTCAGACCATCTCATAACCCATGCCCCTTTTGCCATTTCTCATTCCATTAAACCTTGAATTATTCAAAGCAGATGAAATTGATTTCTTGATAGTTTAATCGCAAATCAAAACCGAACCGTCGGCCCAGTTCGTTCCCCCAGGACAATTTTTGACAATCAAATATTCATGGAGAAATGAAATGTTAGCAGATCATTTCTGCTTCTAGCTGATTAGGCAGACACAATGAAATTCAGATGGAGAAAAGAAGTAGGCATGGAATTAACTTATGCCAATATGCCATGCAAAAAATGGAAAATGAGATAAGATTTTCAGGCTTGATTCTCTGATCCAGGCAAAGACCTCGAATAGAAGGCTGTTCCAAATATATATATATATATATATATATATATATATATATATATATATATATATATCCCTCTGGCATTATATGCACATTGCCAGTTGGATTGCCAAGGGAGTATGGCTTCACTTACAACAAATACTTTTCCTGATCTTAAAAATGTTTAAATCAGAACATTATAAAAGGTAACACTACTATTGCTTCTGATATTGTTAGATGTTTTTAGGGCCTTTTATCTTCTATTGACCATGTTTGATTATTTAGGTATTGTACCGCAAGCTAAGGCAAACTGAGGAATCTGATAGTCCGATTGAAATATTTATTTCTTACATTTGTATTTATTTAGTTTTTGTAGTGGATTGAATTTGTGGGTTTAATCTGAACAAATAAATCATAAACTATGTAAGGAACATTCCTCCAAATCTGTCAAAAACACAAAAAGTGTGAACACTTTAGTGAAAAAATATCAACTTCACAGAAAATAAGAAACAGCTACTCTTTTTTCCCCATAAATCAGTGAACAATTTTCTTTTAAAATTTGGAGTTTCAGATTCAGAATGTTTTTCAGTCAGATAGCCTTAGATATATTTGTGACAATCAAATTCTTATCTATTGTCTTCATAATTTCAAAAATATTCTCATCTTCAACAGTAATGGAAAAGGTGCGATAGTAAATTGTGGCGTGACCTTAGTTTGCCTTTGGCTCTGCTTCTTTTAAAAATATCTGTAAACATTTTAAAAATAACTATCTGAAGTCCGGTGTAATTGACAGGAAAAATATATTAAAACTTCCTGTTATTCTTAGGTACTATATATGTTTTTTTTTTGTAGCAGTTCATTGAGGAATGACTTTTGTGGCATCGGAACAATGAAGCTAGTAAAGGACCATGTAAACATGGTTCCTACCATCCCTTCTCCTATTAGGTGAAGTGCATAAAACACATGAGAAATCTACAGAGGAGGGTAGTATTCCATATAAGTTATCAAAGATGGACGGTTTCTGTTGTACAGAAAGTGTGAGGTTTAATCAGACAGTTAGAAAATAGATGAGTGATCAGCTCAACGTGTAAAACAAAATGCAGAAGAGCTGCCGGCATAATATCAAGCCATTGCTCCGTTCTCGGTCTTCCAGAACACTCCTGTGTGTCAGACAGTCAAATTTGCTTTTATTTATTTACAAAATTTCTCTTTTCAGGTCTACCCACATTTATAGTGTATTTTATCAGTTATTGCTGTTCTTGCTGGTTGTCAATATAATTGTCACTGCCGATCAGTTCTTAATCAACTTTCATCCAAGAAAATAGGAATGTTGCATTACAATATATTTGACAGAAATTACCTTGCAGTGGATGCCTGTATAAAGTATTTAATTAAGTCACATATAAATAGCTTTTTATTTTGTTACTGCCACTAAGTACATGTTTATGAATTTGATCCACACCTAATTATTAAATGCTTTCATGTCTTTACTGTCAAACTGTCACCAATTTGCTACCGTCTTATTACAAAACTGTAAAACTCTGTAAAATGCTCACTTCCTTCTTAGCAAATTTTTCAAATAAAAATTGATGGGGAGATTGAAGACGAAAACGATAAAAGGTTAGATCAAAACGCTTTGCTAGGAATGAGGAAGAAAGAAATAATTGAGCTCTATTCAGCTGACACTCGATTAGCTGTATCCTTTTGAGCCAAGAGATGACTTACTCAATGCAATGTGCAGAGCGGTAACATCAAACACATTAGCTCAACAGATTGTATTATCTTTCAAAACATTCTCGTGCACAGCTGCTTCCGTCATTCTAGAGCATGTTTAGAGGCGCTACAGCTCATGATTTACACCCTGGAGAGGACCGGCTGGGTTTTTACTTTAAGGATAAAAAACAGTGCAGAGAAAATTGGGTTAATGATTATCTGATGGGCCATCCACAATTTTCTGGATCTTCCGGGCTTAAATCATTCATCAGTTGCCTTTTGCACTGTGTAATGAATGATTTAATAATAGTGGAAGACCAACAGAAAGACACTGGGAAGATCAACACTGGAACCTGGACAAGTGCAACAGTGGAATCCAGCAGCCAAACGAAGAAACAAAGGAGCTCGCAAACTGCAGAGATGTGATTGTCACATGCAAACCAGGTGAGTACCGTCAACAGAATCCAGATCAGCAGCAAAAAATAACTGAGAGAAGGTAGAATAAGAGGCACAGAAGAACCGGCATAGTAACACAGAAGATCCAGCTAACCAAAAACTAAGTCTGGTGCCATCACAAGAGTCTAGACTAAAATTCACAGAACAAGACAGGTGACAGGAAAGTCAACACAAAGGACTGTACTAATGTGAAGAAACCCTAAAGATACTCTAATGATCTAAATACAAACACAAGTTAGAACCAAAGCATAGACAGCTGTGGATTATGTCACTGTCAGGTTGCAAAAACAAAATACATTTACTTCATTGGGATGGCAAAACAAAATAAAGCATGGATGTGGAGGCGAAATTTTACAGTTTTATTTATTTATTTGTTGGCTGAAAGCCATCTGTAAACAATATTTTTTCACAGATTTGCCATAAATTATTAATATGATTTCAGTCTAGACTTGGAGTGAGCCTTTCTAACACATGAATATATTAAATCTAGAGCTTTCCATTGTAGCTCAGGCTGCGTGTTTACGGTCTTTCCCTCTCAGCTTTTGTCCCAGTATCGTCTTTTGCAGCTTCTGAACAAATTCCTTCCCAGAAATCTAAATATATCCCTATTCATCCATCTCCATATCATCTTGACCAACATTTCTGAACTTTCTGAAGATAAGCTTCATCAGAGCGTGTTGCAGCCACCCCGTTTCACCTTAATGATCTTATTTTTAAAGAGCCATGATAGATTTCACAATACATTTTGTTATGCATGAATGGATAAAGGTGTGAAGGAAGGTGCTCATCTGCTAACATCACCTTCTTCTTCATGTCCCTTACATGATTGTTGCAAATGTCAAATTAGACTTCTTATAGCTTTCTCTGAATGGTAATTATTTTCTTTCCACTCCTTAGTAATGCCCAGAATTGGGAAGTGAGCAGCTGATAGTTGTTATGTTAACTGTTGTTCCTTCAAGATGTGCTTCTCTGTAGCAGCATCAGGGGTGGGCACTCCTGGTCCACGAGGGCCGGTGTCCTGCAACATTTAGATGTATCTCTACTTCAACACACCTGAGTCAAATAATGAGGTCATTAGCAGGACTCTGGAGAACCTGACTGCACTTGGGAGGTGATTCAGCTGTTGGATTCAGGTGTGCTGGACCAGGGAGACTCTAAGAGTTGCAGGACACTGGCCCTCAAGGACCAGGAGTGCCCACCCTTCCTGTAGCTGGTAATGTTGAGTTTGAAGTACTAATTAGATGACTTCTGAAGGCAGCAGATTGTTCTGGGTTTTGTATAAGGGCAATTGGGTGAGAAGGGCTAAATTCAAATGCACCTATTTGTTCGTAATTTATTCGTGAAAAAAAAGTATTTTTATTTCTCCTCACAATTATGCAGTGCTTTGTGTTGCTGTATCACATAGATTCCCTATAAAATGCTTAAATGTTTGTGCCGATAAAGTAACACAATGTAAAAAAGTTCTAGTTCATAAATAGTAGGCACAGTCACTGTTGTAAGAATAGCATGATTTCCTCCGAGCAATCAGGCCTTGGGTTTATAGCAAATAGCACTGATGAACAGATTACCTAAGCTATATTTTTGTTCTTTTTTAACAGATGCATAAACTCCTAAAACTCCCACAACTGTTCACCTATAAACACATCAGATGAATGATGTGAGACCTGTTTTTTTTTTTTTACTTTATTAAAAATCAGATAAATGTTATGTGTTGATATAATTTTAAAATCCCAAACTGCTACACCTGTCAATGAACCTGTGATACATTTGTACTCGTCTATTATTTAAAAATCTTCTGAAAAAAAAAAAAATAAATAAATAAATAAATAAATATATATATATATATATATATATATATATATATATATATATATATATATATATATATATATATATATATATATATATATATATATATATATATATATATATATATATATATATATATATATATATATATATATATATATATATATATATATATATATATATATATATATATATATATATTTCTTTTAAAAAGAACTTGTCTTAGGTCTTAGTCAACTTTGAAATCTTCAGAATGGACCTTAAAGAAAACTGGCAATTGTTATCCACCATCCGTCATAAAGAAATAATGAATATAGGAATAACATTTGACAAATATATTAAAATCTGCAGTAGGCAGCAAATGAAGGCCTTCATAATCCCAAAAAATTATATTAGCAGCATATGAAAAAACTGGGTAAAGAAAGAAAGAGCTGAAAAGAAAAAAAATCTAACATACAGAAGTTATACCTGGAATTTGACCCACAACTTTGCATTAGGTGTAACTAAAGTTTATTTTTTCTTTATTTTTTATATGCAGATAAATACACACACAGAAATTGAGATTATTAAGGTTAATACCACTGGAGCTGTGGTGGACTTATTGGATAGCTTGAGGCTTCAATCAGACAATGCCTGTGGGATTATAACATGCATTGTAGGAAATAAGCCATCCCAATTCGTCCTCTGAAGGTCAGTGTATGTGTGGAGAGGTTCTAAAATGGGTCAGAATGAGAAATAACGCCTGCAAATTTTCATTCGTCCTGCTGCTCCACTGAACGTTGTAGCCATTATTTACCTGCAGTTGTTTGAACCACTTGGGAGCTTCCTTTCCGGCAATAAACACTGTAAATAGTAGTTGCTTAATGAATATACTTTGTGTCATGTGGCTACAAATTTCACTTAAGCACCATTTGATGTCCACATATTTTGTTTTATTGCTCTGAACTCTCATAATATGTCTACATGGCATGTTCTCCTTTCAGTTCTAAATTAATAAGGTATAATAAAGATTCTTTTCAAATACGGAGATTTTCATTGCCTGTTAATACGCTATATATATTTACATACGTCTCTTGTCCAAGCACATAGTACAGCTGTTTTATTCCTCACCGGCATGCACTGCCTTCCTATATCTGGCCAAGGTTATAGGAAGCACTTGCATTTATGGAAAGTATTTCAGAGACTCTATCAGGCTGCCCAAACTGATGCCAAACCCATAAACACACCTGTGGGCTCCCGGCCAGGCTGGTTGTGCTGCACAGGATTAACAGGCTGCTGCACCGTTTTTTTTATTGTGCTGTTTTGTATGGGAACTAAACGTTGCTGAATTCCTGGGACTGGCAGCGGCTTATTTGTACTGAGGCTCTATTGCCATCAAGTGGAGCTGTAAAATACTGCATCTGCATGTGAGAGATGATGCATGCAGCACACACTCTGGAAGAGAAAAGCATTTACAAAAATGGTCTGAATATAGTTGCAGATTGAACAACCTTCGTATTTACTGACATGCTTGGTGAAGATGTGTGAAAAGCATTCAAATAAACATGCCCTTGATTGCAGTAGCACAATTACACATTCATTATTTATTTATTTTATTTTTTTTTTTTTTTTCTAATTTGTTTATTTTTAAAATTCTGATAATTAACATGGGGACATTTCTTTAGTGGGGGGATAAAAATCAAGTCAACTAGTAATTAGAAAAAAACTAAACAAATATCACATAAATTAAGCTTAAAAATTACTCAGTTAATGGTGCCCTTGTGCTTTTATTAGTCATGAAATGGTTGCATGATTATAGTTTACTGGCCCAAACTTCCCCGTATATCCAGACAGATAAATTATTAAAATATTGCAAAAATCTGGAAATGAGAGAAACAAAACAGAACAAGTTCATTTTGCCCCCATGGTGTGTCTGATGGCATTGGAGGTAAAAACATATCTCCATGGCTCACTTTTAAAAATTCACTGGATCATTTTATGTGAGACTACTGTTACATTTACATGTTAATTTTTTTTAAAGCCTTTACCCAATATGACAATAATCATAGATGGTTCTGTACATTCATACTGAATGCCACTCTTAAAAATGCACCTTTTAAATGACTGGAACATTTGTATTGATTCACCTGACTGTGCTGTTCCCACCGCCAATCTTCTCTGGGAATTACGCATGGAAACCACTAACGGTAAGTCACCTTGAACATTATATGCCTTCTAAAAGTGGGACTCAAATGCATCATAGCTGGAAAAGCTGTTGGGTTTTTTTTCTCACTTTTACATGAGAAGAAAAACAAATTCACCCCAGCACCTCTCATAAATCCTTGAATCAGGCGGCCGGAAATAGAAGATCAGGCTGGATATCAGTACGATAATATAACAACAAGGCAATTCAAGTATAGCAAGAAAACACTTCAAGGAAAAAAAAGTACATCCATAAAACTGTAAGAAAAATTATATGTACAGTGAAAAATACTAATGGCAGTTGTCTTGCAATGTGGATTGTTGTGACATTCAAACGAACTGACAGTTTGAGTGAGGTTAGTGTCAAAGCTCAACACTAATTTTACTTTAATTTTCTATTCCATCGTATAGACAGGTAGAAGCCAGATGTGTTTGGATGTTCCAGTCACAGTATAGAATGTGTGTTTCAGGAAATTAAGTCATATTTTGCTCTTAAACAGTTGGACCTTCATACTGGAAATTTTAGAGTTACTTGAAAATATTATTTGTGAACATAATCTACATCCAGACAAATTCTCTTTAGACCTGCAGGTTTTTTTACAGTAGACCTAATGAATATATTTCAAATATTCCAAAAGTTTACAGTACAAAAATATCTGAACAGGTTGGCATAATCAGCCCCCATAAATTGATACTTTGTGAAAGAATCATGCAGTGTGTGCGTGGGTGTGTGTGGGTATAGCCCAAACTATTTCAGATTGGATAGAAAGGGATTGTGAAAGATTTCTCTAGCAAACATGCACCATGTTTACAGAATAATGAGTTGTTTATAGTGATATTTAATTATACACAGCTGGCATATGAGGTGACTTCAATTGGTACTTGAGGTTTATTTTTTTTAATTGATTCATTTTTAGAAATTGTTTGACAAAGAAATCCCTCAAAACATTTTAATAACATGTTTTCTTCCATTTTAGAGTTATGCGCTACTTTGTGTTGGTGTATAACATGAATAATTTTAGGTTTATGGTCTTAATCTAACAAGATTTCAAAGAGGTTGAGGAGTGTTAGTACTTTTGCAAGGCTCACTAAACAGCCAAGAGGAGTGGCACAAATGGCAACATGCCCAAATTCTGTTTTATTACCCTAATAAACTAAACTGCCAAAAAGATTTATGTCGTTTTGAACGTTCAATAACAGTAAAAATGAAATGGAAACACTAGCAAGGTTATTCTGTAAAGCTTTTACATACAAACATACAAAAAGATGGAGATAATCGTCATTCTTCATTTACTTCAAAAATCAGTCATCAAGGACTAATCCTGTAGGTACTTATCCTTTCAAATGTGCTATTTATCATTCTGATGATTGCAGTGTGAACATCAAACAGAGAGATGATAGTGAGCATTTGTGTATATTTCAGAATTAAAGTTGTAAACCGAGGCAGGAAATAAAATATATGCCTTTTCACTCTCAGTTAATACAAATAAAAGCATCACAAGAAAAGCCCTAAAAGGTTTTGAGGCATTCTTAAAGAAATTTCAGACAATTGTGACACAGTAGTATTTGCTCCTCCTGAACCTTTACACATTCTGTTATGAAACTACACATTTCAATATATTTTACTACTCCTTTATCAACAAACAGAGTCCACCTGTGTGTAAATCAACCTGAGTATGAATACTAGTGTTTCTATCAAGACTTCAGAGGGTTGTAAGAGAACAATAGTGAAGAGACAACATCCTGAATACTAAGAAACAAACCAGACAGTCCAGGGAGAATGTCATGAAACAGAAAACAAAATTTAAAACATAATTGAATTAGAAAAGCCACCGAGAGGCCCATGACCTGTGGATGTCCAAATTTAATCCTGCATATAAAAAGGAGCACAACATCCCATAGAATCATGCTGTGGGGATAATTTTCTACAGCATGGAAAGGAAAGTTGGTCAGAGTTTATGGGAAGAGGAACAGAGCTAAATACAAGGTGATCCAGGAAGAAATGTGTTAATACAGAGAGGAAATCCATTTAAAATCTAGACCTCAATCAAAATAAAATTATGCTGTAGGGGTTTTCATAGAAGTTGTCTGTACAATCTGAGCACGAGCTACATTGGAAAAAAGAATGGGCAAATGTAAGACTCTCCAGGTGTAAGAAGTCTGTAAATATATTGACTCACTTCTGCAATTCACTTGAAGCACAATAAATGAAACGGACTAAACAGAGGTCAGCTCTGATTTTTAGTCATTAAAAAAATAATGGGAAACCTTGTATTTTTATCTTTCCACTTCATAACTAAGCTACATGTTGTTCCGGTCTATCACATGAAATACCAACAAAGCACACTGAAATTTGTAACTGCAGCATTGGCAGCATCAGATGGCCACTCGTACTTAGCCAGCTTCAGCTACAAGATACTAAAGCATTAAATAATTAATTTGTTTAATAATTAATTATTAAACTCAAGTTACATTAAATAATGTAACTTGTATACATTGTTTAATGAGCCTGATCAAATTAAAAATTATTTACTTAATACTGAATCTGTTTGAAATATTATATGTGTTTCTGTGGATAAATTTTATAGTTTTATGTAAAGTGCCCTGAGATGCCATTTGCTATGAAATAAACTGAATTGAATTAGTAATGTGAAAGACTCAGTGGACGTGAATACAAGGTGCTGTTCAACAAGACTGCCTATTCACAGCAGTCTTTTAATAAACCTTAACACATACACTGTATGAAGTTGAGTGCTATCATCAGGTCTCTCTACAGCAAACACCAACTGCTGTACATTTGCAAAGCAATTTTAGTATGGTGAGTCACTTGCTATTGATCCAACTGCTGAAGCTAGGCCAACTTTAATTTCCATAATGCTGGAAGCCATTGCCTTTTCGAGAAAAACATGATGCATGAAAAAGGGTTTGAGCTGAGCATTAGCAAAGGTTAAATGGTTCAAACAATATGCTGACAACTGGATGACTCACACTGTGTTTGGGGGGGTTAGCTTATGAACCATCTACCTACGCAACAGACCTACAGCTAAAATGAAATGATACTAAAATGTGCCAACAAGCCGGTTAAGGTTAGTTTTTCATGAAGAGCAAAAATTGAAAACACTGGTTCTCCTTTCTCATCAATAAGGCACTTTGATGATTTGTGCAGTGTTTGACAAATGTGAATTGAAATATAACTTCACATACTAGTAATACGACTTCTGCAGGTAATTAAATAGGCAGTATTATGTAAAATCAACTGTTTTGAGCTTTATATCGTGTCATAATGTTATTCCCTCATTAAAAAGTGTTGCTTTAATTCTTTTTTTCCTTTAATCTGCCGTGGAGATTAAAGGATGTTTGAGACATCCTTTAATCTCCACGGCAACCATTCAACTGTGCAAAACACCTTTGCAGGACGAGCATCGCCTTCGAGGAAATAAAGCTGTTCCTCAGAGTTGCAGGTTCCCAGTTTCCCAGCTTCTGCCTCACAGAGCAGACTCCTTCAGACTAGCCAGAAGCAATTAGTAAGCAACTACATTTTCTTAAAGAGACCAGGGCCCAATGTGAAGGCATTACACTATGAAGCCAAATTTGGTTCCCCACCACTTTCCAGCTGAAATGCTGGAAAGTGGTGGGGAATTGTGACAATAGAAAATGTAGGAAATAGAGAAGAAATGCAGGTTAATTACACTTCTGATATTGGAATTTAAACACCTATGTTGCTCATTTAAGTGTCAGATGTACCAATTTAAGAGTCAAAACTTATTGGAAGTAAGAGTTTTCCTGTTCATACCAAAATATGAAAAAAGTGCCATTACTGCCGACATCTCAGTTGGAAAACATGCAGGAATTGCTTCAAATTTTTAATGAAAATATTCATGAGAACAGATAATGGAAAATAAATTAGAAATTAAGCAACATTTAACGGTTTTTCACAGACGTCTGTTAATAGAAAATTTTAATTTTGCTCCAACGCTTTCCAAGATTAGTTAATTAGACGAAGCACCTTAAGCCTCGCTACTTAAATTCCACCAAGCCTGTTGTAAAAAGAGGCACACTCCCTTCTCCACCCGCAGGAGGGTGCTCACTGCTCATTCCTCCCCTGCTCTACTGGAGGACTGATCTCTACCAGTCTTGGATTGGGGGGTGGAGTTACAGTTTACAATGTACAACAGCAGCTCTCTTTATTTCTATTAAACAGAGAATCCTAATTGTTCTGCAAGCGGGAAAAACATGACTTTGAAGTTTTATGGGGTTCTTTTTTCCAAAAAGAAATACATTTTGCGTTCTGATGTTGTAATTGGTTGGTCTTGATTTTTTTATATACTATTATAATATATAAGATTCTTTTTCATTACAATGTCTAGAACATGTGTACTTGTGTAATTTTTGTGCAACACTTGTACAGAATTCAACATGATTTTATATTATATTCATTATGGGTTTTTTATATAAAATATTATAAAAACCAAGAAAATTTGAAAATGTTGTATTTTCATCTCATGAGTGCTTATACAAAACTACCTTCAAGGGTTAAACTTTTTTCATGTTTTTCTATATTCCAGCATTAGGAAAAAAGAAAAAAAAAACATCATGCTATCATAAACAATCCCAATTTATATGTAAATCCAATGTGAAAATACTTAGCAATAATTCCAATTAATAAACAATAAAAGTGCAATTAATCCGCACATTGTACGGCTTACTGAATTTATTTACTACTGCAATAACAGGAAATAATAAAAACACACATTTTTGGCAGATAATACAACAATCTCCTCAGAGCACTTTCAGTGGCACCTGTACCACAGTTAAAACCGTGAAGCTACAGAAAATGCAATTCTTTCCAACAATCTGGAGAGATGTCAGTTTTCGACCCAGTGCCTATGGCAGGGGAAATATGAGGAAGTGTTAGCAAGCAAACTGGGTTGATGGAAAAAACCCTCAGGTCAGACAGTCAGAAAGCTTTAACGACTCATCAAGAAGTGTGAACAGCACCTGTGCAAACACCTTTTACTTTCACAGTTTCCTGGATTAGAATAATGACATCACCAGTTCTATAATAAAAGCATTGTTTTTAAACCACAAATCTGGAAGTGGTCTGTCATTTATAAATCTTGAAGGATGAAAAGTGCCTGTTTGATATGACATTGCAATCACTGGCCAAAAGGAGAGAGAATCACAAATGACCATAAACGTACATGTTTGTCAAAATACTGCTCCTTGCATAACAGTTTGGTGAGAGTTCACATGAGAACACGTATTAGTGTGGATGCTTTGAAACTAATCCAATAAATGCTATTGTTGCATAGACAAACGTTTGCATTCATGTCAAAGCTTGAAAGGCATACGAAACCTGATGTGTTGTCCTCAAGCATTAGTCTAATTAGTCATACTCTGGCTAATAGTGAAAGGGCACGAAAGAACAAGTGTGAAAGGAGAAAGGACACTTATAAGAACAAGTTAAAGTACTGAACAGACAGAAATATCAAATGTTAAAGATCAGTTATAAGTGTAAAAGAAAAAGAAGTCTAAAAGACAGATTTGATGCTGAAAAAGTTTTTTTTTTCTTTTACATCTTGTATTATTGTTAATTTTTTTTTTGTTTTTTTTCATTCTCAAATTTTTAAATACAAAACAGCAATGCTTCTTAGTTGAAGGTTCCTGATGACTGCATTTTTTTATAACTTGTCCTGAAGAAAAAACGAGACATCTCTCTCATCAGCGACACAGATTAGTTCATTTTGGGTGATTCCAAGACTTTTTCACAATTCCCTCCAATTAACCCTCTAACATGTTCTGTGTTTGCTGTAAGGGACTCCTCCAAATGGGGAGACACACCATGTGTTACACAGATTTCAGTAGTGAACAGTAATTACATCACCAAAGAAGAATTAAACCAACAGAGAGGGGATGTGCGCTGACGAATTCAGTAAAAACCGACGTATGTGGTATTCTGTCTGACTGAACTGATTCAACATGCAGCAGACACCACTCTGTTGGTATGTGAATCATATTTTCCATGATTCACTTCGAATCATGAGCTTAAGCTTAAGAATCGATTTTTGTATAGCATGTTAAAAAGAAGTTTGATGTGTATGTTAGGCTTCACATCTCTTACATCATTTCGGACATCATTTCAGATGTCGGAAATTAGGGTTATGTCCAATGTTCAATTGATCTTCTCAAAATGGAAAGAGTCAGACCCAAAAAATCTAGTTGTAGACATGATATTAGCTGCACAATTCAAAAATCATGCTTTTATGGAAAGGGGGCCAGAAATAACTTATTACTGAAGAAAAATGACAGTAGGTTCAGTTCATATTTCGTCACCAGTACTGCTAAGAATGCTTGAAAATGTCCATAAAGGGACATTTCACCGCTACCATTCAGAAGAACTTGGATTTTCATTTGTTAACGGTTTGGAAGCTTCCTCACCTCTTAACTGTAAGGAAGTATAAATTTTAATTCGTAGAAAACCTGTTAAGGCCTGTGTAGTTATACAACCCAGCCTCAGGTATAGTTATGAACATGAGAGACATGGAACCTGCTGCATCAGTCACGACTTACATGTAGCTTGGTTTCCCGCCAAAAGCGGATAGAGGATCTTACTGGGAAAAGTGAGCGCCAAGGATTTAAGCCTCCAAGTGCCTCCTACATAATGATACCGGGTAAGTTACACTTAATGGATAAATTGGCCGAACACAAAGTGACAAATAAAAAAAAAAAATCAAGATGCTGGTTGAGACAGGTTGGTTGACTGCACCTTCACACAAATCTAGTTCTTTCACCTAAAGGTTTGGCAGTCTTAATGTGTATCCACCCTGTTCTTAGTTCACTTGGAAATATGCAGCAGTAATTGTCATTGCATAATATCTGTCTGAATTACAAAGCCGGATCAGGAAGAGCACGCAATTATTGTTTGCAGTTAAAAATGCTGCAGGCGATGTTTAGAGTAAAGATTGGTCAAAGCTTTATTCTAACACATTGCACTCAATCAAACATTGCTAAAGGAAAAGTACTGTCATTGAACAAGAATACTTTCACTAACTTTGATCACCTGTTGGAACAGTAATTTCACTGAGCTTTTTAAGTGGGATCAAGTCACTTAAAACATGTGAGAAAACTTTAGGTGGAGTTAATGGCTTGATAAGTCAAAACTGGTTTCCTCAACAAGAACCTGTTCAGGACACGTTTTTCTTGATCTCTACAAAATGACAACACCAAACCTTACAAAAGGACTATGGTTGGTGTGTCCAAGGTAACCAGCTCTGTTTGGTGTTATCCTACTGAAAGGTAAACTTGGGGTGGCTAAAAGCTTAAGTCTTGGTTTGGTCAAAGTGAACTGATGTGAATAGAATACATATGTAGATGGAAGCGGATTGGCGGCCGCACCAAATCTCAGACACCTGCAGCTGATCCAAAACTGCTGCTTGTGTTCTCATTAAAACCAGGAAGATAGAGCACATCACCCCAGATCTAAACTTTACTGGCTCCCTGAAGCTCAGAGAATAGACTAAAATACTTTTTGTTAGTTTAGTATTCACTGAACAGCTTAGCACCAGAATACATGAAAGCGCTCGTCGTTGTATCAACTCAAGCCTTCTGGGTCTAGTTTACTCTGCATTCTCAGAACCAGAATCAAACATGCAGAAGCAGTAATAAATTTGTATGCTCCACAAATCTGGAACAAACTTCCTAAAGACTGCAAAACAGCAAAAACACTGAGTTCCTTTAAATCAAGCCTTAAAACCAATGTCTTTCTAGTTGTCTTTGATACATAGCAACTGGAACATTGATATGACGTATATTTGATAACTATTCTTGATAATTATGTTATTTGACAAAATGTAGTGCTTGTTGCTTGCATCATAATTTATTGTTGTGATATACTTTAATCATGTAAAGTACTTCCTTGTTCCTGAAATATGCGATACATACACTCTTGACTTGACTAGGTTTAGGTTCTGACCAATTGTTTTCCCTCAGACACTTTCCTTGTCGGCAAATCTTCAATTTGTGTTGCTATTATTTGAACTGTTAATTTTATGTTTTCTCCCAGTTTTTTTGCCACATATGGTCTTGTCTTGTTTGTTTTGTCTTGTGTTTAGCTGTGATAGCTTCCTGGATGGGGGTGAGGTTGCCTAATATACTGTTGACAACAGCATAACAGTAAGGATCACATGAAACTAAATGTCTAAAGTTTAAACAGGGCTAACTTATTTTAGGTGCCTCTACTTAAATTACATTTCAGACATTTTCAAAATGTATTTTCTTCAGATTTGTAATGTTTACAAACATCCTATTTCTTCTGGTATGTAGTCCTACGTCAGGTCTGCTTTGTCTTGTGTGTCTGCTCTGTTTTCTGAAATTCCCATTCAATTGTGGCAGATGGTTGCTTGAACAGCACCAGGTTCTTCTGGAGGCCACTTTCTATTTTCCTCTCTACTGTTGCTACATAAATGCTCAGTATAAGGAATTTGTTTCAAGTATGAAACCCAGACAATGCTCGCAATTGTTCATTGACGTTACATGCTTGTCCAGAAGCAGTGAGTGCTGCAAGTCAAAGATTTGATGCAATCTGCTGTGTTTTCCTCAGAAACATTTTTGACCTATTTTTCTGGGGCTAAGTTACAACATAGTTGTAGATTTACAAGTCCAAGTGGAATTCTACAGCAGAGACTGCATAACAAGTTGGAATGAAGCAAGCTACAAAAAAAAAAATTATTCTAAAGTCATGACTGAGAAGTTCAAGACCACATTTTGTTTTGCTTTGAACACATTGTTGCATGTTTTCCTTTAGACCTATACTAATTCAAGCTCGACATTTGATGCAGTTTATTCCAAATCAGGTTATCTAAATAGTGCCAATTCACAACACATGCTTTCTTTGTGTTCTTTACACAGAAAAGAACCCCTATTTGTTTTGAAGATTGAGTTGAAAATATTTTGGACTGGGTTATATATATATTATTTTATTTTATTTTATTTTATTTTATTTTATTTTATTTTATTTTATTTTATTTTATTTTATTTTATTTTATTTTATTTTTTCACAAAACCATGTTGTCATCAGAGAAGGATTCCATAAAAGGAAAGTTCTCAGTATAAACAACCAATTAGACGGCCCTGTGAAGGCGGGACACAAAGTCAAAGTAGCTGCAGTCAATTGGTGAACTGTAGCTTCAGGCAGGTGTGATGTCACAGAGCACGCTCCTTTTTAATCCCAAAACTCAAAACACAGAGCCCAGATACAACAGAAACTGCTTGACTGCACACTTGTCTTTATTTTTACTATTTCACTCACCAAAGAAACTACATGTTACTGTATGACATGTGAGTATATCATTATACACTTAAAGATGCAATCACATTGTTGGTTAGATGCTTGTCTTTCATTGCATGGATGGTTTATGTTCATACTTTATTTGTTTTTTCAGTTGCAGATCAAGCCGACTCAAAGCCTTCTACCTAAAAAACAGAAACATAGTGTAAATCTGCAGTGGGAAAATGAGTAGCTCAAGGTAAGTTACTATTTTCAATTTCAGAGATCAGGCATAATATTAAGACCACCAGAAGTGAGAATAATTTTGTCATAGTTGTATATAGATGTACATGAAAACAAGTGAATATTTTGACTTTGAATGGAGACAAATGTAGGACTTTGAGCTAGTTTCACTAAAACCAAATAGTGATTGCTGGGTAAATAGGTTGGGATATTTGCAAGCTGTAGCTGTTGTGGTGTGTTACCAGTCTGCAGTGCACTGTATCTATCAAAAGGGGCCGAGGGAAGGAACACCAGTGAACCTGCGATAGGATCATGGCCAAGACAAGTTGATGGATGTGACGTGAAAAACATTCTAAATCAAATTTTCGCCTACATTATGTAGATTTCTGGGTGTGTATGCATGTGCTTGTGTCTTGCCTGGGGATAAGTGGCACAAGAATTCACTTTGGCAAGTGTGAAGAGGTTGTGACGCATTGAGTAAAGTTTTGCTGGGAAAATGTAGGTCCTGATATAACTGTGGATGCTACTTTGTTATCTACCTAAATACCTGTATGTTAATACCTGTGTAGGGTAAAGCAAAATCTTGCATCTTGCAACACAGCTAAATAGTTTAAAGAGCATAATAACGAGCCTCAGGTGTTTACTTGGTCCCCAAATTTTAATCCAGTCAAGTCAAGTAATTGCTGTACTTACAAGTTCACTCCATTAACGCCCCACATTCCAATTTTCTGCTAACATGTTGCAACAGCACAACATTGGGGCTCTTTTGCTGCTCATGCCTTCATGAGTTAGGTGATCAAGGTGATCAGCACATTATTAGACAAAAATGTGGTCATGTTCTTATGCCTAATCATGACTCTTTTTGGTGGGATTCACACAAATATTATGCTGAAAATCATACTGCCATATTTATAATCATGGTTGTTTTGAACCTTCTCAGAGTTCTTCACCCTCATCCTGTGGCGAAACCAGACAAACTGTCAGTGAACTCGGGTCAGCACCAGCCTCTTCATCAGCCAACGATCATGGGTCCTCTGAAACTAACGCAGCGATTTTATCCACCAAACGACTATCCACGAAGAGCCAGCCTTTGCTTTGCACATCTGTCCTCCTCTCCACCCTCGTCATATGTTCCTACAAAGCCCCGGAGCTGTTTCCGCAAGTACAGCTTCAACGCGCACAAGAAATGTGTGGTATTTGCAGATGAGGTGGGAAGGGCACTGACTGTTGAGCATGTATTTACCCCTGAATCCCCATCCTCACCCCCTGCTCCAGCAACAAATCCCTGTTCACGCCATTTGGAAGGCCAACAAAATCCTGCAAACAGAAATGGATCGCCCAAGTTTCGCCTGGGTTTCCCTCAGCCTACAAAGGACTCTGACGCATTTATTGCTGGCCTGCAAGAAAAATGTGTACAAATGAAGAGCTGCAGCATTTCAGACAACATATTGATAGGTGAAGTGTGTGTTTTCCACAGCTGCCCAAAAAACTCTGTAAATATGAAAATGACTTTTGATTCATGGATCACCTTCAAAGACATTCCCTGTAAATTCCTGGAGAAGAGGCGAGTCAATGGCCTTGATGTAGATGTGTTTTTCTTTGAAGCATGCTTGCCTCAAATTACAGACAGAATAGAGTGGATTGAGTTCTGCTTCACATCCAGCCCAGGGCTCAGTTCTGTGCTTCACCGGGATGACAACAGGGGACAGAATTACAAAGTGCTGAGGGAAAAAGGTGGATCATGTCCTGGCAAAGACTATACAAAGCAGCTTTACCCTTCACTTTCAAAGTACCACCCACCTGTTTATTCACAGTTTTCTTCTTATCTCCAAAACTGTGAGAATCTGACATACTTACACGGTCATCTGCTAAGCAGTGGATTCAGGTCTGCACTCCGCGAACCATTGTGTTGGATGGCGTAAAACCTCCAATATACTGGAATGTTAGCACAAATATGATTCTGGATACAGAATACCCTGCTGCAATGTGAATAATTTATTAAATTATTATTTTTTTTTCAACTGAAAATGAATGCGTTTGTGTAAAATCCTATTAAGAAATACATTGAAGAAATGAGTGTGTGTTATCTGCATTGGATCGGATTCTTACTGTGTATCCATTTGTTGAGTAAGGCATACCAGACAAAAACAGGTCAGCAAAGCAAAAAGGATCTTGTGGGAAAACAGTTTAGATTGAAGAGTATGTCCCAGACACTCCCTTGGCTTCAACATTCTTGGAATTGTTACATCTTGTACTATAGATAACTGGTTTGACAAATTTGAGACGGTACATGCTTTCCTTTCGTACAGACTTGTGTTTACGAGAAAGGGTGGAGTCATTACAAAGCATCTTAGCAACTACAGTGGGAAAGTTCTTGCTTCTCTAGTTCCATTTCCACCCAGGTCACACTTTTTTTTTCTTGACTTTTAGTTCCTTCAGGCTGCCACTGTCCTGTTTCAACCTAAGTGAATGTTTACAAGCTTGTAGTATCAACTGAAATTTTGTATTAGATCTGTTTACAATTATCTGATCCTTTTCACATTTTGTCATTTAAGAGAAATGATGCATGGTCTGTGTATTTATTTCCTAATAAAAATGTGAAAAGTGAGGCATATATTTTTACTCAGCACAACTGAGACAATACTTCACGTCTCTCAGCTTTACACATCTAAATAAATGGCCTATTCTCATGCAAAATCCTATGCAAAATAGCTTCAGCTCAGATGTAACAAAGAGAGCGTGAATATCTTTTCCATAATCTTTTGTAACATCTCAGTTGTTTTTCTGTAATTGCTCTATGTTAAGCTTACTCCTTCTTCCCATCAACTCTGACCAGCTTCACTGTTACTGCAGAAAAACATGCATTCCTACAACATAATTTCATCACCTCCAGGTGCAATGTCACTTTTCTACCATAGACTGGTAGGCCATCCATCTATCTATTCTCAAACACACTTATCCTTTCAGGGTCAACGGGTGAAAACCCTAGACAGGTTGTCAGTCCATCACAGGACAACACAGAGACAAATATGACATAAAATGCGCAAACACATTCACACTTAAAGAGAATTTAGAGATACCAATTAACCTGACAGTCACGTTTTTGGACTGTGCGAGGAAGCCAGAGTACCCAGAGAGAACCCTCACAAGCACAGGGAGAACATGAAACCTCCATGCAGAAAGACTCCAGGCCAGGACTCAAACTCAAAGACCAATCTTGCTGTAAGGCAACAGTGCTACCAACTGTGCCACTGTGCAGCCCAAACCTGTAGGCCAGAAGTCAGACAGCAGGTGCAGCTGATCCAGAATGCTGCTGCTTGCATTCTCACCAAAACCTGGAAGATAGAGCACATCGCCTCAGCTCTAAATTCCTTCCACTGGATCCCTGTAGCTCAGAAAGTAGACTTTTATAAACTAAGAACAGTATTTTCTTCATTGAACTGCTTAGCACCACAATACATTAAAGATCTGCTGTTGTTGCATTAACCTTCCAGACCTCTCAGAACATAAAAGCAAGTAAAGAATTTTAAAAATCACATTATTTTCATTAACATTATCTTTAACATAGGATTCTAAAAAATACATAGAATTTTGGGGATGCAGATGTGACAAAAGGAGACAAAGATCAAGGTTTATTGTAAAGCATTCCACCTGCACCCTACCTAACCCAACCCTAATACCTTATTGCTAAAGGAGAATGTGTCAAATGCATTCATGTAGGCATTCCCATGCAGTTAGTTTCATTTAACATTAAGGTTTCATAAAATGTTTTCCAAAACAAACACAAATAGAACAGGTTGGATTTAGGTTGACGGGTGTTATGAAAGGGAGTGTTCTCAGAAGTTATATTTTTTTAAAACAAATTAATTCAAGCAATAATTTAAAGCCCATTTAAGAATAAGAAAACATTGCTACTACATACTCTTACACAGAAACTGAAAACAAAACAGATAAGGAAGAGAAACATTCTGCACTGTCCCAGGGGAACCCCAAAGCAACAAATGCAGGAACATTAGACAGCATCAGTAAACACAAGCACTCTGGGGTGTTTACTATATTGCTGTCAAGCAACTTAAACTGGTGATTAATCACCACAATTTTTGTAGTTAACCATGATTAATTGCAAATTTTGGTGAAAGCTGATTTATTTGGTAGACTCATTACATTTTACTCACATCAGTGATTTTTTCAATTATACTCCCTACAACTGCAAATAAAAAATAATTCAAAAATATCAGAAAATAGTTTTTTTTTTTTTTTTTTTTTTTTTGTGGTGTACAATAAAGAATAAATCTTGTCCAGATACAAAATGGGAAGTTGTATTTGAGAGTAAAATAAAATTAGCATCCAGTTTAGGCGTCTGGTTACAAAAAGACATTCACTTGTGAAGCATTGAAAGGTACATGCACTCTCACGTTTTATTTGTATCTACCAAGCTGCAACAAGCTGGATCTTTTACATATGAGCTACATTGGCACTGTTTATTAGCATGTGGTATTGCTAATTGAATTTACGTGCTCAAATGTCACTGTAAGGTAATGTTAAAATATCTAATCTGACATAGGTACATCTGTTACATGAGAGGTGTATGCTGTGCATGATCTGAGAATTTATATGGAATCTTGTTTAGATAGAAGCAAGAGGTTTCAGCATACCTGTGGAGGAGCGCCGACAGGTTCTAACAAAGTCCTCTGGGTGTTATATAGCAATAATTAAAAGTGTTGCAGAACAAAGATAAATTACCAACCAAACCAAAAGAAAACTACACCAGTCATAAAATGTGTCCAAATGAAGCCTATTGATTCACAAATGAAGCAATTTTTCTTTTGTGGTTGTGTGGTGTTGTGCAAACACTGCTCTGTTGAAACTCTAACCTTTAGGGAGTTTGGACCACTAAATCCTTTCATAACAGAAACCCAGCTATAGATCTCCTGGACTGAGGAAATGTAGAGTCAGAGGAAAGGCTAATGATTAGAGGACAGTAAGGAGTGATTCAATGTAAATTGTTAGGGAGTAGTCAAATATGACAAGCATGTTCTTCTCATTCAGAAAGATACAATTTAAATGTATGCTCTAAACAGGAGTTGGGGCAATGTTGTTATCAGCCAATAACATCCTGGAAATAGAAAGTAGAATTTGATTTTAAAGACTTGAACCTGAAACAGTAATACACAAGTAGATTGGATGAAATAATAGTGAAAAGCAAGGTGTTACCTTGATCAAACCTCCTACTCAAAGGATTATTCCTTAGCAGGCCTCTGGAGAGTTAGATAACATGCTGAGGAGGCAGTTCAACTATTGGAATCAACTATATTGGAGCAAGAAAATTATCTTACTGGCTGTTGAATATCTGTGCTGGATATTCTTGTTCAAGAATCTACCTAAAGGACATTGTCTAAAGTTAAAGAGACTAAGGAATGTAACTCAAAATCACATTATTTTCATTAACTAAATTTGTTAGAATTGTTGTCCTGTGATATTAATTTCAACTGCAATCTCAAGTGTCGTGCTAATTGCTTTAATTCCTGGAGTGCAGTTTCTCCCTTCCTGCTGAAAAAGTCTATAGCACAACACTGCCACCAGAACCCACTATGAGGATGGTGTGAGTTGTTTTTTTTTTCTGCCACACTATGATACTTTGCATGCAGTCCAGAATAATGTCCACAAAAGTAGACTCTAGTTTATACTTGACTGTGTAGGGAAACTTGTGTCAATGTATTTTATTTAGGGTATCAGAGTAAACGGAGCTAAACAAATACATCCAAATCTACTTGGATTTTTATTTGCAAATTGTTTAAAAATTATGTATCCCTTTCTTTCCGCTTCACAACTGGGCAAAACCCTGTGTTGGTCTGCCACCCAAACATTTTTGGCTTAAGTGTGAAAAAAATAAATAAATAAAATAAAAAAATCAATAAAGTGCAAGAATTATGAAGACAAAGATATTCCAGCAGTATATTTGTATGCAATATCATCGATCTTTGCCAGCATACACCCTTACACTGTGACTAGGGGCATAATCTACAGAAAATTTTGTAAAC